>NC_081161.1:12120629-12870629 GCF_012432095.1 Onychostoma macrolepis
ATGTACCCTAGCAACCGCATAGCAACACCATAGCAACCACCCCAAGTACCCTAGCAACCGCATAGCAACAACCTAGCAACCACCCTGGGTACCCTAGCAACCTCTCCGAGTACCCTAGCAACCACATAGCAACACCTTAGCAACCACCCCAAGTACCCTAGCAACCACATAGCAACATCCTAGCAACCACCCTGGGTACCCTACCAACCACTCCGAGTACCCTAGCAACCACATAGCAACACCCTAGCAACCACCCTGAGTACCCTAGCAACCACATAGCAACACCTTAGCAACCACCCTGGGTACCCTAGCAACCACCCTGGGTACCCTAGCAACCACTTACAGCACCCTAGCAACTGCTTAGCGGTGCCATGGAAAACACTCAATGCCGTCCTTGCAACCGAGTGGCGAGTTTTGCCACTGCAAGCACCACTCACATTTTCTTCAGGAAATGTACATTCTAGTTAGTGGTGCTTGCCAAAGGCAAGGCATCACTATTGTTATCTTGCATACTTATTATTCTTCTTCTTCTGGACAAAATTTCGGTTCGCTACTCCTCCTCCACCGTTCGTCACAGACTCATGAAAGAGGCGTCAAATGGTGCGGCTTATTGAGGAGAGGTGTGCTATATCTTTTATAAGCAATTGGGCGTACGATAATCGTACAGTGGGCGAAAAATCGACCGAAAAATCCCATAGACTTAACATTGCGGCCAACTTTGACGAGTCGTAGCTCAGAGCGAGAATTTCGTAGAAACATATGAATCACCACATTTAGAGAGGCTATCAAGCTGTGCGAGAACATACCCCGCAATGGGGTATAAGTTTTACCCCTGGGGTACAAGAGCGCTCCAAAATTGCCCCATTGACATACTATGGTGAGGGACGGCCCATGTAACAGCACACGTTTTTCCTACTATGGTAATTTACATAGGAATTTTGCATTGAACATAACTCTGCATCACAATATCATAGAGACATGGGGGTGGGCTCATTTTACTCAGCCAACCAATCAGACTCTCAGGATCATTATGAAGCTATCAAGCCACGCCCTAGCAACCATATATAGCACCCTAGCAACTGATGCCATAGACTGTCATTTTAAAAGTCCAGATGGATATCTTCGGATCACAGTGTCATAGAGACATGGGGGTGGGCTCATTTGACTCGGGACAGCAAACAGCCAATCATGAATCACCATAGAACCTTCCTAGCCACTCCCTAGCAACCAATGTCGAGTACCTTAGCAACCCAAACCCAAACAGGCATATATTCAAATCTGAATGTCGTAGAGACATGGGGGTGGGCTCGTTTGACTCGAGGCAGCAAACAGCCAATCATGAATCACCATAGAACCTTCCTAGCAACTCCCTAGCAACCAATGTTGAGTACCCTAGCAACCCAAACCTAAACAGGCATATCTTCAAATCTGAATGTCAGAGACATGGGGGCTGGTTTATATTATTCATACTGGCAAACAACCTTTGGAGTATTATCATTGGCAGCTGCCAAGCCACTCCTTAACAACCAAACAGAGTTCCCTAGCAACCATTTATCAAGTCCTATATCTTTGCATCAGAATGTCGTATAGACTTGGGAGTTGGTTCTTTTGACTCATGCTAACAAATAGGACTTCCAAACACGCTACACATGCTAGCAGTGAATAGCTATATGCTAATAGTGATTAGCTAAGTGCTAATTCAAACTAAGAACTCTATAAAACTCCACAGTAATGATGTTTGAAAACGAGTAACTGCCTAGCAACACCCTAGCAACCACCCCATTTACCTTAGCAACCACCCCGAGTACCCTAGAAACCCCAGATCAACACCCTAGCAACCACCCCAAGTACCCTAGCAACCACATAGCAACATCCTAGCAACCACCCTGGGTACCCTAGCAACGGCCCTAGCAACCATCCTGGGTACCCTAGCAACCGCATAGCAACACCATAGCAACCACCCCAAATACGCTAGCAACCACATAGTAATATCCTAACAACCACCCTGGGTACCCTAGCAACCACCCTGAGTACCCTAGCAACCGCATAGCAACAACCTAGCAACCACCCTGGGTACCCTAGCAACCACCCCGAGTGCCTTAGCAATCGCCTAGCAGTACCATGGAAAACACTCATGATTATATCTTTGGATCAGGAGGTCACAGAAACTTGGGGGAGGGCTCCTTTGACTCGGCCTATCAAGCAGCCAATATGTACTGACATGAGAACTTCATAGCTATGCCCTAGCAACCACTTAAAGCACCCTAGCAACCGTAAAAGGACATTAACAAACAACATTTCAGCACCAAAACATTGTAGAAAGAGGGGTTGGGCTCTGTTGATTCAGACTGTCAAATAGTCTTTAAGTATCATCCCCTAAACTGTATAGCCACACCATAGCAACAATTTAGAGTACCTTAGCAACTGAACAAACTCATGAATAAGCAATTTCTCAGCACCAGAAAGTGGTATAGATATCGGCGTGGCCTCTTTTGTTCGAGCTGAAAAACCAGTCTGTAAGTATCACCATGGTGACTGTGCAGCTACACCCTAGCAACCACATAGAGAACCCTAGCAACCGTATAGCAACATAAAGAAATCATATCTCAGCTCCACAACATCATACAGACATGGGAGTTGGCTCTCTACAATCATGCTGAAGGCCCTACTGACAGCCTAGTGCCGAGTTTTGCCACGGCAAGCACCACTCACATTTTCTTCAGGAAATGTACATTCTAGTATTGTTATTACTATTCGCCCAGACAAAACTTCGGCGCCTTCGGCTCCTCCTGCACCTTTTGTCGTAGTCCCATGAATGAGATGTCAAATCGTGCGGCATATTGAGGAGAGGTGTGCTATATCTTTTATAATTAATTGAGTGTACGATGTTTGTCTGGCGGATGAAAAAATTTGGGCGAAAATGTCCCATAGACTTAACATTGGCACAAAATTTGTGAGATTATATCTTTGGATCAGCAGTTCACAGAGACTTGGGGGTGGGCTCATTTGACTCGGCCTATCAAGCAGCCAATAAGTACCGACATGACAACTTCATAGCTATGCCCTAGCAACCACTTACAGCACCCTAGCAACCGTAAAAGGACATTAACAAACAATTTTTCAGCACCAAAACATTGTAGAAACATGGGATTGGGCTCTGTTTATTCAGACTGTCAAATAGTCTTTAAATACCATCATATAAACTGTATAGCAGTATCTTCCCACCCCTATCTGGAATGCTGGATCCCTGTCAATCTTCAAGCAACAACTGAAAACTCATCTCTTTCGACAGCACTTGACTTCATCCTAAACTTTAAAAATAAATAAATAAATAAATCTTTCTCTTTACTTATTCCTTCCTTTGGTAGTTTGTACTTATTTGAACAATGAGACTTGGTGTTGCAAGCACTTTGTATGTCTGATTGCCTCTTCAAGATGAATCGCTTTATGTATTCCCCAACTGTAAGTCGCTTTGGATAAAAGTGTCTGCAAAATGACTAAATGTAAAATGTAAACATGCTAGCAACATGCTAGTAACTTGCTAATCATGCTAGAATCAAGCTAGCAACATGCTAATCATGTTTGAAAACAGGCTAGCAACAAGCTAGTAACATATAATCATGCTAGCAACTTGCTAATCATGCTAACAATGTATTATTAACTTGCTAATCATGCTAACAATATGCTAGTAACATGTTAAGAACACCTTAACAACCACCCCAAGTACCATAGCAACCACCCCGGGTACCTTAGCAACCGCATAGCAACACCTTAACAACCACCCCAAGTACCCTAGCAACCGAATAGCAACACCCTAACAACTACCACAGGTACCCCAGCGATCTGTTCTTCTGATAGACTGTATTGCCTTTAAAACATTCAAACTTTAATCTTTAAAACTATTTTACGTATTTCAAACTATTTCAAACTGAAAACCTTCAAACTTCAAGCTTTTAAAACTTTTACAAACTTTCTGGCTAGGCTTTTTCAAGCCAACTTAAAGTTTGTATCCAAACTTTACTATCTAGTTGATGCTTGCCCTGCACATGCGAATGTTTTTGACGTCATTTTAACTTCATACAACTGCCCTGAGCATGTGCACTGGCGTAGTTTACGCAAGCGCCGGAAGCGATCTGTCGCGCGTATACGTCACTCATTGTTTACACAGTGCACAGAGATTGTGGGTATGACGGCTAATCAAAATGGTAATTACTTGTGCTTATCCTGATTGTTCAAACTGACTTAAACCTAAAAGATTCCGTTTGCTCGGGCGAACTCATCCGGGAGTGTTGACTTTTCAAATTGCGTAAACTACGCCAGAGCACATACAGATGTCACGCACTGGATGCCGTGCACGCGCTCAGGGCAGTTGGACATAGTGGTGTATTAGAGGTAAAGAATTATAAAAATACTGTTCAGTTTCTCGCACAAACTGATCGTTTTGTGTCTTAGGACATCAATGTATCGTCACGAGCCGCAGGGTTTAATTTGGATTTGTCTGTGCATGTTTTTTTTTTTACTCTCAAAGATTGTGTGCCCATTGACTTGCATTATAGGACTGACAGACTGCAACGGTTTGAGTCAAAAATCTTCATTTGTGTTCTACTGAAGAAACAAAGTCACCTACATCTTGGATGCCCTGGGGGTAAGCAGATAAACGTCAAATTTTCATTTTTGGGTGAACTATCCCTTTAAAATGAAACAATGAGTTACTTTTATTCTAACAATACATCGACTAACCTACTAAACACACATATACATACACACACACACACACAATCCTGAAAATGAGATTTACGGAGTTTGCAGGAAGTTCCCAAAGTTCTAGTACTTGCTACTAGTTCTTTAATCTCAGGTCGCTGTCAGGGTTCGGCCCTGACACTCTGTTTGCCTTGTGTGTGTTGTCTTGTGTTAGCACATGGCTTTGTTTTTGTCGGCCATGTGCTTCTCTAGCTCCTCCTCCTTGTTTCATCTTTACCACACCTTCTTGTTAGCCCTTGTTGAGTCCTTATTAGTGTATTGCTTTCACCTGTTCCTCGTGTGTTTTCCTCCCTATTTATAGGGCCCCTTGCCCTATTGTCTTTGCTGGTTCGTTGTCATTCTCACCCCCTCTGTCACTGTCTTTGTCTCTGCCTGTGGATGTGGCTGAGTACGTGTTTCTGTCGCCTTGTCTGGTTGGTCTTGTGTTCTCGTCTTGTTTAGTCCTTTGTGGTTTAATGTTCTTGTCTTGCTCCTTGTTTTGCATTTTTGTTTGTCTTTGCTTTTATTTTAATAATTTCAGTTATTCTTGTCTTGATCTTGTTTTGTATTTGTTTGCTATATTTTAAGTTAGTTGTCTTGGTTAAATGAGTAATGATTTCTTATTTGTTACCCTCCTTTTTATTAGTTCTTTTGCTTTATTTATCCCCTGCCTGCTTTGGAGTAATTTGTGTGCCTGTGGAGCCTTGTCTTGTCTCTTGTGTTAGAGGTCCTGTCCTGACCTGTTCCTGTGAGTCCTGCCACTGGTTCTCCATGCCTGGCACTTGGTCTGCTTCGGAGTCGGCAGTCAACAAGTATCTGCGCTCTGCTCTATGGTGCCTTGTTTGGTCCTCTCTATCTGCCTGGTCTTGCCGCTCCTTTTGCTGCCATTGTAATCTGCCAGTTGCTGTCCGAGACTGTTCCAGTGGTCCTCCCCAGCTGTCTCTTTGTTTATTGTGTTTTTGATGTTGTTACATGTGCACGTCACTACCCTCCTGTATCAGTCTGTTTTGTTAATAAACCTTTGTCATTCATTCTGCTATTGGGTCCTCCTTCCAGATCCCTGACATTACGAACCAGCCACAAGAGGACCCAGCAGATGAGCTTCACTACTCTAGTTTTTTTATTTTTTCTAAGCCAATTCAGCTGGTTTTCATTAATTCTGTTTTGTCAGTTCCAGATACCTCTGAGTTGACTGAATTTGCTGCAGTTATCCCTGATCAAGTCAGTTCCAGATACCTCCCAAACTGCGACCATTCATAAATCAGTCAAGCCAGTTCCAGACATCCCCTAAGTTGACTAAGACTGCTGTGGCCATCCCCGGAGCAGTCAAACCGGTTCAAGACACCCCCTTAGTTGACTGAGACTGCTGCGGCTATTCTTGCTAGAGTCAAGTCTGTTCCAGTTATGTCTGAGTCGACTGAGCCCACTGTGGTCACTGTCTAACAAACCAGTTTCAGACACTCCTGAGTTAACCAAGATCTCTGCAGCCATCCTTGCCTCAAGCAAGTCTGTTCAAATCATTTGAGATGACCAGTCCACTGTGGCTTTCCTTGTATCCATTAAACCAGTTCATGAGTCTGTTCCTGCAGCCCCGGAGGGCAGTTCAGCAGCCCCCAGGGGCAGTCAAGAGTCAGTTCCAGACATCCAAGAATTGTTCATGAGTCCGTTCCTGCAGTTCAGCAGCCCCAAGAGTAGTCAAGAGTCACCCAGTCTATTTGACTTGCTCATAGAAGTTATGCCAAAGACTGTTCCAGTTAATCAAGTCCAGCCCTTTGAAATGGTTCCTGTCATGTCCTCAGAGGTCACCCTTGTTTGTCATGTCACGTCCACAGAAGATGCTTCCATCAGTCATGTCAAGATCACTACTGTTTGTCAAGTTACGTCCAGGAAGGATGTTCCCTTCAGTCAAGTCCGTTGAGTGGATTCTGCCAGTCATGTTCATGGAGACTTTTTCTATCTGTCAAGTCACACCTTCAGAGGTCGTCCCTACCTGTCCCCTCTGGCCATATAAAGTGTTCCTGCCTGTCCTGTCATGCCTACAGAGGTTGTTCCTGCCAGTTGGGTCATGGCCATAGACCGTGTCCTGCCTGACAAGTTATGGCCATATAAAGTGTTCCTGTCTGTCCTGTTATGCCCTCTGAGGTTGTCCCTGCCAGTTGGGTCATGGCCATAGAGATTGTTCCTGTCTTGTCAAGCCCTCAGATATTGTTCCTACCTGTCTTGTCTGGGCCATATAAAATGTTCCTGCCTGTCCTGTCACGCCTACGGAGGTTGTTCCTGCCAGTTGGGTCATGGTCATAGACGGTATTCCTGCCAGTCAAGTTTTGGCCATATAAAATGTTCCTGTCTGTCCTGTTATGCCTTGAAGGTCGTCCCTGCCAGTTGGGTCATGGCCATGAAGATTGTTCCTGTTTGTCTTGTCAAGCCCACAGAGGTTGGCCCTGCTAGTCAAGTTGTCCACTGAGATCATACCAGACCAGCTTTCGGCTGTTTCTGAGGAGTCCCTCGGAGGATGTTCCTACTAGTTGTGTTCCACCCGAAGAGGCTGTTCCTGTCAGTTTTGTCCTGCCCTAGAAGATTGATCCTGTCTGTTTTGCTAAGCCCACTGAGGTTGTTTCTACTAGTCAAGTTCCACTCACTGAGATCATACCAGACCAGCTACCTGCTGCTGCTGATGAGTACCGCAGAGGAGGTTCCTGCTAGTCAAGTTCCACTCACTGAAATCATACCAGACCAGCTATCTGCTGCTGCTGACGAGTACCTCGGAGGAGGTTCCTGCTAGTGACATTCCACTCACTGAGATCATACCAGACCAGCTATCTGCTGCTGCAGACGAGTACCGCAGAGGAGGTTCCTGCTAGTGAAGTTCCACTCACTGAGATCATACCAGACCAGCTACCTGGTGCTGCTGATGAGTACCGCAGAGGAGGTTCCTGCTAGTGAAGTTGCGCCCACTGAGATCCTACCAGACCAGCTTTCTGATGAGTCCCTCAGAGTGTGTTCCTTCTAGTTATGTTCAACCTATGGAGGCTGTCCCTAAGCATACTGCTCTCCCTGTCATGATCTCTGAAGATGTTCCCGTACAGCCTGTTCCAGCCCAGTACTAACTGCTTGTGACTCTGACTTTAAGCGCACCCCCCAACACTATCTGCTATCCTGCAACTATGGTCTGTTTGGTGGAATTGGACGCCAAGAGGCATCCGTTGGGAGGGGGGTAGTGTCAGGGTTCGTCACTACCCTCCTGTATCAGTCTGTTTTGTTAATAAACCTTTGTCATTCATTCTGCTATTGGGTCCTCCTTCCAGATCCCTGACAGGTCGCACCCTGAGAAAATCGCAAAGCAGAGACTTGGCTTATCTTTACTGCTTAAAGGATTTATCACCAGTTTTCCAGCAAGAAGGGAGATTTTTGTTTGTTTTTACTTGCGTTTTGGATGACAGCAGGGAGGGGTTGCCTCGACGGCTTGTCTCAGGGAATCCTGGCTCCTGTCTGGTTGCTGATTGGTCGTTCGGATGATGTCCTTTTGGGGAAAACCTTCGCGGTGATTGGTTTTGTTTCCTGGTTACGTGAGAGTGACGTGCTCGGCGTTCTTTGGAGAGTCTGCTTGCAAAGACTTTAGGCTTTGAAGATTTCTAGCAGCGTCACAAAGTTTCAACAAAGTGTTTGAGTTCTGGATGGCAGGAATGCTAGTCGCGTGTTGGAGTAGTCATTTCAGCAGTTCGATCTGTTTGGGTGGTTCCAGCAGTTCGAGCAATTCAAGCAATTCGTTCCTTTTGGTCACTTGGCTTTAACCAATCCGATTTGGTCCATCCCCCAACATGATCTTCCAATCAGATTGAAAGATTGTGTATCTTTAGTCAGATGCATTTACATCGTAACTGTGTCACAGAACAGGAACTGTCTGTAAAGGTGTGAACCAAATGGTCCATACATTTAGAATAACAGTACTCCTCTGGAACTTCTTGTAGATTGCAGGATCTCCAGCGGGAGGTCCTGACAGTATCTATTTTTTCTAGCCATTTGTCTTTAGGTATAAAGTTCTGTCGTACAGACCGAACTTTGGGAGAAGCTATGGAGCAGCTATGGAGAACTTTGGAAGAAACTAGGAAGAAGCTAGGACCCTTACAATGGTTAAGATTGTTTGAAGGATGACCTGCTAACATCGCTGCTGAAGATCTGCTACACTGCTACCTTCAGTAAATTCTTCTCCCCACAAGAATTTTGGTCAAGCTTACTTAATTTATGTATTAGAGAAGTCTAGTACATTGGCGAGCCACCCAAAATACTGCTCAGCCAAATACAGCAAAATCGAACAATTTGGCAAGAGCCAGCCAGGAGAAACTGACAAGAAGAGAACTCACCAACTGCAACAAGAAGTGAAAAAAAGAGTTTTGGAGATTCTACAGTTTTTGTGTTGAAGATCAACAGAGCGCATTTGTGGATACAAGTTATTTGAATCAACTGGATACTGTCTCAAAGATCAGTTGGTGAGTGAAACTATCAGCGTTCTAAAAGAACTTAAAGAACACTTTTTCATAAGTAAGCAGATCAATCAATGTATTGAGTGTAGCCATAATAATCAATGTAGCACTGTTTTAAGAGTTTTAGGCTTAGACCTTTCTCTTGAGTCTGTAGGAACCTTTTAAATGATTTAGTTAATTCCCCTAAAACTGTAAGAGCTATAGAAATAGCATTTATAGCTTGGTCCTGTCCTAGAGTCTGTAAGAATAATTTTAGAAAGAGGTTTAGTACATTCTCATGAGACTGTAGGAGCCATAGACATGTAGTTCTAAGCTTCTAAGTCCTGTTCTCTGGAGTCTGCAGGAATTGTTAAAGAAACAATTTAGTCTGGTCATCAAGAGATTATAGAAGCAGAAGCTTGGTCCTTTTTCTTTATGTCTGTAGGAATTGTTTGAGAAACAATTTGGTTCGTTCATAAAGAGATTGTAGAAGCAGAGGCTTCCTCTTTTTGTTTGTAGGAATTGTGTAAAAAACAACAACAACAACAATTTAGTCCATTCGTCCAGAGACTGTAGGAGCCATAGATAGCATTGGGGCTGATGTTGCTGCAAGAATTGGGAATTCTTGACTGCGTGCTAATTCAGTAGCCTCTATTTTCGATATAAATAATGTTCTAATTTGGTTAAAAGAAGATGGGCATAAAGCCATGAAATTATAAGTTTGTTTGCCTTCTGTTGAAAGATACAGAAAGATCTAACGTATATTGTGTAAGGAACAAATTTGAAGCAAAGTAATTCAGCCTTCTGAGCTAGGACTTGAAGAAGTCTTATCACTCAAGATTTGTCAGAAAATTAGCCTGAATGTGAATGTTTTGAGATATAAAAATATTGATTTGTCTGTGTAACTGAAATGGTCAGTCTAACAGACTGCTGTGAATATAAATCAGAATAAGCACCTTTTTATGGCTCTAACACCTTTTGTTCTGTTTTCACACCTCTGAGGGCACTTTTCCTGTACTTGCCATGGCTGAGTCTGCACTAAACAATGGTAATGGCTCTGCACTGAGACCAACAACAGAAAGACATGCAGAACCTCCAAATGTGACCATTGATCAGATGTTGGACAATCTGTATGTATATTTGGACAAAAGGCTGGGACTGAGGAAGTGCCATGATGATACGTGCCAGAGGTACAGCATTAAGCACTCAGAGAGTGGACTATGGGCAATGCCGGACATTGAAAGCGCTTATGGGCAATCACCAAGAAAGATGGATTGTCTGTGATTTTGGTCAAACAAATTATGCAGCATCTGCAGAAGTGTGAGACTGACAAATTGCAAAGTGAGATCAAAGCAGAGAAAGCAAAAGTTCGAGCACTGGCTGAACAATTGCAGAATGTAAAGAAGGACAAAGAAAGAGAACGACAATTTGCTAACTTTACTCTCCAAAAAACTGGAAGCAAAATCTTCAAGCAGCTCTGATGACAGCGATGCAGACATCAACACACATGCTGGAATTACAAAGAATAACTTGAAGGTTAGACTTGGTCCTGTAATTGTCAAGAACAGAAGAACTTAAGTTGAAATCAACAATGAGGAGGAGTATGAGGAAAATGGTGAACTACAATCTCACACTGTAAAAAAGTTGGTAAAGAAATGTTCCATACAGAACATACCAGCCAGCTACTCCAGAGCAAGTTGACAAATGGTCAAAAGAATTGCCAGATGTGTACAAGCAACCACGGAAAGTTTGGCAATTTCTTCAACGCTTGCAGAAAATCTATTATTTACATCCACTGGATAGTGTGATGATTGATAATGTGAACATAAGAGACATTGACCAAAAGACACTAACAGAAAGTGTTGAAAGAAGCACTGGTGAATCTCAAGAAAACATTTTGTCTGGATGGGAAGCTGTACAAACTTTCTTGTTCAAACTGAAACCTGCAGAAGTTAATTGGGCTAAAATTACCTCTTGCATGCAGAAGACAGGAGAAAGTGTTGCAGAATTTGAAGAGCGGTTCAGACGAACTTGGATGGAATATTCTGGTATGAATGAAAGTGAAGATCTTGACAAAGACACTGGACTTCCACTGAAAACATCATTTGTAAATGGGTTAAAACCAGAGATTTCTAAAGCCCTTAAAATCAGGTATGATGACTGGGACAGCAGCATTCATGCAGATTGTTGAATGGTCAGCAAAGATCGAAAGAACAAAGGAAGTCAAACTCCGAGCTTTGCAATCCAAACCTTTGCCATGCAACAACCGGACAATTGGGAATGAGCATGAAGACAGTGAATATCTGAGATGCTCAAGAGCAAAAACTCAGGGAAGATGCAGACATTGCAACAAGGAAGGGCACTGGGTTAGTGATTGTAAGCTGAGTTTGAGACATCAAAGTGATGAAGAGGAAAACCTGTTGAAGAGGTTTCAGAAATTGACAGCCAAACAAAAACAGACTCTGCTAAATGCTGTGGAGTCGCAGGGAAACTGAAGAACCTCTCTGTGCAGCACCAGCTAACGACATCTCATCCAAAAGCTGATGGACTCCATGTGTATGCAAACAAGACAAGTGAAGACACCATAAAGAAGGGAAAAGCATACACAGAAGCCTCAACAACTGAAGCCAAAGATGATGTCCAAGTAGGCAGTGCTGCTAAACAAGCCGTAAAGGAGAGAGGTGAACATACAGCGGCACAAACAGTTTTACATAGTAAACAGATTCAAACTAAAGTGTCCAGAAAACAATCGTCCATGTTAATGGAAGATGGAGCAAAACTGCATGATGACAACCAATGCATTAAGGAAAACCACAAGGAAAATGGACTATGCCCTTTTGAACATGTCACAGGCTGGCCCATGTCCAATGAAAATCTGACATCTGACAGCCTTGTCCAAACTGATGAAAGACTCAGCCTGGCAGTACACAATGCCAAGAATCAAGTTTTGGCACCTCCAAAAGGGGCTCATAGTATAGTGCCTAACAAATGGGTAAAGATTAAAAAACTCATTTGTCACAACAAGAATCCAGGTGGGAAAGACCACTTGAGGATCTTTTAGCAACTGATGCAGCAGTTAAAGCGCAGGGAAACAATGAGTGGATTGATGTAAATTTGCCTAGAGACGAGGGATAGATGGCAGTAGTGTTTTTCAGAGTCCAGATATGGCGGGACTAGGGTTTATAGGCTCTAGCTTGTTGCCTGAGGACAAAGACATGAACATTTCACCACTGATAAATGCTGTAGTGTCCTGCCAACATTAAATAGGGACAGTTTTATTGGTAATTAGGCATGATTTGTTTAAAACCTTTTCTTTGGAAAGATACGTTTGCATTTTCTCTTGTGTGTGATTGCAGGTGTTCCAGCATTCCAGAGGATGAGCAAAGACATCCAAAGCTTGGACCATACTGCACTGGCCAACTAGATGAACACGACTGATCATCTACAGAACACAACGACATCCACCACTTCCACAAGATTGCAACATCAAAATAAAAAAGGACTTAGGCATTCAAGATAATGCAAACCTCACCATAAACTCTTATTCTGTCATCTTAAGTAATGGAGCCTGTATGCAGCATTCTGTATTCATGATTACTGAAAAGTATGTTTTGTGATCAAAAATGATCAAAGGGGGGATTGAAAGATTGCGTATCTTTAGTCAGATGCATTTGCTCTCCACCGACTGCGCTGATCAAAAGTATGATGGGAAACGACTGACTGAAGACACAGCTTAACACTCATTGGTTCAGACAACCGTGATGCTGCGTTCTCTTCTAAAATGTTTTATTTTTTAAATCTGGTTTCATGCTATTATGTATTTCAATTGTGCATGAATATTCCCAAACACTATGACAGTGCAATCTCTGTGTTAGATATGTGATTGTTGTCATATTTTCTATAAAAATCTAAAATACATGTTTGAATTAAAATAAAAATGGATGATAAATACGCCTTTCGTATGGAATTAAATAGCAAATATATATATATATATTAGTGCTGGGCAATGATTCATCTAGATTAATCTCATCCAAAATAAAAGTTTTTGTTTATATAATATATCTGTGTGTACTGTGAATATTTATTATGTTTATATAAAGACACACACATACAGTATATATTTTGAAAATATTTACATGTATTTACATGTATATATTTATATTAATATAATTTATATGATATATAAATATATTTAATATATAAACATAACACATTTTTCTTAAATATATACATAAATGGGTGTGTATTCATATATACATAATAAATAGACAAAATACACACACATATATTATGTGCACAAAAACTTTTATTTTGGATGAGATTAATCTAGATTAATCGTTGCCCAGCACTAATATATATATATATATATATATATATATATATGAGCATGTATGTATGTACGTATATATATATATATATATATATATATATATATATATACACACACACACACACATATGCACACATATACATATATATATATATATACATATATGTAATATATACACTCATTGCCAAAAATATTGGCACCCTTGGTAAATATGATCAAAGAAGGCTGTGAAAATTTATCTGTATTGTTGATCCTTTCGATCTTTTATTAAAAAATTCACAAAAAATCGAACCTTTCATTGGATAATAACAATTTAAAATTGAGGGAAATATCATTATGAAATAAATGTTTTTCTCTAATACACATTGGCCACAGATAACAGCACCCTTTTATTCAATACTTTTTGAAACCTCCATTTGCCAGTTTAACAGCTCTAAATTTTCTCCTATGATGCCTGATGAGGTTAGAAAACACCTGACAAGAGATCAGAGACCATTCCTTCATTCAGACCAATTTAGATTCCCAGCTCCATGTTGGGGCTTGTTCTCTTCAGTTCACCCCACTCATTTTCTATAGGGTTCAGGCCAGAGGACTGGAATGGCCATAGCAGAAGCTTGGTTTTGTGCTCAGTGACCCATTTTTGTGTTGTTTTTGAGGTTTGTGTTTGGATTTTTGTACGGTTGGAAGATCCAAACATGGCCCATTATAAGATTTCTAACAGAGTCAGTCACTTATTGATTTTTTATCTGTTGGTATTTGATAGAATCCATGATGCCATATGTCTAAACAAGATGTCCTGGATCTCCAGCAGAAATATAGGCCCACAACATCAAAAATACAGTGGTATATTTTATTGTACATATGGGGTACTTTTTATCCCTGTGTTCACCAAACCCATATTGAGTGTTTACTGCTAAAAAGCTATTTTTTTTAGTTTCATCTGACCATAGAAGCCAGTCCCATTTGAAGTTCCAGTCATGTCTGATAACGGAATATGCTGGAGTTTGTTTTTGGATGAACGAGGAGAATTTTTCTTGAAACCCTCCCAAACAACATGTGGTGATGTAGGTGCTGTTTGACCATTTTTTAAAAAGGTTTTCTGACCCCGAGACTCAACTATTTTCTGCAATTCTCCAGCTGTGGTCCTTGGAGAGTCTTTAGCCACTCAAACTCTCCTCCTCACCATGCATTAGGACGATATAGACACCCCAGCCGGTACATGACCGACCTTCAACGTTGAAATATGGTTGAAATAAGGTCAGTTGTTGTTTTAACGTTGAAACAATGTTAATATAACGTTTAATGCTGAACAGTTGAAAACCAGCTGGCACATGACCAACCTTCAACTTTGAAATATGGTTGAAATAATGACAGTTGTTATTTCAACATTGAAACAACGTTGAAGAAATGTTTAATGCTAAATGGTTGAAAAAGGTTACCAAAAACACTTTTAAATCAATGTTGATTTGTTTTTTTGTTTTTTACAATAACTGAATGTTGAATCAACTTAATGTCTTCAACAGCATACAAAATAAATTTCTGCCTTTTAAATTATTATTACTAAATTATTTAAGATCATTATTATTATTTTATTAGCATTTTACAATATTTTGATCGTTAAACCTATTCTAAAATCTAAAGGTATGTTAAAATATTATCATCATTAACAACAATAAAACTAAATGCATTTCACTACGTTTACCTTATTGCTTTGATCATGATTGGTTAATCTGGCTGTCATCCAGGAAACAGGCCAATGAAACTGTTCGCGCCTTTCTAAATTTGAAAATATGACCGTTGTTTATCGTCTTTCTGAGTGAGGCGGTTGACTGACTGTGTGTGTGTGAGCTGCTGCTCGTTGAGATTGCTTGGTCGGTCCCGAATTATTTTATATTTGCCTGTTAAATTTTTATTTTGAGCGAATTTGAGTCGTGACATGTCAACGGAGAACAAAAACTAGAATGTGAACACAGGAAGGGTCAGGTGTGATCTGCGAGGTCCAGCAAACACACGGACAAAAACAGGGAAGAAAATCGCTATCTTACCTTTCAAAAATAGTAAAGTATAATGTTACCAGAGTTTACAAAGGGGTAAATGACATGTAACGTTAACCTGCAGAAGATAAATACCTGTCTGTGTGTGTGTATTTTGTATTGCTTTATCACAGATGCTAATGTTAATGTGTGTGTTGCTAATAAGTTGTGTTAATGTCTGTCTTAGAGATTTTTCAAATTTTTCTGATGTGAATGCCATGCATTGTGTTATATTTTTAATCGTATAATAGTCTCAAAGATAACATACTCTGTTCATGTTTTCTAAATATCATATAATCGCAAATTTAAACGAATTAAGATTGTTTAAAGCAGTGATTCTCAAAGTGTGGTATGAGTACCATTAGTGCTACTCAGGCTTCCTCTAGTGGTACGCAGAGGAATCACTAAATTAAATATAAATTAATGTTAATACATTTTAAGTTCATCTTTATTTAAGTTTTTTTTTTTTTTTTTTACATTTAAGTATAGTACAGTTTTTATTTAACTTTTGGTACAACACATTTTAATTTAATCATTATTTAAGTTTTGTATTTACGTAAGCACCGTGCAGTGTTAATGTTCAAACTGTATTTACAATGTTAAAGTGGCTGACAACAATACATATTCTTATTAGGAATAAAACTGCCTCGTTTTGAACTGTGCAGAGCTGTAGCTGAATAGTTGGGCCTATTACGCTACTGTATATTAATGTTGGTCATTATGGTGGTACTTGGAGAGCCAAATATTTTCTGAGGTGGTACTTGATATAAAAAGTTTGAGAACCACTGTTTTAAAGGAATGGTATAACACGAAAAACTGCTTTTTAAGAACTTTTCAGTAAACCATTTCTTCTTTCCCCTTGTAGAGTCATCAAGGATCCAGCTGTTTACTGGCAATTTGGTAAGGAATTGTTCATCTGCTACATTGCACTGTCACTTCTGGTAGAGATTCATTGATCTTTTGTGAAAGGTTTTGATTTTACTTAGTTTAATAAAAATTTACTTGATTTGATTTTACTTGTTTTACTAAATACACTGTATAGTTAGGATTCTGATTTAAAACAGTGTAACTGGGGGCTCTGAAAAAACTGCTTGTGAATAATTTAATATTGCAAACTTTCTTCTGAATACATTAAATAGGTGTTTAATGAATAGTGTTGTGCACTTTGTTTCCAACCCCACTATTATTGAACTTTAACTGAAAACTGAATGCAAAACAAAATCACATACAATATTTTCACTTTAAGATATTTCACAATATCAAAGTTGATATTTTATGAGTATTTATTGTTGGTGTTTTTATTATTTATACATACAGGACAGTACAGAAAGTGCACAAGTGTGAGAGAGAGGAGAGGACGGCATCAGAAAGCACCTAGAGCTGGGACTCTTTCAAGGATCACCCAAAGCACAGCCACGCTATATGCACAAGGCAGTTGGTTCTAACATTTTATCAGAATTTAAAGAAACATTTCTACTTAAAATATTAAATGCATTTCATTCAAGGCAGCGTTTTTCCTGCGTAAAGAATTTCCTCTGGCTGTCAACAAAACTCGGACAGACCTATCCTTTACCACCGACATGGTTTCTGTTGCAGGTTCCATTCTCAAACTGTTCTACACATTCTCACTGCACAAATGTACAAATCTCTTGTAATGAGACACATTAGTAAAACATGTTTACACAGAAACTATAGATTTCCACCAAAATAAAAGATCAACTGGTTTCAATCAAAAGAAGTACAAGGGTTTCTCTTGCAAGTGCAGTGCAAAATATGCATTTTATGGTACAAACACTTTGAGTCTTTAAATGTTGTATTTGGATTTTACAGGTTTTAAACAACACATCCAAGCACAAACACTGCAAGCTAAAGTTTGGGATTATTTTCATCAGTTTTATACAGTATGTTTCCAAAATAAAACTGCTGTTTTACAATTTTCAGCGTGTGGTAGTTTATTGAAGTTGATTGTAAAGCCATTGCTGCCAGTTCTACAGGTTTTTAACAATACATCCAAGCACAAACACTGCAAACTAAAGTTTAAGATTATTTTCATGTGTTTTATACAGTATGTTTCCAAAATAAAATGGTTGTTTTACAATATTGAGCATGTGGTAGTTTATTGAAGTTGATTGCCATTGCTGCCAGTCATTTGATTTTTAAACTTTATGTACAGTGTTGATCTAAATGCAAACTAGGTTCTAATTGAACGTACAGTTGTGTATTCACTCATGTTGAAAGTACGACGGTGAAACGTCCTGTTATCAACATTGATTCAATTTGCAAAATCAACACATAATTCAAGGTTAATCCAACGTCTACAGAATGATCTTAATTCACCAATGCTGTAGGTAAGACGGTGAAACAATGTCGCGATTTCAACGGTGAAACAACGTCATTATTTCACGGTGAAACAACGTCACAATATCAACGTTGATCCAATTTGCAAAATTGAAACATAATCCAACGTTGATTCAACCATGGTACCCGACATTGATTCACCGTGAATCAACGTTGAAATGCCGGCTGGGACACGTCCTCTTCTAGGCAGTTTCCTAACATTTTATGTTGATTGGAAATTCTTAATTATTGCCCTGATGGTGGAAATGGGAATTTTCACTGCTCTAGCTCTTTTCTTAAAGCCACTTCACTAATTTGTGAAGCTCAATTATCTTTTGCTGCACATCAGAAATATATTCTTTGGTTTTTCTCATTGTGATGGATGATTAAGGGAATTTGGGCTTTGTTTTCCCTCCTATTTATTTCTGTGAAACAGGAAGCCATGGCTGGATAATTTCATGTTCATAATCACCCTGGAGTGCTCAAAATTGTGAATATGAATGGGAATATACTTCAGAGATATTTTACTCATAAGAATTTCTAGGAGTGCCAATAATTGTGTCCAATGTGTATTTGAGAAAAACATTTATTTCATAATGATATTTCCCCCCATTTTAAATTCTTATTATTCAATGAAAGGTTAGATTTTTGTGAACTTTTTAAATTCACAATACAGATTAATTTTCACAGCCTTCTTTGATCCTATTTACCAAGGGTGCCGATATTTTTGCCAATGAGTGTACATATATATATATATATATATATATATATATATACTGCCCTACAAAAGCAAAAGACCTTAACTCGCTAGAGTGTGAAACTGAGAAAAATGACTTTAAAGTTTTTTCACTTGTCCAGCCAAATTAATTATAGGTAGGACACTGTAAATTTTGCAATTAGATGGTTTAGTAATGAAAATTATCTACATTAAAAAATTGTAAGCTCAAACTTGATTTTTACCCCTATTTTGAAGTTAATGTACTCTGCCCTTGCATTGTCTACAAAAAGTGAGAAGTCACACCAAGGCAGAAGACAGTAACTTCCACATGATCAATATTTGGTTGCTGATCACCATTTACAAAATCGTTATAGTAACACCAAAATCTAGTGATCATGGGCTATCTCATATAGGCTATTGCATATAGTAATGTGACTGTATTTATTTATTATTATTATTATGTTTTGACCGTAACAAGCAGACTAAAAGTTAAAATGTGATTGTGATTGGATACTGTTTTGCAAACAATTTATTTGCTATGCTCAGTAACAGAAAAAAAGAATGCTAGACATAGCATAATTGCTTTGACTTGAATGAAATAGCCTAACCTAAAAGAATGACTTGTGGATTTATGTGAAGGCCAGCAAGCAGGCATGCTCAGAAATGCTTGTGAATTAAACATCTCCGACGACGTTCAACGCCATGGATTGATTTTATCGGGTTACAAGAAAAGGTATGGATTTAATTGCCAACTGTTAGGCTACTGATTTTATGATTGATCATGCTACATGCTATTAGCGTGACTACGTCAGACTTCGTACTTCCGCTCAATTTAATTTCGCTTCTGTACTCAGTCTGATATAGCAGACCATCTCCCAGTTTATCTCCGGCTCCGCAGCAGCCAGGCCAATCAACGAACAGAGGGCGGGCTGAGAGCCGTGACGTAGACACTAAGCGCTGAATTTAAGATTGTAGTTTAGGTGAGGGAAATCTAAAACGACAGCGGACATGGAGACACGGGATGCTATTCGCTCTGTTGTGGAGAATATTCCCGGCATTTGCCAACTGAAGCCTGAACAAGAAGAGTTTGGTTCACATTTTGAATGGAGGTGATTTTGTGGCCCTACTCCCGACAGGTTTTGGGAAAAGTTTAATTTATCAGCTGTTACCGATCGTCAGCGAGAAACTGGGGAGAACAGTAAAAAAAGGCAGAACACCATATAACTCCAAGCTGGCACCGTAACTGGGACATTCTAAAACGCTTAACGTGAAAAAAGCTTAACGTGGTTTAATGTACCTAAACATCGACCAGGGAAACCCAAATTTCTGTCAAACCTTACTTGTTACTTGTAATAAACACTAACTACTGTCAAAAGAACGGGCCTTTATTCCACAGATAATAAACACTAAACACTAATAAAATTAAAAAAATATATATAAACTCTTTCTCCTTATTTATTCCTTCCCTTGCTAGCTTGTACTTATTTAAACAATGCCTGAGACTTGGTGTTACAAGCACTTCGTTTGTCGGATTGCCTCTTCAAGATGAATCGCTTTATGTATTCCCCAATTGTAAGTCGCTTTGGAAAAAGCGTCTGCAAAAGTGAATAATTTCACGTTAAGCATTTTCTCCCCCAGAGTCCATTATAAAACAGTTTAACGTGGCTTAACATACCTTAACAACGACCGGGGAAAACCAAATTTCTGTCAAATTTTACTTATAATAAACACTTTCTGCTGTCAAAAGAACGAGCTCTTATTCAGCGTCTAAAGTGAATAATTTAATGTTAAACATTCTCCACCATAGAAGTCCATTATAAGGAAACAGCTTAACATGGCTTAACGTACCTTAACAACGACCGGGGAAAAACAAAATTTCTGACAAATTTTACTTATAATAAACACTTTCTGCTGTCAAAAGAAGCTCTTATTCAGCGTATAAAGCGAATAACTTCATGTTAAGTGTTTTCCACCATAGAAGTCTATTATAAAGAAACAGCTTAACGTAGCGTACCTTAACAATGACCGGGGAAAAACAAACTTCTGTCAAATTGTACTTATAATAAACACTTTCTGCTGTCAAAAAAAGAGTGCTTATTCATAGTATAAAGTGAATAATATCACGTTAAGCATTTTCTCCCCCATGGAAGTCCGTTAAGAAACAATTCAACGTGAACGCATCGACAAACTGAGAACATTTTGTTCAGTTTCATTTTGTAATATGCATGAAAGTAAAGACAGGTACATTTTCCTGTCTCAGCTCATTATCTCTAATGACCACCCTCCCGCAGAGCACTATGGCTATGCTAATGATCTACGCGAGCCACGCGAACAGGGTCAACGCCCCCAAATAATGGTAAACAAAGCGTGTCATGTTTATTGATTTGTCTGCATTTGGATCATAACATGTTACCCAGCTAACATAAGACCAGCGGGCCACTGGTGGACGCCGCCCGCGGTTCACCGGCGTTTTGCTCATCGTTATTCCAGCGGACCACCACCAGCAGCCACCACTTTTCTTACAGCAGTCCGCTGACGAGCCTTTGGTTTATAATTACTGTTTACTGGCGGTTCACGGTTGGTCCGCGGTTCATAATCAGTTCGATTACGCTAACCATAATATCCTTGCACACAATAATGGATCAAAAACAATGTACAATGGCAATTGAAAATTTATTTTCAGTGAACAGATTAAACATACAAATGCAGTATATGTATCAGATGGTTTTATCCAATGTTACTTTCAAATAGAAGCATTCAGTTCACATGTCCATACAAAAGTCAACCACAAAATTAACCATGGCTTAACTATGATTGTTGTAGTAAATTCACAGTAACTACCATAACCATGGTCTTACTACAGCATAGTAGTAAACCTAGTAACTACAAACTTCACCATGGTTTCAAAAACTATGGTTACCACAGTTTTACGCAAGCATTACTAAAATATTACTATTGTGGAACCATGACATCAAAACCTTAGTTTGAGAAAAACTAAAAAACCCTGATTACTACAGTTATGATTACTAGTTTTACCATAGTAAAAACATGGTTAACTGTTGTAGGGTACAATGCTTTTCACAATCAAAGCAGCTTTAGAAAATTTCAAGGTTTAAAAAAAATAAATAAAAAAACCCAATTCCTATCAACAGCCTGAGGTGACTGTGACTCACTGGGGAGCATCTTCTGGCAACAAATTAATGTCTATATATCAATAGCTCTAAGATAATACAAGTTATGTGTTCAAAGTCATGTTCAGTTAAAGGGACAACCATTAAAGGGTAGATTCGGGGAATTTAAATCCACTTTATACTGTCACAAAGTCTGTAATATGTAAATAAACATTATTAGGATAATGCAAAATATTATTTCGCTGACAAATAAATGGGTATATCTCATGGAACTCAGAGAAAGATTAAACATTGTTCGTTTACATATATTACCATTATAGTAACAATACAAAGTGGGTTGAAAATCACTCAACGTATGCTTTAAGGCAATGATTACAATACATAACATTTGTCAGGTTGGTATGCTCATCTTTAGTTGCCATCATCTGGAGTCTTCATGAGTGTTGGCATCATCTGAAGTAACCACAAGTGAGGCTGGATCCATGCTGCAGTAACACTGGGATGGACAACCTGAGAGATAGACACAGGAAAACAAAAGGAGAAGAATTAGCATAGACGCTGTTCATATTATTTCAGGCAAAAGATGATCATGCGCATTTATTACTAGAGTACAAGGTTATGAGATGTGTTATGTGAATGCTTGGCTAAAAGATGTATTTTTAATCTAGATTTAAACAGAGAGAGAGTGTGTCTGAGCCCCAAACATTATCAGAAGGCTATTTTGAGAGTTTAAGAGTAAAATGCGAAAAATCTCTGCCTCCTTTACTGGACTTTGATATTCTGGGTACTACCAATAGTCCAGAGTTTTGTGACATTATTTAGCTTACTTTGCTATAATTTGGTTAAATCGCAATCTGATTTTATTCTATATCCCTTAGTAAGCATATAATTTGTCCTCAGTATTCAGGGAACAGACCCAGTCAACACTCTAAAAAGTAGTTTTATAGTCCATTCAAATAAAATGTTTTATTTGGTCAAACATCTTTAAAATGAGGAAGAAGTCAAAAAAAAAAAAAAGGATATAAAATATAAAGTACAGTTACAGTATATAAAATCAAGTCAAGTCACCTTTATTTATAATGCACTTTATACAATACTGATCGTGTCAAAGCAGCTTTACAGTCAAACAGGAAAATAGTTTGTTAATAATGCAAGAGGACATTAACAAGTAATTTTTCCAGTTAAAGTCAGTTCATTTACAGATCTGTCTCTGGAGCTCATCTAGCTGACATGGTCTCCGCTGACATTCAGGGCTGTAGAGGTCGTCTCTAGGTGCTGATCCACCATCTGATCTGGATACGGACTGGATCTGGGTGGCTATGGTGACCTCGGAATGAGAAAGTCACTCAGGCTTGTGCACGTGCCGAATGATCTCAGTGTTGGCTGGATTTGTTTTTATTAGTTTAGTCAACATTTAGCATTCTGAATGTTGACTGGATTTGAAAATAACCATTCATTTAATATTTTTAAAATATATTTGTGCAGACTTAATATGTCTTCTCAACTAAGCACAAGCAATAAAAAGAGTTAAACTTAAATATTTGGTAACACTTTATTTTGATAGTTCACTTTAGACATTCTACTAACAGTAAGTAACTTTGCAACTACACGTCAACTAGCAGTCATTAGAGTATTAGTAGACTCTCTGCTTAATAACTTCTAACACTTTATTTTGATGGGTCCACAACATACAACATACTGACTATGAGAAACTTTACAAGTATATGTCAACTTATTCTACTAACCCTAAACCTACCCTACTGAGAATTAGTAGACATGTAGTTGCAAATTAATGAGAATTAGTTGACACGTAGTTACAAAGTTACTTATAGTTAGTAGAATGTGTAAAGTGGACTATCAAAATAAAGTGTAACCAAATATTTTTGCCCTTTCAACATTTTGTTAATTGGATTTTTTACAGTGTACATATGCCACAGTATTATTGAAGTGGGAGGAACATCATAACTAATTTACACAATTGTTAAAAAGTCTGGGGTCAGTAGGATTTTTACATCTTTGAAAGAAGTCTCTTATACTCACAACTCAAAAAACATTATTTTTTTTTATTATTTGAATATGTTGAAATTGTAATGTATTGCTGTGATCAAAGCTGAATTTAACATCATTACTCCAGTCTTCAGTGTTACATGATCCTTCAGAAATAAATCTGATTTGCTGCTCAAGAAACATTTCTGATTATTAACAATATAAAAAAAGATGTGCTGATAAACATTTTAGTGTAAACATTTTTTTTTCCCCAGGATTTATTGTTAAATAGACTCCAGACCTTTAAATGGTATTGTACAATACTGTTCTAAAGTTTACAGTCAGTGAGGTTTTTTAATAAATTCATTTTTATTCAGCAAGGATGCATTAAATTGATGAGAAGTGAGAGTAAATATTTTTGTTTCAAATAAACACTGTTAATTTTAAACTTTGTTCATTAAGGAATCCTGAATAATACACACAAAACACAAAACAAAATACGAATCAGTAATATTTCTTGAGCAGCAAATCAGCACATTAGAATGATTTCTGAATAATCATCATGTAAAACTCAAGAGTAATGATGCTGAAAATTCATCTTTGATCACAGAAATAAAATACATTTTAACATCACTCACTCATGTTTGGATGTCAAAACCTTCTTAAAATAACTTTAATAAAGAATTGTAAAAGATGCATGGTGATATGCATTTTTTCACTACATATTTGCATATATGAAGTGATTTAATGAGCTTTCTCATGCAGCTTACCTATGTTTCCCACATCTCTGCCAGCAGCTTCCTTCAGAAATGTAGATATCTTGGAGCTTCTCTTCTGTTGTAGAAGTGTTACTCCTGAAACCACAGAACAATTTTTATCAATAATTGTTTGCCATTAAATATCAAATCACGTTTTAACTAGATTCAGTTAATACATGCTCCTTTAAGTGACGTCACCAATTAACAGTGAAGTTACAGCACATATTTTAGGCTAAATAAATTCGTCTAATTCCAATAACCCATTGACAAAACCTTTACAAAGCTATTAAAATCTCCCAACTACACATAAATATGTGATGAAAAGTCAAAACTTTGATCAATCAGAGCTCAATATACGATAAAGACACTAAACCGTTTTTATGAAGTAAATATTCAACAGAAGCGTACCAATTACAAGAAAGAAAAGTGTCAGGAACAGTTGTATGTAATATTTGTGTGATTTTAGGGACTAAACTCACCTGAAAACGATGAAAACAGCAGCGAGAGATGCAGTGTTGCAGCTGTCAGCTGGAGAGTTGCCGCCCCGTTTCCATGGTAACTCCCTCGCTGCAGCTTTTGAATGAGACTCAGAGCGCACGTCCATCAAAACACGTCACAGTCACGCACCACTTAAATAAACATTATATAGAACATAAACAACAACAAAAAATTGTATTTTATTTTTATTTTTAATTTTAATCGTTTTGTAGTTATATGACCCATTCATGCATAGGTGTAAACCTGCACGTGATAGTGGGACAAAGTAGCACTTTTATTTTTATTTAATTTTTATAGATTTTTTTGTTATTTTTTATTAGATTTTGTATTGTTTTTACGATCATTAAAACTATTGGTAACACTTTACAATAAGGTTCATTAGTTAATAACATTAGTAAACATGAACTAAGAATGAACAATACTTCTACAGAATTTATTCATCTTAGTTAACGTTAATTTCAGCATTTACTAATGCATTATTAAAATCACAAGTTGTGTTTGTTAACATTAATTAATGCACTGTGAACTAACATGAATAAACAATGAACAACTGTATTTTCATAAACTAACATTAACAAAGATTAATAAATATTGTAATAAATGCATTGTTCATTGTTTGTTCATGTTAGTTAATACATTACATAATGTTAATAAATGACACCTTATTGTAAAGTGTTACCAAACTATTTATTTCATTTAAAAATGTGCTTGCAGTTTTTATACTATACTTTTGTTAATTATAGGCTAACTCTCACTATTTTTATTCAGTGCTTCAGATTCCTTTTAACTGTAAAAATGTAATGTAATACATAAATGTAAAATTTATATATATATAATTTATAAAACAAAGATGTCATGTAAGAGCTCAGTAGAAAACACAGGACAGACCCTCCGCTTGCCACTGGTGAACTAACTGGTGAGGACTAACCAGGATTGCTCTCTGATTGATTGCTTCAGTCTGTTGTGCTGCTGAGAGGTTTGTGATTGTAGCTCCGTGTACCTTCGCTTTTTATTGAATCTCTACCTTACTTTCATTCCCTTTTGTCTAAAGTGATAATATATAACTTAATTCCCACCATATTTCTGGTGTTATCTTTCAAACTAATCTAACTAATTTGATCGGTTCGGTTTTAAAACCGCGAGTGCAGCTTGTTAGCCCGTTGGCTTGTCACTCGTGGTTCCATTTGCGTTTCTATTTGCGCCTATTATTGTTTTCTTTTTTCTCGCTCCATTTTTCATGAGCTCATCAAACAACAGTGGTAAGTGGTAAGTTAAGTAGAGATGTTCCGATACCCTTTTTCCCTTCCCGATACCGATTCAGATACCTAGGCTCAGGGTATCGGCCGATACCGAGTACTGATCCGATACCTGGGTGTGTATCTGGTTATACAGCTGTATGTACTACTAGACCTGTATGAATTGATACAATTATTTTATGGTGTGCTTCACCATAGATAGATAGATAAATAGAAAGTCTTGCGAGTAAACAAAAAAAATATAATATATAATGTTTGGAAAATGGCACATCTATTTAAATATCTAAAAGTACACTCTTAACATCAGTCAGTCAAGCATTATAAATGCATTATGATAATTGAGTATTATTTAATGATATAACTTTAGCAATTGGAATTAAAACTTGGTAACCATGAATACTGTCATTTTAACTGAACTGGTGGTGGTGCTTTTTTGGTCATTCAGTGTTTCTCTAAAAAATGGGGGGGAAACTATCAATAATACTGATAAGATAATAATCATACTATGAATTCTACTAAGAACAATATAAAACGCACTAAGGATTAACAAGCTGCTGGATTCATGAATATTAATCACGTTGTCTGTGTTCGCTTGAACTGATTTGCTGAAATCAAAACAGGGACAATTATAGGTGAGCACCAGCCAATGAGATTGTCGCTTGCGCATTAGCTCCGCCTACTACCGGAGAACCCGGCAGTTCTTAAAAGCTGAAGAATTCCAAAGGAACTCCGTTATTCTGACAGGAAAATACAACAAAGAATATCGTTTACATACCAAGCAGAATTGATGCGCTACATGTAAGACTCTTTCTCTCTCTCTTTCTCTCTCTCTTTGCGTGTGAGGAAAAAAGCAAAGCGACGGCGAGTCGTGCACTTCACACTAGAGCTTACGGTATGTCAAATACAGGTGCGCTACGCATTCATTCAGATGAACTGAAAAATAGCCCTGATCGCTTGATGGAGAGTGAAAATCTGAAGCGCTTGGTCAGAGTGTTCAGCGAGTGAAAATATATCTGTGCTAAACTTATACATAGCCTCCAACTCACACACTGGCGAGTATAATCTGAGCATTTATTAGCCAGTGGCTAATATTATACACTATTTAGTCACCCAGGGTGAAGATTTAGTCGCATATACGAGTGATTTACTGGCAATGTGCTACCACGTTTGTATTTATTCTTTGCTGCTCTAAATAGTGGATGCAAACACTAACTTCCTGTGTTTGCATTCTGAGCAGCGAAGAAGAATTGATTTCCGATTTGCAGCATTAAGCAAAGCTAGCGGGCATAACTATAGATCTTGTTTAAAAATGGTATCGGATCGGTACATGGGTTCAAGTACTCGCCGATACCGATGCCAGAATTTTTTGTGGTATCGGTGGAATTTCCGATACTAGTATCGGAATCGGAACAACCCTAAAGGTAGGTTGGTATCATTCATCAATCACGGTGAGTAATGGCTTCTTCTCCTGCTATTGTTGTTTGCACTGTTTTCCACATGTACAGTTTATCTGTCTCTGTCAGCAGCGAGGGATTCACATGTGATAAATGCAGGGAAATAGTTAGGCTGACAGAGAAGGTTTTAGAACTAGAGACACGCATCCAAACTTTAGTCGAGGATAGTAAGAATGTGAGGGCTGTAGATACTGCTTTGGATGCGACTAGCTCAGGGAGTCCTGTACATTGTTCGGTTTCGGTTGAGCCCGTGCAGCAGGGGAACTGGGTGAATGTGAGGCGGGCTAGTCGCGGGTCAAAACACCACTTTTCCGTTCTGATCAAAACATCAAACAGGTTCTCCCCACTCAAGTGACGCACCCACTGAGAAACCTGATGAAAGTGCTCTAGTTATTGGCGATTCTATTGTACGGAACGTGAAAATAGAGACACCAGCCACCATAGTCCATTGTTTACGAGGAGCCAGAGCGCCTGACATCTTGGCAAATGTAAAAGTGCTGACTAATGCTAAACGTAAATTCAGTAAGATTGTTATCCACGTCGGCGCTAATGATGTTTGACTTCGCCAGTCGGAGATCACTAAAAATAATGTTAAAGAGGTGTGTGAACTTGCAAGTACGATGTCAGACACTGTAATATGCTCTGGTCCTCTCCCTGATTATCGTGGCGATGAGTAATAGTAACAATTTAATTGATGTTCAACAAATCAAAAAAAAATTATATAATACAGATAAACACATGATAAAGCTTGGCTTATTGAATATTAGATCCCTTTCTTCAAAAGCACTTTTTGTAAATGATATCACTGACCATAAACTAGATGTGCTTTGTTTGACAGAAACCTGGCTAAAACCAGATGATTACATTACTTTAAACGAGTCTACACCCCAAGATTACTGTTACAAACATGAACCGTGTCCAAAAGGTAAAGGGGGAGGTGTTGCTACAATTTATAGCAATATTTTCAGTATCCCTCAGAGGTCGGGTTTCAAGTATAATTTGTTTGAAGTAATGGTGCTTCATATAACGTTATCCAAAAAAACAAGTATTAATGATAAATCCCCTGTGATGTTTGTACTGGCTACTGTATACAGGCCACCAGGGCACCATACAGACTTTATTAAAGAATTTTCTGATTTTTCTGAGTTAGTGCTGACTGCAGATAAAGTCCTAATTGTTGGTGATTTTAATATCCATGTTGATAATGAAAAAGATTCGCTGGGATCAGCATTTATAGACATTCTAAACTCTATTGGTGTTAAACAACACGTGTCAGGACCTACTCATTGTCGAAATCATACTCTAGATTTAATACTGTCACATGGAATTGATGTCAGTGGCATTGAAATTTGGCAGCAGAGCGATGATATCTCAGATCATTATCTAGTCTCCTGTATATTACATATAGCTAAAGCTGTAAAGCCAACTCCTTGTTACAAATATGGTAGAACCACAAAAGACTGCTTTATAAAAAATCTTCCTGACTTATCTCAGTTCCTCAGCATATCCGATAGCTCAGAACAACTTGATGATGTAACAGGAACTATGGACTCTCTCTTTTCTAGCACTTTAGATACGGTTGCTCCTTTACGCTTAAGGAAGATTAAGGATAAGAGTCCAACACCGTGGTATAATGAGCACATTTGCGCCCTAAAGAGAGCAGCCCGGAAAATGGAGTGCAGCTAGAGGAAAACTAAACTAGAGGTATTTCGTTTAGTTTGGCGGGAAAGTACCCTATCCTACAGAAAAGCATTAAAAACTGTTAGATCTGATTACTTTTCATCTGTTCTAGAAGAAAACAAACATAACCCTCTGTATTTATTCAATACAGTGACTACATTAACGAAAAATAAAGCATCAACAGGTGTTGGCATTTCCCAAGGGCATAGCAGTAAAGACTTTATGAACTACTTTACTTCCAAGATCGATACTATCAGAGATAAAATTGTATCCATGCAGCCGTCAGCTACAGTATCGCATCAGATAGCGCACTATAGATCCCCTGAGGAACAATTCCATTCATTCTCTACTGTAGGAGAGGAAGAATTGTATAAACTTGTTAAATCATCTAAACCAACAACATGTATGTTAGACCCCATTCCATCTAAACTACTAAAAGAGCTGCTTCCAGAAGTCATAGATCTTCTTTTGGCTATTATTAATTCATCATTGTCATTAGGATTATGTCCCCAAAACCTTCAAATTGGCTGTTATTAAGCCTCTCATTAAAAAAAATACAACTTGACCCCAAAGATCTAGTTAATTACAGACCGATCTCAAATCTCCCTTTTCTGTCAAAGATATTGGAAAAGGTTGTATCCTCACAATTATATTCCTTCTTAGAGAAAAATGATATATGTGAGGAATTCCAGTCAGGATTTAGATCGTATCATAGTACTGAGACTGCTCTCAATAGAGTTACAAATGACCTGCTTCTATCATCTGATCGTGGTTATATCTCTTTATTAGTTCTACTGGATCTTAGGGCTGCGTTCGACACTATCGACCACAACATTCTTTTGAATAGAATAGAAAACTTTGTTGGCATTAGTGGAAGTGCCTTAGCATGGTTCAAATTGTACTTATCTGACTGCCATCAGTTCGTAGCAGTGAATGAAGAGGTATCATATCGATCACAAGTGCAGTATGGAGTACCTCAAGGCTCAGTACTAGGGCCGTTACTTTTTTCACGCTTTACATGTTACCCTTGGGAGATATTATCAGGAGACATGGTGTTAGCTTTCACTGTTATGCTGATGATACTCAGCTCTATATTTCTTCGCGGCCCGGTGAAACACACCAAATTGAGAAACTAACGGAATGCATAGTCGATATAAAAAAACTGGATGATGAGTAATTTTTTACTGCTAAATTCTGAAAAAACAGAGGTGTTAATTATCGGACCTAAAAACCCCACATGCAATAACCTAGAACATTATCTAACACTTGATGGCTGCTTTGTCAATTCTTCTTCATCAGTCAGGAACCTAGTTGTGCTGTTTGATAGCAATCTTTCATTTGAAAGCCATGTTTCTAGCATCTGTAAAACTGCGTTTTTTTCATCTCAAAAACATATCTAAATTGTGACCTATGCTCTCAACGTCAAATGCAGAAATACTAATTCATGCGATTATGACCTCAAGGTTAGACTATTGTAATGCTTCATTGGGTGGTTGTTCTGCACGCTTGATCAACAAACTACAGTTGGTCTAAAATGCAGCAGCTAGAGTCCTTACTTATCCCGGTTCTGTCAATACTGCACTGGCTCCCTATCAAACATCACATAGATTTTAAAATCTTGTTAATTACTTATAAAGCCCTGAATGGCTTAGCTCCTCAGTACTTGAGCGAGCTCTTATCACACTATAGTCCTCCACGTCTACTGCGTTCTCAAAACTCTGGCCGTTTGATAATACCTAGAATATCAAAATCGACTGCGGGCGGCAGATCCTTTTCCTATTTAGCACCCAAACTCTGGAAAAATCTACCTAACACTGTTCGGGAGGCAGACACACTCTGTCAGTTTAAATCTAGATTAAAGACACATCTCTTTAGCCTGGCTTACACATAACACACTAATACACTTCTATTATTCAAATCCGTTAAAGGATTGTTAGGCTGCATTAGTTAGATCAACCGGAACCGGGAACACTCCCCATAACACACGGTGTACTCGTTACATTGTAAGTAGAATGGCATCTACGCTAATATTTGTCTGTTTCTTTCCTATTCTGTTTCTCAGTCCGTATCCGATCAGATGGTGGATCAGCACCAAGAGATGATGTCTACAGCCCTGATCGTCAACGGAGACCAGGACACCCAGATGAGCCCCAGAGACATATCCCCAGTGAAGACCTCGATTAAAATACAATAAAACTAAAAATATAACAAAATAACTAACTACATAATACTATTATTGTTAGAAATTGCAACAAAATAAAAAATAGAAATATAAACTTTTGAACTGCGGGTTTCGTCTGGCCAGAGGAGAACTGGCCCCCCGACTGAGCCTGGTTTCTCTCAAGGTTTTTTTTTTTTTTCTCCATTCTGTCACAGAGGGCGTTTTGGTTCCTTGCCGCTGTCACCTCTGGCTTGCTCAGTTGGGGACACTTAATTTCTAGCGATTATCGCCGATTTGGTTGCACAGATACTATTTAAACTAAACTGAGCTAGACAATGACATCTCTGAATTCAATAATGAAATGCCTTTAACTGAAAATTGAGTGTTTAATCTTATCATTATACATTACTGACACTCTATCTTCCAATTTGATACTGTTAAGTGCTTTGACACAATCTGTATTGTTAAAAGCGCTATATAAATAAAGGTGACTTGACTTGACTTGACTGGTGTACCGACGGAGGCCCATCCACGGCAAACTGCTGGTGGTGTGCCACCCAAAAAAACGCCGGCTGACCGACAGCAATTTTAGATTGGTCGGCTCGCCGATGTTGTGCCGACGGTGGTCCGATCGTAATAAGCCGCTGAATTTGTGCCACCCAAAAACCGCTGGTGGACCACCAGGTCATTGTTTGCTGGGTAGGGTTAAGGGTTACGATCAGCAGACGGTCCAATACAGAGTAAAACAAACTTTCACTTTGAAATAAAGGTTGTGATCCTGAAAATGAAAATTGTGAAGAGTGACTGCATCCAGCGGAGCACAGTTTCTGACGAGTGAGTTTTGTTTAATTTTTTCCTTAGGAAAATTTAGCATGGTTTTACTATAGTAAATGTGCAGTGACCCTGGTTTTGGGGCAGACTGAGCACAGTTTTACTAATACTATTGTTGTAAAGTGGTTGGTGAGTATTATTTTAAGTAGCCATATGTTAGTATTTTTATTATTTGCCTATGGGTTATGCAGGTGTGCTACTGGTAGTACTCTGCACAATATATGCTAACAATCAATTACTCTTTCTTAGGAATGTGGCTGCATTACTAGTTCTGTTTGCTTTAAAGCAGTGCATGGTGAAAGACAGGACACATGCCAGACATGTGAAGTTCATTAGTTGCAGGGGGTCCATTAGAGGGTTTGATCTTTATATGCTCAGGTGTAAAGCACATCAATATTTATGGCCATTGACACTCCATCATATGGCCTTTCCACAACAAAAATTGTCTTACAAAAGTTAAATCCTGGTTTCACAGATGGGGCTTAGACTAAACCAGGATTAGGCCATAGTTCAATTAGGACATTTCAGTAATTTTTATAAATGTGCCTTAGAAAAAACATTACTGGTGTGCATCTTAAAGGAACACTCTACTTTTGAAATAGGCTCATTCTCCAACTCCCCAGAGTTAATAAGTTGAGTTTTACCGTTTTGAATCCATTCAGCGATCTCCGGGTCTGGCGATAGCACTTTTAGCATAGCTTAGCATAGATCATTGAATCCGATTAGACCAGTAGCATCGCGTTCAAAATGACCAGAGTTTCGATATTTGTCCTATTTAAAACTTGACTCTTCTGTGGTTATATCGTACTAAGACCGGCGGAAAATGAAAAGTTGCAATTTTCAGGCTGATATGATTAGGAACTATACTCTCATTCCGGCGATCAAGGAACTTTGCTGCCGTACCATGGCGCAGCAGGCGCAGTGATATTACACAACGCCTGAAAGCAGTCCCCAGCCAGGTAACCAGTTATAATATAGCTGGGGACTACTTTCAGGCGCCGCGACATCACTGCGCCTGCTGCGCCATGGCACGGCACCAAAGTTCCTTGATTATTACGCCGGAATGAGAGTATAGTTCCTAGCCAAATCGGCCTAGAAAATCGCAACTTTTCATTTTCCACCGGTCTTACTACACGATATAACTGCAGAAAAGTCAAGTTTTAAATAGGACAAATATCGAAACTCTTTGGTCAATTTTGAACGCGATGCTACTGGTCTAATCGGATTCAATGATCTATGCTAAGCTATGCTAAAAGTGCTATCGCCAGACCCGGAGATCGGCTGAATGGATTCCAAAACGGTAAAACTCAACTTATTAACTCTGGGGGAGTTGGAGAATGAGCCTATTTCCAAAAAAAGTGGAGTGTTCCTTTAAGACAAAACAAAGGCACTGATATATTTTAAGATCAGTCAGTGCAAGTTTCTTTCAATTGAAACTATCAATTGACTTACATTTTAGTCTGGGACTAGGCTCAAACCTTATCTATGAAACCAGGGGTATATTGTTTTATGTGAATAAGTAAGCAGAATGGTTTTCACATCTTTTTAAAGCAAACTTTCTAGTCTATAACATCCAATACTCAAAGGTCTTGTGAATATATGTTTAGTATGCGTTTTCTGACCTTATTTCAGTAACATATATATATTTATTAACCATGCATAAACATAATTTTCTCAAAAATGCAAGCATGGTGATTGCATATTATTCTAGCACAGTTTGTGCTCAACACAGTGAAATGAGACTTTGGCCATTAATATGTTTATAAACAACTGAAAAAAAAAGCACAAATGTAAGGGCAAGTGAAAACTTATGAAGGGCCCCAAAACACCCTCAGACCCCAACGAGTTAATGTCACATGATTACCTTAAACCAATCACAGATATGTAAGCATGTTAATTGCTAAATTACCAAAGGATGTAATCATCTGATATCCGTTAACTGATTATTTTGAACATCACTATAAATTAACTCACTACCAGACAGCTTTTCAAGTATCTTTTATTCTGTTGCTTGGCTTTGACACACAGTAAAATCGGCAGTGTAGTATTTGCAGTGTTAAAAGTTATTAATTCCCAAAGAGTTAAATTAACAATCTACAGTGTTAAACAGTACTCATGTTCAGTGTTGTTACATGGTGTAATATTTATGTACTTTCACTTTTACACTGAAAGTGTAAAAAACCCTGCCAAATTGATCTGACTCCGCCCTTCAAGCACCGCTGCCTCGCAAAGTGACGACGCCATTTTATCTTCATGCGACCGAGACTGTAAGTTGGATTGTTTTTCTCTTTATAAATTTACACGGTAGAAATACTTTTTGTTGATAATTTTACTCAAAATATGATTGGTGGTGAACAGAAATGACTAACTGCGAGTGTTTTTGCAGTGTTATGTTCGTGAGGTGTAGAGATGAAACGTTAGCCTACAGAAGAGTGAAAGCTTCTCATGCCGTTTTGATTTCCTGAAATAAGGTGATTTTACGTGTAAAATAATTTTTGGAATGTGTTTGAAATTTATGTCTGTCCTGTCGTCATATCTGCGTTAAGACACAAACGTGTTACCATCAAGTTTTTCATATGACAATTACGTTTATGCAAGCGTCATGAAAGTAAGTTACGTTAAACCGTAAATCCGTCAGTCTTTCAATTTCCTTCAGTATGCAGTTACTTTAGCTTGGAACCAGTCTTTATCAATTCACATGGCATGCTATTTTGGGTAAATAATGTCCTAAATATTTCCAGATATACAAAGTTAAGTTTTAATGGAGAAAGATATGTCTGAATTTATCTGTATTTTCTTTTCACATTATAAATAATAAATTGTTAGTAAAATAAATTCTAAACGTGTTAATTTATTCTAATGTAGTACACCGTTCACTTTAAGATGCAGTATTACTCATGTTACTCATTAAAATTATATAAATGTATTTAATTGTCAGATTAAATAAATACTTAAATTGTTTCAGGAATGCCTCCATGTGAATATTGCACAAGGTTTTGTATTAATTTTAACAGTCGTTTAATTGACCCTAAAATGAAGGATGTAAATAAAAATGTTTGGTTTGACACCCGTATTATATACAGCTCTCAGCATACTCAAAATTAGGAGTAATCACAATTATCTGACCATATTTACAGTCCTAATGTAAATTAAATGACTGAAATAAGTGTTTTTTATATATTATTATTATTATTATACTTTTTCAATAGAATTGGCCCAGACTTCTGCAGTGTCAAGTGAAGGAAGCTCCTCTCATAAGATTGCAAACTGGGAGTCTGATAACACTGAGTGAGAATGATGGAAGCCCTTCAAGAACGGAGCAGAATGCTGAAGATGAAGCCAGAATTGTGAGTCTGTGTCATTTATGATATTCTGTGTACAGTAAAAATTTAAAACACACAAATGAATATGAAAAATTTAAATTTAACTGGGCAGCACACAATATCTGCTTATGTTCACACCTGGAATTTACTAATTATTACTTTAAGACATCAAAATGTATAAAGCCCAAAAATGAAAACGTCATTTCTCACTCTCTGTCATTCCAAACCTGCAAGACTTTCATTCATTTTCAAAACACAAATGAAGATATTTTAAATGAAACCTGAGAGATTTCTGTCCTTCCATCGACAGTCTACATAACTATCACTTGGATGCTTCAAGAAGTTCATAAAGGGATCATAAAAGTAATTCAAATGAATCGAGCGGTTTAGTCAAAACTTTCTGAAGAGACTCGATCGCTTTATACAATGAACAGATTGAATTTTTATTTTATTTTTCCACATTTAAACATTGATCGGGCAACATAAACAGAAAATTTGGACTAAACCACATGATACGTATGAATTGGTTCTCTTTATGGATTAGATCTCTTTATGAAGTATCAAAGTGGTAGTTGCGTGGACCGTCAATCAAGGGACAGAAATCTTATATTCTATTAAAATATCTTCAGTTGTGTTTCAAAGATAACGAAAGTCTTGGTTGAGTAAACGATGGAATTTTCATTTTTGAACTAACCCTGTAGTCTCGCGTAGCAACTTTGGCTGCTTTGAATGGCCAAGGCCCACCCAAGAGGCCATATGACTGACAGGTAAAGCAACCAATCACGTTTTGTTTTGTTCCGCGTCATGTTTGGGGGCGTGGAAGTGTCACCACAATAACAGACCGGTGTGTAAAACTCTCGGACATATTTTAAAGATTCTATCCTGCAAACTTAAAAGTTTTCACATACTTTTGAAATTCCAGCATTTAGTTGATCATAAGCGCTCGTCGTCACCGTTGTAAACATGACAGATTTATTCTTTCGTTAGGGGGTTTGGCACCACAGCATTTTTTTTTTCCAGGTTAAAAAATGCGCCACACGTCTCCCGGAAATCCTGTATAATTCAACCAATCTGGTGGCGACTTCGAAACTCCTGAATTGTTTCCAGATAAGTGTGCCATATGCATCAGACGTTTAGCCAACGTTCCGTGGGCGTGACGTCTGAGGCTGAGACTACTAACCATGTAATAAAAGAATGTGGCCATATGCGTCTTGTGCTTGTTCACTTGAGCATCACCCAAGATGCATGCTAATGCCAGGTGTGAACAGAGCCACTGTGTGACTACACAATCAACTTAGCAGAACTTTTCCTGAGAGAGATATTGTCATTATTTTTATTTTTTTATTGTATTTTTTTCCAAGAAGCTAAGTTCCTGGTAGGGGTGTGCGATACTGCAAATTTTGGTATCGATACGATACCAAGTAAATACAGGGCAAGTATCGCCGATACCGATACATTTTCCTTTTTAATAACATGCATTTAAGTGACCAATTACACTTTAAAAATTAACAATAACTTATGTTGATATGACTAAAATATTACATTCACCTTAAAGCTATGTGGATATTTGCCTTTCTGAAAGGAGTTTGCAAGCAGAGGAGCCCAGAATATGAAAGTTTCGTGTTGAGCATTTTCCTCCCATAGAAAAGTTATAAAGAGAGGAAAAAAAAAAAAAAACTTAACATGGCCTAATGCATTAAGAAAGTAATAATGAAAGGCCAACTCAGTATACTGATGATGCAAACTATATGCAGGCAAGCAGCCTGGCATATGAACGCAAAGTGCATGCATGTTAAGTGTTTTCCTCTGATAGAAAACTTTTATAAAGAAAAAAAACAACGCGGCTTAATGGTTGAAGACAGCAATACTGTATAAAAAGGCCAAATTGGGTAAATTTAATGGGTCTGGCTTCCAGTCTCATCCGCTTCCAGCAATTTTTAACTGTACAAAACAGCTCGTTTTGCTGCTTGCTTGGTATTGCAAACTGGTGTTTCTTACCATATTATTTTAATTAATTGTCTTAATTATAAACACACACGGTGGATAGCACAAACAATTTTTTGTTTATTTTTCTCATGATTTCCCTACCGTGCCTAAGGAAGTGGAAGTCTCGCACATATACTCTATGAAAAAAAGCTTATTTCCACGTTGAAAAAGGTGAATAAATTTGGTGCTGTTGCCACAGCAGTGAATTTCTACCATTCCATCTCTCGCTGTAGCCAATAAATCTTGCGCTTGGAGCTGCTGAGTCACGTAATGGCATAACAAATCACTAAAGCAGGGGAGGAGCAGTAATGTTTGCATACGAGACGTGAAAAGAGCAGTATATAAACACACAGACATGTCTATTCTTTGTGTAATGTATTAAGCAAGATATTAAGTGTAGAGGAGATGAAATTAACCTAAAGTATCGATCTAATCAGGCTAGTATCGATCCGATACCGATACCAACGTTGGTATTGATGCTATCGATATTAAGATCGATCCGCCCACCTCTAGTTCCTGGCTTTTCCCAAGACTGTCAAGGACACGACTGACCTCGGAATCAGCTGTAAAGGCGGATGAAACCGACATCTAAGGTAAGACTATATTTCAAAATAAGATTATCTATATTCATGCTTTATCTTTATTCTGTTCTCATGCATTTTTTGCTGAAGTTGTCATATCTGTTATTTAGAATGGGACAGCGATATTGCATCAATTTGTCTCCTCCTTCATTTGATTCCACCATCACCTCAAGGCTGCAAGGGACCTGGAAAAATGTCCTCTTATCAAGCTGAAAAACATCTTCAAAAATGTACATTTCTGTCACTACCTATTGTCTGCCTCAAAATATTGCCAGATGTGTTATATGAAAGACTAATAAAAATAAAATCAATTGGAGAGCTGACCTTAATTGTTATTTTTGTCTTTGATCTGCAGGCACTACCCAGAAGAATACCTTGATTGCATAGAAGAGACCACACAGCCATACCTGCTCGCTGATGGGACAACGAGGAACAGCGTTCATGGATGCTACACAACTGTCGACAAGTATCTTGCTGCAATCTTGTTCAAATCTACCTGTCATATTTGTTAATGTCTAGGTAAATTTGATGATTTTATGTTTTATTAACTATTTTATGTTTCCGTGCAACACTTAATGAATGACTAATTAACCTCATATGCTTTAAAGATGCCACTTTGCCCGTTTGTTAAATAAACATTGGAATTTGTACATCTGTCTGAAGACTCTTGACTCTTTTTTTTTTTTTTTTTACTGTGCAGTAGTTCCTTGCCTATGTTACACTTTGCCATTGTGTGCAGTACTTGTTAAACATCCTTTAAAAACAAATCTTTACATTTACAATTTTCCATGGGAAACATCCTAAAAACCTTTTGGAAACACCAAAAAACAGGTGTTCTCTGACATACTCCTCTATGACCAAGGGCAAGCTCCTTCTAACATTTATAAGGCTGTCCTGGCTAAAGCAAGCACCAATGATCAGGAGCAAATGCCAGTAAACTGCCCACGGAACCTGAAGCAGGTCCAAAACACTCTGTATGAGGTGTAAAGACAGAATTTCACACGATGAAATATTTAGTCTCCATGAATTGGCATACCAGGTTTTATTTGGCATATTACAACTTTTCCAGACATTCTTGTGTATGCAGAAATGCCAGACATTGTTGATTTAGCATGTGCCAATTTGGAAGAATCCGTGAAATTTGGATACCCTCAAATCATCAGCTATGACACAACATTTGAGATGGGCGATTTTTATGTGTCTATTCTGGCCATGAGAAACACTGCACTGGTCAATGACCCAGTGTTTCCAGTTGGCTTCATGCTACATGAACGGAAATTCATGCAAAATCATGAGCAGTTTTTGACTGATATTTTAGGAAAGCTTGGAATGGACTCAACAAAAAAAAAAAAATACCAGTTACAGTTGACAGGGAAAAGGTAATTGTGGCTGCTTTGAAAAAAAACTTTACCACACTAAGCATAGTGTTTTGCCACAATCACATCTTGCGAGACGTTGAACACTGGGTAAAGGGACATGGGGGGGAAAAGGGATGATGTAAAGATACTGAAAGACCATGTTGAACAGCTGATTGATTCCACCTCTCCAGGTGAATTTGAGCCCCGTTACCATGCATTTGCCTAAGGATGGTCAGAGGATTTCCTCTGCAACTTTGACCAGCATCTAAAATCAGATATTTTTGAAAATACAGCTGCATTTTACACAAAACTTACACAGACTGACACTCACCAGGTTGGGTGTTCAAAAAACTTTGACTATTCTGTTTGTAACACTCCATCACTTTATGTGGATCCTGAAAAGGAAGGGGACACAGAACACAATGACAGTAATGATGTAATTGATCTGTCTAAGCTTGGGGTTGGAAAAGAGGACTACACTCACCAGTTTTCAAATATAGGTAGCCTGTCTGAAACATCACCACAACTTTCTCAAGGATCCACGGCAAACAAAACAGAGGCTCAATTTGCTCCTTGGATGCATACCCAAAGTATCATCCATGACTGGTCCAAAGTCTCACCCAAAAGCCAGTGTCTGTCTCCAAAGATGTGGCTTGAAGGAGAAACAATTGAGCAGGCTATTGCAGCTTTCATTCATCAAGAAAAGATGTCAGACTCAATTTTATGTGTGCCCACATACCTTTACCAATTAGCTGCACTTGAGGACTTTGTTCCAGTTTTGCAGTTTTGTGCAGCAAACAGGGCTCTAAATTATGATGCACTCATAATTCCTTTTAACACAGATATGTCAGGCTCTGGTTGTCACTGGCTTCTAGCCATTGTAAATTTTAGAGAGCAAGTGATCTCTGTATTTAATTCTAATCATAGTCTTGAAACTGTAAAATTTGCTGCCCCAACACTAATGAAGGTCATATCATGTATATATGTCTCAGCAGGAGAAAACCTTCAGGCTTCTGGCTGGAGAGTTACTGATGTTGTCAATGCTCCACAGCAAGATAATGGATATGACTGTGGTGTGTTTGTTGTTGTGAATTCATGTGCAATCATTAGCCACTCTCCATTAGGTCCAGTCAACAGCATAAAGGCAAGACTGTGGATTCATTCCCTTATTCAGAAATATGAGGCACCAAAAAGCAAAAGGTCAGGCCTTTCACAGGAAAAACTGCGAAGTTATAATAAAAAAGTACAGACATATGAGACAATCAGTCAAATAGTACCTGTAAACGCAGCAGATTACACCACTATCCTGCAGCGGCTACAGATGATATGTAAACACAGCAAGGACTGGACACTCTGCTCCACAACTACATGTAAGGGTGACCCACAGTACAGGGATGAATATATCTTATGTGTTATTTGCAGGCATTGGTTCCACCTTAAGTGTCAGCTGTTCGGTTAGTTATTGCTTGCACTGATGATCATAAATGCCAAATGTGTTCTCGCCAATCCAGTTAATATGGAATTTGCTATTCTTTGGATGTCGCTAAAATCTATAGAAGTAACATAATGAAATTAATGACAAATGACTTAAATTCCTAAATAAAAAAAGAAGCATTATTTTGAAGTATAAACAAAAGGTGATATTTTTTTATGATACAAGTTTATGTAAACTTGCAGACATCTGAAGGTCTGTTAAACCTGAAAAAAGACAAAAAAGAAAGAAAATTAAAAAAATGAAAATAAAAACAATGTTTATATTTACTCGTTTTATCTGTCACTTGCTTACAAATTTTTCTTTCTTGCTTACTTAAATTTGAGTTGAGTCTTGGTTCATCCCAAGGCAAGATTTCTACTAATATGCAGTGACAGAGTGACAATTTCCTTTTCAATGTTACACATTTATTTAAAGTGCCCCTATTATAGGTTATGAAATGTTCATATTTTGGTTTTGGGAGTCCCCAACAACAGGTTGACATGCATGCAAGGTCCAGACACACTTTCATTGTCTTATAATATGCATTTATGTTTACCTTATTTGCTCAACGACTCCCAAACAATTCGCTCAACGATTCATTTTTCCAAACCCCTCATTTGCTTGACGCTAATCTGATTCGTTGTTAAGGTACATTAAGCCACGTTAAGCTGTTTCCTTATAATGGACTTCTATGGGGGAGAAAACGCTTAATGTGAAATTATTCACTTTATCTGTGGAATAAGGACTTTTGACAGTATCCCAGCCAGCACATGACCGACCTTCGACGTTGAAATATGGTTGAAATAATGACAGTTGTTATTTCAACATTGAAACAACTTTGAAAAAATGTTTAATGCTAAATGGTTGTAAAAGGTTACCAAAAACACTTGTAAATCAACGTTGATTTGTTTTTTGTTTTTTCAAGAACTGTATATTGAATCAACTTAATGTTTTTTAAATTATTATTACTAAATTATTTAAGATCATTATTATTATTTTATTAGCATTTTACAATATTTTGATCATTAAACCTGTTATAAAATCTAAAGGTATATGTTAAAATATTATCATCATTAACAACAATAAAACTAAATACATTTCACTACGTTTACCTTATTGCTTTAATCATGATTGGTTAATCTGGCTGTCATACAGGAAACTGGCCAATGAAACTGTTCTCGCCTTTCTAAATTTGAAAATATGACCGTTTTTATCGTCTTTCTGAGTGAGGCGGTTGACTGACTGTGTGTGTGTGAGGTGCTGCTCATTGAGATTGCTCGGTCGGTCCCGAATTATTTTATATTTGCCTGTTAAATTTTTATTTTGAGCGAATTTGAGTCGTGACATGTCAACGGAGAACAAAAACTAGAATGTGAACACAGGAAGGGTCAGGTGTGATCTGCGAGGTCCAGCAAACAAACGGACAAAATCAGGGAAGAAAATCGCTATATACCTTTCAAAAATAGTAAAGTATAATGTTACTAGAGTATACAAATGGGTAAATGACATGTAACGTTAACCTGCAGAAGATAAATACCTGTCTGTGTGTGTGTGTATTTTGTATTGCTTTATCACAGATGCAAATGTTAATGTGTGTGTTGCTAGGAAGTTTTGTTCATTTCTGTCTTTTTCTGATGTGAATGCCATGCATTGTGTTATATTTTTAATCGTATAATAGTCTCAAAGATAACATACTCTGTTCATGTTTTCTAAATATCATATAATCGCAAATTTAAACGAATTAAGATTGTTTAAAGCAGTGATTCTCAAAGTGTGGTATGAGTACCATTAGTGCTACTCAGGCTTCCTCTAGTGGTACGCAGAGGAATCACTAAATTAAATATAAATGTATGTTAATACATTTTAAGTTCATCTTTATTTGAGTAAAGTTTTTTTTTTCTTTTCACATTTAAGTATAGTACAATTTTTATTTAACTTTTGGTACAACACATTTTAATTTAATCATTATTTAAGTTTTGTATTTACCTGTATGTAAGCACCGTGCAGTGTTAATGTTCAAACTGTATTTACAATGTTAAAGTGGCTGACAACAATACATATTCTTATTAGGAATAAAACTGCCTCGTTTTGAACTGAGCAGAGCTGTAGCTGAATAGTTGGGCCTATTACGCTACTGTATTTTAATGTTGGGCATTATGGTGGTTGGTACTTGGAGAACCAAATATTTTCTGAGGTGGTACTTGATATAAAAAGTTTGATAACCACTGTTTTAAAGTAATGGTATAAATGAAAAACTGCTTTTAAAGAACTTTTCAGTAAACCATTTCTTCTTTCCCCTTGTAGAGTCATCAATGTTCCAGCTGTTTATTGGCAATTTGGTAAGGAATTGTTCATCTGCTACATTGCACTGTCACTTCTGGTAGAGATTCATTGACCTTTTGTGAAAGGTTTTGATTTTACTTAGTTTAATAAAAATTTACTTGATTTGATTTTACTTGTTTTACTAAATACACTGTATAGTTAGGATTCTGATTTAAAACAGTGTAACTGGGGGATCTGAAAAAACTGCTTCTTAATAATTTAATATTGCAAACTTTCATCTGAATACATTAAATAGGTGTTTAATGAATAGTGTTGTGCACTTTGTTTCCAACCCCACTGTTATTGAACTTAAAGTGAAAATATTGTATGTGATTTGTTTTGCATTCAGTTTTCAGTTAAAGATATTTCACAATATCAAAGTTGATATTTTATGAGTATTTATTGTTGGTGTTTTTATTATTTATACATACAGGACAGTACAGAAAGTGCACAAGTGTGAGAGAGAGGAGAGGACGGCATCAGAAAGCACCTAGAGCTGGGACTCTTTCAAGGATCACCCAAAGCACAACCACGCTATATGCACAAGGCAGTTGGTTCTAATATTTTATCAGAATTTAAAGAAACATTTCTACTTAAAATATTAAATGCATTTCATTCAAGGCAGCGTTTTTCCTGCGTAAAGAATTTCCTCTGGCTGTCGACAAAACTCAGACAGTCCTATCCTTTACCACCGACATGGTTTCTGTTGCAGGTTCCATTCTCGAACTTTTCTACACATTCTCACTGCACAAATGTGCAAATCTCTTGAAATGAGACACATTAGTAAAACATGTTTTCACAGAAACTATAGATTTCCACCAAAATAAAAGATCAGCTGGTTTCAGTCAAAAGAAGTACAAGGGTTTCTCTTGCAAGTGCAGCGCAAAATATGCATGTTATGGTACAAACACTTTGAGTCTTTAAATATTGTATTTGGATTTTACAGGTTTTTAACAATACATCCAAGCACAAACACTGCAAGCTAAAGTTTAAGAATATTTTTATCTGTTTTATACAGTATGTTTCCAAAATAAAACTGCTGTTTTACAATTTTTAGCGTGTGGTAGTTTATTGAAGTTGATTGTAAAGCCATTGCTGCCAGTTCTACAGGTTTCATAGGTGTCACAGCCAGACAGATACAATTTGCTTTTTGTTTATTTTTGGGCAGTTTAATATAATTTAAGTCAAATGACTGGTACTGTTACGTGTTTGCCCCTCTAGTTTCTTGTTTGCCCTTATTTAGTTTTGTTCCGGTCTTTGTCATTAGTTAATCATCGTTTATTATCCCCACCTGATTTTTATTTATGATCTTGTTTGCTCCTTTGTTCCTTTTCCTTTATAAGTCCTCAGTTTTCTTTAGTCCTTGTCTCAGCTTAATGTTGTCTAATGGTATAAGTGTGTTGAAGCTTACTAAAAAAATTCTGTTTCAGTACATCTTCATCGAGCCCTTTTTATCCACAACCACAGAACTGTAACAGAAGCTGAGACCAAAACCGAAACTATGGAGTCCGCCGCCTGCCTCCTCGCCCTCATCCAGCGTGGTCTCCCTTTCTACGAGTATGCGGCAGAGTTCTGTCGGCTCGCCAGGAAGATGCCGCTGGACGACGCAGGCATCATCCACCTTTTCCGGCCCTGAACCAATCTCCACCATCCCATGGGCCCGCGCCGGAACTAGCCCGCCGTCCGCGGCTCATGCAAGCCAGCCGCCGTCCGCAGCTCTTCCAAGCCCACCGTTTGCGGAAAAATTTACGCCGCCGTTCGCGGCCAACCCAAGCCCGCCGTCTGAAAGTATGGCAAGCCCGCCAGAGAATCGCAAGTGCCCTCCAATGCCTGCTCCTCGCAAGTGCCCTCCAGTACCTGCTCCTCGTAAGTGCCCTCCAGTACCTGCTCCTCGTAAGTGCCCTCCAGTGCCTGTCCCTCGCAAGTGCCCTCCAGTGCCTGCTCCTCGCAGAGCCCTCCTACGTCTCCGCTGGTCCTGTCCAGCTCTGCGCTTCCAGAGCGCCCCCAAGAGTCCGCGCTTCCAGAGCACCCCCCTAGGGTGGACTTCCCCAAGAAAATTGGAAGGGGGGGGCATATAGTCACTGCCTACTGGTATAGCACCCCCTACTGGTCTCACTAGCACCTCTTCCAGCAGCAACCTAGTTTTCCTAGGAGGTCTCCGATCCAGGTACTGACCAGGCTCAACCCTGCTTAGCTTCAGTGAGTAACCAGTCTTGGGCTACAGGGTGACATGGCTGCCGACAGAACACAATCTGTTACCTCAACAACATCCTCAGAATGATGCAGTTAAAATGTTATAGTTTCGTTAACACATCACTTTATGAGAATGTTTTATAAAAACATTCCTTCATCTCAGACCCCTTATAATATTTTCCTAATGTGGTTGCGATAATGTTCTTCTTTTGTTATTATAAAACAGTGTGCTAATGTTTTATTAAGAATATTGTATAATCTGTCACCTAAACAACATCCTCAAAATGATGCAATTAAAATGTTCTAGTTTTGTTAACAAATCACATTATGAGAACGTTTTATAAAAAAACATTTGAGTATCTCAGACCTCAGTGATATTCTTATAACGTTCTCCTAATGTGGCTGAGATAACGTTCTTCATTAGTTATCATGAAACATTGTGTTAATGTTTTATTAAGAATATTGTATAATAGGTTACCTAAACAACATCCTCAAAATGATGCAGTTAAAATGTGATATCTTTGTTTACATTTAACATTATAGGAACATTATTTGAAATGAAAAAAACAAAAACATTTTTTAACACTAGAACCGCCAGAGGTCGCTGTATACCTAAAAGCGCCAGTGGGTAAATTTTACCCACACACATGGTAACTGTTTTTATATGGCTAAAGAACATATTATTTCACTGTATTATGCCACTGTCTTCACAAAGAAGTGTCTAGAGTCATGATATGATTATGTCTAGTCGTCAACTATATTTTTTCCTTGTTGTTTCATGTTCAAGACTTTTTAATACAGCCTACACTAATCCATAATGGTCAGTAAGCTTAAAGCCTGCAATGACAACACAATTAGAAGGTAGTAAATATTTGGGTGGTATAATATTATAATACAATGTCATTAATCAATATATTAGGATAACCCATGTTATATAAATTACTAAAATAGCCAATAGACAATAATGAGCAATAATAATTCACCACACTGCATAGGATGATGCTATGACAAATTCAAGCACACAGCTTCACGTGTTTAATCAATTATCTCGTTTACCCATTCATTTGCTCCCCTTCTTAAACCTTCAGTTCGTCATTTACCTTTGTCTGTTCTACTTTGTTATTACTTTGATTTTTGTATGATATCTACTCAGTGTTTTGTTTATTAAAGAACAATTATATCTTTACTTTGAGCCTCCTGCCTTTTCTCCGTCCCCACGGACGTAACAAACTTCGGGTAATCAAAAAAAATAAAGTTTTATTCATTACATCATAGATTGGACTAGAATAAATAGCAACACAGTAGCGAACAATAAACGATATGGCAAGACAAAAATTAAATAATAAAACCAAAGTTTGACCAATTATGAGTAACGTTAGGCTAAAACATCTAAATATGATGTCTGGATCACTGTGAGATGCTGAGCCGACCCAGCACGCATAACTTACCATCAGACTCTCCATCACTCATGGCATTTAGTGTTTCTAACACCTGCCTTCCATAAATCAACTTCTTTTAGTCATTTTGACTTAATTTATGAAACTGATAACCATTAAATCAGTGAGCAAAAGGCGTTGCCTAGAAATGTACAATGTTAAAACATAAGCGGCAAAAAAATGACCGCGAAAATACATGCATTATATAGTGGGTAAATTTGACCCGCGCGGCGCTTATAGGTATAAATGCTCCGTTTTTTTTATCTGGTTTTATCTAAATTATTTTTAACAACATTGGATTGTAAATTACATCATTTTAGTAAAAGTCAATGACTGGGAGACTTGAATGTTTTGTTGAAAATCTTTTATGTACATTTGAAAAACAGCCACGGGTAAAATTTACCCCGTTGGCGGTTCTAGTGTTAAACATTACATTCAAATGTTTTCTTTAAAACATAAAGCAAACATGTACAGAATGTTCGCTAAAGTTCTGGGAACGTTCCCTGCTGGCTGGGACCCCAATTAAACACACCTGAACCAGCTGATAAAGGTTTACTAGGCATAATAGAAACTTCTAGGCAGGTGTGTTGGGAAAGTTGAAGCTAATCTCTTCAGGACAGTGGCCCTCCAGAACAGAGAACGGACACCCCTGATCTAGCTGTTTCGTGTGCATAGGAACAAGGCTGAGAGAGAGAATTCAACTGCAGGCACAACTTTAATAACAACAGGCAAAAACATGGATAATCCAAACCAGGAATTAGGCAAATTCCTATAGATATATTTTATATGTCTGTAAGGCAAGTATACACAGAGTTTCGGATTTTCGCGCTCAAGTTCACAGACACTGAGAAAGCAGAAAGCACATCCTGTTTGCTTTCATTATTTTACAAAAGCACCATATTTTGTTGTTATTGTGAGTGCACACAAATAAACGTAGGGTCTTTACAGGGTCTTATCTGTATGACAAAAATGATGGAGCATTTTAAGAGCAAGTGAGCGCACCAGTGCCTCCATCTGTCATGCAGTGAGCGCTACTGTTCAGCTTCCGCTCTTTGCACACACACTTCAATAGCACACATTTTTCTAGGTTAACATTAGATTGAGCGGCCATGTAAAGTTGCTGCTACTTACATATTGATGTAGATGATAAGATGACATTGTAATTTTTATTTCAAAAAGGCAGTTTTTAGCAAAAGGTAACTAGTTTGCATCACTGATAACAATCTTTTCAGTTTCTTTCAAATCTAAATCAAACACCCACTTACAAACCTTACAACTTCATAACTCACAAAGTAAAAAAAAAAAATAACGATTTAACCCTCTGGGCGTCTTCGGTCACTTTTGACTGAAAATGTTTGCATTTTGAAATATTACTTTACTTTTTTTTTTTTGCTTCATCGGAATGAAATAATAATTATAAACTTTATTTTAAAAAGTGCCTTTAAAAGCAGCTTCTCAATGCGCTGAACACAATGTAATCAAATACAATAAAAAGCAATACAAAATCAATAAGCAAATGCAAGTTTAAAAAATATGTCTTAAGTTGAACTTTAAAACCATCATAATTCTGAACTTCCCTGAGTTCAAGAGGCAGACAATTCCAAAGGACAGGAGCATAGAAAGAGAAAGCCTTATCACCCATAGATCTTAGACATGTTTGAGGAACAACCAACAAGTTTGACTGAGAGGAGCGCAATCTACGACTAGTGTATGGATGTAACAATTCTGTGAGGTAATGTGGTGCCAGGCCATGTAATGCTATAAAAGTAAGCATCATCATTTTAAAATCCACTCTAAACCTGACCAGGAGCCAGTGCAAAGATTCTAACACTGGAGTAATATGACTGCCAATGCTAGTCCCAGTTAAAATCCTGGCAGCTGAATTTTGTACTTATTGCAACTTAAGTGTAGATTTAGAAGCTCCAGCTAAAAGAGCGTTACAATAGTCTAACCATGAGATGACAAAGGAATTTATCAGCATTTCTGCGACTGTAAAATTTAACATAGGGCGATTTAGTCTTGCGATATTTCTGAAGTAAAAAAAAAAAATGACACTTGGTGACTTTTGTTGCATTAGCTATGTGAACACACACACTCACACTCACTCACACAAATATCATGGACATGATTTGGATATGTTAAAGGGTCAAAAAATAACACTTGGTACGTTCGTGGTCAAACATGACAGACATAGGAAATACAAAAAATACAAAAACTTAATGCTTGTCTAAAAAAATAACAAAAAGTAGTCTTTTAGAATGTCTAAATATATATCTAAATGCAAAACCTAATAAGAGGTAAGAAATTATAGAAAAAAAGGGAATCCAAAAGCTCAATATATTTATTTAGGTAGCTATAAAGATGGTTACACCGTGACATTACACAAGTTTTTATTTTTAACGCTTGATAACACTTAATTAAATAATTAATTACTAATATATATATATATATATATATATATATAGTGCTATCAATCAATTAAAAAATCAATACAATAAAGCTATCGATCAATACAACAAAAATCAATACAATAAAGCCTCGGCGGACCTCAGTACCTCCGATCTGTTTTCACAGACAAAACACAGTAGACACATCCCCACAGAACACGTTTTGGTACTCCTTCTGAGTGTCGGGTCTTACGTTCACTGTTTTAGTGAATCAAAGTGTGGTCGAGACATTAGATAGCTACCCTAATATCATCAAACCAGGGAGATGCATAGTTCAATCCAAAGTGGGACACACACTTGCAAATTAAAACTATGAAAGGCCTTATAATAGGAATAAACAAGGAACATACTTGTTTTCCTATCCGTGCACTTAGAGCGACTTCTTTTGTCTCAACAGACAAATATTAATTACTGTAGTTCATTTCCTTTTAAACAACTAAAGTTCCTTCGCAACGCGATCAGGGGAAGCAAAGCCAAAGGTTTCAAGCAGCGAGCCAAAATTTTCTAGCAGCAAGCAAAGCTGGGTGTCTGTTTTATCGGACTGATTTCAGTCTATCCCATTCACTGTTTGATCCAATCACATTGTCTCTGTAGGGCGGAGCCCCGCCCCGCACGGCCTCATTCCGTGCATATATTATCTGCTAATAAATGTCACATGGAGGAAATATCCTAGCAGATTTCTATAAAGTGTTATAATCATGCCTTATGATGCTAAAAGTCAACATTCGTCCTCATCACATTATTTCTATCGAAACAAGCGTTGATTCAAAATCAAACATGGCGTATTTGGCATACCGAATACATATACTAATTGTATCTACTTAAATGGGTTAAGGCATAGATTAAAATATCCTAAATCCTAATAACCACAGCAATCTTATAAAAGGCATAAAATACCACATTAATATATATTGTCTCTTGAGTATATTGCTTTAATAGCAGCAGTTTTTACTGATTGTCCTTTTGGCAAAGTCCATAAGAGTTTGGATGTTCTTTGCACAAGAAGAGAAAAAGAGCGCATTCATTTGGAAAGCGGGAAAACGAAGAGGAGAGGTCTTGAGGTCATGAGGAGTGTCACGTTGTGTAGCTCTGGTGATTTTCTTAGCTCAGACGGAGCAATAAGTCAATCGTTTGTGTTTATCAGAAGCGTAGTTTATGGTAAGCGGGGTCGCAGTATCACGAGCGCCCTGATTCTGGAACCTCTCCAAATAAGCAGTTCTTTGTTTTTAAATCTGTGCAGATGTAGCGCGATCATTTCATCCTCAAACTTATCGTGGTTTACGAGTTTCCCGAGGTGATTAGGAGAGTATGGCAGGACGCTAGTCAGAAAATTGGGGGCGTTGTGTTAGTCATTTGTTAATTTTACGACTCTGTAAACTCTGTGGAATGTGCTGAGTTGAGATTATATGCGTGTTCTTTTCAACCAGGTTCTACATTTGTATTTTGTATTTAATGTTTAATGTTGTATTTGTGTTTAATGTTACACTTACACAGTAAATACTTAGCAAGAGGGTAACAAGGCATCACTTTAGATTACAGCCCGCGGATGTTACACTTACACAGTAACTACACGTAACAAGAGGGTAACAAGGCATCACTTTAGATTACAGCCCGTGATGTTACACTTCCACAGTAACTACACGTAACAAGAGGGTAGCAAGGCATCACTTTAGATTACAGCCCATGGATGTTACACTTACACAATAACTACACGTAACATGGGTGTATGTTTGCATAGTAGTTAAGAAAAATGTTGTAGTACATTTTATTCTACTTGCCTCAAACCACATAACGAAGCTCAAGTGCACCAACAGTACTACAGCTATCAAAAAAACATCAATTCAGTAAATGTACATGTGTATTATGATGGTATATTTATATGCTATATCCTGGGAGCAGCTGGAAACAGGTAATCTAGTTTCCCACTACTGCACCTCAACGGACATGATTCGCTGCTGAGATGAACATACGCAATGCTCTTTTATCAGGTAAATTTTCATATCATTTTTTAAACCAAATCAAAGCAGAAACTCATTACAAAATTTCACCATACTTTAGTAATCTCGACTATGGTAGTTTTAAATTTGGCTATAATTACTAAATTATACTATAGTATAGGCCTACTATTTGTATAAATGGCATGTAAGATATACAGTGGGTACGGAAAGTATTCAGACCCCCTTAAATTTTTCACTCTGTTATACTGCAGCCATTTGCTAAAATCATTTAAGTTCATTTTTTCCTCATTAATGTACACACAGCACCCCATATTGACAGACAAACACAGAATTGTTGACATTTTTGCAGATTTATTAAAAAAGAAAAACTGAAATATCACATGAGCCTAAGTATTCAGACCCTTTGCTGTGACACTTATATATTTAACTCAGGTGCTGTCCATTTCTTCTGATCATCCTTGAGATGGTTCTACACCTTCATTTGAGTCCAGCTGTGTTTGATTATACTGATTGGACTTGATTAAGAAAGCCACACACCTGTCTATATAAGACCTTACAGCTCACAGTGCATGTCAGAGCAAATGAGAATCATGAGGTCAAAGGAACTGCCTGAAGAGCTCAGAGACAGAATTGTGGCAAGGCACAGATCTGGCCAAGGTTACAAAAAAATTTCTGCTGCACTTAAGCTTCTTAAGAGCACAGTGGCCTCCATAATCCTTAAATGGAAGATGTTTGGGATGACCAGAACCTTTCCTAGAGCTGGCCGTCCGGCCAAACTGAGCTATCGGGGGAGAAGAGCCTTGGTGAGAGAGGTAAAGAAGAACCCAAAGATCACTGTGGCTGAGCTCCAGAGATGCAGTCGGGAGATGGGAGAATGTTGTAGAAAGTCAGCCAACACTGCAGCCCTCCACCAGTCGGGGCTTTATGGCAGAGTGGCCCGACGGAAGCCTCTCCTCAGTGCAAGACACATGAAACCCCGCATGGAGTTTGCTAAAAACACCTGAATAAGATTCTCTGGTCTGATGAGACCAAGATAGAACTTTTTGGCCTTAATTTTAAGCGGTATGTGTGGAGAAAACCAGGCACTGCTCATCACCTGTCCAATACAGTCCCAACAGTGAAGCATGGTGGTGGCAGCATCATGCTGTGGGGGTGTTTTTCAGCTGCAGGGACAGGACGACTGGTTGCAATCGAGGGAAAGATGAATGCGGCCAAGTACAGGGATATCCTGGACGAAAACCTTCTCCAGAGTGCTCAGGACCTCAGACTGGGCCGAAGGTTTACCTTCCAACAAGACAATGACCCTAAGCACACAGCTAAAAGTGGCTTCACAACAACTCCGTGACTGTTCTTGAATGGCCCAGCCAGAGCCCTGCCTTAAACCCAATTGAGCATCTCTGGAGAGACCTAAAAATGGCTGTCCACCAACGTTTACCATCCAACCTGACAGAACTGGAGAGGATCTGCAAGGAGGAATGGCAGAGGATCCCCAAATGCAGGTGTGAAAAACTTGTTGCATCTTTCTCAAAAAGACTCATGGCTGTATTAGATCAAAAGGGTGCTTCTACTAAATACTGAGCAAAAGGTCTGAATACTTAGGACCATGTGATATTTCGGTTTTTCTTTTTTAATAAATCTGCAAAAATGTCAACAATTCTGTGTTTTTCTGTCAATATGGGGTGCTGTGTGTACATTAATGAGGAAAAAAGTGAACTTAAATGATTTTAGCAAATGGCTGCAATATAACAAAGAGTGAAAAATTTAAGGGGGTCTGAATACTTTCCGTACCCACTGTATGTTGTAATAATACAATAAGGACCCAATATGTAGTGTAAAATATACTGCATCATATATTTTATGTTACTACAATAAGGCAACTTGTTCTAAATCATAATATTGTTGCCAAACACAGTAGGTCATGCATACCACATAATCTTAGAATAGTTACGCATTACTTATGAAATACTAACAGTATAAATACTTTTAATTTTTCAAGTCGTTACCCCCTTATCCCCCAAACTTTGCAGTGCACATTGTTTCCATTTACCTACACGTACTACAGCTGTAAATTGCTGTAAACTCGGAAAATTGCGCTTTGTGTGTCATACCACGTAATTTCAGAATAGGTACCCTTTAGTTATAAAATACTTACAGTATAAATGCTTTATAATTCCGCAGGTTATTACCCCCTTATTCCCCAAACTTTGCATATTGTTCCCTTATACCTACAAGTAGGTACTGTGGAGGTACTCTATAGTTATAATTAGGTACGCTGTAAATTCTGTTTAATTACGCGGTAATTAATCTATTCGCTGTGGTCTGAAATTGACCAGTTTTTGAAAGAAAAAAAATCTGACACTTGAACTACTCAATGACCCTGACTGGCTGGCAGACCTTGCTTCTTTTTGTTGATTTGACCAGTCACCTGAACGCATTGAATAAAAGCCTGCAAGGCAAGGACCAGCTAATATCGGAAATGTATGCACTCTTGAAATTCTTTGCTGTGAAGCTAAGACTTTTTGAAAGACAAATCAGTCTGTGCACTTTACTAGTTGGTCCGAAATCATCTCGAGTTTTTCAGACTCCAACATCCCTGGAAAAATGGATAAATATTCGACAGTGCTCACATCCGTAATCACAGAATTTAATCAGTGTTCTCAAGACTTTTCCGCTATTGATAACGTCATCAAACTGTTCTCAATCCCTTTCTCTGTTAATGTAGAAGTACAAGAGAATGTGCAGCTGGAACTCATAGAACTTCAGTGCGATGATTCTCTTCGCAGACGCCACCAGCTTCTTCCACTGTCCGAGTTTTACAAGAGTTTGGAAACATCCAGACTCCACTTAATCAAACGTCACGCACAAAGACTGATGAGTCTGTTTGGCTCCACATACATATGTGAGCAAACATTTTCGCTGATGACGTTGAACAAGTGTCCACTGTGAGCCAGTCTGACTGAAAGCCATCTCTGTGATCTGCTTTGTATCTCTACTACACAACTTACTCCTGATTTGACATCAATTCTGAAATCCAAGGCACAACATCACTGTTCACATTAATAAGTTAATGGTGAGTAAAAAATATATTGAAAGCAATACATTGTAATGATTATTAGGTTAAAAAATTAATATAATATAATATCATGGGGCATACATAAATATATATTAATTCATTCATTTATTTTTTTTAATTATTTTTAATTATTTTTACAGCCATGCGGCCCAAGACAGCTCACATTTTTTTGCACCTGGCCCCCCATGAAAAAAGTTTGGACACCCCTTAAATAAACAGTCTACACAGTAGGCTACATCTCTGTGTTGCAAACATTAAATAATGACGAAAGTATTGGGATATAAGTTTATAGTCCAAATATAGACTCTGATGTTGCAGCAGTTGCGATCAAAATGAGTAATTTATAACATTTTAGCCATTTATAAATACTCATTTATAATATTAAATAAAAAATGTTGTCATAATTGTGTCTTGTCATAACTGTATGTTGCTGGTTAGCGTGGCATATGCACATTTGTTGTGGTTTGTTAAGTGAAGTTCAAAAGAGACTTGCTTAAAGAGAAACAGTTCTGTTTAATGAAAATGTGCGCCTTGAGTCGTGTTCAAATGATCACTAAAAGTTTGTCATGATTTTTTTTCTGCTTGTATGAATTTTTTTATTTTTTAGAAATTATTTTTATATTTTAGAACACTGTATAGGGCAAATAGTCAAAACACAAATATTTGTCCATACTCTGTTCTCTTTTTTCCATACTTTTCCAGATCTGCAAATTACTTAAAGGGGTGGTTGACTGTTTTTTTTTTTTTTTTCTAGGCTTGATTGTGTTTATGGGGTGCAGTCTAACATGTGTTAATGCTATGTTTAAAAAACAAAACAAAACAAAACAAAAAAAAAACATAATTTTTCACATAGTTTACCTTTAATCTACATCGCCCTATCCCTTCTCCTATAAATGATTTCCTGGTTTTATGAAGCCCCTCCCTCAGAAATACACCATTGGGCTTGGATTGGTTAGCTGGCGCAGTGTGTTGTGATTCGCTAAACCCCCAGTGTGCGTCTAAACCTCACGCCCCCTCACCTCAGTGGCATGCGTTCCGGTTGTATTGTAAACAATGGCGTCGTCAATATTGCTTATCAATTTGAGCCCGATTGAGACCCAAAGAATATTAGTGAAGAGGATCATGCAGAACCTGTGCAAGCACACGGCTCTTAATTGTATGTTTTTATTTTTTTTTGTTTGTTGTTGTCTCATACTTTTAGATACCCTGTTATTTGTAAATGCTACTGCTTCTGTTAGCTTTTAATATATGGTTTTATCCTGATTAAAGCTTTAATACAGTATGGCAACCGCACATGTATGTGTAACACTACTGTGATTTTTACACTCTAATGGCAAAACAGGTTCCAAAAATTACAAACAGTATAACCAAGTAAGTACCATAAAGTCAGTCAGCATCAAGCCCCCATGCATTTAGATTAATTTATATTGTGTTTACATTTTGAATGTGTTAGTTAAATGAAAAGATTTAAATATATATATATATATATATATATATATATTATTTTTTACCTTGACCAGTAAGTCTGCAATGTCGGATTCTTTCCACTATATCAATGCAGATCAGGGAAAATAGAACCAATGATACTGGCAGTTCAGCAAAAGTGTCCAACCTCAGATTATGTCTAATCTGTACCTAAAAATGGAGAGAGAGAGAAAGAGAGAGAGAAAGAACAAGACAGTAAGACATAGAGATACGTATGTTTTTCAGATGTGTGTTTTTCCTTCTGCACACCAGTGTTTTTGCAAATACAGGCCTTGGAATTTAAGATTTTGGAATGCTTCCCCATGGTAATTCATTGATGACTAAAGTAAACCCAGCAAACATAGAACATTCCCCTAACATTAGTATTTGGTTCCTGTTTGGTTATTTGTATAATAAACAAATAATAAATGTCCTAAAAAAATTTCTCTTTTTTTCCCCCAACCATAAAATAGCGTTTCCCGGTCCCTATGGTTATTTTTAGGTAATTACTTTGCAACCCTTAAATAATTTTTCTGGAACGTTGCAGTGTGGTTATTTTTAAATAGCCTAAAATGTATATAGAATGTTCCCTAATGGATATTTTTAGGTTATTATTTTTCAAACATAACATTCCCAGAAATTTGTGGGTTGGTTTCTTTCTTCTTTTACTGTGCGCATCTGATCTGCACACACTTCTGCAGCATGTACTTTCTGATTAACATTAATTTATCGAACTCTTTACTGAATGATTATTTCTAATTAATAAAGATATGAGTAAACATAATTTCAGAGAGATTTGCCTAACTGAGGAGAACATGAGGTTATTCAAGGAGTTTTGTTCATTGGTAAGAAATAAAATGTACTGATATCCTACTTTAAGTAAAATAATTGTTTATTCATTTTTAATGTCTGTGAATAAATGTCATGTTTTTAAAAATGTTACTTTTTGGTTTGTAGAACATAACATAACTGAAGCAAATTATAGTACAATATTATTGTAGTATTATTATATAACAATCAATGAATCTGTTAATCCAGCAAACATTCAGTGTAATTTTATTTTATATCAACTCAAGTTTCTGTGGTCATATAACTTTATTACAGTACCAATGCACAAGAGCGTGTAACAAGATTGGCTCATTAAAAGGACTTGCTCTGCAAAAGTTGACCACAGAATAAATAATCATGTGATTGTGCACAAATAGTTTTATTAAACTGAAACAAACACATAACTAGTCTAAACACGCATACATGGGTAAGGGAAAGTAAGGTAAGAGTGAATAAATTAAACTGAAACAGAAACATGAAAATTAAGTTATAAAAAGGATGAAGTTTGAAACCTGAACAGAACCATCTGCACTTTGGTAACAAGGGGTCAACAGCTTACGCTAAACCTCTGTTTAGATTAGTCAAGTATGTGATACTTGCATTGCCTTGGTCATTGAACGAGCATCCGGATGTAGTCTCGGGTGAAAGTCTTGAGGGTTCAATAGTTCACTGGTGGTGAAGTTGCAACAGTTTCTTCTGGGTTGAAGAATAACAAACTTCAGAGACAGAAAAATTCTTCCTTCTCTGTATTTCTCTCTTCTCTAGCTTGCTTCATAAGCTTGTTGTCTAATCAACATAGCATTGTGTATTATGACTATTGTTGACTTTTGAACAAATTGCTTTGTTCCTTTTGTTTCCCTTTTGTGCTCAAACAAGCATGACGCCAGAGGCAACACCAAAATTGGCAGAAGTGTCAGAACCCAGAACCCATACTCCAGATGCAAATGGAACAATAGAGCACACAGCTAAACCCGAGAACACACTACATGACTGTCAGGCCGATTATGAATGGAATTTGGTCTTGAGGACGGATTGTGCCCAGTCGGACACGGTCTGTTCCAGTTGGGCTCAGTCGCTGTTTGCAGTTGGAAAAAGTCACATAGTGTGTGGTGTCTAAAGATTATAATGGAATTCAAGAACCAGTTGTTGTCAGTCACTTTCGCAGAGATTTATTCTTGTTGTGATTTATTTCTTGTCTTTTTTTTTAATTCAAAGTTAACACTTCAAATTTAAATAGTTTCCTTTATTTCTGCAGTAAAAGAAAGTATAGCCCAAATTATGTTAGTGATTCTCTCATTTTAAAGGTTATTAAGAATTATTTTATTTCGATCTGCAGTCTAGTAAAAGTTAAGAAAAAAATAGCCTATAGCCCCATCAATACACTACAAGCTAATTCCATTTTATCTTCACTTTTAACTTCTTAAAATTTTTTATGAATAATATTAAATCAACTTTAGGCTCGGCTAACAAATTTTCTTCATAACAAATATACAAACATAACGAATAGCCTAGCTATAGCCTACTTCAAAATATATATATAAAAAAATCGTCAATGTCAAACAATTAATCGTGACTAATCGCATCCAAAATAAAATATTTTGTTTACATTATATGTATGTATATTCTTTTTTATATTAGTTTTGTATCAAATGGAAGAGGAAATTACGGTGCCTGGAATTTATTAAGTAATGATTTATTTAGTTCTAATCGGTAACTTGGGAAATGTAGGGAGAGAAAAAAGTAGCCTACCGTTTTTACTAAAAACCAATTCATTTTTAATCCCTGATTTTACACATAGGCCTATATGAGATAATTGATATATTATTGCTTAAATAAAAAATAAAAATAGCACTTGAAATGTTATAATTAAGGTAATTAAGCACAGTCGTATAGGCATTCAAAAATACATGAAATGTGTCTACTCACGCAATAATTCCAAAAAGAAAGAGAAGCATCGGACTTAATTCAAAACATATTTACATTTAAGACACTGTTACGTGTTTGTCCCTTCTAGTTTCCTGTTTGCCCTTTGTTTTTTTTTTCAGTCTTTGTCATTAGTTAATCATCGTTTATCATCCCCACCTGATTTGCATTTATATTGTTTGCTCCTTTGTTCCTTTTCCTTTATAAATCCTCAGTTTTCTTTAGTCCTTGTCTGAGCTTGATGTTGTATAATGGAATAAGTGTGTTGACGCTTATTAAAAAGATTTCTGTTTCTTTTACAGGAAAGCTAATGTTTTCTGTTATATTAAGCACAAACTAGGAAAAATAAAACAAACATTAACGTTTCAATAGGTAAAATAGGTTTCAAATAAAAGCACCGGTGTTGTCCGCAGTGTTGTGAGGCAGGAGCGGCTGCAGAAGCAGTAGATGCTGTGGCTTTTATGAGTTGTTTTTTGCTTTGCATTCTTTGCTTTGAGTTGCTTCTTGCTTGAGTAGTATTCTTTTGGACATGTGGGTAATGGTGAAACAGAGTTACAGGAACATAACTCTGTGTGCTGCAACAACTAATGCTCACTGTCTGAGCATTGCCCTCATCTTTTAATATAAGAGACGTAGCATAAAGTGCAATGAGACGGGGATTAGGGTTTGTGTGACTGAATCTCATCTAGGGTTGCTGTAATAGTCAATCCATTCTCACTCCCAACTCGTCACATATTGAAGCTGGGTCAGGACCACTTTAGTCGCTTTTTAATGCTCAAGGTCCCCCTTTAGCGTAATTTTTCGACTTGCAGGGTCCTCCATTGCTTTCAGTTGTTTGTCTTAATTCAGTGGTTCTCAAACCTCTCCATGAAGTACCCCCAGCACTGCACATTTTTCTCCCAATACCTGAGACACCCACTTTAGGTCTTGCAGTCTCCACTAATGAGCTGATGAGTTGAATCAGGTGTGTTAGATAAGAAAGACATACAAAATGTGCAGGCTGGGGGTACTCCAGGACAGGTTTAAGAACCACTGTATTAATTTAATGGTTTTCATGCATTTGTAAAAAAAATATAAATAATTATATATAAATTTAGACTTTCTTTGGAGCACCTAACCCCACCCCTACCTAAACCTACCCACTTCTGAACAATATAAAACAGGTAACAGGCAAATATCACAGGTAATAGTCACAGGTATTTATTGCAAAAACTGACCATAAACAAGCAGTATGAAAGCATTAAAAACAAGTCATATTGCAATCCATGTCTGCTGAAGCCATCCGATGTCTTTATGCAAAGATGAGACATAAGGTTTTAATTGCTGAAAATGATCCCGCTCCATTAACGCACTCACATCTCATTCAAAAAGATACTCCCGTCACGTAGCATGACGCAATCGGTCATGAGACACACAAGAGCCAATAGCATTTCACAACCAAGGCTGGCGTAAGGCTTCTGGCTGCATTTTTTTAATTTGCGCACACAGGATGAGCTTGACGACGATCACATCTATTCCTCTCACAAATCAATCGTTTTGCCTCGGAAGTCTTGTAATATTAATACTTTTTGAATAAATTATGATGGTAGTTGTATCTGCCTGTTATATCTTGTATTTTATTGACAAATGGTAGGTTTAGGAGCAGGGGCAGGGGTTGGGTTATGTGCTCATAAATGTGTAAATGTAATATAAATAAAACTGTTGTGACTGTTTACATTGAAAAATCACACCCCAACATATATGCAATAATGGCAATATTATTACACAATGTATAATTTAATCGTGGCGGTGGCGATAAAAATCCCAGTACCTTTTGCGTTGGTATATTGACGGCAAGGGTTTCTTATGAGGACCCTGCACGTCTAAAAGTGATGCCAAAGGATCCTGACCAAGCGTCAATATGTGACGAGTTGGGAGTGAGAACGTGTTTAATAGTATACCTTTATTTTTGACCCTCCATTACTCTGAGTGCAATGTATGCTGAGTTAAATACATAAAGTGCTTATGTTTTCTTTATACTGAAAATGTAGACTACAGAATCTACAAGATCACGTCTTACAACTATAAGAAAATCTGATTTTCCTGTCAGAATGCACGGCATATCTCCTCATCTAAGCTTTTGTAATTTCAAAATTGGGAGTACTGCATTGCTCTGCTGGTGAGCCTTGCAACCAGAGTGACTAATCCTTTAGATTCTCTAGCTTGATGTCTAATAAACTTGTCATTGTGTGTTATGAATATTGTTGGCTCTCTGATGAATTGCTTTGTTCCTCTTTTGTAAGTCACTCTGGATAAAAGTGTCTGCTAAATGCATAAATGCAAATATAAATTTATCATGAGAAATTCCCTTGATCTTTTGACATTTAAAAGGTAGGCCTAATTGTTCTATAAAAACATCCTGTAAGTTTCAGAACATCCTGAAAGTTTCTTGTTAGTCTAAAAACAGCTTATTTTGAATCCAATCTGCCAAAATGCTATGGAGGACCGAGAGTACCACTTAAAAATAAAATGAAGAATCAATTTATTGATTTAATAATTCAAACTTAAAAATAGACAGGTGCATCTCAATAAATTAGAATGTCGTGGAAAAGTTCATTTATTTCAGTAATTCAACTCAAATTGTGAAACTCGTGTATTAAATAAATTCAGTGCACACAGACTGAAGTATGTTAAGACTTTGGTTCTTTTAATTATGATGATTTTGGCTCACATTTAACAAAAACAACAAATTAGAATACTTTAGTGAATAATTTAGTGAATTGTTGGCCTTCTGGAAAGTATGTTCATTTACTGTATATGTACTCAATACTTGGTAGGGGCTCCTTTTGCTTTAATTACTGCCTCAATTCGGCATAGCATGGAGGTGATCAGTTTGTGGCACTGCTGAGGTGGTATGGAAGCCCAGGTTTCTTTGATAGCAGCCTTCAGGTCATCTGCATTGTTGGGTCTGGTGTCTCTCATCTTCCGCTTGACAATACCCCATAGATTCTCTCTAGAATCAAGCACAGTAACACCATGTTCATTGAACCAGCTTTTGGTGCTTTTGGCAGTGTGGGCAGGTGCCAAGTCTTGCTGGAAAATGAAATCAGCATCTCCATAAAGCTTGTCAGCAGAAGGAAGCATGAAGTACTCTAAAATCTCCTGGTAGATGGCTGCATTGACTGTGGACTTCAGAGAACACAGTGGACCAACACCAGCAGATGACATGGCAGCCCAAATCATCACAGACTTTGGAAACTTCACACTGGACTTCAAGCAACATGGATTCTGTGCCTCTCCACTCTTCCTCCAGACTCTGCGACCTTGATTTCCAAATGAAATGCAAAGTTTACTTTCATCTGATAAGAGGACTTTGGACCACTGAGCAACAGTCCAGTTCTTTTTCTCCACAGCCCAGGTAAGACACTTCTGACGTTGTCTCTGGTTCAGAAGTGGCTTGGTAGCCCTTTTCCTGAAGATGTCTGAGCATGGTGACTCTTGATGCACTGACTCCAGCTTCAGTTCACTCCTTGTGAAGCTCTCACAAGTGTTTGAATCAGCTTTGCTTGACAGTATTCTCAAGCTTGCAGTCATCCCTGTTGCTTGTGCACCTTTTCCTACCCAAATTCTTCCTTCCAGTCAACTTTGCATTTAATATGCTTTGATACAGCACTCTGTAAACATCCACACCTTTCAGTAATGACCCTCTGTGACTTACCCTCTTTGTGGAGGGTGTCAATGTTCGTCTTCTGGATCATTGCCAAGTCAGCAGTCTTCTCCATTATTGTGGTTTCAAAGAACAAGAGATACCCGGAATTTATACTGTAGGGATGGTCATTGATTGAAACTCAAATGTAAATATTCTAATATTTTGAGATACTGATTTTTGACTTTCATGAGCTGTAAGCTCTAATCATCAAAATTAAAACAAAAAAACTTTTGAAATGTTTTACTTTACATGCAATGAATCTGAAATATATGAAAGTTTCACTTTTTGAAATAACTTACAAGAAAAAATGAACTTTTTCACAACATTCTAATTTATTGAGATGCACCTGTATATAAATAAACCACCTTTTAAATGGACAAATTAATAGACATGTTTAAAGATGTTTATTTAATCTGTGTTTTTAAATGTAGTTTAATAAAACAATAAATAAAAAATAAAACATTTTGAATCTATAAATAAATAGACAAATTTAAAACTGTTTATTTAATTCATGTTTTAAAACGTGGATTAATAAAACAATAAAAAGTACATTAATAAATATTTTTAAATGCACATTTTAAATAGCTTTTTTAAAATGCATTTGACAAATGCTTTTCTATCTCTATTTGCCAATTACTTTTCATTGTCCTTTTGCCAAATGCTTTTCTTTATCATTTGTCAATCGAGTTAAAAAATGGCATTGGACAGTACACACGTATGGAAGCATATGGGTAGCATAATTCATTTTGAAATGTAATATGCAAAATGACAATGCAATATGTAAAATGGCAATGTTTTTCTATATTTAAATTTAAATTTTTCCATACATATGTGCAATGTTTAGTGCAAAATGAAAATTCAATTATATACTTTACATTTGCCATTTCCTACACTAATTTTAATATGCAAATTAAAAACATATTTTAACGCTTTATAAGTTGCGAAATGAAAATGAAAATGTATTACCCAAATTGATTAGATATTTTTAGTATGTCCAAGCAAAAACTGTAGCAAAATTATCATTTAAATGCTATTTTTCCTACATGCATTAAGACTTACAGGTCGGATACTTGAGATTGCATTTTCATCATAATACCGTGTGATAATTGTAGCAAAATGCAGTGAGAATTTCAGAATGCATTCTGACTCAAAGGTGCAACAAAAGGGTAGCAAAATGGTGATTTAAATGTCTTTTATCTTTCTTAAATGCATTGGGACTTACACTTAAGACGTTTAAGTTGCATTTTCATCAAATACTCCACGATAATGCAGTTTAAGTCAGTGTGTATTTGAAAACGCATTCCGAGGCGATCACGCCCCTGACCTGTCAATCATCACATCAAGGTGGGTCTCCAAATGGAACACTTCATATGCAACTTACGGACTTACAATGACCGCCGCGTGCACGTGTCCATTAAGTCCACGAGACCGTAGGGCAGGGGTACTCAACAGGTGGCCCGCATCCGGCCCATCTGCATTAATTTTGTGGCCCGTGTCATGCTGAAGATTAATGTATTTTTATTACAGTTTGCGCTCAAAATATTAGGCAGTTTGATTTTTTATAAATTAAATGTAGCCTATACAATCGCAGTAGTAAAAGCTGCTCGATCTCTGCAAGCGCTGTAACTAACCACGCGCGGCACGCCCTAAACAACTGAAAAGAGAAGCGTTGACCAACAAAAGAGGACAACATGATTTTACTCCACAGCATCAGTCGAGTGTTTGAAATAACTTGATTTTGTGAGATGATGTGCGGTTTTTGTCACAGAACGAGGCAGATAATATATGTGACCCTGGACCACAAAACCAGTCTTAAGTCGCTGGGGTATATTTGTAGCAATAACTAAAAATACATTGTACGGGTCAAAATTATCGATTTTTCTTTTATGCCAAAAATCATTAGGATATTAAGTAATATTTTGTAAATTTCTTACCATAAATGTATCAAAACTTCATTTTTGATTAGTAACATGCATTCCAGATTCCAGATTTTCTTATAGTTGTATCCAAGCCAAATATTGTCCAATGTCAATGTCAATGTCAAATGTATTTATATAGCACTATTAATTACAACCCATGGTTGTCCAATGTGCTTTACAGCAACAGAGAAAAGTAAAATACACCACATACGATAAAACAATAAAAAGTAAGGCAAGAAAGTATTAATACACATTATAGGCCTTAGCAAACAGATATGTTTTTAAGCTAGACTTAAAAGCAGATACAGAGGGAGCAAGTCTAATTGTGACAGGTAATTTATTCCAGAGTCTGGGGGCAGCTACCGAGAATGCACGGTCACCTCTACACTTGTACTTAGACCTGGGCATGAACAACAGGCTCTGATTGGAAGACCGAAGTGATCTACTAGAAAAGTGTTCAATCAAAAGGTCAGAGAGGTAAGATGGGGCCATACAGTTTAAAGATTTGTACACTATGAGTAATATTCTAAAATCAATTCTGTAGCACACAGGCAACCAATGAAGAGAGCGTAAAATTGGAGTGATGTGGTCCCGTTTTCGAATACCTGTGAGCAGTCTGGCTGCTGCATTTTGAACTAACTGTAGTTGGGAAAGAGCTGATTGGCTAATCCCAACATATAGAGAATTACAGTAATCCAGCCTGGAGGATATAAAGGCATGGAATACTTTTTCAAAATTTTTGAAGGAGAGAAATGACTTTACTTTTGATAGCATTCGCAACTGGAAAAAGCATGATTTCACGACCAAGTTTATCTGCTTATCAAATTTCAAAGACTCATCAAAGACAACACCCAGGTTTTTCACTGATGTCTTCACACAAGAGGACAGCCCACCAAGATTTAATTTGGGATTATGAATTGAAACTGAAGAACCAAAAACTATTATTTCTGTTTTACTTTCATTCAAATTCAAAAAGTTTAGGGACAACCAGGACTTTACATCTGATAAGCAAGCCAAGAGAGTGTCCAAACCATCTGAATTACGTTTTATGGGCAAATAAACTTGAGTGTCATCAGCATAACAATGGAATGAGAGCCCATATTTCCTGAAAATAGAACCAAGTGGAAGCATGTATATTGAAAAAAGAAGGGGAGCCAAAATGGAACCCTGAGGAACCCCACATGATATAAAAGCGTCACTAGAAAAATGATCTCCAAAGTTAACTGAAAACCTACGATTAGAGAAATAGGATTTAAACCAATTTAAGGCACTACCCTTTATACCTGCGCATTGCTCCAACCGAGCAATAAGAACTTTGTGATTGACCGTATCAAATGCAGCGGTCAAGTCTAGGAGCACAAGCACAGCATAGTTACCAGAATCACAAGTTACTAAAATATCATTTAAAACTTTCAACAATGCAGTCTCCGTAGAGTGATGTTTTTTAAAACCGGATTGAAATATTTCAAAAATCATATTGTCATCTAGAAAACCCTGCAATTGCTGCAGGACAGTTTTCTCTAAGATTTTAGCAATGAATGGCAAATTTGAGATAGGTCTAAAATTGGCTAACACTGTAGGGTCTAAGTTTTGTTTTTTAAGCAAGGGGTGGACTGTTGCATGTTTTAATAGGTCAGGTACAACACCAGTTTCTAAGCAGCGATTAATCATAGTCAATAGATGAGGCCCAACTACATCCAAAACTTGTTTAAGAAAGTATGGAGGAATAATATCAAAACAGGAGCCCGAAAGTTTAATCTGATCCACTATTTCTTTAAGATAAGTGCCAGAGATTGGTTCAAAATGACTAAAGACAGCACTGCAAACAGGGGGAAGAGAGGGATCGAAGGAAGAGGGAGTTATCCCCAGTCTAAGATCTCTTATCTTATTGACAAAACAATTAAGAAAAACTTCACACATAGATGAAGACATTTCAGGAAACAAACACACAGAGGGGTTCAAAGTAGTATTAATGATAGTGAAAAGTGTTTTTGGCCTGTGACAGTTTTTAGTAATGATTTCTAAAAAATATCTTGATTTTGCTGCTTTGACTGCCTTCTGGTATTGGAGATGCGAATCACTTAGTATTTCAAACGAGACCTGGAGTTTGTCTATTTTCCATTTACGCTCTGCTCTTCTACAACACTTCCTGAGCGAGCGTATGGTCTCATCTATCCAGGGCTCAGACTTAGGTTTTTGTTTTAGGGTTTTTAGAGGTGCCACTGAGTCTAAAACATTTGCAGAAATATAATTAAACCTGGATAGGAGCTCCTCAGCACTCAAGTCTGTTTGAGAATCATCCAGGGATAGAGTGGCATCACAGAAAGCTAAAGAAAAAGCATTTTTGGTGGTAGAAGTAATTAGCCGGGACTGGCGGGCAGATGAAGTACGATTTGAAACATTTAAAACACAAGGAACCATAAACATAACAGTCTTGTGATCAGAGAAACCATTTTCACACACCTCAAGGTCACAGAGAGAAAAACCATGTGATAATACTAAGTCAAGTGTATGTCCATGCTGATGGGTAGGGACATTGACCTGTAGAACTATATCAAAAGCTTGTAATAAATTGATAAAATCCTTAGCTAAAAGGTCATTAGTGCAGCAAACATGAACATTGAAGTCTCCCAGAATTAATATTTTATCATATTTTAATATAAATTCCCCCAGGAAATCTGCAAAATCAGTTAAAAAGACCTTATTGTATTTTGGGGGACGATAAATCACTGCTATGAGAAATGGATCAGAAAGTTCCAGAGCAAATAACTGCAATTCAAAACTGCTGTATTCATTAAAACGGACAGAGTGACAGAAAAAAGTTTCTTTATAGATGGAGGCCAAGCCTCCACCCCGGCCCGTAGTACGAGGAGAGTTTAAGAACGAATAGTTTGTTGGTAGCAGTTCAGAAAATGGGCTCAAGTCCCCAGTCGTAAGCCAAGTTTCAGTAAGAAAAACGAAATCCAAATCGCGGGAAGAGATAAAATCATTAATAATAAAAGTCTTGTTTACCACTGATCTGGTGTTGATCAAAGCCATCTTTAGCCGTAGGAGGTTATCGCTGGACTCCACTGACTGCATTGCCCGCGGTAGTGCGCGGAGATGTCCCGTGTGCACTCCTCCACGGCGAAAGCGGGAAGAGCAAAAACCCGCGCATGAACCTGCAGCAGTCGGAAACAAAGGAGTAATCCACTTTCGTACTGGTTCCAGTGAGCGCCGGTGGACGAAACAATTCCTGTACGAGCCTTCCGCATTGAGGCCCAGTAAAGATTGACCCTCCCGCTTGTGTGCCAGGAAGAGCTTCAGCTTGACAGCTAGGCCACCCCGTTTGCCACGTCTTCTCCTGCGCTTTCTCGCCGGAAGGGTGCAAGGCCACCGGCGAAGACAATCAGGAACGGACATCAGTAAGGGTGGAGGAACGAAATGAGAGCTGTTTTGCGCTTGATTGAGCAGTTTATTTGAAATAGTTTGAAGATTTAGAAGAGATAAACGGTCATATACCAGCGAGGTGCATTTTGTAGAATAAAACATTAAAAATAAAATAAACAAACTCATCACCACACCAAACGACAGACGGCACGCCACACACAACGGCGCCATCTTCCAATCCTAATAAACCATACATCAATGGAAAGCTTATTTATTCAGCTTTCAGATTATGTATAAATCTCTAATTGACACTTAAGACTGGTTTTGTCGTCCAGGGTCACATATTCTATACGGCAAAGGCAATGTCGATTATCATTGGATTGTAAATATACTTTATTATTATGAAAATACCAGAGATGGCTTGAAGAACACAGTTAAACCATATCGCGATGAATGTTTATTGACGTATACTGTTGGATATTTAAATAAATAGTCAGATCGCGAATAGATTCAATCACCCACGCAATCTTGTTCATAAATGACAGGATTCATATGTCTATTAAAGCCTTAAATCACAATGTAACATTTAAATCTGAGAGAGCAGTTTATATGAAACATCTTTACAAAGTCTTTTGTATCTTTATTTCTGTGTTACAAACATTCAAATAATCACAAAAGTACTGGAATAAAAGTTTATAGTTCGGATATAAACACTGCTGTCAAGCGATCAAAAGAGAATAAATCACCTTTTTTTTGTTATCAACATTTTTTATTTTTCATACATATCCAAAAAAAAAAAACGCAACAACAACAACAACAGACACATACTCAATATCTCAAAGTCCAGTCAAAGGGAGGGAGAGAGGGAAGGACAAGAAAAACACAAAAGTCACTCCTTTATACAGTCACGTATATCAAAGAGAAAGCACTGCCAAGCATCAATGGTAGAAGGCTTGGCCCCATTGATTCGTGCTGTTGTACATTCACAAGTCACTATTTGCAGGAGGCTACGGATCCAATATTTTTTTTCCACACATGTGCGGTGTAAACCAGTTTTGTATTATTGTCTTCTTCGCAGCTGTAAAACCAGCAAACAACATTCTCTTTTGCATTGAACTTATACAGATACCAGAATCATGATTAAGAAGACACAAACTTGGATTAACAGACCAATCAATATGCAGTAAGGATGATAAAACCAGGTTTACATGTGTCCATAGACTGATGACGACAAGACATTCCCAAAACATATGCAGAAAAGTACCTGATGATGTAGTATTACATATATGGCAGTTGAGATTTGGTTGTAGTTTAATAAATCACCTTTTTGAAAGTGACGATGCTTCAAATAAAGATTGTATCAATCACAACGTAATGCCAGCAGGTGGAGACAAGTGACTTAAACTGAGATTCGTTCAAAAAACATTGATTCATTCAGGAATGAAACAAGTTAAGTCTTTATCAGCAAGTCATGAAGTTATGAGTTATGAATCATTTGTTTAACTTTTATCAATTCGTTGAATATTGTATTATATAAATAGACAGCAGCATTTTTTTCTAGAAACTCTAGTAAATTACATTTTTCAGAATCATGGTGGTAGAATAGTGGTATCTATATTAAAAATAAAATATTGATACAATATAGTTAATATAAATATGAAAAATAATACTTCTTTCTATAGTACTTTGTGAACTATGTTTGCTCAAGAATGTTTTTAATTTTAGCATTTTGAGTTTGTTCAATAGGCTACTCTGTTCAATATAGCAAAACAAATGTTTAATCCATTTTATATATATATATATATATATATATATATATATATATATATACACACATACATACATAAATACATACAGTGGTGTGAAAAAGTGTTGGCCCCCTTCCTGATTTTTAAATTTTTTGCATGTTTGTCACACTTTAATGTTTCAGATCATCAAACAAATTTAAATATTTATCAAAGATAACACAAGTAAACGCAACATGCAGTTTTTAAATGAAGTTTTTTATTATGAAGGGAAAACAAAATCCAAACCCACATGGCCCTGTGTGAAAAAGTGCTTTCCCCCTAAACCTAATAACTGGTTGTGCCACCCTTTGCAGCAACAACTGCAATCAAGCGTTTGCAATAACTGGCAATGAGTCTTTCACATCGCTGTGGAGGAATTTTGGCCCACACTTCTTTGCAGAATTGTTTTAATTCAGCCACATTGGAGGGTTTGAGAGCATCAATGGACTGTTTAAGGTCATGCCACAGCATTTCAATTGGATTTAAGTCCAGACTTTGATTTGGCCACTCCAAAACCTTCATTTTGTTTTTCTTGAGACATTCAGAGGTGGACTTGCTGCTGTGTTTGGAATCATTGTCCTGCTGCATAAAATAAAGTGCACTTGAGCTTGAGGTCACAAACTGATGGCCGGACATTCTCCTTCAGGATTGTCTGATAGAGTGCAGAATTCATGGTTCCATCAATTATGGCAAGTCATCCAGGTTCTGAAGCTGCAAAGCAGCCTCAGACCATCACACTACCACCACCATGTTTGACTGTTGGTATGATGTTCTTTTTATGAAATGCTGTGTTGGTTTTACGCCAGATGTAACGGGACACACACCTTCCAAAAAGTTCAACTTTTGTCGCATCAGTCCACAGAATATTTGCCCAAAGGTCTTGGGGATAATCAAGATATTTTTTGGCAAATGTGAGACGAGCCTTTGTGTTCTTTTTGGTCAGCAATGGCTTTTGCCTTGGAACTCTTCCATGGATGCTGTTTTTGCCCAGTCTCTTTCTTATTGTTGAATCATGAACACTGACCTTAATTGAAGCAAGTGAGGCCTGCAGTTCTTTAGATGTTGTTCTGGGTTCTTTTATGACCTCCTGGATGAGTCGTCTTTGTGCTCTTGGAATAATTTTGGTAGGCCGGCCACTCCTGGGAAGGTTCACCACTGTTCCAAGTTTTCTCCATTTGTGGATAATGGCTCTGACCATGGTTTGCTGGAGTCCCAAAGCCTTAGAAATAGCTTTATAACCCTTTCCAGACTGATACATGTAAACTATTTTGTTTCTCATCTGTTTATGAATTTCTTAAGATCGCGGAATGATGTGTTGCTCTTTAAACATGCTTCACTTTTTCAGACAGGTTCTATTTAAGTGATTTCTTGATTCAACAGGTCTGGCAGTAATCAGGCCTGGGTTTGGCTCGTGAAATTAAACTCAGCTTTCTAAAATAATGTGGTTAATCACAGTTCTTTCATGATTTAATAGGAGGCGGCAATTAATTTTTCATGTAGGGCAAGGTAGGTTTGGACAGCTTTTTTCCCTTAATAAATGAAATCATCATTTAAAAACTGCATTTTGTATTTACTTGCATTATCTGTGTAATATTAAAATTAGTTTGATGATCTGAATCTTTTAAGTGTGACATGCAAAAAATGTAAAAATCAGGAAGGGGGCCAACACTTTTTCACACCACTGTATATACATATATATTTTCATGCTCAGTCTTATTTTAAACTGGACAAGGACAAGCAAGACTTAGATATCAGTACATTTGCAAATATTGTCTTAAATAAAGTCTGATGATGCAAATTGTAATTTGTGGCCCTTGGCATCGTTTAAACCAGAGGTGCCCAACCCTGTTCCTGGAGATCTACCTTCCTGCAGAGTTCAGTTCCAACCCTGATCAAACACACCTGTCTGTAATTATCAAGTGCTCCTTCAGATCCTAATTAGTTGGTTCAGTTGTGTTTGATCAGGGTTGGAGCTGAACTCTGCGGGAAGGTAGATCTCCAGGAACAGGGTTGGGCACCACTGGTTTAAACAGTTTAAATGCGGACCGCTTGGCCTCTGAACTTGAGTACCCCTGCCGTAGGGTGTCCCAATCGCTATTTTAGCATTCAGAACGGTGCTCGCGAGCAGCCCCTTTGCGGCCGCTATGCGCCCTTTATCCACACTTCTGCAAGCTCCGCAGCAGACTTCTGCCCGACAGTCAAAGCGGCATTACGTCACGAAAGTGCAGACTCCGAGAAAGACTGCGAAGGTTTAGGGTGCGATTTGGGACAGGGCCAATAGGTCAATACCATTAACCATACACTTTTCACCCGCCTCAAGAACTGTTTACGCTTCGATTGCACATAAGCAAACAGACAGTGCAATTCCACAGTTATTTACCTATTTGTCACCATTTTATTCTTCACTTTTAAATGGATCACGTGTCCCGATGCACCTAAGCGTTGCGCCTGCCTCAACATCTCACCGTTTGCATGTAGTGTAATTCTACATTTATCTACCACCTTACTTTATATTTTATTCCTCTCTTTTAATCCGTAATACAGCGCGTTGCGTGGCACCTAAACGTCACGCGCCTACCACAAGATCTCTCACTGTTTACAGCCACCAGACACCGCGACTGATGCCCGTGATTTTTAATCTCACCTTGGCTGATTTTACTGTGAAAGGGAGTAAAATCTTTCCATGGTAGTGGCAGCTGCCACCTAGCCTGCCACTGCTATATGCGCCTGCCTCTTTACCTGTCACTGGACCCGTCAACGTCGTGGCTATACTCGTCTCCCTCGCGACCATGTCACTTCTATATGCACCTACCTCGTGACCCATCACCGTTAAATACACCACGGGACCATCTTCCGCTCTTTTTGTCCATAATGGAGCGGGTATCGTGGCACATATATTAAGCATGTGCGCCCATGATTATGGTAATTTAACAGCAGAGATAGACCGTGCTTTAGAGTTGCCCTTTAGAGTTGCCCAGAATAAATATTATATATTATATTATTATAATAAATATGACAGGGTTTTAAATTGTTACATTTGTTAACTGTATATGTTTGACCCAAACAGAGTTGACAGATTTTTCTGTTAGTACATTGATTTTCAGAATGAATATTTAAAATCTTACAAGTTTAAGATCAGCAAATATAGAAAAAATTACATTTAAAGTGTGTTCTATGAAAATAAAACAAGTTTAACAAAACAAATATTCCTTTTTTTTTCATTTTATTTCTCAGCTTGAAATGTACCCGCAATTTTGGAATGAGTGGCATATTCAGGTTTTCACTGAGGAGCCAAGCCGGCAACCCGGCCCTCAGCGGTGGTACAGAAGCCGTGGCGACGGGATGTGATGGAGCGAGGGTTACATACGTAACCGAGACGTTCCCTTTCAGTTGGTCACTCCGAGTCACGTCTTGTAAGGACTCTCTGGAGTGGTTCTAGCAAGCTGACCTGAAGCTGGAGCCTCTCAGTGCTTCTACCTGTTTGAGGTGAGAACACAGGAGGATCCACATGGAGGCTATAGAATCTAGTGAACGTCTCTAAATATCTGCCAGCGAGGCACCATGAACCAGTGCCCAGGAGGACGTAACACTTCTAGTAGAGTGAGCTCTCAACCTGAATGGGCAGGGCACACCCTGTGCCTGATAAGCCAGGGTGATGGCATCCACTATCCAGTGGGCCATCCTCTGTTTAGAGACATTCCCCTTCTGCTGGCCTCCGTGACAGACAAAGAGCTGGTCTGAAGCTTTGCGTCCTGTCTACGTAGCATCTCAATGCTCGGATGGGACAAAGCAAAGCTAGGGCTGGGTCTGCCTCCTCCGGGGGCAGCGCTTGCAGGCTCACCACCTGATCCCGGAAAGGAGTAGTGGGAACCTTGGGCACATAGCCGGGCCGGGGCCTCAGGATTACCTGAGAGTCAGCCGGCCCAAACTCTAGGCACGAATCGTCGACCAAAAATGTGTGCAGGTCCCCTTCCCTCTTGATGGAGGTCAATGCAAGCAAGAGCAGAGCCTTCATTGATAGAAACTTCAGCTCAGCTGTCTGCAAAGGCTCAAATGAGCCCTTCTGTAGTGCTCTGAGCACTAGAGACAGGTCCCAAGAGGGTATAGAGGGGGGCCGTGGAGGATGTCCTTCTCACCCCCCTAAGGAACCTGATGATCAGGACATGCTTCCCCACTGACTTCCCATCTACGGGGTTGTGGTTGGCAGCAATCGCAGCCACATAGACTTTCAGGGTGGAGGGAGACAGTCTTCGCTCCAACCCCTGCTGCAGAAAGGACATCACGACTCTGATCGGATATCTCCGGGGGTCTTCTCGGTGAGAAGAGCACCATTCGATGAACAGGTTCCACTTCAAGGTGTAAGCGTGTCTCATAGACGGTGCTCTCGCCGAAGTGATGGTGTCAGCTACCTCTTGGGGTAGGTCACCTAGAACCCCCGCGACCCGTCCAGGGACCAGACATGAAGTTTCCAGAGATCTGGACGCAGGTGCCACAGGGTGCCCTGTTTCTGAGTCAGTAGATTCTTCCTCAGAGGAATCTGCCAGGGAGGGCTTTCACGAGGAGCATCAGTTCCGGGAACCAGGTCCGTGTGGGCCAATACGGCGCCACAGGCACGTCCTGCTCCTTGTCCTCCCTGACCTCGCACAGTGTCTGTGCGGGAAGGCTCACTGGGGGAAACGCATACTTGTGCAGGCCCCGCGGCCAGCTGTGTGCCAGTACGTCCGTGCTGAGTGATCCCCCTGTCCGGAGAAACGAAAGGTCTGACCACGGGGTGAAGGTTTGGTGGCAGGCCGGTGTGACTCAGACCCGGTGAGTGCCGCATTGCCACGCCCACCTCGGGACTCGGCCATGGAGCCAGGGTTGAAGCGGTCTCATATGAAACAGCCCCAGCAGCGTGACTGCCGCTGCCATATGCCCCAGGAGGTTTTGAAACTGCTTCAGTGGGACTGCCATTCTGCTCTTGAACGTATTCAAGCAGTTCAACACCGACTGAGCACGTTCCTGCGTGAGGCGTGCTGTTCGTTCAACTGAATCCAACTCCATCCTGAGAAAAGAGATGCGTTGGTGAGAGTTTGCTCTTTTCCCAGTTGACCCGAAGGCCCAACTGGCTGAGGTGCGAGAGCACCAAGTCCCCGTGTTCGCACAACTGATCCTGAGACTGAGCTAGTATGAGGAAGCTTGTGAAGAGCCCGGTTCAAGACGCACAGATCCAAGATTGGTCGTAACCCACCGCCTTTCTTGGGCACAAAAGGAGCCAGCAAGACAGGCTGGGTAGCACTACCAGGCACCCAGACACCGTACAAGTGGGACCAGCAGGACCATCTACCCGAAAGCAGTTCCCTCTCTCTCTGGGTTGCCCGTCCTGGGGACTCTTGCTTTTCCGCTCACCGCCAAGTTTGATGAGTTGGATCGCCTCAGTCTGCTCCTGTGCAGCTGAGAACTGCTGGGCTGTGTTCTCAACTGTGTTGCGGAAGAGGCCAGTCTGGGACACAGGGACCTTGAGGAACCGAACTTTGTCAGCATTTAACAATTAAAAAAGAAGAATCACATATCTGGCTCAAAATCAACAAGCACCTTACCAAAACCACTAAAGATGTTTTCTTATGTGCTCTCTATATTCCTCACTCTGAATCTCCATACTATAATGAGGACATCTTTGAATCTCTCCACAGTGAAATGAACCACTTCCAGGCCCAGGGAAGTGTGTTGATCTGTGGAGATCTAAATGCCAGGACAGGATTTCTTCCCGACTACACCACAGATAATGGGAATAACTATATTTTTGGACAGAGCTTCCCACAAAACATGGCATCAATCTAGCTGTAGAGAACATAAATTATATATTTGAATATTTGGCCAATTTATCTAACCTCACATCCCCTAAGAAAATCCATAAAACCACACACACACACACAAAAAAAAAGAAAAATTGTTTGATTTAGGCTGTAAAACCATAAGGAAAAAATTAAGACAATTGTCAAATCAAAAACATAGACAACCAAACAATGCAGATTTAAGCCATCAATATTGTAAAGAACTTAAATAGTACACAAGTACACTCAGAAAAAAGAGAGAACAATACATCCAAAATCAACTAAAACTATTGAAGAATCTGTAAATTCTAACAATTTCTGGGACAACTGGAATTACCTGCATAAAAAACATCATGAACAAGCAGCCATACAAAATGGAGACACCTGAAAAAATCACTTTGAACAACTTTATAGTGAAATTAAAATGAACCCAGAACAAACCCCAAAATATGAAGAAAATGATTCATATGGAACATACAATTGGTAAATATCAAAACCCATTAGACTACCCCATTACAGAAAATGAACTGATTGATAAAATCCAGGCCCTAAAAAACAAAAAAGCAAGTGGACCATCCTCAACGAAATGCTCAAGAACACAGAGCACAAATTAAGATTGGCCCTACTAAAACTGTTCAACTTCGTTCTGAACCGAGGACTCATAACGCCCATATTTAAGAGTGGAGACAAATCAGACCCAAACAATTACAGAGGCATCTGTGTAAGCAGTAATCTGGAGAAGCTGTTCTGCAATATCATCAACATAAGACTTGTACACTTCCTTACAGAGCACAATGTCCTCAGCAAAAGTCAAATTGGATTCTTACCAAATTATAGAACAACAGACCACATCTTCACCCTACACACCCTGATCGACATATACATTAACCAAAATAAAACCAAAATATTTTCTTGCTTTGTAGATTTCCAAAAGGCCTTTGATTCAATTTGGCATGAATGTCTGCTGTCAAAACTTCTAGAATCAGGTATTGGAGTTAAAGCATACAATATAAAAACAATCTATTCAAACAATCAATGTGTAAATAAAATTGGAAATAAACTAACAGAATTCTTCACTCAAGGGCAGGGTGTGAGGCAGGTTCTGCCCACTATCACCGACCCTCTTCAAGGACTTCCAGACTTCAGGGAAAGAGACACAATATCACCCTTGGTACGACCAAAATTGAATATGCCACAAACTACACATACCTCGGGCTGAAGATAAATGCAACTGGTAAGCTACATTTGGCTGTGAATGAACTGAAAGAGAAAGCAAGAAGGGCCTTTTATGCCATCAAAAAATCTATCCAAATTGAAATACCAATTAGAATCTGGCTCAAACTTAAAAATTAGCGACCCCAACTCTTACCATTTTAAAGCCCTTAAAAACCATGAAGTGAACCCTGAAAAAAGTCCCTTGATACAGATGGTCCTGAAGCTGCAAATACAAACTAACATGACTAACGACATCCAGCATCAGGACACTGAAACATCCATTGACAAAATTCGGTCCAACCAAATTATAAAAGCACAAAAAGTAAACTTCAATGTTATTTGGCCCTAAATAGAGATTACACAAGTGCAGAATATTTGAGTACAGTGAAAGAAGACAAATTAAGAAGACAAATGACGAGGTACAGACTGAGCAGTCATACTCTAACTATAGAGACGGGCAGATATCGACAGCACTGGCTGTCAAAGAGAGCCGCATCTGCCCATACTGTAACCAGGGGGAAGTGGAGACAGAGCAACACTTCCGCACTAACTATGAAGAAATTAGAAAGACATTTTATCCCAAATTTGATACACTTTGCCTACACTTTGCCCTGACTTCGAAATGTTAAACTTCAATATTTATTATGTGAAAAACAAGATTGTATCTTACTAGCAGCAAGATACATTGACGCTTGTCACAAAAAGAGGGAGGAGTCAACAAATCTATATGTGAATTTTTATACATATGTTCTTTTAAAGTATGTTATATTCACAATAAGTACACTTTATAAAAGTATATTTAAGTGCACTTATTTTTCACAAGTTACAGCAGCTAAAAGTCCAATGCCCATAATTATAAACATTTACAAATGACGAGCAGTTTTAACTTCAGGTTGGGTACTGCAAAAACATGAACAAATAATTAATAAATGAAAGGTCACAAATATGTGACCTTTACAAACTATGATTATGTCCACCAATTACCACATTCTGAAAAGATGTTACGGCTAAACTATCCATTTACTTTAACTGTGAAATCCCAGCAACTCCATCATTATGTCTCTTAGTTGAACACTCACAAATAAAATCCACGTCGAAATATGTCACCCCTATACTTCTGTCTCTAGTTATCGCCAAGAAAACAATTTTAATCAACTGGGGAAAAAAAACAAACAAACAAAAAAAAAACTCTATTACACAATGGCTAGAGTTATTAAGATATTATATCAACGATGGACAGGAGATAGCCATTTTCAAAAATTAAGTTTCTCAATTTGAACAACTATATGGCTTCAATGCTCCTTTTCAAATTATCCTGATTTGTGAATCAATGCCCAACATTGAATACATACCTTTATTATGTTCATGTCATGGTTACTCAACAGTTGATTACATGATCACAGATCTAGTTCCATTCTCTTTCAGAGCATTTACAGTCAAAACCTCTAACACCCCTATCAGACCACAGTCAAATTACTAAAATTACCTAAAAAGGACAACAAATACGGACATACACTCACAGCCAAGTAAGCTGTACAACATTAGAGAGAATTACAGATGGGCAAAAAACAGCACAGAAAAATATGTGACAGCAATTGACCATTCAAAAGTGTGCTTACTTCTAGACAGCTTTCTAGGCAGAACGTATCCTCACAATCGAGATGGTTCTCTGCAGTGCCTCTCCTAGCAACAATAATTGCAGCCATTTCAAAGGGAAAATAGTTAAAGATGGGGTAAGTGATTTCTGGTAGCCAATGTTGATATTTCAAATCACCAAAACAAACACGCTCCTACCCCAAAAGGATCTCGCCCCTATTTTGATAGCTCCGCCCCACACATACACGCTTAGAAATAAAGGTGCTTCATGATGCCATAGAAGAACCTTTTTTGTCTGTTTCACAAAAGGTTCTTTGTGGCAAAAGAAGGTTCTTCAGATTATAAAAAAAGAGAACAACTGTCGCGTCCGCTGTAGACAAGCCTTCTTTTGTTACACAGACATTTTCCTCTTTTGTTTTTTTTCCGCCATCTCTATCTTTCTGTTGTTACTTGGCTCGGCTAATGTCCGTCATGTGCACTGAGCGCTCTCTCCTCTACATCATGAGTAAGTCCCTTACTGCTGATTGGCTACAAGTTTGATTTGGTACTAGGCTTAAGTGTTTTTTGAAAAAATACATACCCCAACTTTAAGACATGCTTTTTTGGGGCGTTAAATAATGGCGCAAATACCAGTAATTTGACGAGCGCAAACGTTAGTAAATCTCATTCCGTGATTCATTTGAATACTCTCCTCCCATAAATTTAACGTCTGAAAGGGAAACTCCTACAAATGCATATTCAATAAGGTTAGGCGCAAAAAATAACTGTCCACGCCTTTTCATTAAAATCTGACAGTACTATTTTAATGCCAAAAGACGGTTTGCACTGGCGCAAGCTGTTAGTAAAACTGGCCCTTAGTATTTAGTGTTATTATTTATTTATTTATTTCTGTTTTCCCCCACTATTCTGACCAGAATTTAGATTTTTTCCTCAAGCTTTTAATGACATAAACTTATCAAAATTTGGGAATGGGTCTGTATCTATGCTACTCTGATCTTTTTAAAGGGGTCATATAATGCCAATTTTCCACAAGTTGATATTATTCTTTAGGGTCTTAATGAAAAGTCTGTAACATAGTTTGGTTACAAGTTTTCATTGGTAGTGTAAAAAACACATTTTTTACCCTGTCAAAAACAGCTCTTGTCAGAGCAAGCCGTATTGTGTCATTCTCCTTTAAATGTTGCTGAGCTCTTCTGACCCCGCCCCTCTCTTCCGAGCCGCTCTTTGAGGGACTGTATACTAGAGGGCTGCATTGGGTTTGGGCTCCCATGGGACCCGCGGGACCCAACACAAATCTCGCGGGAGCGAGCGGTTTTACCTTTGCTGCGGGCGGGAGTGGGCGGTCAGAAATTTTCGCGGGAGACCCGCAGGGAACAGTGGGATTTGGTGTGTAATAGAAATGGAGTCAACACATTAAGTTGAGAAGAAAATTAAAGCTGCTTGTTACATGACAAAAGCAAAGCAAGGCAAGTCAAGTCAGACATCTGGAAACAATTCTCAATTGTCACTGAAAAAAATGGGAAAGAGTTAAACTTCGTAAGTTGCGATAAATGTGCACAAGGACACATTGCCTGAGGCGACATACCTATTTTCTAAGTTCTATCTATGTGTTTGTTTACTTAAGTTAAAGTTATTTCATATTTTGCTTTGGCTTATTTAGCATACTTAAACTGTTTGTTAACAGTTAAGGTCATTGCACACTGAGTCCGAAATTTTTGCGTGCGTTTTTCTGATTTTTCGTATTCCTCATCCCTCATCCTTTCCTATCAAAATGCATGCTACGGATGCGAAAAAGCAGAAACTCGAACCTGATCCTATTTTATTTTTTTTTATTAAGGACGAACGTTTCGGAGGCAGTGTGTGACATAATGTGAGGTTGTATTTATTTTTTATAAAAAAAAAAATTGGTGCTTCTGTATCAAGCAGAAGGCTACTTTTAAAAACTGAGGTACTGCTATTTGTGCTTTTGTTTTAACGGTTAATGTTTAATAACGCTAATAAAAAAAAATACCCAATGTTTTTGTCAGGTGTGGTGCTTTGGTTTAGCATTACTTCATCTTATTTGAACGCAATCATGTTTAAATCCTGCTATTCTGGATGATAAGTTGAACGAATATTTGAGTATTTGTGTAGCCAACAAAAAAAGCTCTGAGAGAAAGTCCGCGGGAGCGGGCGGGAGTGGACACAAACATTACAGGCGGGCGCGGGCGGGAGTGGAACACGCAGGTTGTGGGAGCGGGCGGGTGCGGGTTTAAGAAAACAGTCCCAAGCAGGGCTCTACCGTATACTTTAGCAACATTCATCGTGAAACTTGCTAATTAGCACATTATTAGGAAAGGCAATTTGCAAAGATTAATTTAAAAAACCTTGTTCTCACTTCTTCTGGAGGTGAAGCTGGATCACGAATGATTCGCGCAAAACATAGATGCATTTAGGTAGATCGAGGGTGCATTCCCTTCCGAACTAAACTTAATCCTCTTCAGCGACTCAGACGACGGGAGTAAATGACTACTGCTATGTTCATTATTACATCCAACAACTAAACACCTCAGTCGCTTAGGAGTCATTCTTGGCTACATCTGCTCCGGCGGTGAAACAACTCATGACAGCTCACTCAGAGCAGGTCTGAGGTAAGACACCAGTGCAGTCTGTGCTAAAATGCTACTGTCAATCAAACTATAGTGGGAGCGGCCTTCGTCCGTGTGACATCACACAGCACAGACAGATGGCTTAATTTTAGAAAGGGGTAAAGATTTTAGCAGTGATGGGCAGTAGCTTGACGCTACTAGTTTAACTACATTTCTCAGTAGTGTGGCGGTAGCGTCACTGCTTTCTGAATCAAATAGCTTTTCGGTAGTTAAGCTCTTTTTTTATCAAGTAGCGCAGTAGCGTCAACAAAAGCTAACCTTACATTTTCCAAAGAAAGCATTCTGAAACTCGAGCTCAAATCAGAAATATAACAGCTACGGATCACTGATCCTGGATCAGTAATTGACGCCTCCGCCACTAAACCTCGTAAGGCCATTGGCTCCTTAATCTGCCAGTCAAACTTCATTATTCCTCCCGCCTCTTTGTCAATGAAGTGCGGCGCAAATTTTGGAGCATCTCAGCTTGTTTGCAGTCTGAAGGTAAATAAAGAACTGTTGATTGAATAAGTACAGCGGTTTCTTTACTCAAAAAACACTATTTATAAATGCTAATGTTTTTTTTGTTTGTTTGTTTTTTGTTTTTTTTGAGGAGCGGAGAAGAGTTTCTCTAGCATTTGTTGTCAAGTCACAGCCAAATAGCTCATGCGAAGCACTGAATCTTTCATAATATGATACTTTGGCCAAATAACAGAAAAAAACTGAACGCCCACATAATGACAGAAAACTGGGGAAAACGGGACACGAGTCAGGAAAAAAACAAAACAAAACAAACAAACAAACAAACAAAAAAAACCTTCGCTGGTCAAAAGCTTCGTATTTGAACTTGATTTTGGTGAAATGTTTAATATCTAATGACACATGCAACGATGCAAATAAACATAGCCTATCTGTAGGCCTAAACATCTATATGGTAACACTATACAATACAATTTTTTACAGTATTTATTAATCTTTGTTAATGTTAGTTAATGAAAATACAGTCGTTCATTGGTAGTTCATGTTAGTTCACAGTGCATTAATAAATGTTAACAAACAACTTTTGATTAGGGATGTGCCCGAAGCCGAATACCTTATTCGGAAAGGCTTAATATAATAATGGCTTCAAAACGAATAACAGATTTATCCGAATAACATAAAAAATATTCGGCAGACACAATAACATGTTTGCTGGAACAGCACTACATTAGTGAGGTCTGCGGTTGTTAAGATTTGTGCAATAATAATGGCTAGTACTGCTTTGATAGCGTCTGACACAGTTTCGTACAGATAATATCATGGTGATCATTGTGTTTGTCGAACGAATGTGGTCTCCTCAGCAATAAACTATCCGCGCGCTCCTTTTTTGATTGCTGCCTGTCAGTGCTGCTGTTCTGACGATTTGTGCTACCCGCTCAGATTGTGCTACCTCCCATTAAAAAGATACCAGCATCTTATTCATGTGCTTTGAGGCTTTTTTTAATGTCCATACCTACACTCCTACCCTAAACCTACCCGTTCACACCTACCCTTACCCTAAACCTACCCTTAAAACAATGCAAATATATTATTGGTAGCACAATCTGATAGGTAGCATGTTTCATCGGTACACCGGCGAAGCAGTGTTGCCAGATATTGCTACAAAAAATAACCACAACCAATCTCCTGAAAAATACACCAAAAAAAAGTTTAAATCTTGTATTTTGCAAATAGAATACAGAATCTCTAACCTCAACCTTCATCTTCCCACTTTATTAATGCCCTAATTACTTCATTAACGCTGTTACATTAAGTATTAAAACAAGTCCAGCGACGCTTATAATAACCAGATCTGGCAACATCACCGAGCAGAGGCTGCACTTGCGCCAAGCTCCTTCACTCCTGCGTTTCACAGCTGCTGCGAGTCAGAAACATGAATTTATTCAGCGACATAATTTTAAATAATGTTTCATATGTTTTCAAATTTTATTTTTGAACATGAAACATTTACGGAGGTCTGGACCTCATAGCTGGCTATGGGCCTGGATGTGTAAAGTGAATGAGTGTAAACTAGCCTATATGAATGAAATGAGCGCAAATCAATAGCCGCGTTCGGGTCAATGCGCCTCTCTCAGAAATTAGAGCTTTGGAGTTATATCAATTCGAAAAAAAAAATCCTAAAAACGGTCCTAACTTCAAACCTTTTCGAAATCCAACTGTAAAAACGCATTACATTAACCCTTTTTGTGAATGGCATTACATTTAATTATACAAGATGAAGAAAAGCGATGTTTGATCAAGGCTTTTGGAGGGTCCAAATGATTTGTTGCTTTCTGTTGATAAAAAACTCGTAAATGATCACAGACTCCCGCAACACATGATCTAAGTTAGTTCAAGCCAGCTTTATTGTCATTCTGCTATGAGTAGGCTACTGAACACTTTCTTTCCATTTCTATTTATTTTTTTCTTTCAGCTTCTTTTTTTCTACTAGTGCTCTAATTTAAGATTGTGGATGCTTGTCTCTTGTCAAATTTGTACACAAAGTTTCACAGGAAAATAAGAAGTATAAAGTTATTTTTCTTTTTTGATAAAGTTTTAAAATGGAAGATATTACAAAGTTATAATTTTAATTTAAAAAAAGAATACTTTCTTTAGTTATACAAGGCATATTTGTTAAATGAAAACTACGAATCGAACAGATTTGCATTTAAAATGGCATTTTCATGTAATTTGACGAACTTCCGGTTTAAGCCACGCCCACTTCCGGATCTATCCGAATACAGATACAAATAATTTTGAGATTGTCATAGATACAGATACAGATACAGATACAAATAATGGCTCCGCTGCACACCCCTACTTTTGATTTTAATAATGCATTAGTAAATGTTGAAATTAACATTAAGATAAATGCTGCAGAAGTATTGTTCATTCTTAGTTTATGTTAACTACACTAGTTAACTAATGTTAACTACTGAACCTTATTGCGAAATGTTACCATTTATATAAATGTATCTGTATACAATAAAGCCACAATACCAACTACCAATAGGAGGTTTCTGGCCGACAGCAAAAATGTATTTTGCCTATGTCACAATTTGAGGTCAATCCGGCCCTGTATTTGATACTGATTATGTTGCCAAATTGGTTTGGAACAGCTGTTGAATAAACAATTAAACTGAACATGCCTGTCTATCTGCTTGACTGACAGTTTTATTGATCACTGAGAAAGCATTGATTTGGTATGATGTTGGTTCAATAGAAATATATATTTTTTTTAAATAGCTTGGATGTAGTAAACTACTTTTGCCATGTTGCCGTAGCTTAGCTTGCTACATTTCCCAGGACTGTAGCTTTAGTGTAGTTAAGCTTCATTTAAAGAAGAGTAACTGTTAGCTTAGCTCACTACATTTTCCAAGTAGCTTGCCCAACACTGGGTTTTAGTAGATTAAAAAAAAAAAAAAAAAAAATATGTAAGTGTAATGTAATATGTATGTAATGTAAGTATTTTTGGCTTAAATAATTTATTTAAAAATTACGACAGTCTTGTTTTGTGCTCTAGACAGTCCTGTACATATATATTTGCAACCATGTTCTTAATTGAAACGTTTAAAAAAATTGCTAGTTTGCTACATTAACGTTACATTGCTGATTTGCACAACAGTCCCGCAGACTAGCCTTGAATGGACTACATGCATGTCTACAGTTTTAACAAAAACTCCAAAGTTTGTGATCAACACTTGTCGGCTCTGGTGACGTAGCAGCCAGCTAGCGACCGTGTATGATGACGTAACCGTAACCAAGTGGTGTCTCATTTCATAGGGGTATGTTTTCACCCCTAGCGCTTACCACTCGGTTTCGAGGGACAAGGGGTAGGGGAAGGGGTAAGACAGAGAAATGGGATTCACTCTAAGAACAGCAGTGGACTGAAAGAAATGTAATGCAGTGAGCTGATAAAAAGCTAATAATTAATAAAATCATAAAAATGTAAATAATTTTTACATTTTTTTTTTTTTTACAATTTTTACAAAGCCGAACCCCGCCCCCACCTCGGGTACTAGGACCAGAAACCGGTAAACCGGTTCTAAAACAGATCATGGTATGGCCAGAAAATGCTACCTCAGCACTGCAGGACTGCTTCCAGGACACAGACTGGAAAATGTTTAAAGAGGCGGCCACCTACAACAACCACACAGACCTGCAGGAGTACACTGAAACTGTGACTGCTTACATCCAAAAGTGCACTGATGATATGACAGTCACCAAGACCATCACCACACGCGCCAACCAGAAGCCATGGATGACAGCAGAGGTTCGTGGGCTGCTAAAGACCAGAGATGAAGCTTTCAGATCAGGAGATAAAGCAGCCCTCAAAACAGCAAGAGCCAATCTGTCCCGCAGCATCAAAAATGGAAAACGGTCATATGCTCAAAAAAAATCAACAATCACTTCACAGACAGCAGAGACACACGGAGTCTGTGGCAAGCCATTCATACCATCACAGACTACAAGCCCCCGCCACAGGCCTGTGATGATGACACATCCCTCCCAGATACACTCAACCACTTTTATTCACGGTTTGAAATGCAGAATGACACACCTGCACAAAAACTGCCCAGACCTCCCAACGACCAGGCGCTCTGTCTCCAGCCGACGTAAGGAAGACTCTATCTAGGATCAACCCACGCAAGGCTGCAGGTCCCGACAACATACCTGGCCGTGTACTGAAAGACTGTGCTGTACAGCTGACAGATGTCCTAACAGATATCTTCAACACCTCGCTGAGCCAGGCGGTCGTCCCCACATGTCTGAAATCACTCTGCACTACCACACTGAGCACAGGTGCCCCACAAGGCTGTGTGCTCAGCCTGCTGCTCTTCACGCCGCTGACCCATGACTGCACTGCCAAGTCCAGCTCCAACCACATCATCAAGTTCGCTGATGACACAACAGTGGTAGGTCTCATCAGCAACAACGATGAAACGCACTACAGAGAGGAAGTGGCACAGCTGGCGAAATGTTGTGGCACTAACAACCTGTCCCTCAATGTGAGTAAGACAAAGGAGGTTGTGATGGACTTCAGAAGGAACTCCGGTGATTACCCCCCACTGACCATCGACAGCTCGCCTGTGGAGAGAGTCAGCAGCACTAAATTCTTGGGGGTGCACATCACAGAGCATCTCACCTAGACCACCAACACCATGTCACTCTCCAAGAAGGCACAACAGCGCCTACACTTTCTCCACCGGCTGAAAAGAGCAAGTCTCCCTCCACCCATCCTCACCACTTTCTACAGGGGCACCATTGAGAGTGTGCTGACCAGCTGCATCACTGTCTGGTACGGGAACTGTACTGCAGCAGACCGCAAGACCCTCCAGCGGACAGTGAACACAGCTGCAAGGATCATCGGTGCCCCTCCATCCTGGACATTTTCCTCACACGATGCTCCAGCAAAGCCAACAGTATCGTGAAGGACTCCACACATCCCTCCCACAGTCTCTTCCAGCTTCTACCATCAGGAAGACGGTACCGGAGCATCAGAGCCCGCTCTGCCAGACTGCTCAACAGCTTTTTCCCCCAGGCTGTGAGAGCCCTGAACTCAAATCACCCCGCCCCTCTCTGAAACCCCATACAAATCCCACAAAAAGACTCAGTAATATACGTATGTTTACATGCTCATGCACTACAAATCATCCTGCACTGTTCCCCAGCCAGATGCTGACTTACAATGTTTCTCTTCACACATGTACAGTATTTATCTGAACCACTCGTATAGTTTGTATAGTTTGTATTTTTTAGTTTATGTATAGGTAAAAAAAAAATTATATATAGTATATTTATAGTCAAAATCTATCAGTAGGATAGTCATGTATAGGTTTATATTGTTTTACTTCATTGATGTATGCCTGTATTTATGTAGCACCATGGTCCTGTGAGGCACGACATTTCGTTCCACTGTATGCCCCCGCATGTAGCGGAATGACAATAAAGCTCAACTTGACTTGAACTAATAATAAAATGTAAATAATATTAAAAAACCTGAACACTAAAATCTAAATGTTTTATATGTTTACCTACATGTCTGTTACGAAGTCGGTCCTTGTTCTTCCTCCAGTTTTGCACCAGAGGTCTCCTTGCACTACACAGACTACTGCATTTCACCCCAAACTACATTTCCCACAATACTGATTAGCAGATACACCTGTACCCTATCAAATGGTTTTGTGTAATAAAAGCCTGCAGATGGATCCATACCTCATTGTCTCGACTCGACACATTACAATATCAATGTGACCATTAACCAACATGAGAGAACTGTAAACATGCACATGTTGTTCATTTATTTAAAATATTAACATCCTCATAGATAGTTCAAGTAAATATTTTATTTTAATGGCTTCGGCTGACAAAAATGCTTGGTAATCCCTGCATTATATGAACAAACATTACTAAACATGAAAATGACAATGACATTGCACACACAAACTTCCATGTTTTAAATATTTTTGTTCAGACTTCCAGAACCAACAATAATTGAAGGTCACTGGATATTATAAAGACAGTGTTTCACAACTGTACTTAAATTATGTGTTTCATACATGGTCTAATTGTTTGAGACATGCTTTTCCCTGTCAAATTCAGAAGCAATTTACAGGTACTTAATTTTTGGAATCTGAATATGTAATCCACATGTAATCAGTTTAGGGATGCCCTTGACTAATGATTGCGTTCACACTGCCTGAACAGGCTGGTGCAGCAGGTTCTGCTTGGGCTCAGGACAAGTTCCTATCAACCTACTAGGCAAATAATGCCACTAGGCACTTGGGCCATTTGGCAAACAATGGACCCTATCATACACCCGGCGCAATGCAAGTGTGACGTGCATTTTTGCACTCATGGGAGTACTGGTCTAAAAACGAGGTGTGTTCAGGCGCATTGTTGGCGCATTGCTGTTTTGAGGCAACTGAAATAGACTATGCTATTGACAAACTAAAACCTGCTCTAAAGTCAATGGCCCAGTATTTTCTTGTTATTTAAAGAGCACCTTAGTGATATGCGCATATAGGTGAGTCCACAATGTGCGTACACTCACTTATTACACACACAGGGAAGCGCATTAGCACATGAACATGCCAAATATTAAAATTGCCAAATATTAAAAGGATTACAATGTAAAAGATTATTATTGTGAAGGCTACATAAATCAAGCATCGCGTTAGTTCAGGCAGACCACGTCAGTCAAGCTCGCATCAGCTGATGGTCAGCTGTTACTGACGTGTACCGATCCAGTCTTGACACTTATCAGAGCGGTCCATTTAATTCCATTCTTTCAGCATTTCTTCTATCGCATTGCTGCTCGCAAATCAAACTGTTGCAGCGTGCTTCAACATCTGAAATCAACATCTAAGATAAGTGAATTCTCTTTTAATCCATATCGCCGTGTATTGTGTTATCTGCCTAATTCAAAAAATGAGCAACCATAACAAATTAATCTAAGTGAATTTAGCAGTTTTGCATCGTATGCAGGAGCGAAATATTAAGCATATTTGCAGCAGCATTTATGCATCTGTGTTTATGCAGCTGGAGCAACATGCAGTCTAGAGCATGTAAGCATGTATCTGAGGACACGCCGATAGTAACGGACATGAGAACAGGTTTAAATGAAATAAACATTCTTGTGTATGCATTTCAACCGGAGTTCACCGTATTCAGCAGTGTAATCTCAATGTCACATTTATTTATTTATAAGGTTGATGTTTTCATTAGCTGTGATGAGTGTGTGGTTGATTTCAGCTGCACGCAGAGTCAGAAGCACGTGATTATCGCTCCTAATGGCTTCTATACAGATAAAGAATAATGTTATATCAATCACAGTCATTCAAAGTTATTTCCGCAGGGTGTGCTTCCCCTGCCGGACTGCCACTCAATAGTTATTATTACAGATTCATAATTTCTGATCCACTTGAATATATACGTGCTCACGCCATGAGTAATGTACGAAAACACGTTTAGGAATGTTATGTGTGATATGGTGATATAGCTCGTTATGATCATTCTCCGTGTTTATGAAGGAGCGCTCCTTTGACTCATTGTTCAGCTTCTCTCTGTAAGTAATCCTGCTTTACTTAGATTTAAGTCCAATAAAGCTTACTTGGTGTAGTGCTTCCACAATATAATTTATTGCATTACAGAGGAGAGGACAAAGGTAACAAAAGATCAACAGCGCAAGGCAGTAACTGATCAAGCACATAAACACAAACACTGCTCTTTAAAATGAAACAAAAGTTTATTTGCTAACTTTTATTCTAACAATACATTAAACTAACCTACCACACACACACACACACACAAGGTTCAGGACATGAGTTGCTGCGTTTGCATGAGGTCCCAAAAGTTATTCGCTACTAGTTCTTTGAACTCAACCTGAGAGAATCATAAAGCAGATATTCTTAGCTTATCGTTACAGCTTTAAGATTCATCACCAGTTTTCCAGCAAGACAGGAGATTTTGTTTGGTACTTGCATTTGAGTTGACAGCTGAGCTTTGGTTTTCCTCCTCTGGCCGAGGTCAGGGAATCCCGGTGGCGAGTGGTCGTTAGATGACGTCTCTTTGGGAAAACCCTGCGATGATTTGTTGGTTGCCTTGACGTGAGAGTGACGTGCTTGTTCTTTGGAGAGTCTGTTTGCAAAGACCAGGCTTTGAAGATTTCTGTAGTCACAAAGTTTGACGAAGTGTTTGAGTTCTGGAGTCTCCCTCACTGGATGTTACAGCGTGTGGACGCCAGTTGTAGCGCGGTAAACAAAGGCGAGAGAGCCAAAAAGCGAAAAGTGAGTGCCGAATTCTTTTTGTGCCCAGTTCTTAAGCGGGCAGATTTTGTCTGTCCCACTAGATGGTCTTCCAATCAAATTGTCCCTGCAGGGCGGGTCCACGCCCCATGCAGTTCCTTATCATGCATAAATTAACATACTACTTAATATTCCACATGGAGAATATTTCTGCAAGTTCTGTTAATAACTTTTATAAAGCGCCATCACCCGAGTATGATACCGAATACTACTTTTTCATTCATTTCAACATTATGCACTTCAAATAAGCTGCCTTTCAACACTAAATATCAAGGATCTTGCATACCCGTTCATAACTTTATATACTAAAAAGGGTTATACAACACTGATTAAACTTTATTGGTTAAAATAAACATATCAATCATATAAAAGACATAAGGCACATTATTTGTGAATATATTTTCACTACTTATGATGAGTTTTAAATGATTGTTAGACATCATCCATGCAACTTCTGTGTTTCTTTGTTGCAACAAAAAGAGGAGAAAAGGGCACGTTCTCTTTGGTATGCAGAGAGGAAAAGGGGAGATGTCCTGAGGTCACGAAAAGTCACGCTGGGGCGATCCTGTGGGTCCTCAGGTGGTGTAAATCTGCCTTTTTTTGTTGATTCAATTATCGATTTATGTGTTAAATGGTCATGGGTATCATGAACCATCTGTTATCAAGTTATCACTGTCTTAGCTGTTTTTCAAGCCTGGAGATCGTCCCTATGAATCATCCTTTGTAGCTTAGGTCATTCCAGGCAGGGAAAAATTCCTTCTGCTCAAATCTATCATTGTTTTTATGGATCTCGTGGGAAGATAGCAGAGCAGGACAGGAGACCGGCCGAGACACTGGAGCTGTGTTGATCATTAATTAAGTTTGGGCAGACTCTCTAGATTCTTCTTTGGAATGAGTTGATTCAATAGTTTATTTGTGTGTCTTGTAAAACAGAGATCCTACACATCCCCCTTTTGCTCTGTGAGGTTCCCGGTGGAACATCGGCGGGCACTGGAACAAGAGGCAGAGAGAACAGGCACACACAAGACACAAACGACATCTCCATCATTGACTGAATCCTGGTGAAGGACTTGGGTAATTTGGGAATGGTCAGGTGAGAAACTTGAGACGACGTAGGGGTGCATTGTTTAGGATTATCTGGAATTGGGTCGTTTTGATTAGTGTAATTGTCAGGGGTTCGACAAGGCGGTATAGGCGTAATCTCAATCAGGTTGGTTGAGTTCTCAGGTTCTTGTTTAGTTTTATCATGTCGGGAAATGTGCCAGACATGCATTTGTTGAAAGACTCTTGGACGGCATTCACTTGCTTGTGTAGGAGGAAGGCCAGTGTCAAAGTCACAACATATCCTACGATAGTAGAGATGCAAAGCATCGTGTCAGCGGCAGACCAAGACCGAATAATTGGCACGCCTGCGGGCGGAATGCAAGGAATGGTTTCTAATATGGCTGTGCAGCGGAGCCATTATTTGTATCTGTATCTGTGACAATCTCAAAATGATTTGTATCTGTATCTGTATTCGGATAGATCCGGAAGTGTGCGTGGCTTAAACTGGACGTTCGTCAAATTACATAAAAATACCATTTTAAATGCAAATCTGTTCAATTCGTAGTTTTCATTTAACAAATATGCCTTGTATAACTAATTAAAGTATTATTTTTTATTCAAATTATAAGTTTGTAAATATCTTCTTTAAAACTTTATCAAAAAAGAAAAATAACTTTATTCTTCTTATTTTCCAGTGAACCTTTGTGTACAAATTTGACAAGAGACAAGCATCCACAATCTTAAATAAGAGCACTAGTAGAAAAAAAGAAACTGGAAAAAAAAAATAGAAATGGAAAGAAAGTGTTCAGTAGCGTATAGCAGAATGACAATAAAGCTTGCTTAAACTTTAAGTAACTTAGATCATGTGTTGCGGGAGTCTGTGATCATTTACGAGTATTTAATCAACAGAGCAACAAATCATTTGGACCCTCCAAAAGTCTTGATCAAACATCGCTTTTCTTCGTCTTGTATAATTAAATGTAATGCCATTCACGAAAAGGGCTAATGTAATGCGTTTTTACAGTTGGATTTCAAAAGGTTTGAAGTTAGGACCATTTTTAGGATATTTCTGTCGAGTTGATATAACTCCAGACAAAGCTCTGATTTCTGAGAGAACCACAGACCCCAACACGGCTATTGATTTGAGCTCATATAGACTATAGTTTACACTCATTCACTTTACACATCCAGGTTCATAGCCAGCTATGAGGTCCAGACCTCCGTAAATGTTTCATGTTCAAAAATAAAATTAGAAAACATATGAAAAATTGTTTAAAATCATGTCGCTGAATAAATTCATGTGGCTGACTCGCAGCAGCTGCGAAACGCAGGAGTGAAGGAGCTTGGCGCAAGTGCAGCCTCCACTCCGCTCCGCTGAAGTGGGAAGATAAAGGTTGAGGTTAGAGATTCTGTATCCTATTTGCAAAATACAAGATTTAAACTTATTTGGTGCATTTTTCAGGAGATTGGTTGTGTTTGTTTTTTGTAGCAATATTTGGCAACACTGCTTCGCCGGCACTGACAGGCAGCAATCAAAAAAGATGCGCGCGGATAGTTTATTGCTGACTGAGGAGACCACATTCATTAGACAAACGCAATGATCACCATGATATTATCTGTACGAAACTGTGTCAAACGCTATCAAAGCAGTACGCTATAAAATCCTTTTACGTATTCTGCCACGACTTGCTGTATGCCAGGCCAGTATGCTACTTGCTTGAGTGTTTCATAGGTGGCCTTGGCACCGTGGTGTCCCACGCATGGTGCATCGTGGGCGTGTGTTAGCATAATTTGCTAACATAATTTGCTTTGGCCCTGAAGGACTATGAGCTTTGACACAATGAGGGGCTCAGGGACATATGTGAGAATGCCGTCTTTCAGATGCAGCATGTACTTGATGGAGTTGAGTGTGCGGAGCTCAGAGGAAGTGGTTAGGTCAGAGGTGGAAATGGGATGAGTGAAAGGGTTGGAAATGTGAGCTGCCATAGTTTGCAGTGTCAGATCTGAAGATTGGAGGGTAAGGAGATCATCAGCAGTGACCTGCGGTGACAGGGAAATGTGGGAGGAGGCGGGGTCATGTGCACCAGTGGCGTGCTAGCGGCGGGTTATGGCCACTACTGATGGGTTGGGTGGGAGGGCATGAAATGTCCAGAACTCTCTGTTTCCTAGTGAGGATTTGTAGTTTTGGGTATACCTTGCCTCAATGTCCCGTCCTTGGAGCGTCATTAACCCTTTTAAACCGGCTGTGTCAGTGCCAACACATCAAACCAAGCTGTGTTCATGTTACCATAACTCTTCTACCGTTTGCACTATCAAAATAATTCAAATTGCTCCTGACAGCAGACAACATGCGCTTTTCTGCAATAAATGGCTTATTATGGTAATTTCTTGCTCTCCGTCAACAAAAGACGGCAGATTTTCAGGAGAGCAGGAAGGGAGAATTTGAATAGAGAGATAGGGAGTGCGGAGTTTTGGATTGCATAAAATAATAAACAAAATGAACAAAAACATGGTGAAGGAGGAGTAAACAGCACAAGAGTTGATTAGGATGATTTTTGATGAGACTTTGGGAGCAGGCTGAGTGAGACTTTTTCACATGTGGTATGTGCATCACTATAATGAGTCCATGCGTGTAAATGTATGGGTGTATGCATGTGCATGCGTGTGTAAATGTGTGTGTGTATAAACAAAAAAGCCTCCTGAATGAAAACTGTGAAACCCAGAGTCCCAAAAATACTTGTATACAGTATATGTATTATAGTTAAATTATTCCTGTTTTTTTTTTTGTTTTTTTTTGTCTATTTAAATTCTGTTTACAAACTCGCCACACAAGATTAATGGTCAAAAACTGTACTTTTTTGAAAGCCATTTGTTTTCTGAAAAAAATGACACCTTGCACTTGAAAATAGCACATTCTGTTAGAATTTTACAGTCAAATAAACAAAATATGTGAAAATGACCTATTTTACCCTTAGGTTTTAAAGGGTTAACCAGGTAGCTATGTGTGCATTGGTTACCACACCATCCCTGATTCGTTGGCTGTTGAGGAAGGTGACTGGCTGATGACATGTCTCGATAATGACTTTCTGTGTGCTGATGTAGTTAGAGAAACGCTGGATAGCCCACACAGTGCAAAGCAAAGCTTTTTCGCAGTTTGAATACTTGCATTCTGGGGGAATCAGAGTTTTTCTGGCATAAGCGACCACTTTCTTGTCCTTGTCATGGAGCTGGTATAGGCCTGCACTGAGGCAATGATTGGAGAATCCAGCGTCCAGATAGAATTATTTTCCTGGGCCTGGGTAGGCCTGGCACGGAGCACAGCACAGGCGCTGTTTGAGCTGGCTCATAGCTGTGTCCTGGGCTTCTGTCCAAACGAAGGGTTCATTCTTTTTTAGGAGGGAAGTTAGTGGTCGTGCGATTTCAGTGTAGTTCTCGATGAACTGTTGTGAGTAATTGCACACTCCCAGAAAGCTTCGCAGCTCAGAAATGTTATTCGGTCACTTTGTGTTTTGGATTGCTTGGGTGCGGTTAGACTGTGGTTCGATAGCTTTTCATTCAACAAGCAGGCCGATATAGTTCACCTTGGTTTTGCACCACTGTCCTTTGTGAAGGGCGATCTTGGCTCCTGCCGTTGTCAGCTGGTTTAGGACGTGATTGATTTTCTTTGAGGTGGTCTTCCACACTTTAGCTTTTCACTAGGAGATAATACATAGGACTTGGATATGGCGTTTGAGGATGATGGAAACTTTCTTGCTATACCTCTCTCAATGAGATCACCTAGGAGTTGAGGGACTGGAGTTTGGGATGAGACGGGTAGGATGTCAGGACTGATTCTGTTCTTTGGAGGAGTGGCAGACGACCAAGACAGCACTTTCAGGAACTTGAGGAGTTTCGTCAGCAGGTGTTTGTTGGACGTTGCTGTGATCTGGAGCATCAGGTGTTGAGTTAGTGTCTAACTCTGTTGTTGAGTTTTCAGGTAGGATTTATTGTCCATCTGAAGTTAGGGTGGTTATGGTTCTCTGAGAGTGAGGTGAAGGAGTGCTGTTCTCTGTGGCTTGTTGGGTCAGGTGATCGCTGCCTTCTCGTCCGGCTGCTAGTCAGGCTGAATCTGCTTTCTCTTTCTTTTCCCACTTCCGATCCTCCTCCAAGGCTCGAAATTGCAACCATTTTAGTCGCATATGCTCCCATAATTTAATCTGTGCGACCTCAAAATATATTTAGGAGCATTTGTGCAAGTGCATATAATTGTTGTTTTAATTTAATTAACGTTCACAGTTATGTGCCTTCTGTGTGCTGATACGGTGACTGGTCTGCCGTTCTATCAGACATTACATAACTTCATCTTTACATTCTTAAATTTAATGCAGATTTTAGATTGGTTAATATTAGCTGTCAATCACTCAGTCACTGCTTTCCGCTGTCAGGTAACAGGGAGCTAACTACTGCAGGAAATGCAAAGGGCTGAAGAAGAGAGAAAACGAAAAGAAACACTGACCAATTTCTTTTGTAAACCACCTAAAGTTACAAATAATGCTGCTGGTGATAGTGATCATGTGGTGAATGTTGATCGACCAGCCGAAAAGAAGGCGTACAGTTTTCGGAGAGAATGCTTGAAAGACTTTGAGTGGCTCCGCTATGAAAATGCACTGTGCTCTATGCACTGCATTCACTTTAAAGCCTGTGGGATGGCATTTGCAGGTAACACTAACAGCATTCGGCACCGAATCTACACATTTTAAGCTCGAGAGCTTGGTTAAACATGGAGAGAGTACCAAACACAAGAAATGCAGGGACAAGTGTGTGGCAAAATGTTCAGGATCATCAGGTTCAATCGTTAAGGCCTTTAATCATCAGGATGCTCACGTAGGGGTCTGCGATAATATCGTAATTGTTTTAACGATGTGCGATTTGACATTATCGAGTATATTGCAAAAACCAAACAACACACCTACAGAGTGCGCATGCATGACGTGATGAAGTCTAGTAGGTTACACTAGTGTGCGTGCCAGAGATGTTCACAAGTCTTTAACTTGGAGTCCGAGTCAAGTCTGAAGTCTTTGTCGCTGGAGTCTGAGTCAAGTCTCGAGTCTTTGTTCACGAGTCTGAGTCGAGTCTCAAGTCATTTAATGGCTCGCTAAAAAAATCTCATTCAGAATCCTCATGCATTGAAATCTTCATATTTACGAAGCTATTTTATAGGCTATAGACAAAATATATGAGCTGCTTTGTAAAAAAAAAAAGGTGTTAAGATGTAAGGTTAATGTACTTCCACCCTGTTATTTATATGTTTTAATCTATGACCATGTTCAAAACTGTTTTTCTGTAAACAAATTCTATAATAAGAGTCCGATTTACCATGACACATAAGGAAATATTTGACACAGATATTACAAAACCATACAAATAAATTATTTCTTTATGATATAAGTCAGGGGTATTCAATTAAAGTTCCAAGAGGCATGGCCTCTATATTTTCTTCCAAGCAAAGGTCCAGACAAAACAAATAAATAATTTTTTACATGTATTGTATTTTTATATTTAGATAAATGAGAGGCCATGTGACAAAATACTATTTTAATATTTTAATATTTTACTTAAAAGCAATATCTAGCCTACTAAAAACAGTGTAGCTATAAACAAAACGTTCTTATCTTGAGCAGAAAGAGAACAGTTTCAAAGTTTAAGTTCTATCCTAGCCATCTAATGTTACAGATCGGCCAGGCTCTATCACCAGCCAATCACAGCACACTCCCTCACCTGAATTCTGATCACACACACCTGCACATCGTTTGGACACTAATTACCTCTGCCATAAAAGCACAGACCTCACATCACCTCATTGTCTGTCTCGTTCATACGAAGTGGACTGTTCATGATATCACAGCTATTTACCCGCTACTTACCTCGTGTACTTATCTCAAGTGTTCTCTCCAGCGTTGTCTCCTCAGAATCCCCCAGTCTGTCTGCTCCAGTGATCCGCTCCAGAAACCAGCTACTCTGCCTGTGTGAGGTGTGTTCAGTTACAAGTTCCTAGTATTCCTGTCAAGACAAAGATATCATATCACCCTCTCATCGCACTCCAACTGGTCTATCTACTCCCTGTGTTCAGTCAACCTTGCTCTGCTGATCCAAAATAAACATCTGCTATTAATCTTATTCTCTGTTTGAGTCTGCTTCTGTAACAGAAGGACCAACACCGAAGGATTGCATCATGAGCAACATCGATCGCTTCCAAGAACTTGTGGATTCCCTCAGACAGGTGCTCACAGCAGCTCCATCAGCTCCGCCACCTGCACCTCCCATCACTTCCGTTACCAGTACCACCAGTTCTTCACCGACCATCATCTCCAGTCCCATGGCCAAACCAGCGCCCTTCTCTGGTGTGGTGGAGAAATGCAACCGCATCTGTATCCCAATGAAAGGGCAAAGATCGCCTTCATTGTTTCGCTGCTGACGGGACGAGCATTGCAGTGGGCTGAAACCATCTGGATTACCATTAATCACTTCAGAGAAGTTTTTAGCAAACCTGCGGGAGATACCTCTATCAGTGACAAATTGTACCATTTACGCCAAGGTTCTATGTCCATTGAGTATGCTCTCCAGTTTCATACCCTTGCAGCAGCCAGTGGATGGAATAAAAGATCGCTCTTAAAAGCAAGGGTTGGAACCCAAACTGCGCTTGCAACTAGCTGCTTATGATGATTCTTCCTAATTCAGCTATCCATTCGATGTTCCACTTGGATGTTATCTTGTATTGAGGAACAAAATCAGCTTTCACGTTGCATTCCATTCCTCCGCCACCCAGAAGCTAATAACCCACCAGAACCAGTAAATGAACCCATGCAAATGGATAACGCTCGACTCTCTTACCATGAGCGATAGAGAAGGTTTAACCTTGGCTTATGCATGGATTGTGGAGCGAATGGACCTCTACGAGCATCATGCCCAGTTCGTCCACCTCGACTCTGGGTGAGTGTGATTCAGCCGGCAATTCAAAACATAAAACCATTGTCAATCGTAGCTCCGCTTACTGCTTCAAAATTCTCTATGCCCTCCTCAACTCCGGGTCAGCCGGGAACTTAATTTCAGGGAACCTCTGTCGCCAGCTCAACCTCCAAACCACCAAGACTATTTTCCAAGTCCAGACGGTAACTGGCAAACCCCTCAGCCGTAAGGATGTCAGACGCAGTGCTGGTCCTGTCCGGCTTAAAATTGGGCTGTGGAGGAGATTCACCAACTGGTTCTGGAGGGATCCACTGCAGACATCATTCTTGGGCGACCTTGGTTTGCACAACCTGAACCATTCATTTCCTGGCGAACTGGTGAGGTCCTGAAGTGGGGTGACCAATGTTTTCCTGGCTGTTTTCCTCATATTCCTCAACCTACCTCTCTCCATGTCAAGACAGTAGCCCATAACTCCATGTCCATTGAAAGTCCTCTGGAAAAACAATCCGTAGCCATTCCATCCTGTTACTCCCACTTTAGTGACGTATTCTGCCTGAAGAAGGCCTCCCAGTTACCTCCACATCGGCCATGGGACTGCGGAATAGATCTAGTACCGGGTGAGCCGGTGAGCCAGTGCCCCGTGGTAAGATTTATCCACTTTCGCTCCCAGAACAGAAGGCCATGCAGGTGTATATTGAGGAGGCATTACAGCAAGGTTACATCCGTCCATCGACTTCCCCTGCTGATTCAAGTTTCTTCTTTGTAGCCAAGAAGGACGGAGGCTCACGACCTTGCATCCGCTATCCCCTTCCTCTCGTCCCAGCAGCCTTAGAACATCTTTGTGGAGCCACCATGTTCACTAAGTTAGACCTCCGCAGTGCTTACAACCTCATCCGAATACGTGAGGGGGACGAGTAGAAGACAGCCTTCGTGACCCCTACTGGGCACTACGAATATCTTGTCATGCCATATAGTCTTGTAAACGCCCCCTCAGTATTTCAGGATTTCATACATGAGGTTCCTCATCCTCATCTACTCCCGGAGCATGGCCGAACATCGCCACCACGTTGCGGAGGTCCTGAAACGCCTGAGAGATTACCAGTTATTCCTCAAGGCAGAAAAGTGCTCCTTACATCAGTCCTCAGTGCAGTTCCTTGGTTATAACATTGACAGCAGTGGCATCCAGATGGACGAGGGGAAGGTAAACGCCGTAAAGAACTTGCCCACTCCTGCTACCAATTAAGGAACTCCAACGTTTCCTGGGTTTCTCGAACTTTTACCGCAGATTTATCATCAACTACAACACCATCACCAGCCCTCTAACCAACCTGCTGCATAACAAACCCAAATCCCTTGCCTGGACACCAGCCGCCTTTGAGAAACTCAAGAAAGCATTTACCAACGCTCCAGATCCCAGTAAGCCGTTCATCGTTGAAGTCAATGCTTCCACCTCAGGAGCCGGTGCCTTATTATCTCCGCAGCAGGGGACAGCAGCCAAACTCCATCCATGTGCCTTCTATTCTTGTAAGCTCAGCCCGGCGGAGAGAAACTACGATATTGGAAACCGGGAACTCCTTGCCATCAAACTGGCCCTCGAAGAGTGGAGGCATTGGTTGGAGGGTGCATAACATCAGTTCACAGTTCTCACAGACCACAAGAATTTGCAATACTTACGAGATGCTAAACGTCTCAACCCCCACCAGGCTCGGTGGGCACTCTTCTTCACTAGCTTTAACTTTACTATTTCCTATCGTCCAGGTCCCAAGAACATTAAGGCAGATGCCTTGTCCCGTCTCCATGCCTCGGAAGAGGAGGTCAATGAAGAGCCAGAGTCTATCATCCCAGAGAAGCTCGTAAGTCCTATCCAGTGGGATTCCAGTCCATTCTCCTCCACCAATGCTTCCACGGCCACGCCGCCAGGCTGTCCACCCGGCTTACAGTATGTACCCCGGGCTCAACGCACACCCATCATTCGTTCCACTCATTCATCTTTGGGCACTGGCCACCCAGGGGCCAACAACACCCTCTCGCTGCTAAAAGACCGCTTCTGGTGGCCTAATATGGCTAGAGATGTAAGAAGGTTCGTCCGGGGTTGTGCTGACTGTGCCATGTCCAAGAGTCCACACCATTTACCATCTGGCAAACTTCTCCCGCTGCCTGTTCCCAATCGTCCCTGGTCACCCCTGGGAGTGGACTTCATTACTGACCTGCCTGCTTCAGACGGTAACGCATGTATTCTTGTGGTCACTGACCGATTTTCCAAGTCATTTCGCCTTCGCCCCCTCAAGGGTCTTCCCACGGCTGTGGAGACTGCTGAATTGATGTTTAATCACGTCTTCTGGTACTATGGCATCCCGGAGGATATCGCGTCAGACCGAGGACCACAATTTGCATCAAGGGTATGGAGATCCTTTTTCAATCTCCTAGGTGTGACCATCAGCTTATCATTGGGATACCAAACAAACGGGCAGAAAGAAATATCCAAGAGAGAGGACGATTCCTGCGACCCATCTGCCATGGCCACCAGAACTCTTGGAACTTGGCTGGGCCAAGTACGCCCAAAATTCTCTGTGCCAACCCTCCACCGGAATGACTCCCTTCCAGTGTGTGCTTGGCTACCAGCCACCTCTGTTCCCCTGCTCTGGGGAACCGTCGGATGTACCTTCAGTGGATTACTGGTTCCAAGAGGGTCTGGGACGCCTCTCATCACCAGCTTCAGCGTGCAGGCCTATGCACTGCAAGATGACAGCCTACCTTCGTAGATCCGACGCCCCCCAGTACCAACCCGGACAGAAGGTCTGGCTGTCGACCAGAGACATCAGGATGCGCCTACCCAGCAAAAAGTTCAGTCCCAGATTTGTTGGTCCCTTCACCATCTCCAAACAAATCAACATGGTTACCTACCAGCTTTGGCTCCCTCCTCAGTATAAGATTCATCCCACATTCCATGTCATCTTGCTCAAACCTTACCAGTCTTCTGTTTCTCCTTCCACAGAGCCTGGCCTGGCGGCGGAAACCCCTCTCCCACTGATTCTGGAAGACTGCGCCATCTATGAAGTCAAGGAAATCTTGGACTCCCGGTGCCGTGGTGGTCAGCTGGAGTACCTTGTTGACTGGGAGGGGTATGGCCCAGAAGAAAGATCCTGGGTTCACAGAGACGACGTCCTAGATCCCACACTGCTCGAAGATTTTCATTCAAGTCACCCAGCTCGTCCAGGGGAAGAGGTAGACCACCACGACGTCGGGGTCCTCGGCCCTCTGGAGCGGGCCGTGGAGAGGGGGGTAATGTTACAGATAGGCCAGGCTCTATCACCAGCCGATCACAGCGCACTCCCTCACCTGAATTCTGATCTCACACACACCTGCACATCGTCTGGACACTAATTACCTCTGCCATAAAAGCACAGACCTCACAGCACAGGTCTCGTTCATACGAAGTGGACTGCTCATATCACAGCTATTTACCTGCTACTTACCTCCTTGTGTACTTACCTCAAGTGTTCTCTCCAGCGTTGTCTCCTCAGAATCCCCCAGTCTGTCTGCTCCAGTGATCCGCTCCAGAAACCTTGTGTGCATTTAGAGTGCTTTTTATTTATTTATTTTTTTTACTGCATGATTCAGTCTATTAAAACTCATCACAATTCAAGATATGGGGCCTTATATATTTCATGTAGTTAAAATCATACGAAGAGTGCCTTTTTTTTTTTTTTTTTCTCCAAAAATCAGCATGATGTGGTTGTATACAACAGTTCAATAAACAAGAAGTTAAGATTAAGAGACTTACGTTTTAGACACCTTTCGTTCCTGTTTTTGCTCTATTTCGACATCAAAAATAATTCCAAACAAAGCCACAGCACTGTTTTGCGTCTCTGAGCAACATGACGGCGTTTTGTTCTTGAATTAATCAACCGTTTTAATGATTCGGTTCAGTGCAGTGACTCACTTATTAACAGTGACTTGCTGCCACCTACTGGTGGCTTTAATTTCACATTTAAAGTATGTTTTTATTTTTTAATTTCAAATATCTGTATTCTGTTTACAGTATTAAAATTATATATGCATGTGTAAATGCATTCATATCCTGCATTAAGCAGTGTGTAAATGTATCTAAATGCCGCTTCAGAAATTCAAAATTCGAATTCATAGATTAATTTTGTTGATACTGATTTCATTTTGCTTGATAACAGCCCAAATGTCTTATTGTTCTAACTGACTGATTAAATGTAAGAATTTGACTCAAATGATGATGCACACTTTTAGAAGAGAGAGAAAAAAAATGGCTTAATTGTAAAAATGACCATAAAAGGTAAAAATCTATTTAAACTTATTGGAAAAGATTCATTTCTATCATTGCTGTGAACTGAACACCACACAGAATATGAAGAATATCAAAGTCAGCTGTCCATGGTAGTCCTTAAGATCAGCACAATAGCACACTCAGCAAAATATCGTCTAATTATCGTTATCGATAAAATCCTAGAAAATATCGATATAATTTTTTTTGTCAGTATCGCACACCCCTAGCTGCCAGCCGTTCCGTGCAATTGGCAGAGCTGAATGTAAAATTTAACACCTCATACACCATCCTAACCCTCGCCAAAGAGGAGCTCTCTCTCTTTAACCAAACTCAGATTAATTTAGGTGATTTATGAAAGAAATCTGTCAGTGTTATTTTCATTTTCTCTCTTCTTCAGCCCTTTGCATTTCCCACGGTCGTTAGCTCCCTGTCACCTGACAGCAGAAAGCAGTGACTAAGTGATTGACAGCAATCTAAAATCTGCATTAAAGTTAAGAATGTAAAGATGAAATCTGTTAATATATAATTTTTAGTTGTGGTGCTCATTCATTTTTGGTGGGTGCTCCTAAATTTTTGCCTTCAAGTAAAAAAGTTAATTTCGAGCCCTGCTATGGCCTCCAAAATTTGATCCGATTCACTTACAATGTATGTGCCTCACTAACCAAGAGATTTGTTTGTGAAGATTGCTGTTGTTGTTGTTTTGTAAAACAACATTTCTACAAATACTGTTGAATAAATGTATCTTTGAACATGCAATATTCTTCTAAGTTTGTCTTTTGCACAGAACTACAGTTATGCACAGATCAGTATATTGATACACATGCAATTTATTTCCCATATGTTTACATTCTATTGAAACAAAACCAACTGTTCATTTGAACCAACAATTTTTGACAGTTTAAACACAATCGACACTAAAGAGAGTGTAGTTTACTTCCCCCCCCGCTGGGATGTGCGTGCTCGTAAAACGGTATATCAAAAAGTTTAAACTAGGCACACAGCTCTATTACACAGTTTATCTCTATTACACAGTTTGGAAATGGTTGAAATTAAAATAAATGAGTGTACGTTGTGAGTGAATAATTTGTAGAGATCTGCCAGAAGAAGCAGCCATTATGAACATCTGATTTGTATGGAGACATCCGATGACCAAACTACATCGGAATTCACAAATGGAGCCTGAACCGATTTGTGTTTTAGCACGTTGTGTGTGCATGTTTTTTTGTTAACCATACCTTTAGCCAAAAGCAAACTGCACTCAGACCACCTCCATACTCAAGAGCCTCAGAGTGTTCACATATGGGTCAAAAATCACACGAACAGCATTCAAACCTCTGAAAAGGGCCAATTGTGAAAACACTGTCAACATATAGTTCATTTTAAAAGATCCAAACCCAGTCCACTTAAAGTGAACCAGAAGGGGAATCAGTTGAAAGTGACCTCAGCCCTTTTAGTGTTCACAAGATAGTGGACTCAAAAGAGAACCCAGTACTCAGACCTCAGCTTTCTGTGCAGCAGTGGAATGCTGGAGTCTGACCTGGAAAATGTGAAAGATAAAGTGGACAGGGAAGGAGTTGAGGAAGAGCTGGAAATCCCTCATTATGTCACCGGTCAAGACATTTGCAGAGCATTAAAATAGTTTAATGCACAGTTAGCCGTAGATTACACAAATGACAACAAAAATGTTTTATATTGTTAGAGTAAACAATTTGTTTGTTTATTTATGTATTTATTTGAAAAATGTATCAACAGACTAAAACTAAAAATTAGCCTACACCTGTAAATCACTGATTCTTGAGACATGGGACAAAATATGTCCAGCAATTGTAACTGCTATTAGGTTTGAAAATGAAAATATTTTCAATTGTAAATGTTCTGAGGGATTAATAATAGAATATATTTAACACAATTATCTCCTTCAATTTAATTTTATCATTATATTACATCAAAAACAGTGTGTCCACAGAGAAGGATTAAATCGTTCATAAGCAATAAAATGGATAAAATATATATATATTTTTTTAATGATGAAGAAGAGCTTGTGTTATCAAAAGCACCACTTAATAATATCTCATATCAAAGTAAGATTGTTTTTCAAGTACACGAGTTTCAAAAGGTTTCAAAGTTGTGTCCCCAGTTTTTGTCAACACCGTCAGACATTCATTAAAATGCAAAAAAATCAGGGTATATCAGGGGCAGCTGTCAATCTAAACGACCCCCTTGTCACATTCCACCTCTGCAGAGTACATCAGTGAGTACGTTTACATGGACAACAATATTCTGATTTTAACACAATTAAGACAATACTCTGATTAAGAATCTACCATGTAAACACAAATTTTTGATTACCTTAATCTAACTTAAGTCATACTCAAAGTAAACACAAATTGAATTAAGACATGTGGAGTATTCCTATTTTAGTCGCATTATTGAAGAGCAGTATAGACATGTACACACCTTAATCACATTATTACCATTGTGCAGGACAATTTCGCCACATTTTGTGACAGGATACACAAACAGCAGTGGTCAACCGTTTGACGGCAAACAAAAGAGCATTGCTTCAACAACGCCGTCGTCTGTTTGCACCAGTGGGGATTTCTTTAAGACTGCAAGGGAAGCTTGGCTTCCCCTATAATGTCAAAAAATGAATGGTCAAATATGTACTATTGTGTTAACATTTTATTGACTAGAAATGCGTTAGAACACGTTCATCTCGAAGACGAGTTTGTTCAGAATCAGCTACATATAGCAGGTCGGCTGACTCGATTTCTTTCTCATACATCCACGTAGCGTCAGTGCATTTCACTGTTGAAGCCGAGCGTCCATTGACTTCTTTTCAGTGCTTCCAAACTAGATGGTCATTGGATAAATGCTGCGATTATGTCCCGCCCACGGACGCTCAGCGTCTCTGGGAGTGAATGGAGGAGTGGGCTGGCCTGGACTCCAGGCTTCTGCGTGATGATTGGAGGGTCTGTATCTCCTTTTGATTGACAGCGATTTTGTACTATAAAAAGTTGCTGACGCTGAAGCTATTCGAGCTCAGTCCCATAGCGGCTTTGCACTTGGTTCTTATCAATCATTATATATATATATTTTTTTTTTTTTTTTTATTCATTTATAATGTTATGTTTTAATATACATGCTGCTAACTCGGAAATTTCAAGATATGCGAGCAAAAAATGCTCCTGACACTTAGGCAATACGACACGAGCAAGAGTGCTGTTTTTGTTTTGTTTCTGTGTTTGATCCAAATCCGCGTTGGTTTGGGCGAATCACTGATTCACTGAGCCATTCATAAAAACAGTCATTTGATTCGCTCCTGAAGGATTCAGCCGTTTTGAAAGAATCATTTGAATGACTCTGTGATTCAATCACGAACTTCTGCCACCTGCTGGCCGTTTTTACGTTTCCCGTCTAAAAGTAGGCATATTACATTATTTTCCAACATATTTCTATATTCAGAATTTAGTATTTAAAACATTAATCTCATAACATTATTTATGCAATTATAAATACAGTACAAATGAATAAATGCCACATCTAAATGTCACTTCATGCAGCTTCTGTGTAGTGCTAAGATGAGTTTTGTTTAGATCATTTCATGGATAACAATAGCCAGTCATTCATTCACATTAATTAAGTATTCAGAGAATAATATTGTGTTTTCACTTACATCTATTTATTTATTAAATTTTGTAGAATTGAATTATAAATTAAGCTGGTCTAGTATCGTAAGACATTTTTATGGTTTCGTGACAACCCTATTATACACCACATTCCTTGTTCCAGTTTAACCTAATTCCCACATTTCCTCCGTCGAGTTTAATATCTTTTTTTTTTAGATTGTTTGTTCATTCATTCATTCATACAGTAGGCTAGGCTAGCGTCACTGGAAAAGACGCCTAGTTGGTACGACAGGGTCACAGAGCATTTTCTTGAAAAGGAACGTAGGGCAGAATTTACTTATAAAGAAATGGACAATTTTTATGATGTAGGCCGAAAATGAGCTTCCCCTCTTTGAAAGACCAGCAGCCGCCACTGGTTTGCACGTATAGCATGACAAATAATTAACTGCACTTGAAGCTTTCAGTAAATTAAAAATTAAACACCCAACACTGTATATGGCATGTTTATACGTGAAATTCTGGAGAGGACGTTGACATGTTTAGATCATTTTATTCTCATGAAGCAGGTTCTATTAGCATCTACAGTAGCATCAACAGAAAAAAAAAAACTAAATTGCTACTACATGAACTCCATTTGTTTTGTCAAAGAAATGCTCAATTTGTCAACACCGTCAGATGTCAACACCGTAAGATTTTCGGTAACACTTTATTTTGATGGTCCCTTTTGAACATTCTGTTGACACTAAGTAATATTGCAACTACATGTCAACAAACTCTTATTAGAGTATTAGTAGACTGATCTGCTAACTCTTTATTGTGATGGTCTCCCAACAGACATTCTGCTGACTATAAGTAACTTCACGAGTTCACACTTACATATAATAAATAGAGTAAAGTTTATGCGTATTTGGTGTGCTGTCCGAGGGCAGGGCTCCTAGCTCGGAATTTTGCCAGAGTTCCCTAGGACAGGAATAGTTGTAAGTACGGAGAAGGGGTGGCGGAGGGATGCTGGAAAACTGTCAAGGAACAGAGGTAAGTCTGCTGTGTATATATACACACCTCTTATCTTGTTAACTGGGTTGATGACTGATTGTGCTCCTCTCGTGTTAATTATCTGAACGTCCCAGAACGTCTTGTATAGTGTCTCTTGCATTTTATTTTGTTGCATGCATGCTTTATGAGTGAAGTACTAGTTAATGTAATCCCACCTATATCGTGTCTCCTACCAAATTAATGCTCATTTGATGACGCACACTTTGGTGTACACCACCTCCTCATAGAATGTCATGCGTGTTTGTAATTTAATCAAAGTATAGACTGCCAGAGCCATTCTAACCATGCTCTCAGACAAAGGGTCATAAAACCCCCTAATATTTCCAACCTCCCGCTTGGAAATTCAGCTTTTCTCATTGGTCAAGCCGTTCTGAGAGGTGTGACTCTTCCCTGACTTTAAAGGGCTCATGCACAAATCCGCCTCTTGCTTCTGCTAAATCTTCTGATTGCTGCCCGTGTGGAGCGACTCACGGAGAGCCCGAGCCGGTGCGGGTACGCCCGGGCAGGCCCCAACATATAGAGCCGTGTGCGATCTCCCTAGCCTGGGGAGATGGCTCTTGACCACAAAGAGTCAGACTAATACCACTGGAGTTTGTCCTCACTCAACCCTGGAATTCACCATCATGGAAATGCCCTCAATCAGACATTTCTCTCTCTCCGCTCCCAGCAGTTTCTGCATCTTCATGTCTGGATTGCGCCGTGCAGTTCCACTGCAGCCCACAGGGCCAGCAGGCCCCATTTTACACCCAGCCATGTGCTTACTTAGGAGAGAAGAGCTTACTTCTTCAGAGGCTTCACAAGACTCTCGTTCCACAGCCAAGTCAAATGCATGTATCGTTCATTTCACCAGACAGAGGTTTGTTGTAAGCTATCTAGGGTTGGGTATCGTTTGGGTTTTTTTCGATACCGGTGCCAAAACTATACTTTTAAAATGGTGCCGGTGCCTAAACGGTGCCTGAACCGATACTTGTTATATATATACAGGTATATGTATATATAAACACACTTTATTTATGCAATTCATGAAGCTCCAGGAAATCCCCAATATGGACAAAGGCATTGCTATTGCTGTAACTGAGTAAACAGAAGATATAAACATTTTGAATGATAAAACAAATAAATTAAACACTCGACTACAACAATATATAGTTTATCTGTGTTATTCAAGCCATCGCTGGTATTTTCATAATAATTAAGTATATTTATAATCCATTGCTAATCGATGCATTAGTAGCCTATGGGACATATTTTCTGCCTCATTCTGTGACAAGAAGCTACATCAGATCAGAAAAGGAAGCATTTAACTGCTGTGGACTAAAAAAGTTATAATGTTGTCTTTTGTTGGACAACAGGTTTAAAAACGTGAATACAAGATAATTTTAGTTTTAGGCATTTTAATTTAAGCTAGGGCTGGGCGGTATATTGAGTTACCATGATATATCGATATATTCTTTACAAGCTTGATACGAGCGCAGCTGAAAAGATATCTAGGGAGGACACAGACTGAATTGCTGCAGAGAAAGTGCATAATACAATTTGTTCTAAACGTGACAAGCTTTATATGAAGGGCTTTAAAAAAAAACTCGTAAGATATACTAGCCTATAGTTTATAGTTTCAGTTTAAAGCGGCTCTGACAGAAAGGTCGCGTGTGCCGCTGACAGAGATGTGCTGTTTAATGTGTTTGAGACGTGCTGTTTTCCCTTAATGCATACTTACATTTCACAGGTAATGTGAACTTACATATTCTCCATCTGTAAATGTTAGAAAGCCATGGAAATATTTCCATTTTGCTGTCAGAAGTGCGTGAGCTTTTGCTTTGCGATTCTCCGCTAAACTTCACAGAATTCATTTAGAACATGCGCGCCAAACAGACGGAGCGCAATAACTCTGACTAAAATATACATTTTGCTGAAATATTTGTAGTTGGACAATGAATGTGATATATGCAGAATTTTAAACCTACAAGTAAGTGTATTTGTATGATAGCACTAACTGTAAAGTAATGGGGTAATCAAAACAGCCATTTCTACTCAGTCTGTGCTTTATTTTCATTTTTAGTTTAGTAAATTTAACTTCTGCTTTAAAAGCATTATTTTTGTTTTTAGATTGAAATGTTACAATGTTAGAATGTAATGTGATTTTAACCCTTTTTGCATATAATATATGCCTACATGCTTACATTCACTTTATTTGTTTAATCCAAATACAAAATACCGAGATATACCATATACAACACATCAGCCAAAAGATACTGAGATATGATTTTTTGCTCATATCGCCCAGCCCTAATTTAAGCATGTTTAGCTTAGCTAGTTAATGGAACGCTACCTGCTGCTGTCAGAGCAAGTGTAATTTCTGCATTCACGCGCTCCTCGGATGCTCTCATTTCCCGAGTTGTGCTTTTAAGTCGGAATGTGAAAACAGCACACTTGCATTACTACTACAAAGATTTGTTGGACTTGTATTATTTGAGCTTTCTAACGTGAGTTCACATGCATTTTCTCAGTCGGGAAATTATTTTTCACATGCAGTGCCGGTGATGATGCTTCTTATGTTCGTTTCGGAGAAACAAAGGAAAAATATTTTAATCGATCGCTCAGGCATGGCACCGAAATGAGGCACCGAAATCTCTGTTCTGATTCGGTTCTAGTACATACCGGGTTGCCATATTGGTACCGGGTTTCGGTACCCAACCCTAAAGCTATCATATATTGTGCTTTAAATTAGAGACTGATGGTTCTTTAAGATGGTCAACTCGGCCTCATTCCCCCCGGTTTCATTCATCCAGTCTCACTTACCCTTCCCATGTACCACGTATGCGTGGTGTGTGTGTGTGTGTTTGTTTAGACTAGTTACGTGTTTGTGATTTAGTCAATAAAACTTTGTGCACAATACATATGAGTATTTGTTTCTGATTCCCTTCTTGCAACAAAGTCAATTTAACGATTTTGATCTTGTTACATGCTCTAAGCAGTACTGTACCTTAAAAAGGGCATTTCCCTTACCCTTACCCTGGAAATTAAGATTTCTTTGAATTAATAAATAATCAAAACTGAGCGTTCGCTAGACGACCTGGTCAATTGATTGTACTGTAAATTCTGCTTTATCAAGCTAATTCTATTAACTTATCCAAATATTATTATTAATTATAACGAGTTATGATTAATTATTAATATTCCCCCTTTGAGCTAATTTGCTACACTACACATATACTGTACTGAAAAACATCAAATAATAAACTGCTTAGTTCAGCTTCAAGCATTACTGTGTTATGTTGGTCCACACACATGCACAAAAAAAAAAAAAAAACACTCACAAAGTGGCCCGGGACCTCATTGCTTTCACAAATTACAAGGAAATCAAACCACAAATGGACCCAAAAGGGTCCTCTTAGGGGGTCTGGTATATACGAGCTGAACCGCTCTGAGAGGGTTTGGAGGGCTCAAATAAACTAGGTGTGAAAACACTCTAAAAGTGTGTTGAATGAGGGTTACAGTATTATTATCTATTGCCAATAGAGTAATATTCTACTATAGTCTATAGATATTGTCATTCACTGGAAGAGTGTTGGTAGGACGTATTAGACTGATTCTGTCAAGAATCCCCCAGACCAGTTTTATCCCACAAACACTTTTACTGATCATAGTTAATTTGTTAATTTAGTTAATTTGTTAACATAGTTAAACTCAGTGTTTCCCCTACCACTATTTTAGGGGGGCGGGGATATTAATGTCTGTCGTCTCACTAAATGAGGACATAAATACATGAACAACATGTCCAGAACTGCTCTGAGAGTCACTTCATGAGCACTTGAGCGTTTCATTTGAGAAAAACTATCCTCATATCATATACACACAGAAATGTAAAGGTATTCACGGCAACCCGTCAAAATAAAAGTTCGGTTTCACTTGAAGACATTGGGCAGAACGTAATAGGCTACTACTACTAAAACTGTTAAAACCTTATCTTTAAGGAATAATCATACAATGTCTTCAATGTTATTATCAATATTAAATCCCCTTTATTTTTATGTCGGGAAAAATGGAACCCCCTGGAAAGCCGCCGCCCCCCCAAAGCCATAAACCTAGGGGAAACACTGAAACTGTAACTCATAGGCGGGGATTATGCTAATTGTGTATGAGCGTGCACGAGCTACCTATTTATGAATGATTGGAATGCATTAACATACACATATTTAACTATCAAATTGGAAGTTTAAGAAGCGTTTGTGAATCCGGAGGAGAGTTTTAAGGAAGGTCTCTTTTACGCGCAAATTACTCAGAATTTACTCAGAAATTTACGCAAGTTTCATGAATGAGGCCCAATGAGTTTGTTATGTGGTGTGATGGAGCGGAGCTACAACTACAGTAAATACATCAAAAACAAAAGAAATGGTAAGAAATGATATTACCTTAAAGGTGCAATAGGTGATTGTCTTCAGAAACATTTTTTTGTTATGCTAGTTGAAAGTCTCTTCACATCCCGATAGCAATCATTATGTTAAGCGGTCTAAATATATTTATATGTATTTATATATTATGTGGAAGGCGTAGAACCAAGAAATGTTCATCCAATCAAAATGCTTGTTCCGGGCATTTTCATGGACTTTCCTACCTGCCTGTCAACCTATGTATTTGCATGTCCCTGTGCACCCGGTTCACGCGGACAGGATATGTAATTAGCGTGTTCATGTACGCTGTGCAGACAGAGCGAGAATGGCAGGAGAATGGCAAACATCAACAACCTGACCTTCCTTCCTGGTATTGTAGTACTTTTACTAACTGTACTATAAACTTTTCTCACCGCTGAATGAGTAATGTTGTCTCTGGTCGTCTAATTTATGTGCGTATATACATTCAGGAGGTATGGCTTTGGACGATTATTGCAGGGAGAGAGTGTAATGGTGGCGGCCCCCAAGTATATCGTTTTAGAGAAAAAATTTCAAGTGACTCAAAATGTTTGGGCGCCAGACAGGAATAAACCTGTCAAAAAAGGAATTTAACCCAGATAGCCTTGAAAAATCCACCGGTTACATACAATACACACAACTGCAAGGAATAAAAATAATGCAGATAAACTGGCAATAAATGCACAAGGAGCAACGATTTTCACTTCAGTTTTCACTTGTATTTTTCACAAGAGAAGGAAAATAAACAATAATAAAAAAACAAAAACAAATGATTGTCACATGAAGGAGTTTACACATTGCACATCCATCATCAAAAAAAAAAACTATAAATAATCGCTAGTACTGCAGCGACCGAGAGCCTCCAGTCTAAGTCTGTATTCGCAGCGGCAGTTGCGATAGTCCAGTTCTCAATTTACAATTCCAAACCGATAAAAAGGAAAAAAATACAAACAAGATTAATTCTAGTCACTCACTTCATTATACAACTTAATATAATAAGACGAAAAGAAAATACTCACATTAAGGGAAGTTGTACATTACGGTATGCTTGAGCGAATGTGGTGTGAGTGAACTTTGTGTGTGTGTGTGTGTTACAACAAGCCATGAGCCATCTGACCGGCCGCTCTCTAACTTAGGGAAACAGTTTTCCAAACAGTGAATGGAGGTGGATTTTCTCCCAGGAAAAGAAGGCATCCAGGTAAAAACACTTCCCTTCGCTCCTGAACCACACCCGCCTCTGCACTGGTCCTGCAGCTCGGATAACGATTTCTTTGAAACCCTCCGGCGAAACTCCAGCATACACAGTGCGTGTGAGTGTGCTCAGCTGAAACCAGTGTGACTTCCACCCTAATTACTCGCAACTTCTTCCTTTGTTCAAAAAAAACCCAACGCCATCTTTTTTATTCTGTTCCACAATATATAGCTACCTCACTTCCTTCACAAATTAGACTCTCGTTCCTATTCGCTGGTGGTCACGACAATTGTTTTGGTTTCACTTTCCCAGTTCCGCCTTTCCCATTCCGCCATAAGAGGGACATACGCTTTCGGTGCTATCAGGCTAGAGTTAGCATTTTCCATGATTTCCTTTAAAGTTTTAGCAGAATACAGAGGCCATTATTAAGAAGGCTCATCAAAGAATTTATGTTCTAACTCCTTTTGAATACAAAAATCTATACTAAACAGCTTTTATAGCACCTTTATTGAGAGTATTCTGAGCTTTGCATTTCTTTGCTGGTTTCCATCACTTTAACTAATGAGTAAGAAACCTGTTCAAAATTACAAGCGTGCCACTGCAGAGTTTAAATGAAGCATTAGCGTTAGTTTTGGCAGGTCACGTGAGTCAAGCTTGCATCAGCTGATTCTCAGCTGATCGTATCTACCTATAGGAATACAACACCTATCGCGGCATTCCTATATAAGCTCTATTCCGTACCAATCAGCAGCTTTTCCCGCTTGCTCAGCAGCAAATCAGACGGCGATTTCGATCTCTCTGGGAAAGCTTTCAGTCAGGAATTTTCAGGGGTTCGTTTCCCACGGAGTTCTCACTAGATTCAACAAGTTTGTGAACTTGAACGCGAATTCGCCGCGATTGATAAACTGATAGAATCGGAAGTGACCTGAGCAAGTACTGCTTCTCATAACGATATATCATTGACATAGACTCTTTGCCTGCAATGCCCGCAATTCATCTCTGAAGTTGTGCTAATGTGACTGCATCAACAACACTTTTACACGAGATCTGCTTTCCCCGCTGAAAGAAGCAAAGATATCATGGAGGGTTAAAGCATCCACGTAAAAACTGAACATTTAACCCATTATTCATCTCTGAATGTCTTCACGAAGCTAAGCTAAGTTCTTATTTCGTTCTCATTGCCTTTTGCCAAATGCCAACATAGCATTTATGCTATCGTCAAATATTGGTCGTTGTTAAGGCAGTTGTTCAGTAACATGTTTGTTTGCTAGGCATGCTTTTGCTTTAGGCTCATGGGTTGTATTTTGTCATGCTGGTAACATTACCCAGTAAACCTACCACAGCGAGGCTTGTTTTTAATATGTTGTTTAAGGCTGTCTGATATGAAACCGGTTGCTGCTTAAGACTCATCTAGTATTGGGAATTCTGTTTCATTAAACTTATCCTATTTTTATTTCTATTTGATATGCTGTTGCTTTAATCAGTGTACCTGTAACGTGATTGATACTTAACGGGCAGTATGTAGATTTTGCTACCAAAAGGTTATTAATGCTAACGATTATCTGGATAAGGGCAACATGCTGTTGCCTAAACGTTGGGTATTGACCATATGCTGTACTGCATTAAAGGGGCATGCTACTCTTCTCAGCTGCTGATTAAAGAAGAGCACCCCTTCGCTGCTTCTCTTCTTCTTAAAGGGCATGCTGCCGCAGTCTACGCTATTTCAGAAGGTCTTTGCTTTAAAGCTGTTAGGTTATTGGGATTTTGCTTGCTTTTAAGGCTTATCTAGTGCTCAGTATCATGTTTGTTGCTAGACTTGCTTGTTTCTTTAAGCTATTGGTTGTACTGCAAGTACTGGTACTTGGTAAATTTGCAACAGCAAGAAACTAATATTTAACCTGTTGTTAGGCCATCTGATTGTTCTCGAAATATGCTTGCTTATGGCTCATCTAGTTATTGGGACTGCTATTTCCTTAAGTGTCTCTGACTACTGCAACATGCTTGTTGCAAAGCTGTCGAGTGCATTGGTAAGGATTTCTGTCTTCACTCACGTGGGTTGTCAGATTGAAGACACGTAACATAACGAGCACAATGTCAATGGGAGACGACAACCTGTAAACTGATGAGTTGATTTGAGTTATTATATGCTGTTTCTATAGAGTTTTTAAATGGATGCTGAAGCTTTAAGTCAAGGTAGAATATGCGATCTCTCTGAACCGTTCATTGCTCGCTTCTATGGCTGCAGTACGTGTGTTTGCTGCAAATTAGGCTGTCATTTTTAGTGAGTCAATTAGCTGTCAATTTTTCTGCATCTTTTTCAGGTATTGCATAAAAGGGGCTTGCTGCTCTTCTTAGCTGATTATTAAGAAGAGCATCCCTTCGCTGCTACTCTCTTCTAGTAAGGGGCTTGCTGCTCTTCTTGGCTGCTTATAAAGAAGAGCACCCCTTCACTGCCTTCTCCGTTAGGGGCTGCTGCCCCAGTCTCTGCTATTTCAGAAGGATATACTTCTTTCAGAATGCCATCAGTTGTGGTTTGGGCGGTTCTGGCCTATCGTTGTGTCGGGGGTTTGGGCCTATCGTTTGTGTTGGGGGGTTATTATTGTTGCTCTCCCTGCTCATTCATGACAGGCTGCATGGATGGGCAGGGAGTTTTCGCACAGAACAGAACCATACCGCCAAACCAAAACTTTATGCTAAGTATCTATCTTTTGACGATAGTGGTCCTGACAGAACTGAGTTTTATTAACAGCATGTGACAAGGAAGGACAGGACTGGTTTGAGAAGCACTGATCTAGGGTATCATCCTAACATGCAAAAGAAAACAATTAATCACAGTTTAACACCAAGTAAGTTAAACTTCAGGGTTATTAATCTGTCCCATCAAAATTGTAAAGGGACATTATCTACAAGCAGGACCAGAAACTCATGTAATTTGTGCACAAATGTTAACACACATAACTAATCTAAACAAACAAGCATACAATCAATCATACATGGGGAAAGGGCAAATGAGACTTGATGGATGAAACCATCAGGAAAACCAGAGAATGAAGCTATGAAAAAATCAGTTAACCACCTAAAACCATCAGCGCCGTTCATAATGGGGTCTATAACTTATACTAAACGTCTGTTTTGTTTAGTTAAATGTACAATACTTGCATTGGTCGTTGAACGAGTGTCCGGATGCAGTATCGGATGAAAGTCTTGATGGTTTGAAGGTTTGGTGGTGTTGGGTGATGAACTCCAAAAGATGTTATTCTGGCTCTGTGGTGATTGGGAGAGTTTTCTCGCAGATGAAGGTGATGAGAGAACTAAGAGAGACATCAGCTGAGATCCTAGGATCTTTGATGAATGGAAAGTCAAAGCCGCAAGGCCTGGCATCGGCTTAGGGGTTCAGAAGAGTTCTAGCTCATATCCTCATCTTCTCAGTATCTAACAGAACCGCAGACTGGCCTGTGTCGAGGCCTGCTAGTCGCGGTAGCCTTAGCAACCAGAAGATGGAAAGAGGATGAGAGACGGGTGAAGAGACTAAAAAGCTAGGCGGGTCACTGAAGTGAGGCCTTTTAAATCCTATGATTCCTGATTCACACCCCTGGGGGGTCAAAGAGCCAATGGTGATTTTCACTTTTGGTGGGAAAGTTTACGACTCTTTGTCTTAGACCATGGTATTTTGCATATTATGATTCGACTGGGGTTGATGCAAAAACTACTAAACATTCTTAGAACACTAATATGTTGCATTGGTATAAACATTTAATATACACTCAATTAGATCATCCAAAGACGAATTCATAGAGACTAAAATAGTTAAGGTTAGGTGAACGAGTGATTCTATCATAAGCATGCATAAAACAGTATACAATACAAAAGACAATATACAAGAACAGTAACAATATACACAATGACCTGAATGATATGTGTGTTCATTCAAAGAAAGGTTTTTCTATGAATTAATTAGTGAAGAGTCCATTTTTATGGGCATTATGTGTCTTTCCTAAGGGGCAATGGAGTGAGAGTTGCTCTGCCCGCATTCCTTTGAGCAATAAAACTAGTGTTACCAGATTGGTTGCCATGGAACCAGAAGCCTGTTCTGCCTTTCTGAGGTGTTAGATGCATTTCGGGGGAAGGGTCCACAGACCCTCATAGTTGGCCCTTTGGTTGGGTGAGGGGGCATTAGAGATTATTTGATTATTTGAGTAATTGGGTGTCTGACTGGTCCAAACACTACAACCACAAAAAAAGGGAATGGTTTTGCAGGCGGTGATCACAAAAAAATGACTGATTTGTCTCTGTTTTTGTAATTTATTAGGGTCCTCCTTACTATTTGTAGCATGAGGCAATACCTGCAAACTGTGTGGGGGGGGGGGAGTAAATAGTTACATTTAACAGAGTTATGTAATTGAATTACTAAAATAAATGTAACTCTAATCTGTTACAGTTACTGAGGAAATGTAACAAAATTAGTTACTCATGAAAGTGTTAACGATTACAAAGGGGGTTACATCTCAATGTTTTCTGTAAAAAGCTAGGCTATGTTGAATATTATTTTGTTGCTTTGCCTGTTTTTGATGTGCATGATGCCTCTTGCCATTTAAGGGACGTTTAGTAAAGCAATGCTATTTTGAAGCTTTTGATTGGTTTTCTTCTTTGAATATGCAGTGTGCCACATCTGCCAATTACATCAATCCACATTGTCGCTGAAAGCTTTAGGATGTAACCTGTCTGAGCATTGCACCACGGCAAGTGATAAAAATGCATTCCAGTTCTTTAAAAGTGTGTTTCAGTGCTCTGCTTTAAAATTAAATTATTAGAATCTTTATTCAAGTGAAGAAAGATTTTGAAAGTCTGACAGTAATCGGTGTTGAGTACTACTGAAAGGATAACCCTGCCTGATGTTTTAAAATGATTAATATTTAAAATCATTTGTTAGAAATTTAGAAAAGTAATCAAATTTAATTGGTTGTATTACTTTAAAGGGGTCATGAACTGAGAAACCAAAATTCCCTTGATCTTTTGACAGATAAGAGGTCATTGTACTATAAAAACATCCTGTAATTTTCAGAACTCCAAACATTGTTGTTAGTCTAAAAACAGGTTATATTGAAAGTAGTCTGCCAAAACGACAGCTTTTGGAATGTTCTGCTCCATGAAGTAATAGTGTAGATAAGCACCGCCTCCGCAGAAGAACATCACTGTCTGTTTAGCCCCACCCACGCATGTAGGCTAGTGTTTATGAGAGAGGCGAATGCACAGTCCTATGCTGAAACCAAACAATAAAGATGGCTCTGAAAACAATGCTGTGCAGTGTCAAGTTGTGGAAAAACAGTATTTGCATTACCTTCCTTCTCCCAACTTCAGGAAAGAGTGAATAAACTTTATTTTTAATGAAGATCCAGACTGCATCAGTAAGAACTCAGTCTTTTGTTTACTTCATTTTATCATGGATTCATTTAAAAACAAGGCACAATTTGAAGTGGGATTTTCAGAAAGACTGAAACTAAAAGACAATGCTGTGCCGACTTTATTGGATCCGACAGTAAAGTCGCAGCACACAAATGTGAGTAACAGTTTTCATTATCCTACGTGGTCACTATTGCTTTGTTAAACAGATCGTTTGATATGTACTGAGTATTTATGCATTTTTAACCTAAATCACAGCAGTGTCCATCCGTGAAGGATGTAGACTTTCAAACATACACAAGCCAATCATAGCATCATTGTTTACTTCCAAGTCTACAATCCACCACGCCTATTCAAATAGAGCCTTCATATGAGGGGGGTTAAAAACATGACAGAAAATAGCCTATCACTTCTAATTTAAAAAAAAAAAATACAATTTTTTTTATGTATCTTGATAACATTATTGAGAACAATATACAAAATAAATAAATAAATAAACAGAGGCAGTTCATGAACTTTTAATAAAGTAATTGAAATAGTTACTACTTATTACATTTTAAATAAACTGGTGGTGGTTGAGGAGAGACCCCCCCCCCCCCACCCAACATGATTGTAAAGCGCTTTGGGTGTATAGCAATACACAATAAAAGCGCTATATAAATGCTTCGTCAGTCAGTCAGTCAGTAAATAAGGTAATTTGTAATCTGTAACCTATTACATTTCCAAAGTAACCTTCTTAACACTGCTGCAACCCAATCAGGTTACACAGGTAGTTCAGCTCCTCCAGGATGGCACGTATATATGTGTTGTAGCAAGGAGGTTTGGTATGTCTACCAGCACAATCTCAAGAGCACGGGGAGGACTGGACAGGGCCATGGGACTGGTATCTGCACTTTTGTGCAAGGAGGAACACTGCCAGCACTTTCCAAAATTACCTCCAGCTGGCTACTGATGTACATGTTTCTGACCAAACTGAAAGAAACAGACTCTATGAGGGTAGCATGAGGGCCCAGCATCCTGTAGTGGTACCTGTGCTCACAGCCTAGCACAATGCAGCTGTTAAATACAGAGATGAAATCCTCAGAGCCTCTGTCAAACCTTACACTGGTGCAATGGGCTCTGGGTTCCTCCTGGTGCATAACAACAACCAGCCTCATGTGGCCAGAGTGTGTAGGCAGTTTCTGGATGATGAAGGCATTGATGCTATTAACTAGACCTGAACCCAGTTGAGAACCTCTGGGACATAATGGATGGGAGCATCCAAAGCAACCAAGTAGCACCACAGACTGTCACTGATGCCCTGATCCAGGTCTGGCAGGAGATCCCCCAGGACACCATCAGCCATCTCATCAGAAGCATGCCTTGACATTGTCGGGAGTATATACAGGCACGTAGATGATACCTACGTGCATGTTTGCATTCCTGACAATGTCTAGTACACACTACTGATTTACATTTTGAGTTCTATGATGAAATTAATGCAAGTTGGATCAGCCTGTAATTTTAATTTTTTACTTTGATTTCCGGTGTGATTTTGAATCCAGCCCTCAGTGGTTTGATGTTTTTGGCTTCCGTTGACCATTGACACATCATTATATTCCCAACAAATTACATAATGTATATACAGTGGGGCAAAAAAGTATTTAGTCAGCCACCAATTGTGCAAGTTCTCCCACTTAAAAAGATGAGAGAGGCCTGTAATTTTCATCATAGAGCAAAAAAAAAATCCAGAAAATCACATTGTCAGATTTTTAAAGAATTAATTGGTAAATTCCTCGGTAAAATAAGTATTTGGTCACCTACAAACAAGCAATATTTCTGGCTCTCACAGACCTGTAACTTCTTCTTTAAGAGGCTCCTCTGTCCTCCACTCGTTACCTGTATTAATGGCATCTGTTTGAACTCACTATCAGTATAAAAGAGACCTGTCCACAACCTCAAACAGTCCAACTCCAAACTCCACCATGGCCAAGACCAAAGAGCTGTCAAAGGACACCAGAAACAAAATTGTAGACCTGCACCAGGCTGGGAAGACTGAATCTGCAATAGGTAAGCAGCTTGGTGTGAAGAAATCAACTGTGGGAGCAATTATTAGAAAATGGAAGACATACAAGACCACTGATAATCTCCCTCGATCTGGGGCTCCACGAAGATCTCACCCGTGGGGTCAAAATGATCACAAGAACTGGGAGCAAAAATCCCAGAACCACACGGGGGGACCTAGTGAATGACCTGCAGAGAGCTGGGACCAAAGTAACAAAGGCCTCAAATCATGCAGTGCCAGACGTGTCCCCCTGCTCAAGCTAGTACATGTCCGGGCCCATCTGAAGTTTGCTAGAGAGCATTTGGATGATCCAGAAGAGGACTGGGAGAATGTCATATGGTCAGATGAAACCAAAATAGAACTTTTTGGTAAAAACTCAACTTGTCGTGTTTGGAGGAGAAAGAATGCTGAGTTGCATCCAAAGAACACCATACCTACTGTGAAGCATGGGGGTGGAAACATCATGCTTTGGGGCTTTTTTTCTGCAAAGGGACCAGGACCACTGATCCGTGTAAACGAAATCATGAATGGGGCCATGTATCGTGAGATTTTGAGTGAAAACCTCCTTCCATCAGCAAGGGCATTGAAGATGAAACGTGGCTGGGTTTTTCAGCATGTCAATGATCCCAAACACACCGCCCGGACAACGAAGGAGTGGCTTCGTAAGAAGCATTTCAAGGTCCTGGAGTGGCCTAGCCAGTCTCCAGATCTCAACCCCATCGAAAATGGCCCAGCGACAGCCCCAAAACATTACTGCTCTAGAGGAGATCTGCATGGAGGAATGGGCCAAAATACCAGCAACAGTGTGTGAAGACTTACAGAAAACGTTTGACCTCTGTCATTGCCAACAAAGGGTATATAACAAAGTATTGAGATGAAATTTTGTTATTGACCAAATACTTATTTTCCACCATAATTTGCAAATAAATTCTTTAAAAATCCTACAATGTGATTTTCTGGATTTTTTTTTCCTCATTTTGTCTCTCATAGTTGAGGTATACCTATGATGAAAATTACAGGCCTCTCTCATCTTTTTAAGTGGGAGAACTTGCACAATTGTTGGCTGACTAAATACTTTTTTTTCCCCACTATAAGTAAAGATTTTCAATTTGAATATTTAATTCATCAAGATCCAGTGTGCGATTTAATTGTTTCTTCATACATATATAATATTTATTTATGGAGCAGTGCATATAAGAATTAAATGTGTAGAACCTGGTCGAAAAGAACGCACACACATAAGCTTAACTCAGAACATTCCAAGGAACTTATCTTCCATCATCGGCTTATAAAATGAACAAATGACCAACACAACGCCACAATTCTCTGACTAGCGTCCGGCCATACTCTCCTTATCACCTCGAGAGAGTCGTAAACCATGATAAGTTTGAGGATGAAATGACCGCGCTACATCTGCATGGAGTTAACAACAAAGAACTACTTCTTTGGAGAGGTTCCAGAACCAGAGCGTTCACGATACTGCGACCCCGCTTACCATAAACTACCTTCTGATAAACAAAAAAGTGACTGACTTACAGCTTCGTCTGAGTTAAGAAGGTTACCAGAGCCACACAACGTGATACTCCTAATGACCTCACGACCTCAGCTTTGGTCTCCCGCCTTCCAAAGGAATGCACCTCTTTTCTCTTCTTCTCCAAAAAAGCACCCAAACTTTTATGGACTTTGCCAAAAGGACAATCAAGAAAAGACTGCTGCTATTAAAGCAATATACTCAAGAGACAATATATATATGAATGTGGTATTTTATGTTTTGTTTATCTTGCTGTGGTTATTAGAATTTAGGATATTTTAATCTATGACTGAACCCATTTAGTAGGTAAAATTATAGGTATTCGATATGACAAATACCTCATGTTTGATGTCTTATATATATCTATATATATGCTTGTGTTTTATGTTATGCATGGTGTGTTTTAGTTTGATCTTTGCCTTATAACTGTCTTTTTGAATAGATAGCCGTGTGTAGTATTGGGTTAAAGCTTATCTCAAATGCCGTTTGAATAACTTAAAGTTGAAATAACTTTATATGTCGATTTTCAGTCTCGTATGAACGACGAATACTTTTATAAGAAGTTATTAAGAAATGTTCCTCACATGATGGATGAAACATTAAGATAATGTATGCACTAAAAGGAGCCGTGCTGGGCGGGGCTCCGCCCTACAGAGACAATGTGATTGGATCAGACAGTGTATAGGATGGACTCACATCAGTCCGATAAAAACAGACACCCAGCTTTTGAAAACCTGCGGAAGGAAAAAACTGAGCTGGAAAACTTGGCTGCTTGGAAACTTTGGTCTTGCCTCACCCGCCTACAGACTTAACAAATAGCTGATCATCTCAAAGGACATTTCAAAGGACACTTTGTCCACGTCTGACCAAAGTAACTTGCAAAGCCTGCAGCGTAAGAACTTCAAAGCCTTGCCATTCGCGCTGCCAGGAAGCCACCAATCCAAAAGAGGATTCCCGAGTGACGTCACGCGACCACGACACATCAGCGAGAAAGTCTGGGATTCCCTCAAGAAGAACAGCCTTCAACTCAACTCAAAGCAAGTAAACAAACAACAATCTCTATTTGCTGAGCTGACTTGAATGAATCTTTAAAAGATAACGATAGTCGAGTCTTCTGTTTGTGACATCTTCAGGTCATCTTTATTCTCAGGAAAGAGAATAGCCTTAAACTTTCTTCAAACTGCTTTCATCTTGCCAGAACGTGTGTATGTGTGTGTATGTGTTTTGTATTGTATCCTAGAATAGTAAGTAAACTCTCGATTAATTTTTAACGAATAGTCTGGTGCCGTGATTTTCAAATCTTAAATTATTTGCCAAAGATCGTGTTACCTGTTGCTCATAAATTTCCCAACCAATTCTGTATTATTATCGTATCCACGAGATAAACAGGATTGCTAAAATATACTGGTTTAATGCTCGCTGGCTCGAGTCGTTAAGAAAGTATAAATTATACGTTTTGATTAATACCAATTAATCAGATCCGGCGAATCTCTATGATTCGATTTCCTAAAGTTAAAATTCAAAATGAAAGCTTAAATGAAGAGCTAATTCTATTACAAATGATATGTTAATAAGTTGATATAAAATGTCTAATGTAATGTGATATAAAACATGAATTATCCTGTAATGATATTGATTATTTCAAATGTAATTATTACAGCCTTACATTCTAAGTATTTCTTACATTCATGAGGTACAAATACTATAAATTTGGAAGTTTTAATATGTCTAGCTGAATTTATGACTTTATTTACTGAACCATGCTTCATACAATATGCACTACACACACACACACACACACACACACACACTCGTTTGTTTCTGTGAATTGTGGGGACTTCCATAGACTTCTATTACTTTTATACTGACCAAACAATATTTTCTATCCCCAAACCTAACCCTAACCCTAAACCTATCCCTTACAGAAACATTTTACTATTTTATCATTTACTATTTATTTTTTTCCCCTCGGCCGGTCCCCACAATGTCAGGTTTTACTATCTTTGTGAGGGCATTTGGTGCCCACAATGTAGCATAAACAAGTACACACACACACACACCTAAACACATACACACTCACACACACAAGATCATTAATTTGGATGAAAATGCTTTATCTGTCACCAGCTATATCAGTAAGTGCGTGGAGGATGTCACCTCTACGAGAATAATTACCATCCATCCGAATCAAAAACCCTGGATGAATACTGAGATTAGAACTCTCTTGAGAGCCCGGGATTTTGCATTCAGGTCTGATGATTCAGCGGTGCTCAGAGCAGCAAGAAGGAAATTCACTGCGGGTGTTAAAAGAGCCAAGGCTGCATATGCTGAAAAGATACAGGGTCATTTTTTTACCAATGACCATGTGGGCAGGCAATAACCTATAACAGCAGAGACACTGAATGCCCTAGGGATCCATCTCTTCCTGATGGTCTCAATAGCTTTTATGCTTGTTTTGAAGCCCTTAACACTTCACCTAGCACCAGACTTGCATTCTCATCGGATGTGCTGCCTCCTAGTGTAAACATAGTGGATGTCAGGAGGTCCCTCCTGAAAGTCAAGCCACGCAAGGCAGCTGGCCCAGACAACATTCCAGGACGGGTTCTGAAAGACTGTGCATTCTGAGGTACTAACTGATATTTTTAACATCTCACTCTTTCAAGCAAAGGTACCATCATGTTTTAAATCTACCACCATTATCCCTGTTCCAAAGACTTCAACAGTTTTGTGCCTGAATGACTACCGTCCAGTAGCATTAACTCCAATACTCATGAAGTGCTTTGAGCGGTTGGTCATGGACCAAATAAAAAAGGGAATCGACTTCAGCATTGACCCCCACCAGTATGCATATAAGAGGAACAGATGTACTGCGGATGCCACATTGTATGTTGTGCATATGGCCCTTACCAACCTGGAAAATAGGGACTCTTATGTCAGACTGCTCTTTCTTGATTTTAGCTCTGCTTTTAACACAATCATACCACGAACACTGGTGCACAAGCTAGAGGCACTCGGGCTCAGTCCAGCATCATGCAACTGGGTATTTGACTTCTTAAAAAATAGAAGACAGACTGTTAGAATCCACAGTATCACTTCCTCTCCCATTATACTCAATACTGGCTCTCCACAGGGATGTGTATTGAGTCCACTGCTTTACTCTTTATTGACCTATGACTGCTCCGCTACATTTTCAAACAACCACGTTGTGATATTTGCGGATGACATAGCAGTGGTGGGGCTAATCTCCCGCAACGATGAGACTAATTAAATATCAGAGGTTGAGCAACTGGAGGCTTGGTGCAAAGCTAACAACCGCTGAATTAATGCTAAGAAAACAAAGGAAATGATTGTGGATTTTAGGAGAGCTTTTAGGAGCCTTCCTGCTCCTCTCTGTATCGGAGGAACATCTGTTGAGGTCGTCCCTAATTTCAAATAGCTGGGGATACACATCGACCATGACCTAACTTGGCATTCTAATACCATGAGAGTAATAAAGAAGGCCAATCAACAACTGTATTTCTTGAGGAGGCTCAAGCGGGCTGGTCTGAGCACCTTCAGGTAAAGGTTGCGCTCCATTCGGCAAGAACAACTAGGCTTAGGAACAGCTTTTTCCAGAGGCTGTTCGAATGATAAACTCTTGTTCTTCTACCTTGAGTGCAATAACGTAGATATTCTTATGTGTAACACAGTTTTAATGTTTTTAAATAATAGTATAATTATAGATTATGGTTTACTATGTTATTTATTGAGGATGATGTTTCTTAGATTTGAGTGTTTTTATTGTTTATGTTTTATTTTTGTGTTTTGATCGGGACCTCAGTACTAAGTTTCGCTCCTTCATGTACCCGTGTATGGAATGACAATAAAAAATCCTTGAATCCTTGAAACAAACTCAGGAAGTGAAAGAAGGGCTGAAGACCCAAAATTGTGTAAACCAAAACAAGAAGAGCAACTGATATATACAGTGGTGTGAAAAAAGTGTTGGCCCCCTTCCTGATTTTTAATTTTTTGCATGTTTGTCACACTTTAATGTTTCAGATCATCAAACTAATTTAAATATTAATCAAAGATGACACAAATAAACACAACATGCAGTTTTTAAATGAAGTTTTTTATTATGAAGGGAAAACAAAATCCAAACCCACATGGCCCTGTGTGAAAAAGTGCTTGCCCCCTAAATCTAATAACTGGTTGTGCCACCCTTTGCAGCAACAACTGCGATAACTGGCAATGAGTCTTTCACATCGCTGTGGAGGAATTTTGGCCCACTCTTCTTTGCAGAATTGTTTTAATTCAGCCACATTGAAGGGTTTTCGAGCATGAATGGACTGTTTAAGGTCATTCCACAGCATTTCAATTGGATTTAAGTCCAGACTTTGATTTGACCACTCCAAAACCTTAATTTTGTTTTTCTTGAGACATTCAGAGGTGGACTTGCTGCTGTGTTTGGAATCATTGTCCTGCTGCATAACCCAAGTGCAATTGAGCTTGAGGTCATAAACTGATGGCCGGACATTCTCCTTCAGGATTTTCTGATAGAGTGCAGAATTCATGGTTCCATCAATTATGGCAAGTCATCCAGGTTCGGAAGCTGCAAAGCAGCCTCAGACCATCACACTACCATCACCATGTTTGTTTGACTGTTGGTATGATGTTATTTTTATGAAATGTTGTGTTGGTTTTTACGCCAGATGTAACGGGACACGCACCTTCTAAAAAGTTCAACTTTTGTCGCATCAGTCCACAGAATATTTGCCCAAAAGTCTTGGGGATAATCAAGATATTTTTTTGGCAAATGTGAGACAAGCCTTTGTGTTCTTTTTGGTCAGCAATGGCTTTTGCCTTGGAACACTCCCATGGATGCCGTTTTTGCCCAGTCTCTTTCTTATTGTTGAATCATGAACACTGACCTTAAGTGAGCCCTGCAGTTCTTTAGATGTTGTTCTGGGTTCTTTTATGACCTCCTGGATGAGTCGTCTTTGTGCTCTTGGAGTAATTTTGGTAGACCGGACACTCCTGGGAAGGTTCACCACTGTTCCAAGTTTTCTCCATTTGTGGATAATGGCTCTGACCATGTTTTGCTGGAGTCCCAAAGCCTTAGAAATGGCTTTATAACCCTTTCCAGACTGATACATGTAAACTATTTTGTTTCTCATCTGTTTATGAATTTCTTAAGATCGCAGAATGATGTGTTGCTCTTTAAAAATGCTTCACTTTGTCAGACAGGTTCTATTTAAGTGATTTCTTGATTCAACAGGTCTGGCAGTAATCAGGCCTGGGTTTGGCTAGTGAAATTTAACTCGGCTTTCTAAAATAATGTGGTTAATCACAGTTCTTTCATGATTTAATAGGAGGGGGCAATTAATTTTTCATGCAGGGCCAGGTCAGTTTGGACAGCTTTTTTCCCTTAATAACTAAAATCATCATTTAAAAACTGCATTTTGTATTTACTTGCATTATCTTTGTGTAATATTAAAATTTGTTTAATGATCTGAATCTTTTAAGTGTGACAAATATGCAAAAAATGTAAAAATCAGGAAGGGGGTCAACACTTTTTCGCACCACTGTGTGTCTATATATATATATATATATATATATATATATACAGAGGTGGGTAGTAACGAGTTACATTTACTTAGTTACATTTACTCAGTACATTTTTGTGTAACTAATACTTTTAGAGTATATTTAAAAATGGGTACTTTTACTCTTACTCAAGTACATTTTAGTGGAAAAACGGTACTTTTACTTCGTTACTGTGGGCGACGCTCCTCTCGTTACTTTATCTTAATGCATTAAAAATCCTTAAATTTATTCCAAGCGCCGTCTACTTTTTTTTCTGGGCAATGGCGATGCCCGTTCGCGAATGATTCATTCTTTTGAGTCAATTCTGTTCAAGGCTTGATCAAATCAGTTGGCAGACCAGTGAATCGGTTCGCGAATCAGTTTGAATGATTCGTTCAGTTCCCTGCCGCACGCGCTGAGTCGTCTGAAGCAGTTCTCACTCAGAGTTGTAACATCAGGAGGCGTTGAAGGCGTGGCTTTGGATCTACAGTCAGCTGAAAGCAAATCTGCAAAGGCTATTGCTAGCTATGAAGATCTGATCTTTATTAGATGAGCACCGCGTGTGCTGTCGGTTCCACAGGTATAGATCCGATTACAGTACACGATACCATGACCAAGTTTGTTGTACATGTACCTTACACATTAAATGCATTGTATAATTTATTCATTAAATAAGCTGTCACAGAGTATGAAATAAACACCCGCCAAACCCGCGTTAGTTCCAGGAGGAATGCCTTGCCATGACACAATTAATATTGATATTTTCACAATATTTAGGCTTGCAGAAATAAAGGCTACATTTGTTTACATTTTGCAGAACAGACGGAAGAAGATCCGTCAATGTGCATTTGTTTCGTTATGTTCAGATGTTCTGTAGAGTTTTCACTCTTCTCTGTGTCAGAGGTTATATACATTTCTAATACATAATTAAACTTTAAAATATAATTTAATTTAACTATGTTGTGCATATGGCCCTTACCAACCTGGAAAATAGGGACTCTTATGTCAGACTGCTCTTTCTTGATTTTAGCTCTGCTTTTAACACAATCATACCACGAACACTGGTGCACAAGCTAGAGGCACTCGGGCTCAGTCCAGCATCATGCAACTGGGTATTTGACTTCTTAAAAAATAGAAGACAGACTGTTAGAATCCACAGTATCACTTCCTCTCCCATTATACTCAATACTGGCTCTCCACAGGGATGTGTATTGAGTCCACTGCTTTACTCTTTATTGACCTATGACTGCTCCGCTACATTTTCAAACAACCACGTTGTGATATTTGCGGATGACATAGCAGTGGTGGGGCTAATCTCCCGCAACGATGAGACTAATTAAATATCAGAGGTTGAGCAACTGGAGGCTTGGTGCAAAGCTAACAACCGCTGAATTAATGCTAAGAAAACAAAGGAAATGATTGTGGATTTTAGGAGAGCTTTTAGGAGCCTTCCTGCTCCTCTCTGTATCGGAGGAACATCTGTTGAGGTCGTCCCTAATTTCAAATAGCTGGGGATACACATCGACCATGACCTAACTTGGCATTCTAATACCATGAGAGTAATAAAGAAGGCCAATCAACAACTGTATTTCTTGAGGAGGCTCAAGCGGGCTGGTCTGAGCACCTTCAGGTAAAAGGTTGCGCTCCATTCGGGCAAGAACAACTAGGCTTAGGAACAGCTTTTTTCCAGAGGCTGTTCGAATGATAAACTCTTGTTCTTCTACCTTGCGTGCAATAACGTAGATATTCGTATGTGTAACACAGTTTTAATGTTTTTAAATAATAGTATAATTATAGATTATGGTTTACTATGTTATTTATTGAGGATGATGTTTCTTAGATTTGAGTGTTTTTATTGTTTATGTTTTATTTTTGTGTTTTGATCGGGACCTCAGTACTAAGTTTCGCTCCTTCATGTACCCGTGTATGGAATGACAATAAAAAATCCTTGAATCCTTGAAACAAACTCAGGAAGTGAAAGAAGGGCTGAAGACCCAAAATTGTGTAAACCAAAACAAGAAGAGCAACTGATATATACAGTGGTGTGAAAAAAGTGTTGGCCCCCTTCCTGATTTTTAATTTTTTTGCATGTTTGTCACACTTTAATGTTTCAGATCATCAAACTAATTTAAATATTAATCAAAGATGACACAAATAAACACAACATGCAGTTTTTAAATGAAGTTTTTATTATGAAGGAAAACAAAATCCAAACCCACATGGCCCTGTGTGAAAAGTGCTTGCCCCTAAATCTAATAACTGGTTGTGCCACCCTTTGCAGCAACAACTGCGATAACTGGCAATGAGTCTTTCACATCGCTGTGGAGGAATTTTGGCCCACTCTTCTTTGCAGAATTGTTTTAATTCAGCCACATTGAAGGGTTTTCGAGCATGAATGGACTGTTTAAGGTCATTCCACAGCATTTCAATTGGATTTAAGTCCAGACTTTGATTTGACCACTCCAAAACCTTAATTTTGTTTTTCTTGAGACATTCAGAGGTGGACTTGCTGCTGTGTTTGGAATCATTGTCCTGCTGCATAACCCAAGTGCAATTGAGCTTGAGGTCATAAACTGATGGCCGGACATTCTCCTTCAGGATTTTCTGATAGAGTGCAGAATTCATGGTTCCATCAATTATGGCAAGTCATCCAGGTTCGGAAGCTGCAAAGCAGCCTCAGACCATCACACTACCATCACCATGTTTGTTTGACTGTTGGTATGATGTTATTTTTATGAAATGTTGTGTTGGTTTTTACGCCAGATGTAACGGGACACGCACCTTCTAAAAAGTTCAACTTTTGTCGCATCAGTCCACAGAATATTTGCCCAAAAGTCTTGGGGATAATCAAGATATTTTTTTGGCAAATGTGAGACAAGCCTTTGTGTTCTTTTTGGTCAGCAATGGCTTTTGCCTTGGAACACTCCCATGGATGCCGTTTTTGCCCAGTCTCTTTCTTATTGTTGAATCATGAACACTGACCTTAAGTGAGCCCTGCAGTTCTTTAGATGTTGTTCTGGGTTCTTTTATGACCTCCTGGATGAGTCGTCTTTGTGCTCTTGGAGTAATTTTGGTAGACCGGACACTCCTGGGAAGGTTCACCACTGTTCCAAGTTTTCTCCATTTGTGGATAATGGCTCTGACCATGTTTTGCTGGAGTCCCAAAGCCTTAGAAATGGCTTTATAACCCTTTCAGACTGATACATGTAAACTATTTTGTTTCTCATCTGTTTATGAATTTCTTAAGATCGCAGAATGATGTGTTGCTCTTTAAAAATGCTTCACTTTGTCAGACAGGTTCTATTTAAGTGATTTCTTGATTCAACAGGTCTGGCAGTAATCAGGCCTGGGTTTGGCTAGTGAAATTTAACTCGGCTTTCTAAAATAATGTGGTTAATCACAGTTCTTTCATGATTTAATAGGAGGGGCAATTAATTTTTCATGCAGGGCCAGGTCAGTTTGGACAGCTTTTTCCCTTAATAACTAAAATCATCATTTAAAAACTGCATTTTGTATTTACTTGCATTATCTTTGTGTAATATTAAAATTTGTTTAATGATCTGAATCTTTTAAGTGTGACAAATATGCAAAAAATGTAAAAATCAGGAAGGGGGTCAACACTTTTTCGCACCACTGTGTGTCTATATATATATATATATATATATATATATACAGAGGTGGGTAGTAACGAGTTACATTTACTTCGTTACATTTACTCGAGTACATTTTTTGTGTAACTAATACTTTTTGAGTATATTTAAAAATGGGTACTTTTACTCTTACTCAAGTACATTTTTAGTGGAAAAAACGGTACTTTTACTTCGTTACTGTGGGCGACGCTCCTCTCGTTACTTTATCTTAATGCATTAAAATCCTTAAATTTATTCCAAGCGCCGTCTACTTTTTTTTTTTCTGGGCAATGAGCGATGCCCGTTCGCGAATGATTCATTCTTTTGAGTCAATTCTGTTCAAGGCTTGATCAAATCAGTTGGCAGACCAGTGAATCGGTTCGCGAATCAGTTTGAATGATTCGTTCAGTTCCCTGCCGCACGCGCTGAGTCGTCTGAAGCAGTTCTCACTCAGAGTTGTAACATCAGGAGCGTTGAAGACGTGGCTTTGGATCTACAGTCAGCTGAAAGCAAATCTGCAAAGGCTATTGCTAGCTATGAAGATCTGATCTTTATTAGATGAGCACCGCGTGTGCTGTCGGTTCCACAGGTATAGATCCGATTACAGTACACGATACCATGACCAAGTTTGTTGTACATGTACCTTACACATTAAATGCATTGTATAATTTATTCATTAAATAAGCTGTCACAGAGTATGAAATAAACACCCGCCAAACCGCGTTAGTTCCAGGAGGAATGCCTTGCCATGACACAATTAATATTGATATTTTCACAATATTTAGGCTTGCAGAAATAAAGGCTACATTTGTTTACATTTTGCAGAACAGACGGAAGAAGATCCGTCAATGTGCATTTGTTTCGTTATGTTCAGATGTTCTGTAGAGTTTTCACTCTTCTCTGTGTCAGAGGTTATATACATTTCTAATACATAATTAAACTTTAAAATATAATTTAATTTAACTCCGTGATGCAAATCAGAATTTGTATCAGCTGTTACTCCAGTTTTCAGAGTAATATGATCCTTCAGAAATCATTCTAATATACTGATTTATTACCAGTGTTGTTGAGGAAAGAAAAAAAAAAACAGCATATGCTGGTATGGTATTTTTTGAAGCTGGAATGTTGGTTTGTGCTGGTCATGTGCTGGTCTTGAGCTGGTGCTCAAACCAGCATCCCATGCTTCAAAACATACCATATCAGCATATGCTGGTTTTTTCAACAGGGAACAGTTTTGGTGCTTAATATTTTTTGGAACCTGTGACAGTTTGTTCAGGATTCTTTTATGAATAGAAAGCTATTAAAAAAACAAAACAGCATTGATAATAAATCAGGCTGATAAAAATTTTGATTTGCATCACTGAAATAAATTACATTAAATAAAAAAATTTTTTAAAAGTATTTTGAACAGCAGTGTGTGTGTATATAAAACAATGTATCTAAATATCTATATATCTAAATAAAAATAGACTATATTCAGTATATCCAAAGTAACTAGTAACTAACTACTTGAGTAGTTTTTTTATCCGATACTTTTTTACTCTTACTCAAGTAACTATTCAGACTATTACTTTTACTTTTACTTGAGTAAATATTTCTTCAAGTACTTTTACTTTTACTTGAGTACAGTTTTCGGGTACTCTACCCACCTCTGTATATATACAGTGAGGAAAATAAGTATTTGAACACCCTGCTATTTTGCAAGTTCTCCCACTTAGAAATCATGGATGGGTCTGAAATTGTCATCGTAGGTGCATGTCCACTGTGAGAGACATAATCTAAAAAAAAAATCCAGAAATCACAATGTATGATTTTTTAACTATTTATTTGTATGATACAGCTGCAAATAAGTATTTGAACACCTGTCTATCAGCTAGAATTCTGACCCTCAAAGACCTGTTAGTCTGCCTTTAAAATGTCCACCTCCACTCCATTTATTATCCTAAATTAGATGCACCTGTTTGAGGTCGTTAGCTGCATAAAGACACCTGTCCACCCCATACAATCAGTAAGAATCCAACTACTAACATGGCCAAGACCAAAGAGCTGTCCAAAGACACTAGAGACAAAATTGTACACCTCCACAAGGCTGGAAAGGGCTACGGGGAAATTGCCAAGCAGCTTGGTGAAAAAAGGTCCACTGTTGGAGCAATCATTAGAAAATGGAAGAAGCTAAACATGACTGTCAATCTCCCTCGGACTGGGGCTCCATGCAAGATCTCACCTCGTGGGGTCTCAATGATCCTAAGAAAGGTGAGAAATCAGCCCAGAACTACACGGGAGGAGCTGGTCAATGACCTGAAAAGAGCTGGGACCACCGTTTCCAAGGTTACTGTTGGTAATACACTAAGACGTCATGGTTTGAAATCATGCATGGCACGGAAGGTTCCCCTGCTTAAACCAGGCCTGACTTAAGTTTGCCAATGACCATTTGGATGATCCAGAGGAGTCATGGGAGAAAGTCATGTGGTCAGATGAGACCAAAATATAACTTTTTGGTCATAATTCCACTAAACGTGTTTGGAGGAAGAAGAATGATGAGTACCATCCCAAGAACACCATCCCTAATGTGAAGCATGGGGGTGGTAGCATCATGCTTTGGGGGTGTGTTTCTGCACATGGGACAGGGCGACTGCACTGTATTAAGGAGAGGATGACCGGGGCCATGTATTGCAAGATTTTGGGGAACAACCTCCTTCCCTCAGTTAGAGCATTGAAGATGGGTCGAGGCTGGGTCTTCCAACATGACAATGACCCGAAGCACACAGCCAGGATAACCAAGGAGTGGCTCTGTAAGAAGCATATCAAGGTTCTGGCGTGGCCTAGCCAGTCTCCAGACCTAAACCCAATAGAGAATCTTTGGAGGGAGCTCAAACTCCGTGTTTCTCAGCGACAGGCCAGAAACCTGACTGATCTAGAGAAGATCTGTGTGGAGGAGTGGGCCAAAATCCCTCCTGCAGTGTGTGCAAACCTGGTGAAAAACTACAGGAAACGTTTGACCTCTGTAATTGCAAACAAAGGCTACTGTACCAAATATTAACATAGATTTTCTCAGGTGTTCAAATACTTATTTGCAGCTGTATCATACAAATAAATAGTTAAAAAGTCATACATTGTGATTTCTGGATTTTTTTTTTTAGATTATGTCTCTCACAGTGGACATGCACCTACGATGACAATTTCAGACCCCTCCGTGATTTCTAAGTGGGACAACTTGCAAAATAGCAGGGTGTTCAAATACTTATTTTCCTCACTGTATATATATATATATATACAGTATCTCACAAAAGCGAGTACACCCCCTCACATTTCGGCAACCATTTTAGTATATCTTCTCAAGGGACAATTCTATAGAAATGAAACTTAGATATATTTTAGAGTAGTCAATGTGCAACTTGTATAGCAGTAAATATTTACTGTTCTCTGAAAATAACTCAACATACAGCCATTATTGTCAAAAAAGCTGGCAACAAAAGTGAGTACATCCTAAGTGATAACAGCTATACAGGTGCATCTCAATAAATTATAATATGGTGGAAAAGTTCATTTATTTCGGTAATTCAACTCAAATTGTGAAACTTGTGTATTAAATAAATTAAATGCACACAGACTGAATTGTGATGATTTTGGCTCACATTTAACAAAAACCCACCAATTCACTATCTCAACAAATTAGAATACTTCATAAGACCAATAAAAAAATAAAAAACATTTTAGTGAATTGTTGGCCTTCTGGAAAGTATGTTCATTTACTGTATATGTGCTCAATACTTAGTAGGGGTTCCTTTTGCTTTAATTACTGCCTCAGTTCGGCATGGCATGGAGGTGATCAGTTTGTGGCACTGCTGAGGTGGTATGGAAGCCCAGGTTTCTTTGATAGCAGCCTTCAGCTCATCTGCATTGTTGGGTCTGGTGCCTCTCATCTTCCTTTTGACCATACCCCATAGATTCTCTGTGGGGCTCAGGTCAGGCGAGTTTGCTGGCCAATCAAGCACAGTAACACCATGGTCATTGAATCAGCTTTTGGTACCTTTGGCAGTGTGGGCAGGTGCCAAGTTCTGCTGGAAAATGAAATCATCATCTCCATAAAGCTTGTCAGCAGATGGAAGCATGAAGTGCTCTAAAATGTCCTGGTAGATGGCTGCGTTGACTGTGGACTTCAGAAAACACAGTGGACCGACACCAGCAGATGACATGGCAGCCCAAATCATCACTGACTGTGGAAACTTCACACTGGACTTCAAGCAACATGGATTCGGTGCCTCTCCACTCTTCCTCCAGACTCTGGGACCTTGATTTCCAAATGAAATGCAAAATTTACTTTCATCTGAAAAGAGGACTTTGTAGCACTGAGCAACAGTCCAGTTCTTTTTCTCCACAGCCCAGGTAAGACGCTTCTGATGTCTCTGGTTCAGAAGTGGCTTGGTATCCCTTTTCCAGAAGACGTCTGAGCGTGGTGACTCTTGATGCACTGACTCCAGCTACAGTTCACTCCTTGTGAAGCTCTCACAAGTGTTTGAATCAGCTTTGCTTGACAGTATTCTCAAGCTTGCGGTCATCCCTGTTGCTTGTGAAACTTTTCCTACCCAAATTCTTCCTTCCAGGCAACTTTGCATTTAATATGCTTTGATACAGCACTCTGTGAACAGCCACACCTTTCAGTAATGACCCTATGTGACTTACTCTCTTTGTGGAGGGAGTCAATGTTCGTCTTCTGGATCATTGCCAAGTCAGCAGTCTTCTCCATTATTTTGGTTTCAAAGAACAAGAGATACCCGGAATTTATACTGTAGGGAAGGTCATTAATAGAAACTCAAATGTAAATATTCTAATATTTTGAGATACTGATTTTTGACTTTCATGAGCTGTAAGCTCTAATCATCAAAATTAAAACAAAAAAACTTTTGAAGTGTTTTACTTTACATGCAATGAATCTAAAATACATGAAAGTTTCACTTTTTGAAATAACTTACAAGAAAAAAGGAACTTTTTCGCGACATTATAATTTGAGATGCACCTGTATGTCGTTTAACCATGCAAATCCTCATGTCCTATTCATCATGTTCATGTTTTTGTCTGCTTGACAGGACTATACAAATTTGTGTATCTTATATTACAGCAGTTAAAATTTGGTGATTTGAGTACAATTCTCTCATACTGAGCACTGGATGTTCAACATGGCACCTCATGGCAAAGAACTCTCTGAGGATTTGAGAATTAGAATTGTTGCTCTCCACAAAGATGGCCTAGGCTATAAAAAGATCAGTAACAACCTAAAACTGAGTTACAGTACAGTGGCTAGTGTCATACAGAGGTTTTCCAAGACTGGTTCCACTCGGAACAGGCCTTGCAAGGGTTGATCAAAGATGTTAGATCCTTGTGCTGTGCTTCAGGTGCAGAAGCTGGCTTCGAAAAACAGATGCATGAGTACTGCCAGCATTGCTTTAGAGGTTGCAGAAGTGGAAGGTCAACTTGTCAGTGCTCAGACCATACGCCGCACACTGCAACAAGTCGGCTTGCATTGCCGTCATCCCAGAAGGAAGCCTCTTCTGAAGCTGGCTTACAAAAAGCCTGCAAACAGTTTGCTGAAGACAAACTATCCAAGAGCATTAATTACTGGAACCATGTGTCCTGTGGTCTAATGAGACTAAGATAGATTAGGCTGATCTGATGAGGCTCAGATGGTGTCCAGCATGTGTGGCGATGCCCTGGTGAGGAGTACCAAGAAAATTGTGTATTGCCTACAGTCAAGCATGGTGGTGGTAGCTTCATGGTCTGAAGCTTCATGAGTGCTGCTGGTACTGGGGAGCTGGGGTTCATTGAGGGAAACATGGATCCCGACATGTATTGTGACATTCTGAAGCAGAATATGATGCCCTCCCTTCAGAAACTGGGCAGAACGGCAGTTTTCCAACATGATAACAACCCCAAACACACCGCCAAGATGACAACTGCCTTGCTGATGAAGCTGAAGGTGAAGGTGATGGAGTGGCCAAGTATGTCTCCAGACCTGAAACCTAGCTCCGTGATGTCATTACAGAGAAGTGGAAGAGGATGCCAGCAACAACCTGTGCAGGTCTGGTGAATTCCATACCCAGCAGGATTAAGGCAGTGGTAGATAACAATGATGCCCCTACAAAATTTTGACACTTTGGACACAGTTTTAACATGTTCACTTAGGGTGTACTAATTTTTGTTGCCAGTTATTTAGACAATAATGGCTATATGCTGAGTTATATTTAGAAGACAGTAAATTTGCACTGCTATACAAGCTGCACATTGACTACTCTAAAATATATCCAAGTTTCATTTGCATAGTATTGTCCCTTGAGAAGATATACTAAAATTGTTGCTGAAATGTGAGGGGTGTACTCACTTTTGTGAGATACTGTGTGTATATATAAAAGCATTATTTTGTAATATTATTTCACAACGTTACTATTTTTACTGTATTATTGGTAAAAATAAATGCATATATATATATATATATATATATATATATATGCATGCATTTATTTTACCAATAATACAGTAAAATAGTAACGTTGTGAAATAATATTACAAAATAATGCTTTTCTATCTTAACATACTTTAAAATTTAATGTGTTCCTGTGGTAGCAAAGCTGAATATTCATCAGCCATTACTACACTCTTCAGTATCACATGATCCTTCAGAAATCATTCTAATATGCTTATTTATTATCAATGTTGTAAACAGTTGCACTGCTTATTATTTTTGGGAACCTGTGATATTTTTTTTCAGGATTATTTGATGGGGAAAAAAGTAGCATATATTCAACTTTTTTTAAAATTTATTTTCTAATGTATTTATTTTCAATTTAACATATCAACATATAAACATATTGATATATTTAACACATGAATAAGAGTATGAAACATTTATGAAACCAAACTTTTGAACGGCAATGTATATTGTTACAAAATATTTCAATCTCCTTCAGTCTGTTTTCTGGGAATAGATAACTATGTATTTACCTCAGAGCTGGCTATAAGGAAGGCAAAACAGGGCAGTGTTGAGAGCAGCACAAAGGCCAAAGCAACAGGTCTCCTGAAAGGTGAAAAACAGTTATGTCATTCTATCATAATGAGATTTGATCAAAGAACAATTAACCTCAGAACATTTATGAGCAAAATAAAGTACCAGCCAATACACATCCCTCTCATATTCATATGGTTCTTCAAGATTCTTCAAATAATACCACAGTATACGTTAAATAAGATCACAATATCATGTGGTAATAATTTGCTACCAAGTCTCTAAAATGTGATTTTACCATGGTAAAATATCCAAAAGAGACAAAGGTAAGCTAATTATTTTTTCAGCTTTTCTGCGGTTTTCTGTGCAGCTATTTGTATTTTTAATGAAATTCAGAAGATTTCTCTCACCATTTCTTCCGAGCAACCAGTGCTGCCTTCTTCATGAACACCATATATTTCATAGGTAACCAAATCAGCATTGCCACTGATGTTACATAAGCCACAGATGAAGCCACAATTAGCCAATACGCTGTTGTAGAATTTCCACCAGTTGGTTGCAATTGACTTTTTACTCTAGCCACAATAAGGGCAAAACGTTGCATTATGATAAAAAGCGGGACACAAAAACTGGCAAACTGCAGCACCTCACAAACAGCAAACTTAATCCTGCTCCCTGAGCCCATGCTGTGGAAGGGATGTGGGGGGAAAAGGAAAGAAAAGAAAGGGGGAAAAAGGAGTTGTTGTTGTCCTCCAGTCCCTAAACTGGTGGGGTGGGGCTGCATTGTGCCAAAGCACTGGCATATTCCATCCACAACAATGGAGCAGAGAGCAGCTGGGCTACTGCTTACTCTGCACTCACTATTGTATGGCCAGGACCTGAACACATTACATGCAGAAATCAGGCAACAAACCAACTACTGTGGTGGTCTCTGCTTCTTCTCTGAAGAATCACTCTTGAAGTCTTGGGGTTTTGATGCCAGAAGATAGGCTTTATTTGAAGCAGAGAAGACACTTCAGTGAATTCTCCAGAATCTCTATCTAAAACATCTTTTATACAGTTTTCTCTAGGCGTGTTCAATACATTGTATACATATTTGTTATGAGATCACGATGCAGTCAGGAGGCCTAAATTTTATGTTCCGTGACAGTAAGGGCTCATCATATGTTTTGCCTAAAGGAAAAACATAACAAGCAGCTTCACCCTATGTCTGCACTTCTCATACAGATTTCTATACACGCAGACAACTTACACATGATTATAATAGTAGAATAAGTTGCTACAAAAATGGCTATATTCACATTGATTATACTTGAATCATTTATATTTTGATTAATAAAACTCTTCATCATTCCCCCCTTTGAGACTTACTAAGTCTCACATTTACTCATCTTTACCCAGAGTGCAGTTTCATAATTTAGTCTCATCAGTTATCACTACCTAGTGACTAAATTAAGTCACACAGTTTTATCACCAATGACCAGATTATGCAACAGCACTTTGGCGGAGCAGCAGGACCAAACATCTCCTCCCACACTTGACTAGGAAGGAGTAAAAGATCCTGTCTCCGTAACCCCTTATTTAAGATAAAACAATGTTATAAGCATGAGCGTGCAAATTGGTTCAGCGCTTACCTGTGGTTGCCACAGTTATGTAGAATACAATAGAAGTAAACATCAAAACATAAAAAATGTAACATCACAAAAAATAGCATAGTTGATCTTCAGCCCAGACACTTTGCGCATCGTAGAGGGCCACCCTTGGGCAGAGGTTAGGCTAGCACTTACACCCAGGGCATGGCTCATCTTTATACTTCTTCTTCGTCCTCAGTTGAGGTACTAGAGTCTTCATCATTTGTCAATGTTTGTGACTTCCAGTTGAATGCATAAGGCCCTGGAAATGTACATTTTGGTTACTCTTCAAATTAAATTTCTCATCATCTTGACATCTTAGTATTTCCATTTGCTTAGCTGTGGCTTTGACAACTAGTGACCTCAGTATAGGAAGTACACAGCAAAACAGTAATCCTCCTATTACTACTGCAACTCCTAAAAACATTCCTAATTTAGCTAACCATGCTCCCCATGCTCCTAACTTTAAATAAAACCAATCCCACATTTTATTATCTGTCCCAGCAATAAGTAAATAAGTTTTTCAATTTGGTCATTACTTCAGTGAATGCTCCTTCTGGAGCAGTATTATTTGGTATAAAAGTACAGCATTGCTCCCCAAACATAACACACACTCCTTTCTCAGCTAACAAATAATCCAAAGCTATTCTGTTTTGCCATGTCATTCTGCTTGTTGTATCCAATTGCTCTCCTAAAAGTGATAAGGCCTCATCAGTGTAATTAATACATCTTTGCTGATTGTAATATATATAATTTATCCATTCTGTATTTTTATTTTTCATAATCCAAATGAATATTGATTCAATACCTGATTTGACTTCATCTCTTGCTTTAAACTCATAGGGTGTACCTCTTGGTTGACCAATTGAATCTATATAAACTGCAGGATCTTTTTCATAAGCTCTTCTCGATCTGGATTTTTCTTCCTTTGTTTCTTCCTCTTCTAGAGAGATGTGACTCATTTTATGTGTCAGCATAACCCTAGTACATAATCCTGACCATTTTTCTGGTAATGTTGTCAAGAGGCCATATTCTAATCCACACATCCACCATACGTCTGCCAATGCAATATCGATGTCATCAAATATAGGTGTGTGGCAAGGGGGGCATGGCAACGCGAGGGGCAGCGGGATAGAGAGTTGGGAGAGGAGCGGTGAGTAAGTGGGTCAAGTGCAAATGACAAACACCTGTGTCTTGTTCCAGTAAGTGGCGTGGAGCGACCGCATAAAGGGACCTGGAAAGGACAAGATGAGAGGGAGAGACAGACCGTTGACTGGTGGCTGGTGACTGTGTGGGCTTGGAACCCATTGTTGCTCTGGAGAGCCCAACTTTATATTGCGTATGCATTGTGTTATATTGAGCGCTGGTAGCGCGACTTTTTGTTTGTGTGCTGTAGGGTTTGATACATAAATAATTTAATTTAACTCAAAGGGAATCATTTGTGATTTTATAGGGAATTTGAACAGAATCACTGTTTTGCAGCTGATCACTGAGTCGGCAGCGATTCACTGAACGAGCCGTATAACATTAATTCTGCACTGGATATTAAAATCCAAAATATAGTGAAAACACTATTAATAAGCACAGTAACAAGATCGGCAGATTGAGACATTAACTTGTAAGCACAAAACACACGATACTTCTCTGTTAAATATAAATATGACTTTATTTATATAAACCTAAGACATAAACTAATCTAACACATGAACACACGCAGTCACACATTCACACGTTGCAGAAAGAGAGAAAGGAGGAGTTTAGAGAATGAGAAAGTGAAATCCCAAGTTTATAACAATATGTTCTATTGCATAGACCTGAACAACCATCAGTCACTTAATTAACCCTCGCATTGAGTTTCTCAATGAGGCTAAAATTTATATTAAATGCACCAGTTCAGTTAGAATCTGGAGGTACTTGCTTGCGTTGCCTTTGTGTTACAGGGATTCCCTTCTGTCATCATCGTTGCAGGAAAGGGGTTTTCCCGAGTTGGTGATTGGCTGGAAGTTCAGTAGTCTTTGAAGTGATGTCTTGGGAAGCCAATGGTTGGGCGTTGGCTGAGGATGGTTTTGGAGTCGGTTGCTGGTTGAAGTTTGAAGCGGGTGCAGTCGGAGCTGGACTTTGCGGCAAACTTAACTTTTGAACACGAGACTCAACGGAAAGAAAAGAAACTAAAGTAAAAGAATAAAATGAGTAACGAGACCGAGTGGTTTTTCCTCTCATCGTGGTGTTAAATAGCAACTGGCCGGTAGGCCAGAGCACGCTCAAAGAGCGCTAAAAAGCAGCGTCAAAACGCAGTGACGAGAAGAGAGAAGGGAAAAGGACGAGAAGGGAAGGTTTGATGGTGTCCTGAGTTTTTAAACTCGGCTTCTGGACACATCCCATCTGGTGTCTTGACCAATTAGATAGGCTATTATCTTAGCTAGGGTTGTTCCTTCCATCATTAATCAGCATGTTATCAGTCACATGGTCCGAATTTTACACACTCTGGCAAAGTATACTTTTGGATGTGATTTCTATAACCAGAATATGATACATTTGACAAAGAATCAATTGGAAGAAACGTTTCAAGCTAGAATTGTCAAACTCATACATACCAAACACGAATAAACCTTAAAGTCATTCAATAGTTATTAAAAAGACATACATAATATGTGCTTAAAACATGATAGTCTAATGTGTGGTTACATACATAATATAGTGTTATGCCTAGCAATGTCCTTTTAGGATGATTTTATGTGCATTTGAAAAAGAAAGTCTCTGTGTAGTTCTATGTAGGACATAGGGATATGTTCGGTGAAGACCAGAGAGAGGTTAAAAGGTCTCCTAAAGAATTTCAGTCTCAGTCTTTGTCTTGCATGTGTGGGGGAAAAGTCAATCTAAAGAAGCTTGTGATTTCTCTTGTGGAACACATGTGATGGCCATCTCTTTGACCATTAATCTTGATTATTTGCCCCAAATTTGACGATCTCCTTCCTGCGTTGGACTTATCAATAAGTGTTCTTTTGTCTTAATTTTGCAATCTGTTCTGGAAGAGGCTTGTTGGTTATGCTTCCTTCAGAGGTTGGAGCAAGGATCAGATTTATGACGTTGTCCTGTTTTCTTGGGGCCTCTCCGGAATTTCGGCTCCTCATGTTTCGATGTTCTGATCGAATCGTAGTTCTGTCTGACTCGTTCTGATCCTACATACCCCCCTTGATTGGCGATGTGTCGAGTTGGAGACAACTGCAAGCACTGGATAAACAGAGGCAGAAGAAGCAGACACAAACACAGCAAACAACAAGACAACACCTCCATGACAGTTACTGTACTGGTGCAGGGCATCAGGTTATTCGGGTACAGGCGGTTATATTCAATTGGTCAATCTAGTTTGTTAACTGAATAGTTATTAGTTCAATTTTGGAAATTGTTGTCCTAATTTAGTTTAGTATGTTGATTCTTGATCAAATTTTGTGATTAGATGTGTTTGTTTCTTCTAAGTTGTCTCAACTTAAGAATGTTCACCTTTAGTTTCTGGTGACATCATTTGTGGTAAAATTGACCTATCGTGCATGGAGCTCTCTGGCTTCCATTTTAGAGTGGCTTGGGGATATTAGGTGTGGTGAGTCAATCCTAATATCAGACCTTTGACCCTTGCAGGGTGTCTAGGTTTTTCACCTACTAAAGAAAGAGGGGAAGGAAAAAGATAGGTAAAAGAAGAACAAAACAAACAAAGCTGCTGTGGGTTTTCTTAGCATGGTTTGCAACTACTGTTGATCTAGGATGTCATGTGCAGCTAGGGAGTCATGTACCTTAACTTAGTGTCAGGTGTTCTAACTATGGTGAGGATAGCTGCATGTTCCTTCATGGTGATGTATGTAACTTTATGTTACGCTAAAATTTGGATATTCTACTTGTGGGAAGAATATGTTTGTTAAATGTGTTATCAGTAGATGTGGTTACCTCTGGGTGTATGTAATGTTGTGTGTGTTACTGGTGTAGTGTAGGTATGGTCAGATCTGTTTCAGTCTGTGTTGTCTCCCCCCTTTTCGGGTATGTCAGTGAAGACTGGCTCTCTGCATCCTTGGCTTGGATGAGGGCGTGTCCATGATCTAATGGGGGTCAGTCCAGAAAGACAGGAAGTTCTTTAGCAGACAGTCGGAGGTAGTTTGGCCTGGCTGTGTGAAGCTGGGATGCAAACTTCGTCTCCTATGCTGCATTCTTCTTGTGCTGCCTTCTGGATGTGGCAGACTTTCTGACCTTCTGTGCTTTGGTGGTTGCTGCTGCACAGACAAGAATGTGGTTCTTGGAGTTGGAGTTAATTTAGCAGTTTGTTAGTGAGTGATGGGTGACTGAGGTGATGTTCTCTGGTACCTCAGTTTTCATCAACAGTTGGCCGTGAGAGACTTGCTCGTTCGGGGTGGTTGTTGAACAGGTGCTTGTCATCTCTGATATGGTGGTGTACCATGTGATCGCCGGCCTTCCGTTCTGTCGCTGGTCACAGCGAACATGATTCAATTTTGTATGAGCCTCGATGGTGTGGCCCTCTGTGGAGTTGGGGTTGAACTTGCTGATGTTTTTAGACAGCTTGTCGAGGTCTTTGACGGTCATCCCAAGTGCAGCTCCAAGGTCTGCTTGGATGGGAGGTTTTCTTCCGTTGACAGGAAAGAGTTCTGTGGCGAAGGCAGGTGAGGTTTTGGGTTGTGGCCCTTCGCTTCTTTCGTTGCGTACCAGTTCTTGGACGTAGGACTCAGCTCTGCTCAGCAGTGGTGAGGCTGAGAGATGTTTCTCTTGCCTTGGCTCTTGTTTCTGCTCATAAGCATGTTTGAGTTCTTTTCTGACCATATAGAGCTCAGTTGGTATCGTCTAGTTGTTGGGTCAGATTGTCCATTTCAGTTCTGTACCTTTCAAGGTGGTCTTTCAAGGTACTGATTTCAGCATTCTTGTTGCTGATGCCATTCTTGGCTTTCTCTAGTAGCTGTTCGGCATACTGGAGTCTGTTTACCAGGTCTTTCTGGGCAGCTTTTGCATGTTGTTGGTCAAGCTGAGCTGCTGTCAGGGCTGCTTGGAGCTCTTTAACTTGTTCCGTTGTTTCCTGCTCCCTCTCGTTGGGTGCTTTGGGTTGATCTTGAACTTTCACTTCCAGCTTGTCTATGCGGCGTTGAGCACATTGTCAGCTCCTCTTGAAGATGGGTGATGTGCTTGTCGCTCAGCTTCAGCTGGGACTTGAAGGCATAGCTTAGGGAGCTGGTGATTTTGACTAGCTCCTCGTGGTTGGTGTTCTGGCTCAAATCTTGTGTCAGAAATCTTCTCAGAATTAGGATTATTATTAAAAATAATAACAGTTCAAGGGTCTTGGGGGTGAGACTGTCTGTCGTGCCTCTCAGCCAAGTGTTCCCATCTTCCCCTTGGGCAAAGGGGCCTGCAGTCTGCGGCATGTTGGCACGCTGGGGAGAAGAGAGACTGACACAGATCTGTGTGTAGTAGAAGCCTATGTGTGGTGGGACAACTAAGTGTTGTGCCAGTGATTCTGAACCACTAGTGTAGTGTGGTGATGACTGTGTTGGTCTCAGGGTATCTAGGTAGACTAGAGATGTGAAGACTTCGTCACTTCTACATAATACTACTATTGTTAGAAACTGCAACAAAATTAAAATAGAAATATAAACTTTTGAACTGCGGGTTTCGTCTGGTCAGAGGAGAACTGGCCCCCCGACTGAGCCTGGTTTCTCCATTCTGTCACAGAGGGAGTTTTGGTTCCTTGCCGCTGTCGCCTCTGGCTTGCTCAGTTGGGGACACTTAATTTCTAGCGATTATCGCCGATTTGATTGCACAGATACTATTTAAACTAAACTGAGCTAGACAATGACATCTCTGAATTCAATAATGAAATGCCTTTAACTGAAAATTGAAAATTGAGTGTTTAATCTTATCATTATACATTACTGACACTCTATCCTCCAATTTGATACTGTTAAGTGCTTCACAATCTGTATTGTAAAAGCGCTATATAAATAAAGGTGACTTGACTTGACTTGACTTCTAATGAGGAAGAGGGAAAAGAGAGAAAAAGGTGAAAAACAAATTCAATTAAAAGAAACAATTCCTTTCTTTTCAAATGAGGAAAATTATAATTTTTTTCAATTAAATGTTATCAAGGAGGCAAACAATATTATTAAATCTCTGTTTTAGACAAACAAATATAATAATAATTCTGATATCTCTTTCTTAGTCTGACAGTATTGACAACGTACACCTTACAGTTGGACTGCTCACCAGGGAGGCTGTGAGGCAACGGTTGCCCAAAACATATCTCTATTAAATTGATCTCAGCATTGGGTGAGATGCTAAAATTTGGATTGCATTTTTAAATGTAGGGAGGTTAGGAAGAACGAAAGAGGGTTTGATTACAATCAAATTCGTAAGGATGATTCGCCTTTTGACAGGATTGTGTATTTCATTCACATAGAATTGATTGATGGTTCTTACAGGTCCCTACAAATGTGAAAAGTGAAGAGGAAAGAAAGCAGGAGGGAAGGAAACTGTAGATTAAGTGGATCGGGTCCACTAGCAAGCTGTTATGCCCAACTACGAGTGGAGCGTTGTTTTCAGTTGCTGCACAACCAATCAACAAAAATAAATTTTGGGTGAAAGAGATTTGTCTCTCTAATTTATTTGAACTCGTAGTGAGGGATAACAATGTCTCCTATTAAGGCTCGGGTGTGTCGTTCCCAAGCTAGGATACAAAGAGGAAAGAAAATGGTAAGACAAAGTAAAATTGAAAAGTAATGAATGGGTAAAATAAGCAAAAATTAGATTTAAATAAAAGAGGAAATAAGTAAATAAAAATAGCGGCTAAGTTTATAACCAAAACAGGAAGAATGAGGGGGTAAAACGCAATAAAGTAATGAGTGAGTATAAGTCTAAATAGAATCTATTGATAAGGGTAATAAAGCAATTAGGTAGAATAAGTTTACTTAAACTTTCAAAGTTCAAGACTTATTTGTACCTAAAATGACTAGGCCCAGAAAGAGAATACTAGAAGTAATGATCATATGAAATGATCTGAGGGGAAATTTGAATGATTCCAAATAAATGTAATGTTTTAATTAAATTTGAATTTGGCACAATTAATAATTGTAAACTAGTATTTCCCTTTCTAGTAAAATGCAAATAAGTGGTAAGAAGTGAGAAATTAGATAAACAAGAAAGAGAAAGACCAACAAGTGTATTAGTTTAGATGTTTAAAGGGTTAAACCACTTTAGCTTTTCAAACACACACTAGCTGTGTCTGAAACCGCTCCCTATCCACTATATAGTGCACTATATCGGGTGTCAGCCATTTTGTAGTGCAGTCCAAATTCTGAGTGAACAACTTCATTCCCTACATTCGTTCACTACTTTTTACCCACAATGCATTCTGATTTCGAGTGTACAACCGATGTACACTCGTTGAAGCACTATTTCCCACAATCCAATGCGGAGAACCGACGAGCTGTTAGAGAGAGTGGGAGCGAGCGAGAGATGCCATTTAATTTACAAAAATGATGATAATTTGGTGGATATTTAAAAATGTTCGTTGGTGGCGTATTCATTCTGATGTCAAATTAACGGTCGCCTGAGGGTGCTCTACGGCCATGCCAAAACGCTGCTCGGGAGAGTTTCAAGATACTCCAAACAATAAATACATAAAATGATGAACATGTAGTGAGCTTATTTTTCTTGACAGTATTTTAATAGTATTTAATGATTATGAACATAGGCTATAAGCATTACAAAACAAATTAATAATATACCATCAATGAAACCACAAAGCTGATTACAATATAAAGTCATTTTAAGTGTTATTGCTATTAATATTATTTTCTAAAATATAAAAGTAGGCTACATAAGATGTTTTTGCAACAGCCAAGTCTCATGCGCAGTGTATACACGTCACCGTCTGAATCCGTTCACTTCATTTCGTTCACTCCTTCTGATATAGTCCACTCAACTGCCACACACTATATAGGGATTAGTGAATGAGTGAACGAGTGAGCGATTTCGGACACAGCTACTGTATTCAACCACTGGATGCTAATGCTAACTGCTAACCTTTGAGGCTAATGTCTTTAGCATAGGCTTCAATGTAAACACAACCGTTTCGTTAGCTTAGCAACAGTATGGAGTTTGTTTACAATAGCATTGATGTGCTGCGCGTGCGCAGTTTAGAGTTGCTCCGGAAGTAGGTTAAGACACACACGCACACCAGTCTCGCTCAGAAGCGTCTCATCTTTCATCCACAGCAATGGAAAAGATTAAATAACTTAGTTTATGCTCACAATTTAGATTAATCTGCCCGCATTCTCCACCAATATTATGTAGGGTTTGATACATAAATAATTTAATTTAACTCAAAGGGTATCATTTGTGATTTTATAGGGAATTTGAACAGAATCACTGTTTTGCGGCTGATCACTGAGTCGGCAGCGATTCACTGAACGAGCCGTATAACATTAATTCTGCACTGGATATTAAAATCCAAAATATAGTGAAAACACTATTAATAAGCACAGTAACAAGATCAGCAGATTAAGACATTAACTTGTAAGCACAAGACACAAGATACTTCTCTTTTAAATATAAATACGACTTTATTTATATAAACCTAAGACATAAACTAATCTAACACATGAACACACGCAGTCACACATTCACACGTTGGAGGAGTTTAGAGAGTGAGAAAGTGAAATCCCAAGTTTATAACAATATGTTCTATTGCATAGACCTGAACAACCATCAGTCACTTAATTAACCCTCGCATTGAGTTTCTCAATGAGGCTAAAATTTATATTAAATGCACCAGTTCAGTTAGAATCTGGAGGTACTTGCTTGCATTGCCTTTGTGTTACAGGGATTCCCTTCTGTCGTGGTCGTTGCAGGAAAGGGGTTTTCCCGAGTTGGTGATTGGCTGGAAGTTCAGTAGTCTTTGAAGTGATGTCTTGGGAAGCCAATGCTTGGGCGTTGGCTGAGGATGGTTTTAGAGTCGGTTGCTGGTTGAAGTTTGAAGCGGGGGCAGTCAGAGCTGGACTTTGCGGCAAACTTAACTTTTGAATACGAGACTCAACTGAAAGAAAATAAACTAAAGTAAAAGAATAAAATGAGTAACGAGACTAGGTGGTTTTCCTCTCATCGTGGTGTTAAGTAGCAACTGGCCAGTAGGCCAGAGCACGCTCAAAGAGCACTAAAAAGCAGCGTCAAAACGAAGTGATGAGAAGAGAGAAAGGAAAAGGACGAGAAGGGAAGGTTTGATGGTGTCCTGAGTTTTTAAACTCGGCTTCTGGACACATCCCATCTGGTGTCTTGACCAATTATATAGGCTATTATCTTAGCTAGGGTTGTTTCTTCCATCATAAATCAGCATGTTATCAGTCACATGGTCCGAATTTTACACACTCTGGCAAAGTATACTTTTGGATGTGATTTTTATAACCAGAATATGATACATCTGATAAAGAATCAATTGGAAGAAACGTTTCAAGCTAGAATTGTCAAACTCATACATACCAAACACGAATAAACCTTAAAGTCATTCAATAGTTATTAAAAAGACATACATAATATGTGCTTAAAACATGATAGTCTAATGTGTGGTTACATACATAATATAGTGTTATGCCTAGCAATGTCCTTTTAGGATGATTTTATGTGCATTTGAAAAAGAAAGTCTCTGTGTAGTTCTATGTAGGACATAGGGATATGTTCGGTGAAGACCAGAGAGCGGTTAAAAGGTCTCCTAAAGAATTTCAGTCTCAGTCTTTGTCTTGTATGTGTGGGGGAAAAGTCAATCTAAAGAAGCTTGTGATTTCTCTTGTGGAACACATGTGATGGCCATCTCTTTGACCATTAATCTTGATTATTTGCCCCAAATTTGACGATCTCCTTCCTGCGTTGGACTTATCAATAAGTGTTCTTTAGTCTTAATGTTGCAAGCTGTTCTGGAAGAGGCTTGTTGGTTAGGCTTCCTTCAGAGGTCAGAGCTAGGAATCTGATTTATGATGTTGTCCTGTTTTCTTGGGGCCTCTCTGGAATTTCGGCTCCTCATGTTTCGATGTTCTGATCGAATCTTAGTTTTGTCTGACTCGTTCTGATCCTACAGTGCAAAAAGCTAAAAAAAAACGCCAGTAACAGTCAAGCCGACCTCATCCTCTTCCTTCCTGATCATTGACCCGGGAAGGAAGCAGGAGGGACGCTGCCATCATGCAAACTCCAACAAGTATGCCGTTTGCGGATGTCATCTCGCGATCCTCCATCAAGAACAACATCAGGCACTACTTGATATGCGGAGTGACCAGGAGCGTCGCTTCCAGGCCATCATCCAGGCGCAACAGGAGGACCGCGAGACGTTCCGGAGCTGGATGGACTGGGAGGTTCAGGCAGAAACAGCAACTCGGCAGACCCCCCCACCCCACCCACCTGCTGCTAAACAAGATGGGGGCTCAGGATGACCCCAAAGCCTTCTTAGATCTCTTTGAGAAAACAGCGGAAACCGGTGGGTGGCCACGAGAGCAATGGCCGGTGCGTCTGATACCGCTGTTGTCAGGGGAAGCGCAGGTAGCTGCTCACCAACTGCCCGTGCAGAACCCTCTGGTCTTTGACGATCTTAAAAGAGCCATCCTCCAGCGGGTCGGCCGAAGCCCAGAGCAACTTCACCAGCGGTTCCGTTCACTGGTCCTGGGCGAGAGCGGTCGGCCCTTCGTGATGGCACAACAGCTCCGTGACTCATGCCGCAAATGGCTGCTGGCTGAGGGAAGCGACGTTGAGCACATCATCGACCGGGTGGTACTGGAGCAGTTCATCACTCGTCTGCCAAGGAAGAATGCAGAGTGGGTCCACCGACCGACGTCACTGGACTCAGCCATCCAACTGGCGGAAGATCAGATGGTGGCGTGCCCCGGGGTCGGCAAACCCCTTCCAGCTGTCTCTCTCTCTCTTCGCCCTTTGTTTACTCCCTCTACCGCTCGACCTGTCCCTCTTCCTAGGTCCCGTCCTCCAGGTTCTCCTCGAGTGGGACCGGGCAGGATTACGCTGTTGGTCCGAGAGCTCCGCCCAGTAACAGTCAAGCCGACCTCGTCCTCTTCCTTCCTGATCATTGACTTTGTTACAAGGTGGTGGGCCTTCTTTTATCACTGAATAGTCATCTTTACATCGTGGTATTTTCCATATCTTGCTGCATTTCCCTTCAAATCTTCCTACGTTAATATTTCCCTTCTTCTCATAATATTCAAATTCCTGATCTTCCATTAATTGTATTTTTCCTTGTGGCTATTGTATTATTATTATTTTTTTCTGTACTATTGGCCATTTACGGGTACCTATGCACTGTAATTCAGTTGCTTCTCTGTAGTTTGTTGTAGATTGGAGAAACTGGCACAATATGGGCAAAATGCCATTTTTTGGGTACAGTTTCTAAAGACATTTATCTCTCTACCTCTTTCTATAAAGCATTTACCTCCCAATCTCACTACATCTAACCCCATTGCATTAGCTTGTCCTTGACATTTCTTAAACCACTCATCATGAAATATTCTGCAACTAGAACTGTGTATAGGTATTGGTACAATATATAAAACTGGTCTTGCTTCAAAGCAAACTATACAGTTTTCCCATTTCTCTTTTTCTGCTGTGTAATTTACCCATTTATACCAATTGTTGTCTTCTGCCTTTTCCCATAATATATCTGAATTGCCCATTTTCTTATAAGTAATATTATGATTGTCCTCTACAATGTATCTATGTTGTCTAGATATTTTTCCTCATATAGTTCTTGTTTTTTTGATTAAGTCAAAACCACTGCCAGATTCATCCGAGGGTTGAAAAGTCAATTCTAGGGAAATCGGGTTGCTGTTGGTTATAGCTTGAGTTTGCCAAATTAGATGCATTAGGGATGTGATGATCATCAGATGTGTTATCAGACTTATTCTTTCTCCTCTCCTGTTTGTCTGGCAGGAGAATGTGAGCTCCTTGTACATATGGTTTTGAGCTTTCATCAGTTTGCACTTCATCTTGTGTCACTGGTCTTTCCTCGTGACTTTCTCCTGAATTATCTGCTTCCCTCTGTTTCCGTCCGTACTTTGGGAACTCAAGTACAGTGGTTTAGATCAGTGTTTCTCAACTGGTGGGTCGCGAGACCTTTCTGAGTGGGTCGCGGAGTGTACGGCCAAAGAAACGACATCAACAACACAAAAAATGTTTTTCTGATGCGAGACTTTTATTTTAAAAGACGTGCATAAAAGCCGTTGACACTTCTGCCAGATGCAGTTTAACCCTTTTAAACCGGCTGTGTCGGCGCCGACACATCAGACCAAGCTGTATTCATGTTACCATAACTCTTCTACCATTTGCACTATCAAAATAATTCAAATTGCTCCTGACAGCAGACGAAATGTGCTTTTCGGCAATATATGGCTTATTACGGTAATTTCTTGCGCTCCGTCAACAAATGACGGCAGATTTCCGGGAGAGCGGGAAGGGAGAATTTGAATGGAGAAATAGGGAGCGCGGAGTTTGTTATTGCATAAAATAATAAACAAAATGAACAAAAACATGGTCAAGGAGGAGTAAACAGCATAAGAGTCGATTAGGATGATTTTTGATGAGACTTTGGGAGCAGGCTGAGTGAGACTTTTTCACATGTGATACATATAATGAGTCAATGTGTGTGTGTGTGTATGAACAAAAAAGCCTCCTGAATGAAAACTGTGCAACCCAGTGTCCCAAAAATACTTGTATATATGTATTATAGTTGAATTTTGAAGTAAGAAGTGTTGGATTATTTCGATCATGATTTTTCTCTTTTTTTTCTAAATAAAAAACAGAAAAATTATTCCGTTTTTTTTTTTTTTGTCTATTTAAATTCTGTTTACAAACTCAAAAAACAGAACTGGTCAAGAACTGTACTTTTTTGAAAGCCATTTGTTTTCTGAAAAAAATGACACCTTGCACTTGAAAATAGCACATTCTGTTAGAATTTTACAGTCAAATAAACAAAATGTGTGAAAATGACCTATTTTACCCTTAGGTTTTAAAGGGTTAAATGAGTGCATGAGAAAAATGCACTGTCCCGATTCAGCATGCGGTCAGATGAGATGTTGATAGGCTTAATGTCATTATTCTATCGTTATTTCGTAACTTATGAACTCACCTCAGAAAAACGAACTATCCTGTCCTGCCAGATGTTATATGGTCCTCGTAGCGCGCCCTCTTCATTGCGCGCGGCGTGCTGTATATCACTTCACTAAAGCGCAGAAACTATACGAGCATGCAACGCGTGAAATAAAAGTACAGTACCGATAAATCACTGGAGAACCACTGGTTTAGATGATACCACGTTGTACTTCCCTCCACTTGAACTGCTGTTGGAGTAGCTCTCACCACTTTGTAGGGTCCCTCTCTCTTGGGCTCATTCCACTTTCTCCGGAATACCCTCAGATATACTTGGTCACCTGGAACAATTGGCCATTCCGACTCTGTTTCCTCACAGGGCTCTTTTCTTGTTTCCTGTAAATAGATAGCTTTATGTATGGCAGTTAATTTCTTCATATAAGATAGAAGTTCCATTTGCAATTGCTCTAGAGGAGGTCCTTTGTAGGGACCTCTACAATATGGCACAGGCATAGGTCTACCCGTAAGCATTTCATGCGGTGTTAAATGCGTGTTTCTGTTAGTTTGCATGCGATAGTGCAAGAGGTAACGCATCAATCCAATTAAGCTTAGTACTTTCACATATTTTGTTTAGTTTGGCCTTGATGGTTCCATTTAATCTCTCTACCGCCCCTTGTGATTGAGGATGGTAAATGCACCCTGGTCTCTGCTTTATTCTCAATTGTCACAGTACTTGTTTTACAGTTTTTTTTTGTATGAATGCCGATCCATTATCTGAACTTATTCCTGATGGTATTCCAAATCTAGGAATTACTTCTCTTGTTAGAAATTTAATTACTGTTTCTGCTCCCTGATCTGCTGAAGGTACTGCCTCCACCCATCTGCCTTGTACTCACTTTAACATATCCACATAGTCCATTACCAAATGCTTGAATGGTCCTTCTGGTACTGGTATATGGCCTATTGGTGTTGTTATTCCTTTACTCACATGTGGCCAGAAATTCACCTACCATTGCATGTAAATAAGGAGACCAATACCCTTGCTGTTTAATTTTCCTTATCACTTCCCCCCTTGCACAATGGTCAAAACCAATGCGCATCTGAAATGAGAACATTCAAAAATGAAGTTGGGGCAACAATTTACCCTTCACGTGTACGCCAAATATCTTGCGTGTCTTTTTTTGCTCCCCTTTGGTGCCACACTGAGTGTTCATAGGGGCCTGCTTGTTGTTGAATTCGAATAATATTGTCCAATTGGGGTTGAGGTTCTATAAGTACTACAGGTGCTAAAACTGCTACCTGACACCCTGAGGCTTTTTTAGCATCTAAATCTGCTGCATTGTTCCCCTTAATGACAAAATCATTTCCTTTTTTATGAGCCTGACACACGAGTCTTTTTGGTAGCATCATAACAGAAATTAATTGACCTATTTGTTCAGCATGTTGTATGGGTGTTCCATCACTTTTTTGGAATCCTCTTTGTTTCCATACTGCTCCAAATAAATGACATACACCATGAGCATATGCTGAATCAGTGAAAATATTGGCTGTCTGTCCCTTTGCCAATTGACATGCAGCTGTGAGAGCTTTTAATTCTGCTAATTGAGCAGAGCAAGGCAGTACAAAATGTTGTGATATCACAGGCACAAATTCTTTGTTGTCCTTCTTCACTACTGAATATCCTGTATGATTTCCTGCATGATCTCTAAAGCTAGAACCATCTACGAAGTAAGTGACTTCTGCCTCAGGGATTGGTGTAGACTCCAGATCTGGCCGTAATCTCGTAAATGTCAATGAATCAGTCACACAATCATGAGGTTTTCCTTCAAAAGCCAAATTAATGAATTCAGATGGATTAACTGTACGACATCGCTTAATAGTAACATCTGGATATGTAAGTAGTGATGAATAAGCTAGAATTCGGGCTTGAGTCAGAACAAATTTCCCTTGTTCTATTAACTCTACAATTTTGTGATGAGTATAAATAGTTACTGGGTATCCCATGGTTATTGTGGATGCGTTCTCATATGCATAATATACTGCTGCAAGGCCTAGTTGGTAACATGGTGGGTAACCCTGAGCTACACTGTCCAATTTTGTACTGTCGTAAGCAATAGGCTGTTTTTTCCTACCACTACAAGTTTCTTGCATCAATACAGCTGATGCATAACCATCAGCCCTATTTGCGACATACAGATGAAATTGTTTAGCATATTCAGGATTTCCCAAGGCAGGGGCCTGTTGTAGTGACCTCCTTGTGCTAATTTTGTTAGGACTTTGATAGAATCTTTATAACATTGTTCTAGTGATGTGGAACAAAGAATTAAATCATCTACATATTGTAACAGAGTACTGTCTATCATAAGATCCTCTAAATCCGCTTTAAGAACTTGATTGAATAAATGTGGCGATTGTTTAAACCCTTGAGGCATTCTGGAGTAGGTATACTGTTTACCTGCATATGTAAATGCAAATATATATATCTACTCTGCTAGTGGAACACTGAAGTAGGCCGAACAGAGATCAATTACTGTAAAGTATTTTGCATCAGGAGGGACATTCGTCAGTAGCGTGTGCAGTTTTGGTACCTCAGTTGGCAAATCTTTTACTATATCATTGATTGCTCGTAAGTCATGAACAAGATGCCATCTGTTTCTGTCTGCTTTGATCACAGGCACAATCAGAGTGTTACAATAACTAGTTGTTTCTATTAATACTCCTGCCTTCAGTAAACCTTCAATAGTGTTTTTTATACCTGCTTCAGCATCAGGACGTAAAGGGTATTGTGATTTTCTGGGCAGACGTGCATCTGGCTTAAGTTGTACTCTCACTGGGTTTGCTGATTTTATCAATCCTACATCTGAGTCATGTTGAGACCATAGTTCAGTTGGTGCCTGACTCTCTACTTCCTTAAATAGTTCAGTGTCAGTAGTGTCTATCAATTCAGATGTTGTAGCCATCTGAGTCAGTTTCTTTTGACTGATAACTACTTTCTGAGGAATTCCCATCAAACTTGTTGCACATAAAATTTTGATGTAATTTTTGTCAGCTGAATGAAAAATCAGCGGATGTTCTATTGATTCCCATTTGCTTTGTTCTGCCTTTTTCATAATTGCTTCCCAATTTTTTTCCTACATATAAAGACACATGTGGCACAGAATCTGTTACATTGTAGCATTTTTTTCACAAATTCACATTCAGATATACTCAGAGCTGATCCCTGTTTACCTATTATAGTGTGCTGTGAAATTATTTAATTTTTTTGTCCTTTAGTTTCTTCCTGCCATTTCTTTTCCATTTTTTCATCTCTTTCGGAATCATATATCATTGTACAATAAAATTCTGATTTTGGTAACTGTGCTTCTGGAATCTGTGCCTCAATAAACTTTCCCCATTTATTAATTGTCTGTCTCACATCTGGTTCTATCTGTCCTATCCAATAAACTAGAGATACACAGATTGCAATTTTCTTGGCCGATTCTGATTTCCGATTTTTTTGGATGTGTGACGTGCCGATACTGATTTTTGCCAATTCTGATTTTCTCTCTAACAACTATAACTGACAGCATATACAAACAAAAATCTATGCAAATTTCAATGTAAAAAATATTTACATAATAAAAGAAATTATTAAACATGACAATTCCCCCAATCTGGACTTAGTTACAGATTTTCTCTCACTTAAGCAACTCACAAAATAAAGTGCTCTGTGATTGGAAAGAGGAAGAAATAGTTAACTTAAAATGAGTTGCTGTGTGTAACAAAACAGATGTCATTTCCCACTAAGTTTATAAATGGTAATTTTTTCCCCTAACCTTCAGTTTATACTAAATTCTGCTAAACTGCTAAATTCAGTTAGCATAATAAGAAACTGTAGAGTTGTTACCATTCAAATGAAATTAGTATTAACAAACCCTTATCTTTCCACTGCTGAGGAAACAGAAGCTGCATCTGAAGTGTTATTAGATGCATTTATACAGACAGTTTGATGAAGCTGAGGTGCATTTACACTGCAATTTCAAATTCATAAATAATTTTATAAGATTAATGTTTTATATATATATATTTTTAAACATACAAATAAATGTTGAAAAAATGCAATGGTACTTTTAACCCTCTGGGATTTTCCTGATAAGGCCGAAATGAGCTTGAATTACTCTGCCATTTTTGATCGTACAGACAAGAGCAATACACCACTCAAATCTGTAAGGGGTCTACTTTTGTATGTATGGCATGTATACGCCCACATCACCGTAAACAAAGCAGCAACGCGTTCATCTCGGATACTTTTCCGTTTTGGAAGAACACGCTGTGAGGAATAAGCTTTGTATTTACCTCAGAAACGCAGATGAGAGGAAAAAGCCTTGTATTTACCCCCAGAAGACACGCTGAGAGGAAAAAGCTTTGTTTACCTCACAAACCGAACGCGAGCGCAGCTGGAGCCTGCAGAAGAGGAGATCTTTTATACCGAGTAAGTAATGTTTCTTATTGGCATTCGATAATGTGTTGTTGTCACAAAGTTGAATGCATTTACTAGTTGAACTTTTCCCAAACTATAACTCCAGAATAAAATGTGTGAAATCGAGTGCAACATTTTAAAATATGATAGGCAACCTTTCATTGCATTTAAATGTTGCAGGACGTGAGGATAGTTATATGTTCTATAAACAATGATATAAAAGTAATGTCTAAGAAAGTTTAGACCAATCTTTACTGTGAAATAGCCTACTCTGTTTGCAAATACCTGCTCAAACATGTTTATAATGAGCTTAACAATAATAATTTAGTTTCTCAGTTATAAAATGTTGTTTTTGTATTTTATGATAATACATGCAAAGCATGTGTGCATCTATGTTATAAAATCCAGTGGGCAATGTTGATGATTGCTAATGTAATAATATAGTTGCTCCTGATAAGCATATCAACATGCTCACTAATTTATTTATTAATTTTAGTGTGTGTGGGGGGTGCTTTATTTATTTATTTTGAATAGTAAAAATATGTAGGCCTATATATTATAATAAATATAATGTATTGTTTTTGCTGTACTTTGGATCAAATAAATGCAGGCTTGGTGAGCTGAAGACACTTCCTAAAAAAAAAAAAAAAAAACACATTACAAATCTTACTGTTTAAATAATTTGACTGGTAGTGTATGTATTGTCACCATGTTTGCTTTGTCTTTGTCCGTTCATTGTGTTGTTCACGTCTGTTTTGTATTTTCTCATGCAGTTTCTGCTGACTCCCGTTTTCCTGGGTTCCAGTTTCCTGCCACTGTTTTGGATATTGCACCCACGATGTCTTGACTCTTCTGTTGTTTATTTGTTTATTTGTTTGTTTGTTCCTAATAAACTGTTCAACTGCACTCGCAAGTGAATCTCAAGTTAATTTATGTGATAGTTATATGTATACACATTTCTTTTTTCCTCACATTCTTTCTTGTAACTCTTCCCTCTCAGTCACCTGACTGAATGGCTCATTATGGAGCTCATTATGCGGGCCTTTGTCTTCTCAGGTGTGAGTCACAGCATTATCCAGGATAGTTCACGCCCTCTCGCATTCTACTCAAAAAGTGGCTTAGAAAATTTAAATCAATATATTGTTTTCTCTGAATGAGTGAGTTAGATTATTTTCAGATCATTTTGAAGCAAAAATTCTAGGCTACAAGATCCAGTTCTCAAAAGTCTTGTGAACAAATTTTCTGTATGTGTGTTATGGCCTTATTTCAGTTCCTAAAAATTTTAGTTTTTTTCTAACCACGCATAAACGTTGTTTTCTCAAAAACACAATCATGTACGTACATGCTGTTCACATATTATTGTAGCCCAGTTTGTGCTGAATACAGTGTTTTTAGACTTTAGCCATTAAAATGTTTATAAGCAACTGAAAAAAGCACAAATGTCAGGGCATGACTTCAAAACTTCATTTATTCAACCAATTCATTCAAATGGTTGATTCATTCAGAAACAAGGCAAGTGACAGTCCTTATGAATGGGCCACTGAATCATTGACTCTCTGGATTCGTTCAAAAAGTGAATTCATTCAGTAATGAAACACCGCTGTGTTACTCGGAGACATGAAACAGTTCTGCTGTGGCTTTGATCTTAACTCTTTTCATCAACGAAACTGAACAAAAACAGTCAATATTTTTTCTACAATCTAAGTCGTTAATTTTAACTTCTCGTTTATTGAAATACTATTGTATATAATCAGTGTCATTGCAATCGTGTTGATATTGATATTCGGGGAAACATCATGGCTGTATAATGTTGCTTATCTAAATCATATTTTGTAAAAAAAAAAAAAAAATTCTACTGCAGTATGCATCTATAAATTTCTGTGAGTTACTTTGTGTGTGTGCTGTCTCTCTCAAACACTCATTCAGGCTGTGCAAGCCTCATCTGGCACGACATAAATACATTATCAGTCGCTATTTACATTGAATGCAATTAAAATTAGAATCATTCTCACACGAAACGACGTGTTTACACCATGGTTTACATGCGACTGTGAGTGTGCGCGTGGCTGTGACGTCATTGCCTGTGCCACTGGCAATAAAAGGATCGGCTTGAAATCAGCAAGAAGTGAGACTGACCGGCCGGTCACCGATCCGAGCCGGACATGCGAAAAATCGTCCAATTCCGATCACTGGCTGGTCAATCGGTGCATCTCTACAATAAACATTTGCTTTTGGCTCTACAACCATCATCTGAGTTTCTATTCTTATTGTGTCTATATATACTCCTTCAGGAGAACACCAAATTTGTAGCCCCAATTTACACAATGCATCTCTCCCTAACAAATTAGCAGGAGTCTGATTTGACACAAGAATGGGCATTGTTACACTTTTATTTTTTGTTTTTAGACACACTGGAGCTGTCATTGGAATTAGCTGCATTTGTCCCGAGAATCCTATTGTCTTTGCCAATTTTCCAGACAAGGGGAGATGTGAGACATAATTTGAATTTACACAAGTATAAACAGCTCCTGTGTCTACCATCATTGGTGTGGTCTTTCCCTCTATTTCAATTTGCAAAATAGGTTCTTGATCAGCTTTAGCTGTTAAAATTGGAAGCTGACTCTCCCATGTAGGATTCTCTGGGCACCCCTAATATCCTTGATTTGGACCTCCCCAAGGGTTTACTGGGCCCTGTAATGGACCTCTGGTGGGCTGCTGCCAACTCTCCTCCCTTCCACCCCGAGGTGGCTCTTGCCATGGACTGGTGGGACAGTCAATTTTGTTATGTCCGAGTTGTCCACATCCCCAGCACACTCCTGGAGGACCAGTATAAGGCTTGCCTCTTCCTCTCTGTCCTCTTTGTACTGGTTTTCTTTTCCATCCCATTGGCCCTGGTTGTTGAGTATAGACATTAATGATGGGTACAGGGATCTGGTGTGCATTTGGAGGGACTGCTGTGGGTGGGCTTGGCTGAATAGCTGATGGAGGAGCATTTACTGGAGACATCACTGTCATTTGTTCTAATTCTTCTTTCTTTATTGGAGATTGAATATTTTTCTTGTTCTTTTTTGTTAGCTCTTCAAGTTGTAATTGAGGTAATTTTCTTTGTAGCTCTTTCTCTTGGTTCTTGAGCTTCTGTTCATTTTTTCTGTATTGCTCCACTGCATGAGACACATGGTCACAGAACTCTTTGTTTGTTTTAGAGTTTAAGCCGACCACGTCCTCCAGCCTGCTCTTTACAGCTTGTGGCATGGCATCAATCACAGCATTTCTAAACAATGTTGCCATTAATGGGTCTCCTTCTGGATTCCCTTCAGTTTCTTGTTTCCATCTTTTCAGCTGTCTCTGGACATATGTGGTTGGATTTTCTGTTTCCCTCAGCTGTTCTCCCTTTAATGACTTTGGGTCTAGCCTGATCGGGTACTCAGCACGCAGTGCCTGCCACACTGCTGGACGGAATGCATCGAACACAGTTCCATCCATGTAGTGAGAGTCTACATCTCTTTCCAGATTGGATGCTTGAAGAATTTCCTCCATCTTTGCTCCTCCTATAGTTTTTGCCAGAAGTGCTTTAATGTCACCCACAGCTAAGTTTGCCCATAGTTTCTTCTTCGAACACCTTAATCCACTTCCCAGCCCCCTCATGGATGTCTGGGAGGCGAGTGAACAGCCCCTCAAGGTCCTGTGAGGCCCAGGGGACATACTGTCCCTGTGTACCCTTAATTAAAATTGGGAGTTGTGCAGCCAGTGGTCTAAGTCTTACTTTTTCTCTTCCTTGTTCCCATGTTCCTTTATCAAATGATGACTCCTCCCCTTCACTCACTTCTTCTCTGCTTTCTAATAGTTTATTTCTATCTTTCATCATTTTATTGGCATCTTCAATTAATTTTTCTGTTTCTTTAATTTTCCTTCCTATTTCTGCTTCCATAGCCTCTGTTTGTGCTTCAATCTCCTTATCTTCTCTCCTCTTTTGCTCTAAAGTTTCCTAATTTCCTGTTTTTCCTTCATAATTTGCTTTCATTTCTAATGCTATGCGTGCCTGTTTACAACAATCTAAAGGTAAATATGCCTCACTCTTTTTATTTTGTCGCCCCTTTGGTCTTACTTCTGGTTCTTTTTGTTTTTCTTCCAACTCTCATGTGTCCTTCCATTTGCATTTCTCCAGACACTTCTACAGTACCCTTAAGTATTGGGAACCGTCATTCTGGGGGCAGATATGGGGGTGGTTTAGAAAACAACTCTTCTTTTTTCTTTGTCTCTTTGTCTGCCTCTTTTAGTATTTTTCTTGCCTGTTTTATACTTTTCAATGCGCATTCTCCTTCCTTTTTGAACAAGGCTAGCACTTCTTTCTCTTTTTGCTTCTCTCTTTTCTCTCTTTTTACTGTTGCCTTTAGTTTTATGATTTTTTATCAGAGTTTCCATTTCCTCACACAGTGCTACATGAAATGTCCCTTCCTTTGGCCATTTTGTCATCATATTTTTAGTAGGGATGCACCGATACCGATACTGGTATCGGGTATCGGGCCCGATACTGAGCTCATGTACTCGTACTCGTACTCGTTAAAATGCCCCGATACCAAGCGCCGATACCTCACAGCATGTGATAAGTGTCATATTCTGACAAAGAAACAGGACAACATGCAGCAGAATGGAGTTATTAGAGATTAAGGACGTCTACGAAGCAGATGTATGCAATGAATAATGTTAAACATTCAGTATTAATGCCTTTATAGCTGATGTGCGCGAACTGAAAAGCAAAGCGCTGAGTGGATTGAGCACACGGCGGCGCAGATGCGCGAGCTTGTCGAGTGAATATACTTTTCTCACAGACATCACTGGAACGTTTGTAGTTAGGTCGGATATGTCAAAAACAATTAAGCAAAACAATGCACAAGTTACTTAACGGTAGGGAGGGAGGGATGGAGAGAGAGCGCGCACACTTCTGTGATCTTTGTTGATGTTCGCTCACATAGCATGCATCACTTGGATTAAAACTGAATCGTAAATATAAGACAATTTATAGGGGCATTCACTATAAAATAAATAATTTATTTTCAACCTTAAGCAAACACGACTTTCTGGTGAAAGTGAAACTAGCAGCCTGTGTGAAATGCGCTAGGCTGTACTGTCCCTCTCATTCTGCACCAGTACAAATACGTGCGCGCGTTGTGCATGTTTTGCTTGCTTCATGAGTGTTTCTGCATTAGAAAGAAAAGCAAAGAAAAACGCGACTTCTATTTCTGAAAATATCACAGTTAGGAGATTTATAACGAGTGGTTCCCTGCATTATTACGTGATTTTAGCAGCTCTAATGCAACTGAATTAAAGATGATGTACCATAGAGCAAAAAAAAAAAAAAAAAAATTAACAGTGAGTAACAAAAACTTATAAAATACATTTTAATGTGCATAATTAAGTGTGAAAATAACCGAAGGATATACAGTCAAACCAAAAATTATTCAGAGACCAAATATAATTTTTGATATTTTTTACTAGTGGGTGCAGGACACTATAGTTCATTTATGTAAGTGAGGATAGCAAAATAAAGTAAACTCTGACATATTATATCCAAAAATTCTTCATACAGTGGACTACCAATAAAATTGATACAAATTTGGGACCAAAAATTATTCAGACCGAGTCTGGGAAAAAAACTGAAGTTCAGGTTTGCAGGAACCTGGTCGACAGCATGCCCAGGAGACTACAGGCTGTCATTAAGGCTAAGGGTTGCCTGACAAAGTATTGATAGTTGTGTAAATATTGTCATACTAACAGCTGTCTGAATAATTTGGTTGATTGTAATGCATCACATACCTTTCTATCAAAGTTATCTGATATTATCGAGCTGAATTTGTTCTGACACAGTTTAACTCTGAGTTCTTGTCATATTTTACTACCATAAACTATAGCGAATAAACTGTGATAATGTGAGAAATGTTGAAGGTGTCTGAATAAATTTTGGTTTGACTGTATCTATTTGATAAATTAAGTTAACCAACTAACATTATACATACTCTGTTGGTTTCTGTACCCAATATTTAAAAAAATGTACAAATGCAATGAAAATATCGGTATCGGTACTCGGTATCGACAAGTACCAAAAATAAAAGTATCGGTATCGGGCGAGTACTGGAAAAAGTGGTATCGGTGCATCCCTAATTTTTAGTTCTCTGCTGCCATTTGTTTGAGAGCTTGTCTGTCAGTTCTTTAAATAATGGATATTTTAATCCTAACATTGAGTGGCTGCCATATTTTTTCCTATAATATGACAATTCTATATTTAAAGCTGAATGTATATATATTAGTGGTGTCAAAATTAGCGCGTTAACGCAGGCGATTAATTTTTTCAGTTTAACTTGTTAAAAATATTTAACGCAATTAACGCAGGAGCAGAGCTAGGGTTGGCCACCCTACTCACAACTGCTTTTTCTGTCACTTTTTCTCTTGACAAGAAGTGCATTTATTCAGTCGCAGAGCGTCTTTACGAGCACATCAAACCGGAGACGTTTCAGATGCGCTCCAGCTTCACTTGAGCGTCAGGCGCGAGTCAAACGAGCGCGGAAACAGTACTGTGCTCGCAGCGCGTGCTCTTCCATTGCGCTGTATCATTTCATATCAAAGTGCGAAATAAACTACGTGCATGCAATGTCGTGGTCAGTTAAGTCATGATGTTACCAAAAAGGTGATTAAAGCTGCCTTAAAACTGTGCGTGGCTGCGCGCATGTAATATATTTTACATTTCTGCTGAAGGGCACAGGTAAATATGACATTTATAATAATGGGTTTATGTGAAGATTGTTTTAAGTTCACTTAAATTAGAAGTTATTTTTTAAAAGTCTAATAAATGTTAAATTATACTGTAATGTTGAATGGCTGTAGTAAATATTGGGTTGGGGGTATCAGCGATACTGGCCTTCAGTCATAAAAAAAAGATGCCATTAAACAAATATTAAAAGATATACTGTCTTTATGTTGTTTGTACATTCATTTGAAGATTGAATGTAATCTTTAAATGAATGAAGATTACATTCATTAATCTTGAATCTTGAAGATTAATTCATTAATCAAAATTATTGCAATATAAAAGTATATTTAAAAACTTTAATGTTAGGGGGGATTAATCACGATTAATTTCAGAAAAATGTGTGATTAATTAGTTATTGTTTTTAATTGATTGACAGCACTAATATGTATATTTTATATATATATATATATATTTTTTTTTTTTAACCACACTTTAACTAATATATTCTCCCCAATTCATCCTATTTTCTTCTGTAACATGCACTTTCAAGCCCAATATTTATTATAGTATATGCATGTGTACAATTCCTGTACTAGTGTAAATTTATATTCTAAAATTCACACTCAGTATCCAAAAAATGCTAAAAATAATTCTGATTTATTTTTTCTTCTTTTTTATTGTTAAAAGTTATTTTTTCAGCAATAAAAATTACATTTTTATTAATACAATTATTTAACTTAATCCATATACCCAAATTATACTCTACCATCTGAACTACATTAGTCTCCTAAACTTCCTAAATATTCTCTCCCTAAGTAACACAATATATGTAGTCAAATGTGTACAAAAAATCTACAATGCCAATATCTTGATCCAATCATTATTGAAACAATTTTTTAAACACATTCACTCCTTCTAGTCCCTTCATTCATAGGGCTCATACACTTATCCTTTGTCCCTTCATTTATAGGGCTCATAAATTCATTCATTCCTCTCAGGTGTGGCACGAGCTGCGTCTGCCTCTGCCAGGTCACACTTAAGTGACGGTCCAAGAAGGGTGCGCAGCTCCTGCCCACCTAAAACGGAATTTATTTATTTGTTCATACAACCACAGTCATTCATACAGACACAGACACAGACATTAAAACAAACTACCCCATATGGAAAGGTAATATATTCACATATATGTGAAGCACTATTAAATATATTGAAAACATGCATATAATGCTCATATGTGTGTGTGTGTGTGTGTGTGTTTACATAGGCTATTTGTGAAACTATATTCATGCCTCATTTGAATTTTAATCAATGTGTTTTTGCAATGCAGCAATGCATTTTGCATTTTTAAAGCTATTATATTATATTATATTATATTGTATTATAGATCCCATATTCTCATTCAATTTAGGCCTACTATCCTCTTAAACAATGTTAACAAGTTTTAGGACAATTTTCTAATTTTATGTACTATTATGTAAACGCTGCGTAACTTTCATGTGTTTGATGGGCGCGTGCGTTGAACATTCGAGGCGCATTTAAACTGAAGTGGAGGGAGTTACCTTGGAAACGGAGCGGCAACTCAGCTAGCAAATAATACATACAACTGTTCCTGACACTTTCTTACATGTAATTGGCACGCTTCTGTTGAATATTTACTTTACAGAAATGGTTCAATGTCATCTGGAAAAAGTCCGTTAGCATCACAACCTTGAGCTAACTATAGAGGCTAACTATAAGAGGTAAGCTAGCTATAGATTTGAGCTCTTACTTATGAAAGTTTGGGATTTTAATGACATATGTGTAGATGAGTGATTTTTATAGCTTTGTAAATGTTTTGCTAGCAATTTGTTAATGGATGAATTTAAATAAGTTAATTAATTTAACCTAAAAGCATGCACTGTACTGTTAATCCACTTACATGAACTAAAATGGGCGGAAACTATTCCAAACACGTTTTTATCTTTCATTGTAGACAAATATTGATAAGAATTGTACCGTGATTTCAGGAGTGTCAGAAAAAAAAAATTCTAATGGGAGCTGATAACAGAGATACAGGAAACACAGGTGATCTGAGAAAGCTTATTAAATGCAACCTACAGAGGGGTACAAAATAATTCAAAATGAGACACAGATGAAATGAAAATTAATAATGGTAAGACAGAACCGAGTACCGTGACTGTGCCTCTCTTCAAAGTGAAACAGTCTGTAATGGTCATCTGCCATACCTGATGGACGGTGAAGGTGGGAATTAGAAGTAATATTTTCTAAACTTTAAGAGTGGGTTGCACCAACAAGGATTAAATTAAGCCAAGATTGGAGCTAATCGAGGATTTGTTGATCTGGGTTTTATTTTAAATCGAATTGTGTTGCACCACTTAATTTTAAACACAGATTAACAAATCTGCGATTAAAACATTAACCTGTGATTAAAACTTTCACTTGCGATTAATTCTGATTCAGTGTAGCCTCACTAAACTGCAATAATGTTACTTGAGTGACTAAAAAAGGGCTCGTGCAAGTAATGGAACTTTAAATTTAAAAAAATATAAATTAACTGCCGTTATTAACTGCTATAAGATCATTCACAGAAATGGCGCAGCGTATTATAAGTTCAAACTTTACAAGCCATGAAAAAAAATTATATCAATTAATGGAGCAATATGGGACAATAATCGAAGACAAAAAGACCGATAACACGACAATTAAAAAGAAAGAAGACGCCTGGGTCCAGCTAACCGCTGATTTCAATGCTTCTGTGGAGATTAAGGACAAGTGCGATGTAAATAGTCTGAAAGCCTGCTGGAAAAACCTCAAAGCGAAAGCGAAAAAAGATGCAGCACAGGAGAGAAGAGACACATTTCTCACTGGTGGCGGCCCCCCTACTGGAGAAATAGATTAATTGTCACAAAAAATTATCGAGATGATTCCGCAACAGATAACCCCATTGCGCAACCCATTCGACGACGATTCCACCACCGACGAGCTGGAGTCACCGACATCGTCCCACAAAAGTATGTTAGCTGCATTTCATTTTCACATTTCTTTGCTCTGGACATTGCTGGTTTGATAATGCGGAACTTACAATATTTATCCTAGACGCGAATGATAACGATGAAAGGACCGGTTCCTGCACACCTGCCACGCCTAATAAACGCGTCAGCGATGGAGCAGCTCAGGCACAAGATCAAGCTCAATGCTCAGAGTCCCCAAAGAGCAAAAGACAAAAGGCAAAAATCTTCAATTACTGCAATTAGAGAAAGAAAAGAATAATTCAAATTGAAAATGCCAAGTTACAGAGAGAGGTGCTTCTTTTACAAAAGGAAGTATTACAGATGCAAAAAGAAAAACTTACTACAGAACTACAACAAGTACAAATAGTTTTTAGTGAGTTGTAGCAAGGAAATTACGAAACATTACGAAAAACTATTTATTTATTTGTTAAATATATGACTAGTAAACAATAGGCTGTTATTTCTGTAAAGATATCAACTATCCATTTATTTATTTATATATTTGTTTGTTTGATTAAATATATAGCTTGTAAATTGTTAGTTCTGTAATATCATAAATGCATGTTACTGTCGTATTACTGTAATAAAAGAAAAGGTGAAACTTTTGAAAACGTGAATTTTTTTTTTTTAGAAAAAGGGCAGTATTGACTAAATACAAAAAATGGGTTTTAATTAATAATTAATGTAAGGTAAGGAATGTGTGCTGCATAAAAGTGACCACTTTTAAAGTAGCATACATGCATAAATATATAAACTACATACTATACTGCATTTACTACATTACTGTACTATACTACATACTATACACTACTACATGCTATATAAATACAAATACACATACACACTGCTATTATGCAGTGAAATGGTTTTCAATCAAGGTCCTCCAGACAGCATTGCCATTTGCAGTGGCAGCATTGTGCTCCTCTCCTTCATCCTCTGTGTGCTCAATTCGGTAATCCACTTCAAACTCTGATAGTACCTCATCTCCGTCTTTTCCCAAAGTTATACAGCACAGCCAGAGCAACAATGAGTGCCAGTGTTGTATCAAGCTTTGTTCAAAGCCCATTCTGCAGGCAGGGAAACCGCTTTTTCCAAACACCAAACACCCTCTCGACAAGACCTCTTGCTGCAATGTGACAGGTGTTGTATCGTTTCTCAGCTGGCGTTGAAGGGTTCAGGATAGGTGTCAGTAGGTAGGTTTGGGCCTTCTCATCACACACAACTTGAACATTGATGGAGCAGTAGCCCTTCCTGTTGCGAAACAGCTCTCCATTTTCTCCACCTGGATTTTGAATGGGAATGTGAGTACAGTCAGTTGCTCCTATAACTCCTGGAAAACCAGCTCTTCTGTAAAATCCAGCAGATGTTTCTCCTGTTGGGGCAAATCTTATATACTGATTTTTCAAGGCTGCAATTGCCTGTGAGACTCTTCCAACAATTCTGCTCACTGTTGACTTGTGTACTCCAAAAGGTCCCCATCCACCATTTGGAAACAACCAGTAGCATAAAAGCGCAAGGCTGTTAAAACTGGAGCATGGGAGGTATGGCTGCATTTCGGTCACTGCCATGTCTAATTGCAGGTTCAATTTTTTATTTAATCTCATCACAGATTCCTTGCTGAATCGGTACCACTTTGAAAATTCATCACCATCATAAAACTCAACAGGATTGAGACGGTCCCTTATTTTTCTGCGAGGAACTCTTTCATTTTCTCCAATCCACCAAATAAGTACTGCCATTTTGAGAATTTAAACCTCCTCAACAGCAAGTTTAAAGTTAATCCTTAACTGAAATTTAAATCTAAGTTTAAAGTGATGGAGCAACAAGATTATAGTTAATCCAGATTTATTGTGAAATTAAATCCAGGATCAAAATGATGGTTTAAATTTAAGCCTGCTTATTTTTAAACAAGGTTTAAAGTTTGGTGCAACGGAGTTATTAATATATAAACCTTGATTTAATCTAGATTTAAACTTAATCCTTGTTGGTGCAACCCACCCTATATGTAGTAAAGTGTTTGTTCAAGTAGACTTTGTTGCTTGTGGAAACCTCACACAAGCCTGAAAGGTGCTTAAAACTTAAAATCTTAATTGCACACTTGAAAACTGTTCACCAAAGACTAAATTTCAGTCCAGCAGAATTTTCTGCACACTTCACCACCAAGATCAAAATAAGCGTTGTGAATGTAAAAGCTTCACATTACATTTATAACAATCATTGTTAATATTTGAATTGTATTTCTGGGCTGTTTGTGAAGACAGACAATCAAGAGATGTTGTGACAACCTGGACAGAATTCAGCTCCAGATCCACCCTCCACACCAGACTTCTCACTCACAAGGATTGCTTTCTAATAGCATATTATTTGTTCTCTTCAGAATTAGGTGCATGCAGATGTTACTTGATTTTAGATATATATATATACAGTGAGGAAAATAAGTATTTGAACACCCTGCTATTTTGCAAGTTCTCCCACTTAGAAATCATGGAGGGGTCTGAAATTGTCATCGTAGGTGCATGTCCACTGTGAGAGACATAATCTAAAAAAAAAAATCCAGAAAACACAATGTATGATTTTTTAACTATTTATTTGTATGATACAGCTGCAAATAAGTATTTGAACACCTGTCTATCAGCTAGAATTCTGACCCTCAAAGACCTGTTAGTCTGCCTTTAAAATGTCCACCTCCACCCCATTTATTATCCTAAATTAGATGCACCTGTTTGAGGTCATTAGCTGCATAAAGACACCTGTCCACCCTATACAATCAGTAAGAATCCAACTACTAACATGGCCAAGACCAAAGAGCTGTCCAAAGACACTAGAGACAAAATTGTACACCTCCACAAGGCTGGAAAGGGCTACGGGAAATTGCCAAGCAGCTTGGTGAAAAAGGTCCACTGTTGGAGCAATCATTAGAAAAGGAAGTATTACAGATGCAAAAGAAAAACTTACTACAGAACTACAACAAGTACAAATAGTTTTAGTGAGTTGTAGCAAGGAAATTACGAAACATTACGAAAAACTATTTATTTATTTGTTAAATATATGACTAGTAAACAATAGGCTGTTATTTCTGTAAAGATATCAACTATCCATTTATTTATTTATATATTTGTTTGTTTGATTAAATATATAGCTTGTAAATTGTTAGTTCTGTAATATCATAAATGCATGTTACTGTCGTATTACTGTAATAAAAGAAAAGGTGAAACTTTTGAAAACGTGAATTTTTTTTTTTTAGAAAAAGGGCAGTATTGACTAAATACAAAAAAAATGGGTTTTTAATTAATAATTAATGTAAGGTAAGGAATGTGTGCTGCATAAAAGTGACCACTTTTAAAGTAGCATACATGCATAAATATATAAACTACATACTATACTGCATTTACTACATTACTGTACTATACTACATACTATACACTACTACATGCTATATAAATACAAATACACATACACACTGCTATTATGCAGTGAAATGGTTTTCAATCAAGGTCCTCCAGACAGCATTGCCATTTGCAGTGGCAGCATTGTGCTCCTCTCCTTCATCCTCTGTGTGCTCAATTCGGTAATCCACTTCAAACTCTGATAGTACCTCATCTCCGTCTTTTCCCAAAGTTATACAGCACAGCCAGAGCAACAATGAGTGCCAGTGTTGTATCAAGCTTTGTTCGAAGCCCATTCTGCAGGCAGGGAAACCGCTTTTTCCAAACACCAAACACCCTCTCGACAAGACCTCTTGCTGCAATGTGACAGGTGTTGTATCGTTTCTCAGCTGGCGTTGAAGGGTTCAGGATAGGTGTCAGTAGGTAGGTTTGGGCCTTCTCATCACACACAACTTGAACATTGATGGAGCAGTAGCCCTTCCTGTTGCGAAACAGCTCTCCATTTTCTCCACCTGGATTTTGAATGGGAATGTGAGTACAGTCAGTTGCTCCTATAACTCCTGGAAAACCAGCTCTTCTGTAAAATCCAGCAGATGTTTCTCCTGTTGGGGCAAATCTTATATACTGATTTTTCAAGGCTGCAATTGCCTGTGAGACTCTTCCAACAATTCTGCTCACTGTTGACTTGTGTACTCCAAAAAGGTCCCCATCCACCATTTGGAAACAACCAGTAGCATAAAAGCGCAAGGCTGTTAAAAACTGGAGCATGGGAGGTATGGCTGCATTTCGGTCACTGCCATGTCTAATTGCAGGTTCAATTTTTTTTATTTAATCTCATCACAGATTCCTTGCTGAATCGGTACCACTTTGAAAATTCATCACCATCATAAAACTCAACAGGATTGAGACGGTCCCTTATTTTTCTGCGAGGAACTCTTTCATTTTCTCCAATCCACCAAATAAGTACTGCCATTTTGAGAATTTAAACCTCCTCAACAGCAAGTTTAAAGTTAATCCTTAACTGAAATTTAAATCTAAGTTTAAAGTGATGGAGCAACAAGATTATAGTTAATCCAGATTTATTGTGAAATTAAATCCAGGATCAAAATGATGGTTTAAATTTAAGCCTGCTTATTTTTAAACAAGGTTTAAAGTTTGGTGCAACGGAGTTATTAATATATAAACCTTGATTTAATCTAGATTTAAACTTAATCCTTGTTGGTGCAACCCACCCTATATGTAGTAAAGTGTTTGTTCAAGTAGACTTTGTTGCTTGTGGAAACCTCACACAAGCCTGAAAGGTGCTTAAAACTTGAAATCTTAATTGCACACTTGAAAACTGTTCACCAAAGACTAAATTTCAGTCCAGCAGAATTTTCTGCACACTTCACCACCAAGATCAAAATAAGCGTTGTGAATGTAAAAGCTTCACATTACATTTATAACAATCATTGTTAATATTTGAATTGTATTTCTGGGCTGTTTGTGAAGACAGACAATCAAGAGATGTTGTGACAACCTGGACAGAATTCAGCTCCAGATCCACCCTCCACACCAGACTTCTCACTCACAAGGATTGCTTTCTAATAGCATATTATTTGTTCTCTTCAGAATTAGGTGCATGCAGATGTTACTTGATTTTAGATATATATATATATATAGTCATGGCCAAAAATATCAGCACCCTTGGTAAATATGATCAAAGAAGGCTGTAAAAATTAATCTGCATTGTTAATCCTTTTGATCTTTTATTTAAAAAAAAGAACCTTTCATTGGATAATAAGAATTTAAAATGGGGGGAAATATCATTATGAAATAAATGTTTTTCTCTAATACACATTGGCCACAATTAACGGCGCCCTTTTATTCAATACTTTTTGAAACCTACATTTGCCAGTTTAATAGCTCTAAATTTTCTCCTATAATGCCTGATGAGGTTAGAGAACACCTGACAAGAGATCAGAGATCATTCCTTCATCCAGAATCACTCCAGAGCCTTTAGATTCCCAGCTCCATGACATATGCTTCTTCTCTTCAGTTCACCTCACTCATTTTCTATAGGGTTAAAAAAGCAAATTTTTTAGTTTCATCTGACCATAGAAGCCAGTCCCATTTGAAGTTCCAGTCATGTCTGACAACTGAATACGCTGGAGTTTGTTTTTGGATGAGCTAGGAGAATTTTTCTTGAAACCCTCCCGAACAACATGTGAAGATGTAGGTGCTGTTTGACAATTTCTTTTTAAGGTTTTCTGACCCCGACTCAACTATTTTCTGCAATTCTCCAGCTGTGGTCCTCGAAGAGTCTTTAGCCACTCAAGCTCTCCTTCTCACTGTGCATTAGGACGATATAGACACATGTCCTCTTCCAGGCAGTTTTGTAACATTTTCTGTTGATTGGAAATTCTTAATTATTGGCCTGATGGTGGAAATGGGAATTTTCTTAAATTCTTTTCTTAAAGCCACTTCACAAATTTGTGAAGCTCAATTATCTTTTGCTGCACATCAGAAATATATTTTTTGTTTTTTCTGATTGTGATGGATGATTAAGGGAATTTGGGCTTTGTTTTCCCTCCTATTTATATTTCTGTGAAACCGGAAGACATGGCTGGATAATTTCATGTTCATAATCAACCTGGAGTGCTCAAAATTGTGAATATGAATGGGAATATACTTCAGAGATATTTTACTCATAAGAATTTCTAGGGGTGCCAATAATTGTGTCCAACGTGTATTTGAGAAAAACATTTATATCATAATGATATTTCCCCCCATTTTAAATTCTTATTATCCAATGAAAGGTTAGATTTTTGTGAATTTTTCAAATAAAAGATCAAAAGGTTTAACAATGCCGATTAATTTTCACAGCCTTCTTTGATCATATTTACCAAGGGTGCCAATATTTTTGCCATGACTGTATTATATATATATATATATATATATATATATATATATATTGTTGTTTTTTTCTTCCCCCAAAGCACCTAAAAGCCATTTCACATTTGCTATACTCCAACAAGGTGAATGCACTGACCAAACATATTAAATAAGCATTTTTTAAAAGAAAATCGTTTTTGTGGCAGTGTGAAATGACCATAATGCTGTATGTTAGGTGTGAGATTCATTAAACTTGGTTTGCTATAATACATCTATTCAGAAGATGCATTTGCTGTATATCCATAAAGTGATATATTTGTCATAGTATTCTTTCATTGGTTAACTAACTCATTAAGACAGTCTCTTGCTCCCACCTACTGGCATAACAATGTAACATGCAATGTTTTTTTGTTTTGTTTTTTGAAAAAAGAAAAAACTTTTTTTTTTTTTTGCATGATTTCCAATTAATTATTGGAAGTGGGTTGGTTAAGGGCCTGATTAGCTGATGTATTACAATGCTTGATTCAAGTTCAGTAGACGGGCATGTGATTAGGTGAGAAATTGTGCATAGTTAATGATGGAACTTAAATATTTAAATACAGTGTGTTGCATAATGTTCTGACCCTGGATGCTTACAGAAGGATAATCTTTCATTTATGTGCCAGAAACATCATAAGCATTCAGAATTTTGTTGATTCATGCTGAACTGGTGTTGATAAATGTACTCTTTATATTAATAAATCAATTTATATTGTGACTGTTTTTAAGTTACATTGTCTGGAGAATTTTCCAGTGCCCAAATTTTGCTTGTATTCTATTTATTATGAAGGGGCAAATCATAATCTCGATAATGAAAATATTCACATGTGTGGAGATTTAATTTATTTGCATAAAGTTTGAGTAAACGGGAATATATTCTATGAAACATGTTCAAGTTTATTTAATTGAATATTTTAATGTTTTAAAATATATTTGCTTTTATAGAAATGTAATATATTTACACGTACAGAAATATAATGTGTTAACAAATATTAGGATTTAATATATGGACATGTATTGCAAATTAATATATTTACAGTACATAGTCTGATATCTAAATGTATTTACATATAAAGGAAATAAATATATGTAAATATTTCTGATAAAAATATATTTACATGTATTTAATATATGTGAAAAATATTAAAAAGCGGCCAAAATCAAATATTTATATATATTTTATTATATATTTCAAAATATATTTACATATATTGTATAAAATATATTTTTTTGTGTACAGAAATGTAATATGTTAACAAATATTAGAAATTAATATATGGACATATACTGCAAATTAATATATTTACATATATTGTATAAAATATATTTTCTTCTATTTGAATTTAAGATATTTAAATATATCAAAATATATTTATTGAAAATATATTTCAATCTATGTAACTTCTGTATGGGAATGATAAAACTTTTACTCTGTTATCTATTAAATTTTGCAATTAATCCTCTGAACACATGAATGCTGAACCGTGGGCCAAGTCACGGATCACAACTATGATCTGCTCCCTTCACTAAAATGTCATGGTGCCTAAACATGATAACAAATAATACAGATAAATAATGAACACATGTAAAAACGAAAACACAGATACTTACAAGACCAAGTAGGAATGTCCTTTATCGTTTGTTGTTTGCCCGCTGCTCTCCAACAGGTAAACTTAGTGCTCTGTCATGTAAAAACAAAATTCAAAACGCAACAGTGATCTCTACTAACTTTCCCGTCTCACGCTGCCTCGTGTCTCAGTAGGGCTACAATTGCCATCTAGCGGTTGGGAATTGTAATTGCATTTTTATTTATAAAATTAAAGACAGTCGAATAATATCAATAATATCGTATAATGTGTATGAATGTTACATTTAACAGCTTGTGGGATGCATGACATCATATTATCAAACGCAAATAACCTTTTGAAACATTTATTTTTGGCATAATAAATAATGCTATATTTAATAATTCTGTAAAAATTAAATAAAATATAAAATAATGCTAATTTAAATGTTTCAAAAGTTCACTTGCATTTGATAAGAAGCTACTAGGAAAATTACATGTAAACAATTTTAAGGCTATTCTGGCTATGCTCATCGTTGGTCAAGTCAAGTCACCTTTATTTATATAGCGCTTTTACAATACAGATTGTGTCAAAGCACTTAACAGTATCAAATTGGAGGATAGAGTGTCAGTAATGTATAATGATAAGATTTAACACTCAATTTTCAGTTAAAGGCATTTCATTATTGAATTCAGAGATGTCATTGTCTAGCTCAGTTTAGTTTAAATAGTATCTGTGCAATCAAATCGGCGATAATCGCTAGAAATTATTGGTCTGATATAGGGCTATAAACCGTTAAAAGCAGACCACGGATAGCTTCGATTTCTAGCCTGGTAATACCGAACTCTGCTGCTTTGCTTTGTAGACAGAGTCTGGAAGGGCATAATTGAATCTAGAAAATAATTTTTAGGGTGGCAAAGGGGTGGCATGGAGTCTATGAGGGGTGGCAACACCAAAGGAAGCCCCCATGCATAGTTTTTGGGAATTTATTGTCTGAAATGCACAGTTTTGTTCACAAATATTGCATTACCATTAAGTAATTCTGTTTAAAATGAAAAATAAATAACATTTCAATATCCATCATGGCACCAAGTCAATACACAATATAAAAAACTTCAACAGGTTATAAATGTTTCTGAGCTTGTATCATTAAAGGCGGCATGCGGTTCTATTAATATTACATAGGATACTTAGATCAATCATGTTTTAGAGCAAGTTTAAGAGTAACACTTTTGAATTTCCTAACATTAGAAAGAAATACAATAATATCAAAGCATTGAAACTGGATCAGTTTTGAAAACAATGTTTGCTTTTCTAATTTTCTGTTATTCCTAGAGGTGGGAATGTCTGTAATCATCCAGAACACACTATCAATAGTCTAGCAACACCCCAGCAACTGCACAGCAAGAGCCTAGCAACCACCCAGAATATCCTAGCAACCAATAGCAGCACTTTAATCAAACATCTAGAACATCTAACTGACCAAACTATTTATGTTTTCTAAACAAGACTTTAAGACAAGCCAGAATACATTTGTCTTTCAAACTTTTCAATCTAGTTATTACAGGTATTCTTAAATGCTTACAATTCAAATACACAGATGACTTTCCTGCCCAGTGAACACTCATGAGATCAATAACACTTAACAAAAAGCTCTTATTAGGATTCAGGAATTATTTTTGCAGCCCAGTGTCCATTACAGTATACAACATAAATTAAATTACAGATAATAATAATAATAATAATTCGGCAATGAATGAGTAGATGAAAAACACTAGAAAAGTTAAAATACCAAAGAATTGTATATGAACTTGGTATGCACCAGAATAGACCCTTTTTGCGCCGACGTCACGATTACGTCACCGTGCTAGCTGGAGGCAAAACAAAGGGAGAACTGGAGGCGGCCCATTCAAACCAGCACAGATTCGGCTACATAAGGAGCTTAAAATATCATCTTGTTGTGATGTTGGATGCAAGAATCTATGTAGTACAGGCTCCAATTTGAAATTTTAACGCATACCTGCTGCCACTCGCAGACAAAAAAACAGACGACAGCTGTGGTTAAACGAGATAAAACGAGCAGACTGGACAGAAACTATCGTCAAAAATGCTGCGTTTGCAGCACACACTTCTTATCAGAAAAGGTTAAATAAAGTATTGTCTTTTGTTGTTATGGATTATGGTTTGTGTTACGTGTCTAAAGATTTCTTATGCATCTCACAACTGTGAAATAATGTCTGTGTGCATGTGTGTAAAACAACAAACTGACGATGTATATGCCTAATCTTCTGTAATATACATTGTTGTGATTGATAGTGGCTGGACTTTCTAAGAACTTAGTAAGAAAGAATAATCAAATACAGAAAGTTCAAAATAAATTAATTTCTGGAATTTTTATTTCTAGAAACTATTCACATCTTCCTTTAAATGTACTGTATGTAAAGTATTGTAAATTTAACTTACATCATTTACAGGATGTATATACTTTAAAATAACTATTTGGCCATGATACATACATCTTCAAATAATATATCATCACATTGAATGTTTAACGTTTTGTATTTTGTATCCAGTTCACTCTCACGTAACATTAGCTGTAAAAATAGCCTGCTGAAGTTGAAATATATGTACATCTTCATGACTAGATAGACACAGGTGAGGTTCTCTTTACTACTCGTTAGGTTTCTCTAACGAGTCACTCAATCGGAGGTAACGTTAATCCTGTCAGATCGTCCATCAATGAGCATAGGGTCAGCCAATCTGACTTTGTCCGTTAAAGTTAACTTATTTAAATAACAATCATGGTCCTGCACAGTGAGTGACCTTACATATGCAGGTAAAATCAGATTTTCTCCAGCCATTGTTAAAAAAACAAGGTAAACAAACTTCATAGCTAGCGTTAGTGAAGCGGTCAGTGGAATCTTTCTGCCTCCAGCTAAGCCCCGCCCACAGAAAAACGTCACATTGTTTACTAACAGAAAAAGGGTCTATACAGTACAGTAAAAAAAAAATAATAATAAAAGTAAATTCAGCATCCTCTGCACATTTGGTCAAATTTCATTACAGTATACAGTACTATAGCAGTTTCCTGGTCTCCTGACACAAGACTATATCTCAAGGCAGTCATTTCACAGTTCTGCAAACATGCAGTACACATAAAAAATGGTTACAAATAAAATTTGACAGTCACACGTTTGAAGGTGTACAACATGTGCTACAGTTTACTGTACATATAGAATAGTGAAATCTCCATCATCTACTGTACTGGTACTGTACTGTAATATACTGAATGTATAAGTATAAAACCCATGTATATTATTCGCTCAACTCTCTCCTCTCTCCGTTGTTAGGATGCAGAGATTCTGATTGGTGTCATCAGTTTTGCTCCCTAATGTTTAATACTCATTGTTAAACTTTTTGAGATATGTGTCTTTGTTTTGAGAACTGAATTAATGGTTTGGGAAAATGGGCCAAATAAAATCAGTTATATTATGTTAACAATACAAATAACTGCAATACAAGATTCTTACCTAACTCTGCTATTAGTTTTCGTGATCGGCATCTTCTTATTGATTTTATGTTATTGTTTCGTCCGATATGGCAGAAAGGCCTCTATATCCATGATCAGTGGCGGTTTTAGGCATGGGCGAACGGGGCAGGCGCCCGGGGCGGAATTTTTTCATGACACGTGAGGGGCGGCACAAGCACTTGGAAAAAAAAAATAATCTGCGACGCTAAGCGGTTTTCTATTATCTATCATATTATCTATCATATAACTGTGCGGGGAATTGGCAAATTGGCAACCCCTGCTTGTTGAGAAGGTACCGAGCACAGAAGCTGTGTGAGAAGTGGAAAAGGGAGGGGGGTGCGGCCGCGGGGGACAGGTCACCTCTCTCAAATTAGTGGGACAAGTGGGCTAAAGTCAGTCACACCCAGGGGCGCGGGAAGTGTTTTTTTCATGTGGGCAACTGTTTAATTGTTGGGAATAAAAAAATTAAAAAAAAATCGGAGTGTCTATTTAAGTGCAAATAGCTATGTTGCTGGCAGAGGCTATTTAGATTAACTCCACCCACAAATGTATGATTGGGATAGTCAAATATGCAAAAGACGGTTACTAGTTGTCAGATTCAGTGGTGCAGATGGTAAATTCTTTCGACACGATCGACCAGGGTTCGAATCTGCCTTTTGGCGAACTTTTTTTCTCCCTTTTTAAATTTCAAATCACATCACATCAGAAAAGCATTTATTTTTTTAATAAAAATGAAGGAAATAATCAAAGAGTTGAACATAAAGTATCGGGTAGGGTTAGGGTAGGTGTAGAGAGGGCTTTTGTCCCAATAAGGTGGCATCCATTTAATAATTAGAAATAAAATTAAAAAATTACACTCAATAAGTTATTGCATACTATTTTATAATGTATTACAATGCAGAAGTGCAGATAATTACCACTATTTTTGCAATAAGTAATGTTTTTCTCTAATAATGTTTTTCGCCATATGTTTTTATTTTATTTTAAGATAGAATAAATAGAATCTAAAGCTATTTGCACTGTGTAAATAACATATCACTAAAGAATACTGCTATTTTCACTTTGTGGTTTAGTCTTGACTTCTGGTCGTGAGTGAGTGTTGGGGGATGGGAAATCTGTTGATTGTCGAGTGCCAAATAAACACAGAGTGTTTATTATGTATATAGAGTATATTTATTTAAGTTCTGATAACTTATACTGTTTTGTGCAGAATTGTTTTTTCATGTTGAAGGATTTGTGCAATTGAGAAATATAAGCTTGTCTTACACTTATATTGTTATAGTAAAACTGTTTGTGAAAATTTTTTTTAGCAAAAATAAATTATAGTATTAATAAATAATAATAATAATAAATAGATAGATAGATAGATAGAATTAACACAGTGAAGACTAATTAATTTACACAATGTATGTAGCGTTTCTTATTTATTGTAGTTTTTCGTCCTATTGCTTGCAATTAGTTTCTTATACTTATTTCATCACTGACTGTTTATTTATTTTCAGTGAGCTTGAGGTTTTTTTTTTTTTTGTCTATTTTTAGGCTTGTAATAGTTTGATATTGACATTGTTGACAAGGATTATAAAAATTCTATGGTATCAAAGATTTTAATATCATAAAAACCTTTTTAAAAGAAAAAAAATTACTATATCGTGATATATATCGTTATCCTGATATAAAATTAGTCATATCGTGATATAAGATTTTGGTCATATCGCCCACCCCTAGTCTGAGGTAAATTTATGTTTATCCCTTTTAGTTGTTTAATTTGGTCACTAAAACACGTAACTTTACAAAAATATATTTAATATTTTCAAAACTTTATCTGGTGTGAAGTGTTTGTTCTTGTAGTAAAATAGGCTTTGTTGTGGATCCCGGATGCTTTACGCGAGCCCGTGAAAGGCGTTTGCACTTTAAAAAGGCACACTGAAACGATTCAGTAAAGACTAAATATCAGTCTGACAGAAGCCAAATTAAGCATTGTGAAGCTATATTTATGTTTATGATAATTGATTCTCAATTGTGTTTCAGGGCAGTTCATGAAGTCAGTTGCAGTTCCACCTGCCACACCAGACTCTCTGCTGTATATGGAGGCCCTTTTGTGTGTACTTTTCATTGTGCATGCAGATATTGTTCAGGTACATGAACACTTCTTGACTATTGCATGAATAATGAATGTACCATAATTTTAATTGGTTATTTGCAGTTGAAATAAAAATAAATTTTTATTTCAATTAATTTTTTTGTTTGTTTCAAAGATTTTTTTTTCAAACAGGTGAACATACACTATTAGTCAAAAGTTTTTGAACATTAAGATTTTCAATGTTTTTTTTTCAATTCCCTTCCTAAGTACAACAAAAATGGTAATAATTTATATAGTAAATATATATTTAAAAATATATAAAAATATTTTGAAATATTTGGTGAGCAGAAGAGACTTTTAAAAACTTAAAAAAAAAAAATTACTATATCGTGATATATATCGTTATCCTGATATAAAATTAGTCATATCGTGATATAAGATTTTGGTCATATCGCCCACCCCTAGTCTGAGGTAAATTTATGTTTATCCCTTTTAGTTGTTTAATTTGGTCACTAAAACACGTAACTTTACAAAAATATATTTAATATTTTCAAAACTTTATCTGGTGTGAAGTGTTTGTTCTTGTAGTAAAATAGGCTTTGTTGTGGATCCCGGATGCTTTACGCGAGCCCGTGAAAGGCGTTTGCACTTTAAAAGGCACACTGAAACGATTCAGTAAAGACTAAATATCAGTCTGACAGAAGCCAAATTAAGCATTGTGAAGCTATATTTATGTTTATGATAATTGATTCTCAATTGTGTTTCAGGGCAGTTCATGAAGTCAGTTGCAGTTCCACCTGCCACACCAGACTCTCTGCTGTATATGGAGGCCCTTTTGTGTGTACTTTTCATTGTGCATGCAGATATTGTTCAGGTACATGAACACTTCTTGACTATTGCATGAATAATGAATGTACCATAATTTTAATTGGTTATTTGCAGTTGAAATAAAAATAAATTTTTATTTCAATTAATTTTTTTTTTGTTTGTTTCAAAGATTTTTTTTTTTTCAAACAGGTGAACATACACTACTAGTCAAAAGTTTTTGAACATTAAGATTTTCAATGTTTTTTTTTTTCAATTCCCTTCCCTAAGTACAACAAAAATGGTAATAATTTATATAGTAAATATATATTTAAAAATATATAAAAAATATTTTGAAATATTTGGTGAGCAGAAGAGACTTTTAAAAACTTAAAAAAAAAAAAAAAACAGACCTTACTGTTCAAAAACTTTTGACTGGTAGTGTTCTTTATGGACTCAACTAAACTAAAAAAGTGTTCATTGTGTCGAGCAGTATAAATGATGTCTGCGTGCGTGCGAATGAGAGAGAAATCGACTGATCGCGTGCGATTACCTGCATCTGTCCTTCAGGCTGTCATATATATTTGTGAAAACAGGTTGTCATGTAAAAGGAAAGCGAAATCTGTCTTAGCATCGACGCTCTGCTGGTCAGCTGAACCTTTAAAAGTGGCGCTCAAAGTTAAAATGAGTTCAACGGTGTTTCATTACAAATCCCTTTGAATGAATCAGCGTTTTTGAATGTGTAGTTGAATGAACGGTTTAAAGACTCACTAAAAGACAGTCTCTTGCCGCCCCTTGAGGCGAAACAATGAAATTGCACTGACTGACAGCCCGTCTAGAACACGCAGGTGAAATATCAACAGAAAAAGTATCTTGTCAGTCAGATCCGAGGATGAGAACTAACTGTTATATACTAATGATCTTATTGTCAGGTTTATGTTTTATGTGGACCGTTATTTTGTCATTCTCTTCTGTTTACTTCACTTCCAGTTTCAACGCGATTTAGTTTCGGTTTCATTGGTTTCTGAATATGACCTCCTTACATCGTAACACATATATTTATTAGGGATGTGCGGGTCTAGTCGACTAAACGGTACAGCTCATGCTTGTCGACACTGAAATCAATAGTCGCCCAGCAAACACAGAACGTTGTGAGGACGTCGTGGTAAAGTTCCATTTTTTTAGATCTTGGCTGACGTCCCAGAAACATCGTGGGCACGTCCTCAAAAGACGTCGCTTGTTAGTCCCGTGAAGAACGTTGTAGCGACGTGGTCAGCTGGTCTCATAGTAACTTTTCATATTATTGCACTACATCATGTTAAGATACCATTTGGATAGCCTATATTTTGGGAAATATACTGAATTTATCAAGCAATTTAAAAAGATGGCATTATTATATTTGTAGATATGTGTCATCAAATTAAGGACAAAACAAAAACCAAATAGTTTGCTCAGCAAATGGTGATCATTGTTAATGACATGTTTGTGAATGACTGAGAATGAGATTTATTGAAAGAGGGCACGGGACAAATTAACATTTAAACCAGCAGCGCACGGCGCGTCACTGTCTGAGTACTGCGCGAGAGTGAGCGTGCCCGTCATTAACGGTCAACTTCCAGCGGACTGCAAGTACAGGTGCTGGTCATATAATTAGAATATCATCAAAAAGTTGATTTATTTCACTAATTCCATTCAAAAAGTGACACTTGTATATTATATTCATTCATTACACACAGACTGATATATTTCAAATATTTATTTCTTTTAATTTTGATGATTATAAATGACAACTAAGGAAAATCCCATATTCAGTATCTCAGAAAATTAGAATATTACTTAAGACCAATACAAAGAAAGGATTTTTAGAAATCTTGGCCAACTGAAAAGTATGAGCATGTACCGCACTCAATACTTAGTTGGGGCTCCTTTTGCCTGAATTACTCGTATCTTGATGATATTATAATTATATGACCAGCACCTGTATGTATCGCTGCAGCCCGGAGACCTCTAAGTGGGCTGGACTTTACAAATGGGCGGGGCTTAAGCGGAAATCTCACAGCGCGTCACTGCCGTGGAGCGCAGCGAATGAGGACGGCAGGAAGTAACGATATTAATGAAAAACACAGATTTATTGTTTTTCATTGTGGTTTCAATTTCGTTTATTACCAAGAGGTTGTAATATAATTTTGTGACAACTGTAAACACTCAAGCATATTACTAGATATTACTTTTATAATTAAATCAGTATCAAGAAAAGGAATGTGTAATTAGATCAATAAAATGTAAAAAATCCAAGACTGAAGAGGGAAAGATTAATGGCACCACGGTCCAACTCAGACACTCCTTTCTCCATCTCCGTTTTTATCTCCAACTCAATCACAGGTAACACTCTACACCGCTCGCAATAATTAAATCATGTACAAGTCACTCAGGAAAAAAAATTAAACATTTCTGTAGTCCATACTGATGAATGGTGCAATGTGTTCTCTATGTATATTTTAATACTCATTAGCACATTTGGCTTGCATGCATGAGACGCTGCAAAATCCTGGATAGAAGGCTTCCGAGTAGATACCACGTAGCTCGCCTCGTCTGCCCTTCCCAGCATAACCTGGTAGATACACAAGAAGCACATTAAGTATATCTGTACTTCTGCCGTTAAAGTAATAGCTGACCCAAAAATTTTAAATTGTCTCTTCATTTATTTCCCTCATGCCATCCTAGATTTACAGTCGGTACGGAAAGTATTCAGACCCCGTTAAATTTTTCACTCTTTGTGTTATTGCAGCCATTTGCTAAAATCATTTAAGTTAATTTTTTTCCTCAATGTACACACAGCACCCCATATTGACAGAAGAACACAGAATTGTTGACATTTTTGCAGATTTATTAAAAAAGAAAAACTAAACTATCACATGGTCCTAAGTATTCAGACCCTTTGCTGTGACGCTCATATATTTAACTCGGGTGCTGTCCATTTCTTCTGATCATCCTTGAGATGGTTCTACACCTTCATTTGAGTCCAGCTGTGTTTGATTATACATTTACATTTTACATTTAGTCATTTTGCAGACACTTTTATCCAAAGCGACTTACAATTTGGGGAAAACAAAGCGATTCATCTTGAACCGACAAACGAAGTGCTTGTAACACCAAGTCTCAGGCATTGTTTAAATAAGTACAAGCTAGCAAGGGAAGGAATAAATAAGGAGAATATCCAAGTCCAATTATACTGATTGGACTTGATTAGGAAAGCCACACACCTGTCTATATAAGACCTACAGCTCACAGTGCATGTGTGTACACAGTGCACAGTGCAAATGAGAATCATGAGGTCAAAGGAACTGCCTGAAGAGCTCAGAGACAGAATTGTGGCAAGGCACAGATCTGGCCAAGGTTACAAAAAATTTCTGCTGCACTTAAGGTTCCTAAGAGCACGGTGGCCTCCATAATCCTTAAATGGAAGATGTTTGGGACGACCAGAACCCTTCCTAGAGCTGGCCGTCCGGCCAAACTGAGCTATCGGGGGAGAAGAGCCTTGGTGAGAGAGGTAAAGAAGAACCCAAAGATCACTGTGGCTGAGCTCCAGAGATGCAGTCGGGAAATGGGAGAAATTTGTAGAAAGTCAACCATCACTGCAGCCCTCCACCAGTCGGGGCTTTATGGCAGAGTAGCCCAACGGAAGAAAGCCCGCATGTAGTTTGCTAAAAAACACCTGAATGAGATTCTCTGGTCTGATGAGACCAAGATAGAACTTTTTGGCCTTAATTCTAAGCGGTATGTGTGGAGAAAACCAGGCACTGCTCATCATCTGTCCAATACAGTCCCAACAGTGAAGCATGGTGGTGGCACTGTGGGGGTGTTTTTCAGCTGCAGGGACAGGACGACTGGTTGCAATCGAGGGAAAGATGAATGCGGCCAAGTACAGGGATATCCTGGACGAAAACCTTCTCCAGATTGCTCAGGACCTCAGACTGGGCCGAAGGTTTACTTTCCAACAAGACTGACCCTAAGCACACAGCTAAAATAACGAAGGAGTGGCTTCACAACAACTCCGTGACTGTTCTTGAATGGCCCAGCCAGAGCCCTGACTTAAACCCAATTGAGCATCTCTGGAGAGACCTAAAAACGGCTGTCCAACAACGTTTACCATCCAACCTGACAGAACTGGAGAGGATCTGCAAGGAGGAATGGCAGAGGATCCCCAAATGCAGGTGTGAAAAACTTGTTGCATCTTTCCCAAAACGACTCATGGCTGTATTAGATCAAAAGGGTGCTTCTACTAAATACTGAGCAAAGGGTCTGAATACTTAGGACCATGTGATGTTTTTCTGTCAATATGGGGTGCTGTGTGTACATTGAGGGAAAAAAAAATGAACTTAATTTTAGCAAATGGCTGCAATATAACAAAGAATGAGAAATTTAAGGGGGTCTGAATACTTTCCGTACCCACTGTATATTACTTTATTTCTCATGTTAAACGCATACAAAAGTTTCAAGAACAATTTCTCAGCTCTGTAGGTCCATGCCATGCAAGTGAATTGTGACCAGAACGTTTAAACCTCAAGAGAGGGCATGAAGTAAATGAAGCTTTATTTTTAAATGTATTCCTTTTAAATGCCACAACTAGACTAAAAGCTAGAGTTCATTTACCACCAATTTACACAAAACGTACCAGGTGTGCAGATTTTGTAATCATCATGGCACTCCAAACAAGTGGAGACTGAGTACATTCTCCAGAAGTCCTGTTTGTACTCTGTAGTTTTATCATTCCAACATGCAACACCTGATTTTGGGGTGTATGGAGAAACCCAAAACAAAACACAATTTTAATGTCAATATTTTAAAAAAAATTTGGTAATTTAACCAAATGTTTCAATTGCATTACATTATTTGGATTACACATACAAAAATAAGAAATGGATAACATTTTAAAAATATAAGAGCAGGTTTTGAAACAATGACCAGCTTTATTACAGTCAAGCATAATCAGTTAAGAGTTTTAACTAAGAATTTAGAAAATTTACTTCATTCTTGGGGAAAACTGTACCAAATCTATTAACAAAAAGTTTGAATTTATTGTTTAAATATCAGTGCAGTCATAATACATACGTATTTTACATAGTCACAATACCTGCTTATGGGCTTCAGTGTCCATAATCTGCAGCGTAGATTGTAGAAATGGACTGCAGATATATTTTGCAAAAAAGGGTATTGTAAGACACCGTTAAAATGTAATTTGTCTGTGCTGCTAATGCTGCCTTCACGTGCTCTCGGAATAATCGTAAATGCGAGTTTCCTAGGTAAAAAATTGCACATGCATGCCCTCCTTAGGGGTGTAACGATACACGAATCGCGGTTGAACGATTCACGGGCATTTTCCAAATGGAAGTGATCATCCCTATCCCCTTGGAGTGGGGACTTGGGAGTGAGCAGGGCACGTGCGTGTCATTATGTAGTAATTTGGAATGCACTTGGTGAAGGGAGCGTAATTTCCTCATTCTCTTCAGCTGGGATGTTCCCGTGACAACGCAGCACGGTGTGCGTCAGCAGATTCGCTGGCGGACAACCGCATAAAAAAAAAAAATACATTTCATATTTTAAAAATATAAAATGTATGTTTATTTGCAACAGTTATGCTAACAACAATAAAAAGACTATTGACATTTAAACAGCGACATCTGCTGACACACACCGTGCTGCGTTGTCACGGGAACATCCCAGCTGAAGATAATGAGGAAATTACGCTCCCTTCACCAAGTGCATTCCAAACGACTACATAATGACACGCACGTGCCCTGCTCACTCCCAAGTCCCCACTCCAAGGGGATAGGGATGATCACTTCCATTTGGAAAATGCCCGTGAATCATTCAACCGCGATTCGTGTATCGTTACACCCCTAGCCTCCTATTTCGAAACTTGAATGCATCGAGCTCGTAATCACGACTTCAGAAGTTATCAAATTTCCGACAGCACATGAAGGCAGCATAAGAACACACTAACTTTCTAAATTAACTGTTCGGATACATCGGTCTTATTCCTTTGTAACTACGTAAAGACTAAAACATAAACCGCCAAGAAAATGTACTTTTTTCACAACTTGTAATACGTTGTACGAGTCTAAAAACTGTTTAACAAACCCCTTCAACTCATCGTTCATGGCGCTGAAAAGCCTATGAAAGTTGTCGTCTTCGTTTTGGCGTTTCACTCACCATGACATTAAATAAACCAATCACAAGCCTCTGGAGGTTTGTACAGCCCACTTGGAGCTGAAGTCCCACCAATTTGGAGCTGGCTCCGACCTCATTTATACCCATCTCGTGGACTGACACGGAGGAAAAGGTAAGCGCTACAAAACTACTTGTATTCATCGTTTTTACTGATATATAATGTTAGATGTCACCAAAGATGAGTAGTGTTTTGTATTTTTTGTAGGTTTTCCAGTTTAATTGAATTAAATGCCCTTTTCGGTTAATTAGCTCACGAGCAGTCTCATGAGGCGGTCTGAGGTAACGTTAACCGTTAAAACATTGAGGTAAAATTTTATACCTTTCTTTTAGTTACTTGAAATGTAACACGATAAACTATACAGTATTCACTTTCAAATTCTTTAAACTTTAACCGTAGTAAAGTTAATTCGTTTGTTTGACTGCCTGCCGTTCGCGCTAGTTGATGATGCTCATGCTAGCCATACTGTAAACTTGAATATAAACAGCTGTATAAAGTTTAATTAGACCGAGGCTGCCGAAATCATGTTCAGTGTCTGTGGGATTAATAATTTCCGCCTTTCCACCTCAAGTGACAGGCCTGTAAATTGTGTCATGCTCGTTAATGGTGTTTTTTACATGCATGCTTTTTATGCTAGTTTAATTCTCAAATAGATCTGATACTTTAGTTTCAACAAATCTTTAATAAACAAATGGTTCACTTTTTAGGTCCTGACTGCCACCAGTTGAGTCAATGATTCAGTAAGTTGCTTATAAGAAAAGATGCTCATTTGTTACAACCTTGTATTATAAATGTTTTTATTCATTGCTGTTTTATTCATTTATTCAAGTGTTTTTTGTTATCAACATTATTTATTTTTCATAACATCCAAAAAATAAATAAACAAATAAATAAAAATTAAAAAATACAAAATAATAATAAAAACAACAACAACAACAGACACATACTCAATATCTCAAAGTCCAGTCAAAGGGAGGGAGAGAGGGAAGGACAAGAAAAACACAAAAGTCACTCCTTTATACAGTCACATATATCAAAGAGAAAGCACTGCCAAGCATCAATGGTTGAAGGCTTGGCCCCATTGATTTGTGCTGTTGTACATTCACAGGTCACTATTTGCAGGAGGCTACGGATCCAATATGTTTTTCCACACATGTGCGGTGTAAACCAGTTTTGTATTATTGTCTTCTTCGCAGCTGTAAAACCAGCAAACAACATTCTCTTTTGCATTGAAGTTATACAGAGACCAGAATCATCATTAAGAAGACACAAACTTGGATTAACAGACCAATCCATTTGCAGTAAGGATGATAGTGTCCATAGACTGATGACGACAGGACATTCCCAAAACATATGCAGAAAAGTACCTGACGATGTAGTATTACATATATTGCAGTTGAGATTCGGTTGTAGTTTCATTTTAAATCTTTTGTAAGGAGTTATGTATGCTCTATGAATGACTTCGAAGTGAATAAGACGATGAGCCAGATTTTTAGATGTTAAACTGAGATTAGACCACACTCTCTCCCAGTCGACAGACAAATTAAGGTCAGATAATTCCCTATTCCAAATAGTTTTAATAGAAAGAGGTTTTGTAATGCAATCAATAATCTTATTATATATTAAAGAAACAGACGGCCGACCAACAGATGGTGCAATCCAATCTTGCATAGGATGAGAGGAGATGGGGGATGCCCAAGGAATTCCATACGCTTTGAGAGCAGAATGTAATTGAAGAAAGACAAAATATGCGGATGCTGGTAGACAAAATTTGGTTCTTAATGTCTGAAATGAACATAGGCCCTGGTTATCATATATATCACCGCATGTGTTTACACCCAAGGAGGACCAAGAGGGTTGGACAAATGGACGATTTCCGCATACAAAATTAAAATTGTGCCATAAAGGTGTACTGTTACAAAATTTGAAGGTTCCTCCTATCCGACGTTCCACCGTTTTCCAGATTTTAACAGAGTTGGCCACAACCGGACCAAATTTATAATTATCCCCTTTTTTTCCTGTGCCAGTAAATAACATATCTTGGAGTCTATTCGGTTTAACCTTGTCAGCTTCAATCACTCTCCAAGAAACTGTAGATTGAGGATCAACCCAATTATGAAGAGCCTTAAGCTGGAACGACCAATAATACAGTTCAAAATTTGGTACAGCCGGTCCTCCTGCGCTATTAGGATGTTGTAATGTGGTAAGCTTAATTCTGGGGCATTTATCATTCCAGATAAATTTAGAAATTATGGAGTTGATCTCCTTAAAGTAACCTGGAGGGGGAGAAAGTGGTAGCATAGAGAAAAAAAAATTAAATCGAGGTAACAAATTCATCTTAACAGTGGAGATTCTTCCTTGAAGAGATACTTTAAGATTCTTCCATCTTTGAATGTCATTTTTGACCTTAACTCATTTATTCAAGTGTTTTTGTGTTTTTTTTTTTTGTTTTAATCATCAGGTGGAGAGACAGTCTGGGCAGCAGCAACAAGGCAACTATTACAAGTAGAGATGGGTTTCAAGAACTGGTACTACTTTGCTTCCTGACATGCTCAGTACTGAAAAATGGATATAAGCTACAGGATCAATAGTGCTGCTATCAGTATTTTAGTAACGTTGATTCATTACCCCTTTAGACACAACCACATATCATCCAAACCATCTCCAAGTGGATGGCAGCAAGGATCAAGAGATCATTCATCATGAAGACTGTTCCATAGGAAGCAGCGAATCCTGGGTGAAAAACTAAACCTGGTTGTTTCAGCATCACTCAGGCAAGACAAAATACATTTAAATTGATTTCAGTTGGTTATATGTTTCAGATCATCTTGACCATTCTTTTGTCCTGGATTTGAAGACATGCTGGAACTACATTTCTCGTGGCTGAAAGATTTGTTCAGTGGTATCCAGACATATAAGCACCCTTCCTGGACCCACATGACTAAAGGCTCTGGAGGAGAGACAGGTAATCCACAGGGTTGGATTTAGGGATTCAACGAAACCAATTTTTCAGAACCGATCCGATACCGAAAATTCTGAGTATTTGCCGATACCGATCAGGGCTCGAAATTAACTTTTTTTACTTGGTAGCACTGGTGCTCCCAACTTTAAAAAGTTAGGAGCACCCACCAAAAATTAATGAGCACCATAACTACAAATTATATATTAACAGATTTCATCTTTACATTCTTAACTTTAATGCAGATTGGTTAATATATTAGCTGTCAGTCACCCAGTCACTGCTTTCCGCTGTCAGGTGACAGGGATATATAATTGAGAAAATTGAGTGTTTAATCTTATCATTATACATTACTGACACTCTATCCTCCAATTTGATACTGTTAAGTGCTTTGACACAATCTGTATTGTTAAAAGTGCTATATAAATAAAGGTGACTTGACTTGACCGCGGGAAATTCAAAGGACTGAAGGAGAGAGAAAATGAAAAGAAACACTGACAGATTTATTTCGTAAACCACCAAAGTTAATCTGATATCTGAAGATATTTTGCTTGTGTTATTGTGCTGATCTTGTGTTATTGTGCTGGTAGTCTAGCTGATTTTGATATTCTTCATATTCTGTGTGGTGGTCAGTTCACAGCAGTGATAGAAATTAATATTTTCCAATAAGTTTAAATAGATTTTTACCTTTTTATGGTCATTTTCACAATTAAGCCATTTACGAGAATATTCACTTCTTGTTCATTGAACTGTTGTTTAAAATCAATATCACATTTGTAATCATGTTGATTTTTGGAGGAAAAAACGGCACTGTTCGTGTGATATTAACTATATGAGATGATATAAAGTCCTTGAATTTTGTTATGCATTTTAATAGAGTGAATCATGCAGTGAAAAAAAAGCACTCTAAATGCACACTTGCACTAGTCCAACCTACTGGACTTCATCACGTCACGTATGCGTGCATTCTCTGTAGGTGTTTGGTTTGGTTTTTGCAATATACTCGATAATGTCAAATCGCACATCGTTAAAACAACAATTACGATATTAATCGCAGCCCCTTACGTGAGCATCCTGACAATTTTTAAAGGCCTTAACGATTGAACCAGATGATCCTGAACGTTTTGCCACACACTTGTCCCTGCATTTCTTGTGTTTGGCACTCTCTCTGTATTTAACCAAGCTCTCGAGCTTAAAATGTATAGATTCGGTGGCGAATGCTGTTAGTGTTACCAGCAAACTTCATCCCACAGGCTTTAAAGTGAATGCAGTGCATAGAGCACAGTGCATTTTCATAGCAGAGCCTCTCGAAGTCTTTCAACCATTCTCTCTGAAAACTGTACGCCGCCTTTTCAGCTGGTGGGTCAACATTCACCACATGATTGCTATCACCAGCACCATTATTTGTAACTTTAGGTGGTTTACAAAAGAAATCTGTCAGTGTTTCCTTTCATTTTCACTCTTCTTCAGCCCTTTGCATTTCCTGCGGTAGTTAGCTCCCTGTCACCTGACAGTGGAAAGCAGTGACTGAGTGATTGACAGCTGATATTAACCTAAAATCTGCATTCAATTTAAGAACGTAAAGATGAAGTTATGTAACGTTTGATAGAACGGCAGACCGGTCACCGTATCAGTACACAGAAGGCACATAACTGAACATTTTAGAGAAATTAAAACAGGCACTACAACAATTATATGCACTCGCACAAATGCTCCCAAATATATTTTGAGGTCGCACAGATTAAATTATGGGAGCATATGCGACCAAAATGGTTGCAATTTTCGAGCCTTGCCAATCCGATCCGATACCAGTGCAGGTTGTTTTTTTTTTTTGTTTTTTTTTAAATCAATGTAGAATTTCTATACTTCTGTGTGTTGACCAGATCATCGCTCTGTTGTGTGTTAAACACAATATTCTAAATAGACAACTTCATTTTAATGAAAAATAACAAATGAAAAAATATATCATAATCTATGACAAAAATACTATTATAAACTAGATTATTGGATAATTCAGCAGCAAAAGATACTCTAGAAAAATCATGGGTGCACAATAATTTGATAAAATCCATACATTTAGTGAAACATTTTAGTGAAATTAAGGCCGTTTCACACTGAGCACTATGCGAATCGCCGATGACAGTGCTTTCACACTGAGCGCGAAACGATTGTTCACCTTGTGCTAATTCACGCCTGCACGCTAGGTAGCGCCGACCAACAATGTATTTTTCCTCAGATGTGTATCTCGTATATGGATTTAACATCGTCCACTGCTCAATATACAGCATTAAATTTTGATAAATAAAGTTTGGTTCTACACCAGAAACACACATATCTTTAATACTTACAAGAATATCCTATAATATAATTAGAGGTACAATTAGAATCAAGCTACACTTGAAAATGTATGTAATTATTAATGTTTGTTTATAAGTCACTTTAAACCATCATTGAGTGCTTCTAATAACTTCTGATTGTAATCTATAGTTGATTTTGATTATGATTAGGCATGGGCCGGTATGAGATTCTGACGGTATGATAACCTTAGATAAAAATATCACGGTATTGCGATTACAGCTCTAAAATATGTTACTTTTAAATGTCTGGGTAAAAAACAACAAAGTTTTTTCCACTGAACACAATACATTTTATTTTTAAGAAACCTATAGAACATTTTGCAACGGTAAACATGTCAGGCTAAATAATTAATATAAATAATTGAATTCTTGGTAATTAAATTATGTGCAGTCACTTAAGTGAGCCTAAACCTGCAGCTCAACAATAATCAGAACATAAATTATTTTCTGTAAAAATAAAATACAAAATAAAAAATAAATCCTTCTAAATGAAAAAAAAATTAAAAATGCAGTCACTTAACCTAAACCTACAGCTCAATAATCAAAAATAATTTCTGTAAAAAATAAAAAAAATGCAGTTATTAAACCTGCAGCTCAACAAGGTTTTTGGGGATATGCTCACTTTCTACACATTCATCTTTCAGTCCAAGTTATGAACGGTGAGGTACAAAGATGTGTGCACATACACATAAGGAGAGCGCACGATTGCGTCTCACACACACACACACACACACACACACACAAGGTCTCTCTCCGTATAATACTCAAACAGTGGCAAAGACACCTGAGCCAGCAGTTTGTTTCTTTTTTAAATGACGTGATTTTGAACAGATGTAAACAATGGCAGGAGGCTTAAAATTATGGACGTGATACCAGCTAAATTTATTGTACTAAATCGCAGAAACGTAGTACTTTAGTCTGCTATTCCCCGCTCTGTGAAGTAACGTGAGGGAGGAAACTAGTTGACCTTAGCTAGTTAATTAGGTATGTTATGTGCCTCGGTAGCAAGCCAAATAGTATTTATTTTAACACTGAAACAACTGGCGAATGGGTCTCTGTCTTGATTGAGGGTGAAAGAGAGAGAAATGAAGACGACATATTGTTTGTGTTCGACCTGGAAGTATTTATTTAGCGATCGGCGCCAAAACGTTATCTGTACAGAACATCATTGTGTATGGAACATGATTGGTCTACATTACCCGAGAAATTTCCATACGGCAGACTTCGCCTTTTTCGACGGGGGAAAAAGTTCCAGGGATTCACCTCATTCGGCCATCATCCTACACACAGGTTACTCTCACTGACCGCTAACCGGAGGGGGAGGAGTCGCGTGACTCGTTACGCTCTTCACTGCTCACAACTGAGTCCTGCACTTTCCGTCTTTGACGACATGTAAAAAAACTGCGCATACCGCAGGAATGGTATAACGGAAAATTTTAGTGGTTTTGAAACCGTGAAGTTTCCAAACCGCGGTATACCTTGAAACCAGTTATCGTCCCATGCCTAATTATGATAACAACATCCTTTATTGTTATAAAAATATGAGCTGTATACAAAACACATACAGAAAATATATCGTTCTAATCATATGTCTATTTGCTTTCATATGTCATGTGTAGCAGCACAAATGTGCAACCCGTGCGCAGAATGATACGCTTGAAGCAACAAATGTCAGCGCTACGCATAGAAATGTTCAAAGCACAAAGGAAAGAGATACTGGTGTGTAAGTGTATTAAATCTGCGTGATAGTTTGAGCCTTTTCTTTTAACAGTTTTAAATCTCAGTTTATGTGCACTCTTGAAGAGTTTTATCGTTTTGACTGTAGTAAACGAACATGACACACAGTTTGAATGCTGAATGGAGGATGACAGACAGACGCAGCGCAGAGAAGAGTTTACATGAACTTGAATTTAGTGATTTAAATATTCATCTGTACCTCACACTGAACTATGGAACAGCTTCAGAACACTTGGAATATAGCACACAAAACTTTATGGTGCTTTATAATGTTTTGTGCCTTTCGTGGGGTTTAAAAATAACAGAATAGTACACGCACAATAACGGATTTGGATTGGTCTCTGACCGATACCCGATCTGGCAGAAAATGCCAGTATCAGAGCCGATACTGATCCTGAGTATTGGATAGATGCATCTCTAGTTGGATTTCACAATTCAGTTACTCATAACTAGATAAATATAAATTAATAGTCTAATTCCAGAGCCTGTGAGAGATTTTTGTTTTTCCCCAGTCAGGAGGAATTTTGTTGAAATCGTTGATGTTCATATGGTCTTGTCATGAGAAAAATTACGAGCTGAGCAGAGTACCTTATGATAGTGGTTTTCAATTCTGGACCTGGGGACACACAGCACTGCACATTTTATACATCTCTCTTTACTGACACAAGCTTAGTTTAGTTCATGGTGCTCTTTCCTAAGGAGTTGATTTTCTGAATCAAGTGTGTTTAACAAGAGAGACATACATACAAAGTGTGCAGTGCCATGGGTTCCCAGGACCACAATTGTAAACCACTGCCTTTATGAGCACCTCCTGAGCTCCTAGTCATTTTTAAATGTTTAAAAAATATTGGAGTTGGCCTAAATTTGACCAATGTAAAGACTCCCCTATTCCTAAACCATACACAACCACATCACTTTGCTTGTTCTGTCTGGGGGATCTGGGGGCATGGTCTCATTTAAGAAATTATGTACATTTTAAAGTTACATTCGTCTATCTGGTTCACTTTGAGAGTTCAATATTAAGAGCTCCAATGCATGCTCAGTGTGGAAATTTTAACAAAGAAAAAAGTCAATGCAATGACTCAACCCTCTTTTTAGTTACTGTAGACCCTTAAGAGTTTTGTTAATAGGTTTTAAGCTAAATCTCCTCTAGCTAGGACACCTAGTAGTAAGAGAATTTTCTCTGTGAAAATGGCCCCAGAATCTGCCTTTCCTTGAGAAGCTGGAGAACCACTTAAGATTTCAAAAAGAAGATTCACAGTTTGTGGCCACCATCAAAAAAAGTCTCGGGTGACTTATCCAAATTGTCTATAAAATTATTTGTTTAATTATTTTTATTTGTTTATTTTTGTGTAGATTCAAGGGAAAGATGAAAAATAAGAACGACTGAAGAAGACCGCAGCGAGGGAAGGAAGTAATCATCACAGTTCTTTGAGAATGTGTGCATTGTTTATTACAAGTTGTGTTTTCATTTAAATGTAGCAATGTACACAGCTGGTCAAAAGATTGAAATATAATTTATTTCTGTGATCAAAGCTGGATTTCCAGCATCATTACTCCAGTCTTCAGTGTCACATGATCCTTCAGAAATCAAGAAACATTTATGATTATTTTCAATGTTGAAAACAGTTTTGCTGCCCAATATTTTTGTCTACACCAGTGTTTCCCAACCTTATTTCTGCCGCTGCACAGTTTTGACCTGTAAAAAAATCCCACGGCACACCACTATGTATTATAAAAATTAAAAAAACAGAAAGGGGAAAAGTTTTTTTGTTTTGTTTTTTCTCAATAATTAAACATTGCTTCAGAGTTGGTATTTTGGCTTTATATATGATCAGACACTTGCACTTAATTTCTGAAAATCATACTCAAATGGAGTTAACAAGGTTTTTGATGAACGATTGACAGAGATCTGTGTTTTCTCCATCATTAGAACGGCCGCATATAAGGCAGTAAATTAATAGCTTCGCCTTTTCATCAGTTTGCAGGTTATAAAGTTTATTGCAGCTATATGGGCACTCAGTTTCTCTTGTTGTTAATGATAACGATGACCAATTGCACTGATTTAAAATAATAACAACGAAATATAATAGAGAAGGAAGTTTTTGATAATCTTCCATGGCACACCTGACCCATCACGGCACACTGGTTGGGAAACACTGGTCTACACGACGGTTCAAAAGGTTGGAGTGACTAAGATTTATTTATTTTTTTCTTTGGGAAGACATTAATAACAAGGATGCATAAAATTGAATTAAAGTGATAGAAAAGACTTTAATTATATTACAAAAGATTTGATTTAATTTTTTTTTACTTTTTTTTTTTTTTGAATGTTTTGAACTTGTATTAATAAAATCATGAAGAAAAATATCACGATTTACACAAATATTAAGTAGCACAACTGTTTCTAGACTACGTTTACATGTGCACAAATAATGTGATTATTTCCAATAATCAGAGTAAGGACTTGATCACATTATGATGTTTACATGTCAAGAGCAAAGCTCTTCACTCCCGTTTATATGCAATTTCCATTATTCGTATTATTTGAGTTGTGGTTATTTTTTACCGCCATTATTCACATAACATAACCCCACTGCTCAGCACAAATAGGTGTGTTACTGAGTAGGTGTTACTGGCCGCTGTTTTAATTTGTCTAATGCAAAACACGTTTGTATGTTTGTATTCCATACATTTTCGCCACCATAGCAATGTGATGGCAATGCCACTTCAGCTGGGTTTGCCTACGCTGGATGAGGGTAAGGAGTCAAGTCAAGTCAAGTCACCTTTATTTATATAGCGCTTTTACAATGCAGATTGTGTCAAAGCACTTAACAGTATCAAATTGGAGGATAGAGTGTCAGTAATGTATAATGATAAGATTAAACACTCAATTTTCAGTTAAAGGCATTTCATTATTGAATTCAGAGATGTCATTGTCTAGCTCAGTTTAGTTTAAATAGTATCTGTGCAATCAAATCAGTGATAATCGCTAGAAATTAAGTGTCCCCAACTGAACAAGCCAGAGGCGACAGCGGCAAGGAACCAAAACTCCCTCCGAGACAGAATGGAGAAAAAAAAAACCTTGGGAGAAACCAGGCTCAGTCGGGGGGCCAGTTCTCCTCTGACCAGACGAAACCCGCAGTTCAAAAGTTTATATTTCTATTTTAATTTTGTTGCAATTTCTAACAATAGTAGTATTATGTAGTTAGGTATTTTATTATATTTTAGTTATTTTGTTATTTTTGGTTGATATATCTAGGGATATATCTCTGGGGGTCATCTGGGTGTCCTGGTCTCCGCTGACGATCAGGGCTGTAGACATCATCTCTTGGTGCTGATCCACCATCTGATCGGATACGGACTGAGAAACAGAATAGGAAAGAAACAAACAAATATTAGCGTAGATGCCATTCAACTGACGATGTAACGAGTACATCGTGTGTTATGGGGAGTGTTCCCGGTTCCGTTGATCTAATTAATGCAGCCTAACAACTTTAACGGATTTGAATAATAGAAGCGTATTAATGTGTTATGTGTAAGCCAGGCTAAAAGATGGGTCTTTAATCTAGATTTAAACTGACAGAGTGTGTCTGCCTCCCGAACAGTGTTAGGTAGACTGTTCCAGAGTTTGGGTGCTAAATAGGAATAGGATCTGCCGCCCGCAGTCGATTTTGATATGCTAGGTATTATCAAATGGCCAGAGTTTTGAGAACGCAGCGGACGTGGAGGACTATAATGCGATAAGAGCTCGCTCAAGTACTGAGGAGCTAAACCATTCAGGGCTTTATAAGTAATTAACAAGATTTTAAAATCTATCCGATGCTTGATAGGGAGCCAGTGCAGTGTTGACAGAACCGGGCTAATATGGTCATATTTCCTGGTTCTAGTAAGGACTCTAGCTGCTGCATTTTGGACTAACTGTAGTTTGTTGATCAAGCGTGCAGAACAACCACCTAATAAAGCATTACAATAGTCTAACCTTGAGGTCATAAACGCATGAATTAACATTTCTGCATTTGACGTTGAGAGCATTGGTCGCAATTTAGATATGCTTTTGAGATGAAAAATGCAGTTTTACAGATGCTAGAAACATGGCTTTCAAATGACAGATTGCTATCGAACAGCACACCTAGGTTCCTGACTGATGAAGAAGAATTGACAGAGCAGCCGTCAAGTGTTAGATAATGTTCTAGGTTATTACATGTGGGGTTTTAGGTCCGATAATTAACACCTCTGTTTTTCAGAATTTAGCAGTAAAAATTATTTGTCATCCAGTTTTTATATCGACTATGCATTCCGTTAGTTTCTCAATTTGGTGTGTTTCACCGGCCGCGAAGAAATATAGAGCTGAGTATCATCAGCATAACAGTGAAAGCTAACACCATGTCTCCTAATAATATCTCCCAAGGGTAACATATAAAGCGTGAAAAGTAACGGCCCTAGTACTGAGCCTTGAGGTACTCCATACTGCACTTGTGATCGATATGATACCTCTTCATTCACTGCTACGAACTGATGGCGGTCAGATAAGTACGATTTGAACCATGCTAAGGCACTTCCACTAATGCCAACAAAGTTTTCTAGTCTATTCAAAAGAATGTTGTGGTCGATAGTGTCGAACGCAGCGCTAAGATCCAGTAGAACTAATAAAGAGATACAACCACGATCAGATGATAGAAGCAGGTCATTTGTAACTCTAATGAGAGCAGTCTCAGTACTATGATACGATCTAAATCCTGACTGGAATTCCTCACAGATATCATTTTTCTCTAGGAAGGAATATAATTGTGAGGATACTACCTTTTCTAGTATCTTTGACAGAAAAGGGAGATTTGAGATCGGTCTGTAATTAACTAGATCTTTGGGGTCAAGTTGTGGTTTTTAATGAGAGGCTTAATAACAGCCAATTTGAAGGTTTTGGGGACATATCCTAATGACAATGATGAATTAATAATAGCCAAAAGAGGATCTATGACTTCTGGAAGCAGCTCTTTTAGTAGTTTAGATGGAATCGGGTCTAACATACATGTTGTTGGTTTAGATGATTTAACAAGTTTATACAATTCTTCCTCTCCACAGTAGAGAATGAATGAAATTGTTCCTCAGGGGATCTATAGTGCGCTATCTGATGCGATACTGTAGCTGACGGCTGCAAGGATACAATTTTATCTCTGATAGTATCGATCTTGGAAGTGAAGTAGTTCATAAAGTCATTACTGCTATGCTCTTGGGAAATGCCAACACCTGTTGATGCTTGATTTTTCGTTAATTTAGTTACTGTATTGAATAAATACCGAGGGTTATGTTTGTTTTCTTCTAGAAGAGACGAAAAGTAATCAGATCTAGCAGTTTTAATGCTTTTCTGTAGGATAGGGTACTTTCCGCCAAGCTAAACGAAATACCTCTAATTTAGTTTTCCTCCAGCTGCGCTCCATTTTCCGGGCTGCTCTCTTTAGGGCGCTGGTGTGCTCATTATACCACGGTGTTGGACTCTTATCCTTAATCTTCCTTAAGCGTAAAGGAGCAACCGCATCTAAAGTGCTAGAAAAGAGAGAGTCCATAGTTCCTGTTACATCATCAAGTTGTTCTGAGCTATTGGATATGCTGAGGAACTGAGATAAGTCAGGAAGATTATTTATAAAGCAGTCTTTTGTGGTAGAAGTGATGGTTCTACCATATTTGTAACAAGAAGTTGGCTTTACAGCTTTAGCTATATGGAATATACAGGAGACTAGATAATGATCTGAGATATCATCGCTCTGCTGTAAAATTTCAACGCCACTGACATCAATTCCATGTGACAGTATTAAATCTAGAGTATGATTTCGACAATGAGTAGGTCCTGACACGTGTTGTTTAACACCAATTGAGTTTAGAATGTCTATAAATGCTGATCCCAACAAATCTCTTTCATTATCAACATGGATATTAAAATCACCAACGATTAGGACTTTATCTGCAGTCAGTACTAACTCGATAGAAGATCAGAAAATTCTTTAATAAAGTCTGTATGGTGCCCTGGTGGCCTGTATACAGTAGCCAGTACAAACATCACAGGATTTATCATTAACACTTGTTTCTTTGGATAACGTTATATGAAGCACCATTACTTGAACGAATTATACTTGAAACCTGACCTCTGAGAGATACTGAAAATATTTCTATAAATTGTAGCAACACCTCCCCTTTACCTTTTGGACGCGGTTCATGTTTGTAACAGTAATCTTGGGGTGTAGACTCGTTTAAAGTAATGTAATCATCTTGTTTTAGCCAGGTTTCTGTCAGACAAAGCACATCTAGTTTATGGTCAGTGAACATATCATTTACAAAAAGTGCTTTTGAAGAAAGGGATCTAATATTCAATAAGCCAAGCTTTATCATGTGTTTATCTGTATTATATCGGTTTTTATTTGTTGAACATCAATTAAATTGTTACTATTACTTTGGTTTGGATGTTTTCTGTATTTTCTAGTTCGGGGAACAGACACAGTCTCTATAGCGTGATATCTAGATGAAAAAGATTCTATGTGCTGAGAGTTAACTGACTTTGGTGACGTGAGGCGGCTAGCAGACGATCGGTTTAGCCAGTCTGTCTGCTTCCTGACCTGGGCTCCAGTTAGTCAAGTACAAACTCTAAGACTATGTGCCATATTTCTAGAGAGAAGAGCGGCACCACCCCAGGAGGGATGAACACCATCTCTTTTCAACAGGTCAGGTCTGCCCCAAAAATTCTTCCAATTGTCTATAAAGCCTATGTTATTTTTATTTTGCGGGCACCACTTAGACATCCAGCCATTAAGTGACGACAGTCTGCTATGAATCTCATCACCACGGTAAGCAGGAGCGGACCAGAGCATATTACAGTGTCTGACATCGTACTTGCAAGTTCACACACCTCTTTAACATTATTTTTGGTGATCTCCGACTGGCGGTCGAACATCATTAGCGCCGACGTGGATAACAATCTTACTGAATTTACGATTAGCATTAGCCAGCACTTTTAAATTTGCCAAGATGTCAGGCGCTCTGGCTCCTGGTAAACAATGGACTATGGTGGCTGGTGTCTCTATTTTCACGTTCCGTACAATAGAATCGCCAATAACTAGAGCACTTTCATCAGGTTTCTCAGTGGGTGCTTCACTGAGTGGGGAGAACCTGTTTGATGTTCTGATCGAACGGAAGAGTGGTGTTTTGACCCGCGACTATGCCGCCTCACTGTCACCCAGTTGCCCTGCTGCACGGGCTCAACCGAAACCGAACAATGTACAGGACTCCCTGAGCTAGTCGCATCCAAAGCAGTATCTACAGCCCTCACATTCTTACTGTCCTCAACTAAAGTTTGGATGCGTGTCTCTAGTTATAAAACCTTCTCTGTCAGCCTAACTATTTCCCTGCATTTATCACATGTGAATCCCTCGCTGCTGACAGAGACAGATAAACTATACATGTGGCAGACAGTGCAAACAACAATAGCAGGAGAAGAAGCCATTACTCACCTTGATTGATGAATGATACCAACTTAACTTACCACTTACCACTGTTGTTTGATGAGCTCGTGAAAAACGGAGATAAAATAATAATAGGCGCGAATAGAAATGCAAATGGAACCGCAAGTGACAAGCTAACGGGCTAACAAGCTGCACTCGCGGTTTTTAAAGGAGAACGATCAAATTAGTTAGATTAGTTTGAAAGATAACACCAGAAATATGGTGAGAATTAAGTTATATTTTATCACTTTAGACAAAAGGGATTGAAAGTAAGGTAGAGATTCAATAAAAGCGAAGGTACACGGAGCTACAAACACAAACCTCACAGCAGCACAACAGACTGAAGCAATCAGGAGCAGAGACTGGTGTGCTGACAGAGTTAAGTGATTCGGCTACCCAGAAATGCAAAGCTTTCTTCCCCATTGTTTATAATTTGGGGTGCGTTTCCCAAAAGCAACTATGGTCACAAGTTCCATAGTTACCAATAGAGTTCAGTGGAACTAACGACCATAGTTAGCTATCGATGCTTTTGGGAAACGCACCCCTGCAGGTACGTCACGAGCACATGCACACATTGGTCAGAGAGGCAATAATGTGATTAGGTGCATGTAAATGCACTGATTGATAATAATCAGAAATGTTTCTTAAGCAGCCAAGACTGGAGTAAAGGCTACTGAAAAATTCAGCTTTGCCTCACAGGAATGAAATACATTTTAAAGTGTGTTAGAAAAAGGATATGAAAACTATTATTTATAAAAAAAATATATATATATATATATATATATATATATATATATATATATATATATGTGTGTGTATATATACAGTGAGGAAAATAAGTATTTGAACACCCTGCTATTTTGCAAGTTCTCCCACTTAGAAATCATGGAGGAGTCTGAAATTGTCATCGTAGGTGCATGTCCACTTCTGAGAGACATAATCTAAAAAAAAGTATTTGAACACCTGTCTATCAGCTAGAATTCTGACCCTCAAAGACCTGTTAGTCTGCCTTTAAAATGTCCACCTCCACTCCATTTATTATCCTAAATTAGATGCACCTGTTTGAGGTCGTTAGCTGCATAAAGACACCTGTCCACCCCATACAATCAGTAAGAATCCAACTACTAACATGGCCAAGACCAAAGAGCTGACCAAAGACACTAGAGACAAAATTGTACACCTCCACAAGGCTGGAAAGGGCTACGGGGAAATTGCCAAGCAGCTTGGTGAAAAAAGGTCCACTGTTGGAGCAATCATTAGAAAATGGAAGAAGCTAAACATGACTGTCAATCTCCCTCGGACTGGGGCTCCATGCAAGATCTCACCTCGTGGGGTCTCAATGATCCTAAGAAAGGTGAGAAATCAGCCCAGAACTACACGGGAGGAGCTGGTCAATGACCTGAGAAGAGCTGGGACCACCGTTTCCAAGGTTACTGTTGGTAATACACTAAGACGTCATGGTTTGAAATCATGCATGGCACGGAAGGTTCCCCTGCTCAAACCAGCACATGTCCAGGCCCGACTTAAGTTTGCCAATGACCATTTGGATGATCCAGAGGAGTCATGGGAGAAAGTCATGTGGTCAGATGAGACCAAAATATAACTTTTTGGTCATAATTCCACTAAACGTGTTTGGAGGAAGAAGAATGATGAGTACCATCCCAAGAACACCATCCCTACTGTGAAGCATGGGGGTGGTAGCATCATGCTTTGGGGGTGTTTTTCTGCACATGGGACAGGGCGACTGCACTGTATTAAGGAGAGGATGACCGGGGCCATGTATTGCGAGATTTTGGGGAACAACCTCCTTCCCTCAGTTAGAGCATTGAAGATGGGTCGAGGCTGGGTCTTCCAACATGACAATGACCCGAAGCACACAGCCAGTATAACCAAGTAGTGGCTCTGTAAGAAGCATATCAAGGTTCTGGCGTGGCCTAGCCAGTCTCCAGACCTAAACCCAATAGAGAATCTTTGGAGGGAGCTCAAACTCCATGTTTCTCAGCGACAGGCCAGAAACATGACTGATCTAGAGAAGATCTGTGTGGAGGAGTGGGCCAAAATCCCTCCTGCAGTGTGTGCAAACCTGGTGAAAACTACAGGAATCGTTTGACCTCTGTAATTGCAAACAAAGGCTACTGTACCAAATATTAACATTGATTTTCTCAGGTGTTCAAATACTTATTTGCAGCTGTATCATACAAATAAATAGTTTAAAAATCATACATTGTGATTTCTGTATTTTTTTTAGATTATGTCTCTCACAGTGGATATGCACCTACGATGACAATTTCAGACCCTCCATGATTTCTAAGTGGGAGAACTTGCAAAATAGCAGGGTGTTCAAATACTTATTTTCCTCACTGTATGTATGTGTGTGTGTATATATATATATATATATATATATATATATATATATATATATATATATATATATATATATATATATATATATTAGAGGTCAACTGCTAGGGATTTTACCGATAGCTAGGTTGGACCACACTGGCCGATACCGATTAATCAACCGATAGTTTTCAAAATGGATACTGAAAGAGAGCTAGTGCTTTACTATTTAAAAAAAAAAAAAGCAGCAACAGTACTGAACCATACTTTGTAAATGACTAAAAATATTAATATTGATCATTCAAGTTATTTCATAGTTTGCTAATGTTAAAAGAAGAAACTTTAAAATTAAAAAATGTAGCCTATTAGTAGCTAAAAGTGAATGTTGAAATGAACACACTCTAACAAGGAACAATACTTCTATAGTGTGGCGAGGGGGGCGTGGTTAGCAGAGTCTGCAGCGGGAGAGAGAGGCTGGAGAACGAGCGGTGAGTAAGTGGGTCAAGTACAAGATGACATTCACCTGCATCTCGTTTCAGTGATCGGCATGGAGAGATCAAAAGCCACAGAGGGACGGACAGTGGCAGAGAGAGACAGATTGAGGACTCGGGAGGCACACGATCGCTGCTGATCAGAGACTCACCAAAGTGCTGTGAACTTATGTTTATTTGAAAGTGCCTGAGTGCACAAGCTTTATTTGTGGAACACTGAATAAATTTCCCGAGCCTCAGTCACGCCGACTCCGACCTCTTCCTTCCTTTCCTCGAACTTTGTTACACTGGTGCCGAAACCCGCGAAGGAAGAAGCCCGGCCACCGGCATCATACAGTCCCCGCCAAGTTCGCGGTTTGCGGAAGTAATTCAATCGCTCGCGGGCCTCCACCAAGAACACCATCAGGCGCTGCTGGAGATGCGGGATGATCAGGAACGCCGTTTCCGCTCCCTGATACAGGCCCAGCAGGAGGACCGTGAGCTGTTCCGGAGCTAGATGGACCAGGAGGGACGGCCTGCTTATTTAGGGCCCCCCTAAATAAAATGGGGCCACAGGACGACTCAGAAGCTTTCCTCTATCTGTTCGAGAAGTCGGCCGAGGCATGTGGATGGCCACAAGACCACTGGCCGGTGGGTCTCATACCTCTGCTGTCGGGGGAGGCACAGGAGGCGGCCCAACAATTGCCCATCCAAAACCTCCTGGTCTTCACTGACCTAAAGCGAGCCATCTTCCAGCGGGTCGGCCTAAGCCCAGAACAACATCGCCAGTGGTTCCGGTCACTGGATCTGGGCGATAGTGGCCGGCCCTTCGTGCTCGCTCAACACCTCCGGGACGCCTGCCGCAGATGGCTGCTGGCTGGGGAGGTGACGTCGAGCAGATCCTCGACTTAGTGGTGCTGGAGCAGTTCATCGGCCGTCTCCCGAGGAAGACGGCAGAGTGGGTCCAGTGCCACCGCCCGACGTCGCTAGACCTGGCCTTCCAGTTGGCGGAGGACCAGATGGTGGCGTGCCCAGGAGTCGGCGAATCCCTGCCAGCTGTTTCTCTCTCTCTCTCTCTCTCTTCCCCTAATGTTTCCTCTTCCCCTCGTCCTGTCCCACTTCCCAGGTCCCGTCCGGGCATTCCTCCTAGGGTCCCACCCCGGGGAAGGGATGGGCCGTCTCCAGAGGCTGTCGCTGGCACAAGAGCGCCGCCCAGGGGGGCGGGGCTAGCCAGCCCGGGGACTACAGCAGTGCCTTTTTCTCCGCTCTCTCCACGTCAGTCACTTGACCCACTTCCTGCCACTAGGGCGGCGGGGAGGCCTGGGGCGGCCTGTTGGCGGTACGGGGACCCGGGGCATTTTCGGTGCCCAGTGATGGAGGTGGGGGCACTGATCTGCGTCCCGGACAGCCCACAGGCTGCCCCCGATCAAGCTGGCCTGTACCAAATACCTGTGAGTATTAAGGGGGGTACTTATCTCGCTTTGGTGGATTCCGGTTGTAACCAGACCTCGATCCACCAAAGCCTGATTCCGCTCGAGGCATTGGATAAAAGTCGCATGGTTCCGGTTCGGTGCGTGCACAGGGATGTGGTGAAATACCCTCTAATGTCCGCGCTCATTCAATTTCGGGGACAAAAGCATAGTGTGGAGGTGGCAGTTAACCCACACCTCCGACATCCGCTGATTTTGAGGACAAATTGGCCAGCTTTTAGTCAATTATTGGGGTGTTTGTGTGCGGATGTCTCTTGTGGAGAGAGAAAGCTGGAGAATGGAGTGGGTATGGCTGAACCGGGACCGCAGGATACTGAGCCAGGGGAACGGAGCGCGAATGAGAGGCTGATCCTCCCTGAACGCAATGATTTCCCCCTGGAACAGTCCCAAGATGAGTCCCTGAAATGGGCGTTTGAACGAGTCCAGACCATCGACGGTCAGTGTCTCCAACCTGCCCGCCCACTCTCCTATCCCTATTTTGTTGTTTTAAAGGATCGGTTGTACCGAGTGACACAAGACGCTCAGTCAAAGCAGGTTACAACCCAGTTGTTAGTGCCTAAAAGCCGCCGGGAATTGCTATTCCAGGCAGCTCACTGTAATCCGATGGCGGGACATTTAGGGCAAGCAGCGACACTAAATCGTCTCATGACCCGTTTTTTTTGGCCGGGCATTCATGAGAATGATGGTGGTGCGCGGCTTGTCGTGAATGTGAGTTGGTGAATCCACCGGCCTCCCCAAAAGCGCCGTTGCGCCCTCTTCCTCTAATGCAGGTCCCCTTCGAGAGAATTGGTATGGACCTCATCGGGCCATTGGAACGATCGGCACGCGGGCATCGCTTTGCATTAGTACTGGTGGACTATGCAACCCGATACCCTGAAGCAGTGGCGCTTCGCAACATTTCGGCGAAAAGTGTAGCGAACACACTGTTTTCGTTAATCTCCCAGGTGGGAATCCCGAAAGAGATTCTCACTGATCAAGGTACGGCGTTTATGTCACGTACGTTGCGCGAACTGTATGAATTGTTGGGCATTAAATTGATTCGCACTAGCGTCTACCACCCACAAACAGACGGACTGGTGGAACAATTTAATCGCACTTTAAAAACCATGATTCGCAAGTTTGTTCACGAGGACACCAAAAATTGGGACCGGTGGCTGGAACCCCTCTTGTTCGCTGTGCGGGAGGTCCCGCAAGCCTCCACGGGGTTTTCCCCCTTTGCGCTTCTTTATGGGCGTCAGACCCGCGGGGTGCTGGACGTCCTGAGAGAAACCTGGGAGGACGGGCCTTCTGATAGCCGAAATGAAATTCAATATGTGCTGGACCTGAGAACAAAACTCCACACTTTGGGGATGCTGTCAATGGAGAATTTGTTACAGGCCCAGGACTCGCAGAGCCGGCTGTACAACCAGGGGACCAGGCTACGTAAATTTGCACCGGGAGAAAAAGTACTTGTATTGCTTCCTACGTCTAGCTCTAAATTACTCGCCAAGTGGCAAGTAATTTGCCACTTGAGGTCACACGGCGAATTGGGGATCTTAATTATGAGGTAATTCGTACCGACAGGAACGGGGCACATCAGATTTACCACCTCAACCTCCTCAAAAAGTGGATTGAGGCGGAGTCAGTGATGCTAGCGATGGCAGTGAATGGAGAGGAGGATCTCGGGCCAGAGGTAAGCACCAAGCCACAATCTCTAGCTCTGGCCCCTGGGGGTGACCACCTCTCGCCCTTGCAGCTCGCTGATGTAGCCAAGCTACAGGCCGCGTTTGCGGATGTGTTCTCGGCCCTGCCGGGGCGAACCAACCTCATACAGCACCACATAGAGACCGAGCCGGGGGTGGTGGTTCACAGCCGGCCATATTGTTTACCTGAACACAAAAAAAAAGGTAGTTCAGGTAGAATTAGAGGCAATGCTAGAGATGGGAGTAATAGAGGAGTCCCACAGCGATTGGGCGAGCCCGATAGTTTTAGTACCTAAAACGGACGGCTCTGTACGATTCTGTGTGGATTATCGCAAGGTGAATGCTGTGTCGAAATTCGACGCATATCCAATGCCGCGGGTCAATGAACTGCTTGATCGGCTAGGTACAGCTCGATTTTATTCGACACTGGACTTAACTAAGGAATATTGGCAGATCCCCTTATCACCTTTATCGAAAGAAAAAACAGCCTTCACAACGCCGTTCGGATTACACCAATTCGTTACGCTTCAGTTCGGGTTATTCGGGGCGCCGGCCACGTTTCAGCGCCTCATGGATAAAATTCTGCGGCCGCATGCAGCATATGCCGCTGCATATCTGGATGACATAATCATCTATAGTAACGACTGGCAGTGGCATATGGGGCATTTGCGAGCCGTACTGAGAGCGCTGAGGGGGGCCGGACTGATGGCTAACCCGAAGAAGTGTGCGGTTGGGCGGATGGAGGTCAGGTATCTGGGCTTCCATTTGGGCCGGAGGGCTTCCCGGCCTGAGTCGGGCGGTGGGGGTATGTGGCGAGGGGGGCGTGGTTAGCAGAGTCTGCAGCGAGAGAGAGAGGCTGGAGAATGAGTGATGACATTTACCTGCATCTTGTTTCAGTGATTGGCGTGGAGAGATCAAAAGCCACAGAGGGACGGACAGTGGCAAAGAGAGACAGACTGAGGACTCGGGAGGCACACGATCGCTGCTGATCAGAGACTCACCAAAGTGCTGTGAACTTATGTTTATTTGAAAGTGCCTGAGTGCACGAGCTTTATTTGTGGAACACTGAATAAATTTCCCGAGCCTCAGTCACGCCGACTCCAACTTCTTCCTTCCTTTCCTTGAACTTTGTTACATACAGTTTTCATTAATACTATGAATGGACTCTTATTGTTAAGTGTTACCATTTAATTTAAACAGTCATGCTTAAAGATGGCCATCTTTAAATACCTAAACAAGGCCATAGCATTAAAATTACATGCATATGGAATATTGTATGTGTACTCACACATTTTATTTGCGTCTATTTTTTAACACTTGATAATTACCTAATCCAAAAAAAAAAAAAGTTAGTCACACACCGGGCAAAAGCGCAGCGCTACGTCTAGGAGAACTTGGAGATATCACACACACACACACACCAGACGCTTTGCGTTCAATTCAAGTGGCGGTCTAAAACAATTTATTTAATCACCAAACGGACATAAGTTTGCTTCGAGAATGAACAATGTGGCATAAATGAGTTTGAAGTTCGGTGTTTAAAAAAAAAAAACGGAGCAAGCGGAAAGAGAACGCGCGATCTGTATTACAGCTCTCTATATGAAGCATACAGGCTTTATTAGAGCCACAGAAATACAAACGTTTTGCTGAAAAATGCACAATACATAATTTATAGGCTAGGGTGAAGTCATTATGTACATTCACAATGATTTGGGACAAATATAATGTAATTTAATAGAAAACTATGTGAATGGCGCTCTGTTCCGCGGCAGGCTTTTCTGTCGGCTGTATTTAAATGCGCGTCTGGAGTTTCCCGCTCTGTGCAGCGCGCAGTGTCACGTGTCAAAATAAACAACACGAGCTGTCAGTGATTTCCGCCTCTAGAGGCCGCTCTCGTACTGTATAATGCCAGCGGACCCTTCTCAGCCACTCCAGCAACGGTTGCAAACCGGAAAACTATCGGCATGGATTTTTGCCGATAACCGATAGTTGTGGCAATCAACTATCGGTGCCGATTAATCGGCAAAACCAATGAATCGGTCGACCTCTAATATATATTTTACAATATTAATGTACTGTAAATTTGATCAAATTAATATAGCCTTGGTGAGCAGAAGAGATTTCTTTAGAAAAAAAAAAAAAGATTTACAGATTTTTGAATGGTTGTGTTCATACATTAGCAACATTAACATGATGATATCCTCCCTTTCAGCTGCCAGAGAAGGATATTGACAGTGCAGGCTCTGGACGGCGAAGAGGAGGAAGAACACCTTTAACATAATTTTCTCATACCTTTGCCATGTGTTATAATAAAAACCATAAACCTGACTACAATAATATGGTAAATTTTATTAAAAGATTCCAGTTTGCAAGGAATCTGGAGACTCTGACCTCTGCACTAAAGGAACTCTTTGCTGAGGAAGACCAAGTGCTGAGGAGGAGCCTTGTTCTACAGCAAAACACTGCATCAACCCTCCATGACAAGATGAAGAGTGAAGTGTCACCCTCCTGTCCTTCCCTCAGAAGAGCCTGCCTTCTGCTGCTGGGGTAAGACCGACACTCTTCCTCTTCTCTCACAGCCGTCCAGCACTCATGCCTCCTCAGCGCTGTCTGATAGAGTCTTCTCCACAGTTAGTAATCACAGATCACAGATTCTCCAGAGAAAGTCAACATGCTCATTTTTCTAAACAAAAACTGTTTATGTTTTTGGGGTGGGCCAAATTATACAGGAGTGATGCTAGAAATCTTTATATTGTTCATTTTACATATCTTTACTCTTTATGAATGTTATTTTCTTTATTTCTTTTATCTTCTGAGAAGCTCAAGAACTATGGTTCTTTGGTAATTGTAATATTGTTTAGGTTTATCTTCTGATAGTGAAGCAGTATTAAAGCACATCAGCGCCAGATATTTGTAGCAGGTACCACATACAGGACACTCAGGAAACAATGTAACTTATTTCTGCAAAGAAGTAATAATGAAGTGTCTACTGAATTGTTTCATATCTTTTTATCATGTCTTTATTTTTTTGCACCAAATTAAGGGAGTTGTATCAATAAGAGTACTGATAATTATTGATAATTTTCACTGATAACAGCATTATTTAACTATGCACATCCTTAATGAGACAAACTTTTTCAGTTGATTATATGGCATAGCAATCTATGAATTGATGTGGTCAGTTTTCTGTGCTCATGACTTGGTAACACTTTGCATGGTTAAAGACCAGGTGTAATGTTCAGAATGTTTTGGTTTAGTATTTGTAGAAAGTAGCACTGAATAAATGTTGATTCATGAATGAATGCATTGTGTTTTTGTCTATTTTCTAATAGAATTTAATGTTTTTGAATTGGTTTGCACTGTATGGATGTATGTAATGAATGTATTTACTATAAATCCCCTATAATGAAATTACTGTTAGATTTTATAAGGTTTCTTTTTTGCACCAAAGATGAGTTCATTAGTTTATGTATTTCAAGGTAATGGTCGGAACACATTCTCAGGACCCGGACTAAAGGTGAGGTGTAAATATTAAAAATAAACATTAACGTGGTATTTTAGTCCTTAGGGCATACTTGGTACGTTGCTGCGACCAATATGATCCGGTACTGTCACGTCCTCACAACGTGCCAGTTTGGTCGTTAGGACGTTCTCGGCACGTTCCAGCGACGTAACAAATAATGTCGCCACAACGAATATGGGAATCACAAAGTTACGTCGCTGGTACGTTATTTGGTACGTCGCTGCGACCAATATGGTACAGTAGAGTTACGTCCTCACGACGTGCCAGTTTGGTCGTTAGGACGTTCTCAGCACGTTCCAGCGACGTAACAAATAACGTCGCCACGACGAATATGGGAATCACAAAATTACGTCAGTGCGACGTATATGGTCCGGTCCAGTTACGTCCTCACGACGTAACTGTGTTAGCTGGGCGATTACACGAGAATACCATAAAAAAAAAAAAACATTAATTTTTTTTACACATTACATTTAAAACATTTTAACAACAAGCTAAAATAAAACTTTTGAAAAATAATAAATATCAAAATATTTAAATATATAAATATTTTTTACAGCGTATCTGGGCGGAAACGACATTTTTACCTCAGACCTCGCATGCTTTTCTCCATCCCAGGTAGCCAGCGGAATCAAGCCGAATGCGGCTGAGTGTCGGCACACTCGGCTGTGTGCTGGCAGCGGCTTGCCAGAAGTGAGCCAGGTCCGGCCCAGTAATGGTTGCCAGATTTGGCTAGGTTTTGGATCTGTGGATCTGGCCCGATTCTGGTTGAAAAACGGCGCATTGAGCCACATTCAGCCTGACTGTGGACCACAAGTGTCAGTCCTAAACTGTCAAAAATTCAGGTTTTACTCCTTGTGTGAATATTTGGTCCTCACAATGGAGGTTAAACCTGTACACAAACAAACAATCAATTAGGCTGAATAATAAAATTACAAAAATATATATTTTTTAGAGTTGTCTTTAGAGTTGTCAAACCTTTTGCCTGTCAAAGTTATTTATTCAGTTTTATTATTATTTTAATTAATATTTCTATTAATTTTTAGGCTGACCTCAAATGGACTTTGCTTGTAATTGAAAAATGTTCCCTTAATCTAAATTGACACTTTCTGACTGTGTGTGATTGCAAAAACTGATACCTCAGTAAGTGGTAAACTTTTACAAAATATGATTTCAGATGTTATAATAGTGATTTTATTATGTCCAAATAAAAGTACCACAGCAAAACTTAGGCTAGTGGGTAGAATGAGCCAATAAGTGATTCTCTGCTGCCATCTTCTGAAATCAGTGAGTAAAACTTTATTATTAATAACTGTAACGCTTATATACACACACAGACAAATATATGTTTGTGTGTGTGTGTAATTTATTTTATTTAAGTTTTATTTATTTTGCCAGGGAAAATATAACATGAGGTAATGACTTAAATGTACATCTCACATGATTAAAAAAAAAAAAATCAATAAAATAGATATAAATGTAACTTTGACTATTTGACACCTCACGTGCAAAGCCCGCGAAAGAACCAGAGGTTATATAAGCTGCGGTCGTCACATCACGCGCACAGCCGGACTCTGAGTGGACATCGCCTGACCGGAGAGCTTTCACGAGGTAAAGTATTTTTTGTGTACATAAGTATAAAATCGACGGATCTGTCATTTAAATGTACCATAAGCCTAATGTTCACATAAACGAGTCTTTCCGTTTTTATTTTTTACGGCCCGCTCTTCAGCACCGTTAATGCCGTTATATCTGTGTGACGTCATTTGCGCAGATCTGCTAAAATTGAGAAAACCTCCTTTCGTTTCACATTCATGTCGGTCAAGGTAACGTTAGTTTAAAAAATATATAGCCTATATATTCATTTTACAATTATTATTAATAATATTTTCACATTTAAGCAGTGTTGTCTCACAGATTTGTCTGAGTGAGAGCGCGCGACACTGACGCACACTGAACGCGCTCTCTCTCTCTCTCTCTCTCAGCGTGTGTGATAGAGCGAGAGACAGAAGACTCACACAAGCCAATGTAGCCTATTCTTATGAGATAACAATAAAAATAATAATAATTCTGCTTTTTAATAACAAATAATTACAATAAAAGTAAAACATGTATGCATGTGTATACACCAGGGAAGAAATAAAAAGGCATATTCAAATATTTATTCTTTTTTCTTTCTTTTTTCCGATTGTTGTAAGTGATCAGTCTAGCAGTCATCCTGCATCTTGGATTTGTTCAGTTTGTACAGACATATGCATTATCTGATATTGAGTGATGCTTTTTCTTTTTCTCCCTTTTGTTTCTGTGTCAGTAGCTGCTGCACCCCAAAGGCTCCACAGCACTTGTCACAAGTCTTTGGCTTTGTAAGTATATATTTTTTAAGCTGACTGTCAAACATTTTCTCAAATTTTTTTTTTATTATTTAGGTTAATTAAATATGTGTGACCCTGGACTACAAAACCAGTCATAAGGGTCAATTTTTTCTAAATTGAGATTAATACATCATCTGAAAGCTGAATAAATAATCTTTCCATTGATGCATGGTTTGTTAGGATCGGACAATATTTGGCCGAGATACAAATTTGAAAATCTGGAATCTGAGGGTGCAAAAAAAAAAATCAAAATATTGAGAAAATCACTACCTAAATGAAGCTCTTAGCAATGCATGTTACTAATCAAAAATTAAGTTTTAATATATTTATGGTAGGAAATTATTTTTAACAAAATATCTTCATGGAACATGATCTTTACTTAATATCCTAATGATTTTTGGCATAGAAAAATAGATAATTTTGACCCATACAATGTATTTTTGGCTGTTGCTACAAATATACCCCAGCGACTTAAGACTGGTTTTGTGCATATGTCATGCAGCAGTTATTTATTCAACAGTCTAGCATAATCTGATCTGTTTTAAAAGTTATGTATCTTGTAGTTTGTTAGTGAATTTAAATGATTTAATTACACTACATATTATGTGAATAGTGTAATAATGTTCCTGCTACACTTCTAATATTTTTGTGATTGCTTTTTTATATTTTTTTGTCAGATTTGTCAAGATCATCTGAAAAGAGTTCACCTATGCCATGTAAGTAATTGAATGTTATCTTGGAAAGACCAGGGTGCTCAGGGAGTTCAACGAGATGTCTGAGGGTGCTCTTTGGGGTCGGGAATTCAAGTAAATGTTTAAAAAAAAAAAAAAAAAAAAAAAAAAAAGGGAAATCCAAGGCACTTTTCTTCAAAATTATTTAAAAAGCCTTTATTTTGGCTATTTCATAATAGAAAATATAAAAGACATGGGAAGAAGACATGGTTGCTTCTTCCCATGTCCTTTATATTTTCTATTATGAAAATAACCAGTAAACAAAGGCTTTTAAATAATTTTGAAGAAGAGTGCCTTGGATTTCCCTTTTTTTACATTTAATTGAATGTTATATTTTGCTATAGAGTAGATGTGTAAATATATGGTTTCTTTTAGGATATTGTAATCAGATGGGCTAGGACATAATATCTTAAGATTAATTTTGTTGTACTGTTTGAGTCAGGGTGTTGTAAGTGGTCAAGTAGTAGTGACCATGCAGGGTGCCCAAATTTGTATAGACTTTTCTTTTTTTGTCATTTTTAAACTGTAAAACTGTATTAGTTTGAAATTAAATCTACAACATAATGTCTGCAAAAAGTGAAAAAGTAATCTGAATTTCTGAAATGACTTTTTGACCACATAACATACAGTATATATATTTTTTCTTGATCTTCTTCCTACCTGGTCTCTATGCTAAGCTTCATGTTTAAATAGGCAAACTTGTGCCACATATACCAGACTGACACTGACACACACACACATATTATTTATTTATTTATTTTTCTGCAAATACTGCAGTGAGCTGGATGGAAAAACTGAGAAGATTATAAACAGATGGCATGGAAGAAGAGAGCAGGTCCTACAACAAAGAAATTCTTCTTAAGGTATGCTCCAAATTTACCATTTACCATTGAGATCTGACTAACTATGTGTCAATATGTGTCCCATCTTTATCTCTCTTTCCTTTTTTCTGTCCCTCTTTTAGGATAAACATGAGGTCCTGGGAGATCTTAGAGGTTCTAATGTGTTTTTTATGCATTTGTTGATGTCAATTTTTCTATAATAAATTCTCATATTTTTTACATTTATGGTGTCATTCTTATTGGGGGGTATTGAGGGGGGACTGCACGTGTGTGTGTAATATTTGTAGAAACAACTGATAAAAAAAAACTGGAGGAAATCTTTAATACATTTTTTGTATTTTTTAGAGAACCAATGAATTACATGAACAGTTCTTATCCATGTAGGCTATATATCAAACAAGCCAATATTGTTTTGGTAAATTTTGTTGTTATTAATTAAATAAATATTGGTTTGTATTTCATATACATTATCATTTGGAATCCAGACTCGGGCCAGTACCGGCTAATTGTATAATCTACTGTATGCTGGCGTGATTGCGGCCCGATGCCGGCAGTGTCGGCTCAGTTTCGGCAACCGGACTCGGGCCAGCGGATTCATTCACTCCCGTAATTCACAAGAGTCTGGCAACCGCATCCTGGCCGAGTTATTTCTTCCGGTTTGCCGGATTTGGGCCGTTATCGGGCCGGATCATTTTGGCTACCTGGGATGTCAGCTGCTGCGAGCTCGAAATGACCACACGAAGAACCAGCAAGGTGTGGGATTATTTGAATCAGAAGGAAACGGAAAAGTTTTGTATAAACTGTAATGTCAAATTGGCTTACAATAACTCTACTGGAGCGATGCGTAATCATATTCAATACAGGCACGTATGCGTTAGCCTGAAGACTAGCCAAAGCCAGCAAATGTCAATCATGTCATACACTACAACCCGCCGCTGCGGTCCGCTATCCCATCCGCGCCGTCTATTCCTCTAGTCTAGAGACCCACTTGCGGGATTTCCAGGCTTTTTTCGAAACTGTCTGCTTGCATGTAGTTATCTCTCTGCGTGCCTGTAACTTAAGTTCCTGCAGAGCGCGTTTTGTTTTTCAAGTGCAGAATCGCCTCTAGTCCCGTCTTTCGCCAGACCACGTTAACATGTTAAATTCACTGAACAAATGCGCATGGTCTAAGTAAAACCAGCATTGTTTTGTTTTTAGACAATATAGCCAACATGAAGTACAATTTTAAAAGTTGTTTTAATGCTATTCTTTGATAAACTTTCCTATTGTTTTTGACTTGTGTTTTAATATGTTGGCTAACGTTATATGCAAATGAAGAATTCTGTCAGTCTATTTTCCATTTCTGCATTGCTCCAGCTGATCTGAATAAATAAGCTATGCACTGGTCTATGTTGAGTATATACTCTTCCTTATTTTCTGTTTAACCACCTAAAATTAAATGATGATAACGTGAGGCAAGCATATGGCATAATCGTGACCTATTTTTAGCAGATTTCATTGAGGGATTTGACAGTGTGATGTAAAGATGAAGTATTTTAAGTGTACAGGTGCTGGTCATATAATTAGAATATCATTAAAAAGTTGATTTATTTCACTAATTCCATTCAAAAAGTGAAACTTGTATATTATATGCATTCATTACACACAGACTGATATATTTAAAATGTTTATTTCTTTTAATTTTGATGATTAGAGCTTATAGCTCATGAAAGTCAAAAATCAGTATCTCAAAATATTAGAATATTACTTAAGACCAATACAAAGAAAGGATTTTTAGAAATCTTGGCCAACTGAAAAGTATGAAAATGAAAAGTATGAGCATGTACAGCACTCAATACTTAGTTGGGGCTCCTTTTGCCTGAATTACTGCAGCAATGCGGCGTGGCATGGAGTCGATCAGTCTGTGGCACTGCTCAGGTGTTATGAGAGCCCAGGTTGCTCTGATAGTGGCCTTCAGCTCATCTGCATTGTTGGGTCTGGTGTCTCATCTTCATCTTGACAATACCCCATAGATTCTCTATGGGGCTCAGGTCAGGCGAGTTTGCTGGCCAATCAAGCACAGTAACACTATGGTCATTGAACCAACTTTTGGTACCTTTGGCAGTGTGGGCAGGTGCCAAGTCCTGCTGGAAAATGAAATCAGCATCTCCATAAAGCTTGTCAACAGAAGGAAGCATGAAGTGCTCTAAAATTCCCTGGTAGATGGCTGCGTTGACTGTGGACATCAGAAAACACAGTGGACCAACACCAGCAGATGACATGGCAGCCCAAATCATCACTGATTGTGGAAACTTCACACTGGACTTCAAGCAACATGGATTCTGTGCCTCTCCACTCTTCCTTCAGACTCTGGGACCTTGATTTCCAAATTAAATGTAAAATTTACTTTCATCTGAAAAGAGGACTTTGGACCACTGAGCAACAGTCCAGTTATTTTTCTCCTTAGCCCAGGTAAGACGCTTCTGACGTTGTCTCTGGTTCAGAAGTGGCTTGGTAGCCCTTTTCCTGAAGACGTCTGAGCGTGGTGACTCTTGATACACTGACTCCAGCTTTAGTCCACTCCTTGTGAAGCTCTCACAAGTGTTTGAATCGGCTTTGCTTGACTGTATTCTCAAGCTTGCGGTCATCCCTGTTGCTTGTGCACCTTTTCCTACCCAAATTCTTCCTTCCAGTCAACTTTGCATTTAATATGCTTTGATACAGCACTCTGTAAACAGCCACACCTTTCAGTAATGACCTTCTGTGACTTACCCTCTTTGTGGAGGGTGTCAATGTTCGTCTTCTGGATCATTGCCAAGTCAGCAGTCTTCCCCATTATTGTGGTTTCAAAGAACAAGAGATACCCAGAATTTATACTGTAGGGATGGTCATTTATTCAAACTCAAATGTAAATATTCTAATATTTTGAGATACTGATTTTTGACTTTCATGAGCTGTAAGCTCTAATCATCAAAATTAAAAGAAATAAACATTTGAAATATATCAGTCTGTGTGTAATGAATGAATATAATATACAAGTTTCACTTTTTGAATGGAATTAGTGAAATAAATCAACTTTTTGATGATATTCTAATTATATGACCAGCACCTGTATATTAAAATTGTGTAATATACACCCAGCCATAGCTTACCTCACATTACATTTAATATTTTGTTTAAAAGCACCATAAAAAATAATGCCTTCAATATCTATTGACAAAGGTTACAAAGACAATCCTTTTTAGATATTTAACTATATAATATATACTATTATATAGTTATATATTTAAATATATAACTGTATAAACCTCAGGAGGAAACAGACTACACAGATGTTAATCTGACCAGAAGTTATGCAGCCTCACAACATGAACGACACTGAATAATTTGTTCTTTCCCAATTAAATTTATTAAACAATTTTAAACCTAGGTGAATCTAGGTCAATATAGCATTTCAAAATAAAGTAAGGTGAGGACACTGAACACCTGCTCATCATATTACTGCACAAGACCCAGAGCTGACCACGAGTTTACACTTTAGGTGTGTTCGACTTAAAGTGGCACTGCCAGGCTGATTGAAGTATGACGAGAGCGATTCAAAAGCAAAAGAAACAGTCATGCTCTCGCGGTACTTTGATGTCATACTGATCGGTCTGTGCATCACCGCTTCAAGTCAAACACACCTATTATTTCTTCTAGGGAAAGATTTAGTGAATTTGCTTTTAAATAATAAACCTAAGCCATAATCAAATAATACAAATATTAAGGACATATTTTAACAACAATGCACAAAGGTAGGAGAGACCATGCTACATTGTGAACAGTATCAAATCAGGGAAACTGTTAAGCAAGACTAAATTATTTGAGCTTAATAGTGTAATTGTTCTGTTATGCCATTCACAACATAATCTAAATATATATAATCCATAATGATAATCCACAACATTGGCAGTAGGCAGGGTGCACACTGTGCATGACAGACACTGGTGATGGACTGTGGTGAGACACAGGTGTGGGAATGATCGTGGACCAGGGGTGGATTTGGGTGTCTTAGGAGATCACAGGCTGGTTTGTCCTAAGGTATTGGGTGAAGAAAAGAAACAGGGTAAGAGCATTTTATGTAACCATGTACAGAAAAAGAGCATCACATCATATAAATATATGAAATAATTGACTTAACAGTTCCCCAAAAATGGTGCAGTTTTGGGCACCACTGATTTCCATAGTAGGGAAAAATACTATGGAACTGCTTCCACCTGCTTGTTTAAAATATCTTCATACAAGTTTGGAACAACATGAGGGTGAGTAAATGACTAACCCTTTAATCAGTGACACCGATATACATTATAAAACATTTTTACAATAACCGTATCGTTTTTTTGTTGTAATATTGTTTGTTGTAAAATAAAACAGAATTCAATTAAACAAATTAAAGAGTGATTGTTATTAAAACTACCAAAAATTCAAAAGCAGCGAGTGATTTTCTGTCTTGTGTTGCTGGATTAACATTAATGACACAGATAACCTTTCATGATGGAGAAGAACAGCAAAAAAAAAAAAAGACGGCAGCATAACCCTATCACTGCATTGCTGAACACCATCATGGAGGGGGGGTGTCGCATCAGTCGTGTCACGAGCACATGCGCACTTTAGTCAGAGCGGCAATAGGCTATTCCGATTAAGGTGTTTACATGCCTGTATATTTCGATTAAAATCAGCATAAGCCACCTATGTTAATATGATTATGCCGATTATGAGCTTAATCGCATTATTTAAATCGAAGTATTGCATTTACATGAGATAAAGTTTAAATCGCAATATTGCCAAAATCTCATCGCATTAAGAGGGTGCATGTAAACGCTGTTTATATCTGAACTGCAAACTTTTATCCCAGTATTTCTGTGATTAATATGAATGACTATATAGGACAGAAATAATACTGTGCAGTTGAAAAGACTGTTTGTGAAGCTGTTTCTTACCCAAACATGTTAAATGTCTGCTCTCTGTGTCAGTGGCAGCGCGGATGCAGATTTGAACGTTGTATGATTTTTTTCAAAGGTTTAATAGACACGGGCGAATCGTTGTCATTTAAAAATGGGATTGCGTGGGTGTTTGAATCGAGATTGTGATCTTTTAACGATTAATCGTGCAGCTCTAGTCTCTGCAAACAAGTCTTTAATATTCCCCAAAATTAAGTGTCCCCAAATTAGCAAGCCAAAGGTGACAGAAATGGAGAAAAAACCTTGGTAGAAAGCAGGCTCAGTCGGGGGACCAGTTCTCCTCTAGCCAGACAAACCAACGTGGTGTTTGTTACTGTGGTCTTTGCTGAGGTTTTGTGCCAAAGGCCGTATAGTTGATGAAGCCTTCACTTGAGATCTGTCTTTGGGGCTCATCTAGTTGACATGGTCTCTGCTGACATTCAGGGCTATAGAGGTTGTCTCCATCTGATCTGGATATGGACTGGATCTGGGTGGCTATGGTGACCTCGGAATAAGAATGAAACAGACTAATATTAGCATAGATGCCATACTTCTTACGATGTAACAAGTACATCAGGTGTTACTGACATTGTTATTGTTAGTGAATAGGGATGTCGCGTTTAAGGAATTTCCCTTGCGGTAATTTTGAGTGGCTCAATAGCACGGTATGCTGTATTACCGCATATATATATATAAATAAGGGTTGTGCGCTACGACTAATTTGACTGTCGTTTAAACGGAAGTTTTGGATCTGACTAGTCTAAAAGCTAGAAACCCCCCCAAAAAATGGAAATATAAAAAATAAAAACTGTGCATGTATAACAGCCTACAGGTGCTGGTCATATAATTAGAATATCATCAAAAAGTTGATTTCACTAATTCCATTCAAAAAGTGAAACCTGTATAATATATTCATTCATTACACACAGACTGATATATTTCAAATGTTTATTTCTTTTAATTTTGATGATTAGAGCTTACAGCTCATGAAAGTCAAAAATCAGTATCTCAAAATATTAGAATATTTACATTTGAGTTTGAATAAATGACCATCCCTACAGTATAAATTCTGGGTATCTCTTGTTCTTTGAAACCACAATAATGGGGAAGACTGCTGACTTGGCAATGATCCAGAAGACGAACATTGACACCCTCCACAAAGAGGGTAAGTCACAGAAGGTCATTACTGAAAGGTGTGGCTGTTTACAGAGTGCTGTATCAAAGCATATTAAATGCAAAGTTGACTGGAAGGAAGAATTTGGGTAGGAAAAGGTGCACAAGCAACAGGGATGACCGCAAGCTTGAGAATACAGTCAAGCAAAGCCGATTCAAACACTTGGGAGAGCTTCACAAGGAGAGAACTGAAGCTGGAGTCAGTGCATCAAGAGTCACCACGCTCAGGCGTCTTCAGGAAAAGGGCTACCAAGCCACTTCTGAACCAGAGACAACGTCAGAAGCATCTTACCTGGGCTGTGGAGAAAAGAACTGGACTGTTGCTCAGTGGTCCAAAGTCCTCTTTTCAGATGAAAGTAAATTTTACATTTAATTTGGAAATCAAGGTCCCAGAGTCTGAAGGAAGAGTGGAGGCACAGAATCCATGTTGCTTGAAGTCCAGTGTGAAGTTTCCACAGTCAGTGATGATTTGGGCTGCCATGTCATCTGCTGGTGTTGGTCCACTGTGTTTTCTGATGTCCACAGTCAACGCAGCCATCTACCAGGAAATTTTAGAGCACTTCATGCTTCCTTCTGTTGACAAGCTTTATGGAGATTCTGATTTCATTTTCCAGCAGGACTTGGCACCTGCCCACACTGCCAAAGGTACCAAAAGCTGGTTCAAGGACCATAGTGTTACTGTGCTTGATTGGCCAGCAAACTCACCAGACCTGAACCTCATAGAGAATCGATGGGGTATTGTCAAGAGGAAGATGATACACCAGACCCAACAATGCAGATGAGCTGAAGGCCACTATCAGAGCAACCTGGGCTCTCATAACACCTGAGCAGTGCCACAGACTAATCGACTCCATGCCACGCCGCATTGCTGCAGTAATTCAGGCAAAAGGAGCCCCAACTAAGTATTGAGTGCTGTACATGCTCATACTTTTCAGTTGGCCGAGATTTCTAAAAATCCTTTCTTTGTATTGGTCTTAAGTAATATTCTAATATTTTGAGATACTGATTTTTGACTTTCATGAGCTGTAAGCTCTAATCATCAAAATTAAAAGAAATAAACATTTGAAATATATCAGTCTGTGTGTAATGAATGAATATAATATACAAGTTTCACTTTTTGAATGGAATTAGTGAAATAAATCAACTTTTTGATGATATTCTAATTATATGACCAGCACCTGTATGCCATGGAGGTAAAGAACTACATGAACTGAAGCCATAAATCACCTCTTAATTATAATGATCAGGGGTGCCCAATTCTGTTCCTGGAGTGAGTTCAAATTCAACACTGATCCAACACCCCTTTCTGTAATTAACGAGTGCTCCTTTAGATCATAAATAGCTGGTTCAGTAGTGTTTAAGAAGGGTTGGAGCTGAACTTTGCAGGAAGTTGTATAGTTATATAGACAGGTAATTCTTGGGTGTAATTAATGAAGTATTCTATTTAATTTTACCTTGAAAAGATAAGCGATTGCGAATTTAACAAACACATCAAGTTTAACATTTAAAATGTGTGTTCGTGTCAGTCCAAAAATAATTTTATGCATTATGTATAAAACATTAAGTAATGCAATATTTTTTTAGAGTAATTAGTACAGTATATCATTACACTGTTGGAGTACAAAATAACTTGTAATCATAATTACTTTCTTTGGAGTAACTTGCTCAACAAATATTATGTGTACATTCGATCGTTAATCTAATCACCAACCTTGTTATGTTGAACATTTAACTTTTTAGTCAAGGTTCTAATATGCTCTCTACAAAATAACTTGTATAGGCATGTAAGATCAAATTTATCTCTATTACAGAAGGATCAAACTAACAGGGATAGTTGGACAAACAGATTTAAAAGTGCATGATGTATTACATGGTTAAAAATTGTTCCTTTTTTCTTTTTGTTTTGTGCTTTTGTTCTCATTTGTTTCCAGTAAAGATTGTAAGTTACATTTTGCCTGATCATTTAGAGCAATATTAATGTCCATGTAAAGCACAGTGTTATTCTGTGCATAAAAATAAAAAAAGTGTTGGTGCCTCCTTGTAAATATTAATATAAAACAAAAATGGGACAAGGAATATGGATCCATTATCTTCAAAATAATGTAATGTTTGTTTTTAAACATGCTATACGTTCTTGTAGAAAGAAAAGCAAATATCACAGAATATGGATTTTAAATCATTGTTATTTCTTCACGTATTTCCCTTTAAATTTAATCAAGTAGCTGCAGCTTCCCCTCATGACGCACATATCCGGCATATTTCAGGTGATAAAGATACGTCGTAATAGATGTCATTTAGAGGTAGGGAAGATGTCTCATTTAACAGCTCAAACAGTCGATCTTCAGACGATCAAAATACGACTATAAAAAAAAAAGAATGCGATGTTTTCCAGATGATACCAGGTACGTGTGCTATCTGGGTATATGTTCTTTTGAACTTTCTATTCATCAAAGAAAACACTGAAGACTGGAGTAATGATGCTAAAAAAAAAATAATATTTTAAAATATATTCAAATAGAAAATAGTTATTTCACATTGTAATTATTTCACAACATTAGGCTACTTATTTTTTATCAAATAAATGCAGTCTAAAGGGTTGCTAGAGGCTTTAGCTAGCACTTAAACATTAATAGACGCAGTTAAAATTTGTTAATTAAGTTTATACTACGGGGCTGTTGAATGATTGAATCTGATTGGCTGACGAACGTTCTAAGGTGTGCAATTATTTTCAGGGAAACTCATGGTGAACGTAGTTCCAGGCAGCTCTTGACCGCATTACATGACCATATCACTTCGCCAAATGATTTCTGTTATTTCAAAGGTCTTACAACAGCAAAATAACCAAAACCCACAACGACACTGGCCAAACAAATAAATATAGTAATCAAAAGGATAAAAACTACAGATCATGTCCGTGTTTTTGCCACAAAATTATGCTTTATTGTGTACGGAAAGCACATACTCTATCTCTTCTGCTCTCTCTCCCTCACAGACCACACACACCAGTTTGCACACACACTAGCATACATCGCGCTATTATTAGCGCTACTCTGACGATTTTATCAGTAAAAACTACATGACTTCTCACAAGCGAAGTAACAACAACGGCGCTGTTCGTGAACAAAAGGAACTAAGTTTCACTATAAGAGACATTGCTGCGGAACGATTAGCTTATGCCATGGTCTGTCTGAATACTCGATTCTGATTGGCTGGCAGGTGTTGATTAAATTCGTTTAACTGCACAGGTAGTTCCAGGGGCCAGTTGCATAAACTTAGCCACCATGTTAAGACTGTGTCTTAATAACTAGTTTGACCAACTAGCAGTTGCCAAGGGGTAATCGGTCTTACTTTTCCAATACAAATAAAGACCAATCTACCTTTTCATAACTGAATTAAAAGTTATGACCAGTCTTGAAGAAAAAAAAATTAGGTGACTAACTTTTTAAGACTAGTCTAAACAGTTTATGCAACCGACCCCTGGTCTGTTTAATCATGTTCTATATTAATGCGCTTCCTATTGGTAACCATAGTAACATACAGTTACAGTTGAATAGTAATACAGAGGAAAATAACCGTCATTTTTATCGTTCCGGTTAAATATCGCAGCGCACATTTTATTAACATCTTTAATGTGAATGCTGGCAAATTACCATGGCATAAACGGGATAATCAATGGCTAGCTGTGCATTAAACGATTTGAATGCACTTCGCTGAGGGTTCTTCGCCTCGTCGTGCATTCAAATCGTTTAATGCACAACTAGCCGTTGATTATCCCTTATAATTACAGACCGCTCAACCGTCTTGTTAGCAAGTCCTCTGATAAGAGTTTGCTAACATTACAATCCAGCACCGAGCAATAAGCAATAAAAACACCAAACCTCTAAGTTAACCAGTACAAAACATAAGAAATTAATTTATTAATAGAACAGTTTGATCACACTGTGTGACTTTGGTGAAGTTTTCTCAAGTAGGCTACTACTTAATCCATCGCTGCAAATAGCTTATAATATAAAACATCCACATATTATGTAGCCTATGTATATATTTATTTCTTTGTTTATTTTATTTTTATCTTAGATTTTATTTTATTTTTGGTTAATTGTGATTAAATTAATCCTTATGACATTTTGGAGGTGTATTTGACCGATGTTCATGATCTGTCAAGCGAGTCTTGTTTTCCTCCTTTGACACTCATGAAGTAGCCAATGACTCCTCCAAAAAGGTCCCGTGGAAGGATGACCAGCCCCCGCCGACAGCTGTGCTGGCGCAATGTTTTTGTGACTTTCGCAGTCTGTACCCGGTACCATGGCGTCTGGCGAGGAGGACGGAACTGTTGAGGAGAAAGAAACCAACAACAAGAAGCGGACGAAAGGCGCCATCGCAACGGCATGGCTCACGTTCTACAATATCGCCATGACAGCTGGGTACTTGCTGGTGAAAGTTTATGATTGAACTGCTTTTATTTAACGTACTTGCTGAATGCAGCCTTGTGTCTGTTTATAGTGTGTGACCATTGTAAATCATTCGATTGTTAGGTTACCAAAGACAACTTTAAAAGCTTCAAGGTAGACTATTGCGCTAAACACTCACATTGCGCGTACGTAATTGTTAGTTTTGTTTCATAAAGGGTCAGCCGTTACAAAGTAACATAAATATTCTTCACAGTTACCGAAGCGTGCTCAGCCTTTCCTAATACGGTTGACTGTACTGCACGTGTCATCCCCGTCTCCTCAACTGTCGCAGTGATATGTTTAGCGCTGACACTGAAACTCTGGCCCGGCATGGCGAAATGCTAGACAGACAAACTGCAACTAGGAAAAGTGAAAGACGGGATAATTGTAATGAAAGCGCAGTGAACCCGTTTTTCAATTCAACATAATTTACGTGCTCTAAACCAGTGTGGACTTAAAAGGGCATATTCTTGTGAAAAAGAGGTGTCGACCAAGGTATTAAAACACGTTAAGTACTCTAATTTTAACTGTGGTGTGTTTTTGAATTTTACTTTTAGAGTTAATACATGTTCATAAATGTTCAGAATCGCAACTTCACTTTGATTTATTTATTTATTATTATTATCCTGTGCAATGACTTTCATGCTTAAAAGTGTATTTTAAGTGACCAACTACTTTATAATGTTTATGAACTGTATCTTTACCTGGAAATAAGGTGAAAAGCACTGCCTTACATTATAGGCCTTTTAATTAGTTTTGGTGTTAAAGTCAAAGTTTTTATTTTTATTTATTTATTTTTATTTTATTGGTCTTTATTGCAGGTGGCTTGTATTGGCTGTTGCCATGGTCCGGTATTACCTTCAGAAAGGCACCCATAAAGGCTTGTACAGAAATATAGCCAGGACACTTAAATTTTTCCAGACATTTGCACTATTAGAGGTAAGATCAGCTGCCTTTAACCCCCATTGTGATATAAACATGCACTTTATTTTACTCAAATTTTGCAGTATAATTTTGTGTATTGGTTAATGGTCACCACCTTAAGGAAAATTATTTTATTTTATTAACTCTTTGTATTAACAGTTGTTGGATGAGTTACTCTCAGGTAACCATATGTGGGCTTAATTTCTGAACTAAAAAAATAAATAAATCAGTCATGTGATCTTCCCAAACTTATTGGCTTGTCCCTTAGTCCAGTGGTCACTTGGGTTAATCATTGGGAGAACATTGTTTATTTAGTTAGTTATTTTATAGCCTAAATGTTGGAGTTCCTCACTCTGCATATTAAAATAATTTTTATTTGGGTGAATTCCAAACAGCTTTTTTGCACACTTGCAAGAAAGTGACTACTTTCAAATCAAAAAATGAGCAACTTAATCTTCACACAAAGGGACTTTGGCATTTATGATCACATAATCTTGAGTGGTGCATCCTCATCGTTCATCTTTATTATTTTTTTTTATTTATTCTTTTAAGAAACATATCTTAAGCTGGCATTTAAATCCAGTGAGAAATATTGTGTTTTTATTGAAATATGTATTTACCAAGCCCCACACAAAAGACACAGATGCATTCTAATAAATATGACACAGAGATTTGCCTGTTTTCTTTCTTTTTTTTTTCTTTCTTTTTTTTTTTTGCTACAACATGTTTCAACATCTAAACAGCTACAAACATATACTTGGTTGCTCAAGTTAACATTCAAATTAAACAATGCCTCAACTATGTCAGGAATCTTTTGATAGCCAACCAAAATAGTCAACACTTTTTTTAATCTTCCAAGCAAGCAATTTTTTTTTTTTTTTTAGTAATCTTAGTTAGGATTCTTTGACAGTTTAGATCCTTCAAAAATAAAGGTGCAGTAGCATTTGGCTTTGTATAGGTTATTGCAAATAGCCATATTTGAGACAGTAATGCCATGCACCCTTCAGAGTGTTCACTTTAAGTCCTCTGCCATTTAAAGAGAGCAGTGCATAGTAATGCTTGCATTTGAATGGTATTCGCCCTTCATTATGAGCTCTGTGGAAGTTTTAAATAAATGAAGCTGTGTGTATGAACTCTCAACTCACTGTAAATTGTTGGACAAGTGAATTGCCTATCCAGTGGTTTGTGCACTGCCACTAGTTCACTGCAGTGAATGTAAGTGTTATGCTAAGTGTGACCATTAGATGGTGCTTATCATTCAATCATTGTAACCTTACCTCTGAGTCAGCCTAGGCATATATAGAAGTAGATATAGAAGACAGACTGTTGTTTACTTCCAGTTGTACTGTTAGTGTGTTCTAAACCTATGGAATAAAGAATAAGGTTAATTCCATACTCTCATATCTGAGCCGCACATTCAATATTACATATACACGCTGGTGATGTAGTATGATCTGCATTTTTGTTGCTTTTCACTCTCAGAATAATTTGTAAAAAATTAGGAATTGTTATCTGAAAGCAATATTATGAGGCAAATTTACCACAAATTGGCTAAAATATGGTGACTGAAATGTTATCAATGATATTTAATCATTTATGGGACTGGGTAAAAAGACATGCAGCATCAAAACGAGTTCACTGAAGAGTTGAGTCTTTAGCATGCTTGCATTGATTGTGTTCTGAATCTGTCTTCATTTCTTGTGCTCATTCTTTTTTATAAAGGAAATGTCCTTAGTTCATTACTTCTGTTTTTATTTCAGGTTGGACACTGTGCTATTGGTATGTACTGCATTTTAAAGTGTTATATAAGCATTTAATTCCAGATATATAAAGAGATTTCCAGGTGTTATTTTTGGTGTGCTAAAGGAATTGTGCGGACATCTGTAATTGTGACTGGGGTCCAAGTATGTTCTCGGATATTCATGGTTTGGTTTGTTACAAACAGCATCAGACAGGTCAGTGTGAATTATGGAAACTATTCACTGTTAACCTGTGTACAATCTCTAAATTGGCTTTTACATTTTACTATTTTTTCTTTCATTTGAAACATGCACTAAGATTCAGAATGAGGAGAGTGTGATCTTGTTCGTAGTAGTTTGGACGATTACAGAGATCACTCGCTACTCTTTCTACACTTTCAACTTGCTCAATCATCTGCCATACTTCATCAAGTGGGCCAGGTACAAATGTGGCATGTCACTAAATTGAATTTCCCAACAGCAGAATTGCATGGCTTGGTTTCACTTGTTTACTCTGCATGGTGTGGTTTCAACATGTCTTATTTTTTTTCCAGATGTCTTAAAATGATTTTACTGAGCAAAAATTGGACATGTATTCAATGATCCTTGGGGTGACACTGAGTTATTTTCACAATGTGGTAGCAAATTAAGGTGTGGTAAGTTGTGGATTGTTTTGCTGTACATTTCTACACGCAAAATCCATCTCTACAAGTGCTGCGCATTTGAAAACATAACACATACCAGCAATTTTCCACCAATATAATAGCCCTATGATTCACACAGCCATAAATCAGTATCAGTATTGTAATTTTACAGTTTTCTTCAGTTCACATAATTTTACCTACCACGTGACCAAGGCTCACCCCAATCGGTCTGACCAGGGCGCTGCAGCGATCAAAAGTACGAAATCGCTCATAACTCAGTTGCAGGCTCATGTGTGTTATGTTGTTGGAATGGGAAGGGGAGCTTGGCCACTCCATGGCACTATAAGATGGAAAAAAAAACATAAAAATGGCTATAACTGTGCAACCATTTGTCCTATCAACATGAAAATTGGTGTGCACCGTATTGGTCCAAAGTGCCACAAGTGTCTATAAGGACATTTGCGTATCTCAAAAAACATGGCTGCCTTTGGCCGATGACGTTTGAGCACCTATTAGACAAGGTTAACGGAGGTCGATCGGAAACAAAAGTTGGTTGGCCTGTCTCTCATGTCTGTGAGAAATTTGAAAGGAATTGGCCACTGGGGGATGCGATATCACATTTTTCAAGGCCATAAACGATTGTACATTGTGCGGGGTTTTTTTCACATATGCACAATATTCATATCATATGATAGAACTCATTCCGGACAACTTTGCCTCTAGAACCACTGCGGTCAATCAAATTGTTTGTTAAATATATATAAATACACTTTTGCAAACGAGTCCTAGGTTTTTCGCTCAATCTGGGAAAAAAAACAACAACTGCAGTACAATTCTCCGGACTTTCTAGGTCAATAATGTAGAAATAATGTAAAAATGTTTAAATTTACCCTGTGGGAAGCTATAATGGGATCATTTAGAAAATGGGTCTGTCCAAATTTACCCAAAATCCTATAAAGCCTAAAGGAAAACTCAAAACCTCATGAAAACTGGTGAGCAGATGCGACAAGCGATTCTAAACAAGCATGCAAAGTTTTAGGGAGATAGGACAACAGCTGGCGCTATTACAGTCATAAACATAAAAAAAAAAAAAAATCATATTTCTGTTAAATTACCTGGATTTCCCAAAATGCTTTTTTAAATCATTAATTTAGGTGGTTACAAACAATATGTAATGTTGATTTTATATATATATATATATATATATATATATATATATATATATATATATATAAATATAACACACACACACACACACACACGTACAAAATTATAAACTTTTGTTTTTGCCCCCATTTTTCATGAGCTTAACTCAAAGATCTAAGACTTTTTTCTATGTACACAAAAGGCCTATTTCTCTCAAATATTCTTAACAAATCTGTCTAAATCTGTGTTAGTGAGCACTTCTCCTTTGCAGAGATAATCCATCCACCTCACAGGTGTGGCATATCAAGATGCTGATTAGACAGCATGATTATTGCACAGGTGTGCCTTAGGCTGGCCACAATAAAAGGCCACTCTAAAATGAGCAGTTTTACTGTATTGGGGGGGGTCCGAAAACCAGTCAGTATCTGGTGTGACCACCATTTGCCTCACGCAGTGCAACACATCTCCTTCGCATAGAGTTGATCAGGTTGTTGATTGTGGCCTGTGGAATGTTGGTCCACTCCTCTTCAATGGCTGTGCGAAGTTGCTGGATATTCGCAGGAACTGGAACACGCTGTGGTATACGCCGATCCAGAGCATCCCAAACATGCTCAATGGGTGACATGTCCGGTGAGTATGCTGGCCATGCAAGAACTGGGATGTTTTCAGCTTCCAGGAATTGTGTACAGATCCTTGCAACATGGGGCCGTGCATTATCATGCTGCAACATGAGGTGATGGTCGTGGATGAATGGCACAACAATGGGCCTCAGGATCTCGTCACTGTATCTCTGTGCATTCAAAATGCCATCAATAAAATGCACCTGTGTTCGTTGTCCATAACATATGCCTGCCCATACCATAACCCCACCGCCACCATGGGCCACTCGATCCACAACGTTGACATCAGCAAACCGCTCACCCACACGACGCCATACACGCTGTCTGCCATCTGCCCTGTACAGTGAAAATCGGGATTCATCCGTGAAGAGAACACCTCTCAAGTCTTAGATCTTTGAGTTCAGCTCATGAAAAATGGGGGCAAAAACAAAAAAGTGTTGCGTTTATAATTTTGTTCAGTGTATATATGTGCTTAATTGCCTTAAAGGGTTAGTTCACCCCGAAATGAAAATTCTGTCATTAATTACTTACCTTCATGTCGTTCCAGATCCGTAAGACCTTAATTCATCTTCAGAACACAAATTAAGATATTTTTGATGAAATCCAAGAGCTTTCTAACCCTCCATAGACAGCAAGGGAAGTACCAAGGTCAAGGCAAAGAAATGTAGTAAGGACATTGTTAAAATAGTCCATGTGACATAGGGATGCTCATTACAACCAGTTAATGGTGACAGTAAGAATTTTGACCAATTAATACAATCAGTTAAATGGTTTAAATAGTTTTTTTTTTTAGTAATTTATCAAAATATTTTAAAATGTTTGCTGCATGCTTAAAATATGCTATGCGTATAAAATAAAATTGCATTTTTGAGAGAAAAAACATGTCGCGTATAAAATCACATTTTATTAATACATTCAGAAATAGGCCTAATGCTGATGTGAAATGTTTACAAACATTATGAACACTATAAACATAGCTAGGCTATGCTATTTTAGTTCCCCTCACTCCACAACAAATCCTTTCTATTTAATAGTATTCATTGAGGCGCTAGCGCAATCACTTGATTTTTTTTCTTTCTAACGGTGTAAACAATTACTCCTTTTAGTCATACAGATAATCGAAACTAAAAAAAGGTTTGCTTTTATTTGCGTGCATTCACAATAAAAACAAATCTTTGGGCTTTCGTAAAATAAAGAAAAAATAGGATGGGTCACAGACACTTATCCTTTCTAATTGAATTCAGTTCTAATTTAAAATAATCTTGTCGTTTAACGGTTAATGATTGGTTAACAAGCGTCGGTTGTCGGTTAGGAGAAATAATCGAAATTACCATCCCTAATGTAACATCAGGAGTTCAACCGCAATGTTATGAATCAACGGGAATACTTTTTGTGTGCAAAAAAAAAAAAAAAAAGTCTGCCAGAAGCTGCACCCATGTCGAGGTTATAAAACCTGACTAATGTAAGAGAAGTGGACGAGCCTCAGCAGATGTCATGCATTGACTCCCCAGAAAGAAAGGCCTTGGAGGCCGCCACACTTCTAGTTGAGTGCGCTCAGACCCCTGGAGGAGAAGGGACATCAGAGGACTCATAGGTTTAAGGATATAGCATCCACAATCTACCGGCTTAAAGTCTGCTTGGTTGCAGGTAGACAAATAAGTCAGATTTCCTCCACAGGGCAGCTCTGTGGACATAAGTGTCCAGTGCTCTCACTGGACACACCAGATTAAGCTTCCCTTGATTCGGGTCCGTAAAGGGAGAATGAGAGGAAGCCTGCAGCACAAGCCAAATCCCAGGACAGGACGATGCAGACCTGGTAGACAGATGGCTCGCAAGCATCTGCTCTACCTGAGGTGTCGCCCCATGGCTGTACTCCCTCAGCCCTATGATATTAGAGTAGTTTTTACCATAGGGGCTGAAGAGACAGGCTGAAAATGGTTCCCCCATGATCTAGACACCTCAGTGTAAAGATCAGGGGAAAACGACAGGCGTGGAGGTAGCCACTTATAATGCATGAAATGTTCATCCAGCTTGCTTTTTGGATGCTCATCCTGGTTTTCGGCAGGCCAACCGATGTAAAGTTTGGTCACCGCCTGAGTCACTACCTCCAGCAGCTCCTTGTACTGGATGGACTGGGGTGGCGAGTTAACAGTCTCATCCATGTCGGTGCCCTCCACATCAACCTCCCTGGAGGTAGACAGGCAAAGCATTGAGGCCTCTCCCCGGTGTCATGTGACTCGTTAGTGTTACAAGGTCTCAGGTGTGAATGGGGAGCAGGTGTGTTAAATTTGGTGTTATCGCTCTCACTCTCTCATACTGGTCACTGGAAGTTCAACATGGCACCTCATGGCAAAGAACTCGGAGGATCTGAAAAAAAGAATTGTTGCTCTACATAAAGATGGCGTAGGCTATAAGAAGATTGCCAAGACCCTAAACTGAGCTGCAGCACGGTGGCCAAGACCATACAGCGGTTTAACAGGACAGGTTCCACTAAGAACAGGCCTCGCCATGGTCGACCAAAGAAGTTGAGTGCACGTGCTCAGCATCATATCCAGAAGTTGTGTTTGGGAAATAGACGCATGAGTGCTGCCAGCATTGCTGCAGAGGTTGAAGGGGTGGGGGGGTCAGCCTGTCAGTGCTCAGACCGTACGCTGCACACTGCATCAAATTGGTCTGCATGGCTGTCGTCCCAGAAGGATGCCTCTTCTAAAGATGATGCACAAGAAAGCCCGTAAACAGTTTGCTGAAGACAAGCAGACTAAGGACATGGATTACTGGAACCATGTCCTGTGGTCTGATGAGACCAAGATAAACTTATTTGGTTCAGATGGTGTCAAGCGTGTGTGGCGGCAACCAGGTAAGCAGTGCAAAGACAAGTGTGTCTTATCTACAGTTAAGCATGGTGGTGGGAGTGTCATGGTCTGGGGCTGCATGAGTGCTGCCGCCACTGGGGAGCTACAGTTCATTGAGGGAACCATGAATGCCAACATGTACTGTGACATACTGAAGCAGAGCATGATCCCCTCCCTTCGGAGACTGGGCCGCAGGGCAGTATTCCAACGTGATAACGACCCCAAACACACCTCCAGATGACCACTGCCTTGCTAAAGAAGCTGAGGGTAAAGGTGATGGGACTGGCCAAGCATGTCTCCAGACCTAAACCCTATTGAGCATCCGTGGGGCATCCTCAACCGGAAGGTGGAGGAGCGCAAGGTCTCTAACATCCACCAGTTCCGTGATGTCGTCATGAAGGAGTGGAAGAGGACTTCAGTGGCAACCTGTGAAGCTCTGGTGAACTCCATGCCCAAGAGGGTTAAGGCAGTGCTGGAAAATAATGGTGGCCACACAAAATATTGACACTTTGGGCCCAATTTGGACATCTTCACTTAGGGGTATACTCACTTTTGTGGCCAGCGGTTTAGACATTAATGGCTGTGTGTGGAGTTATTTTGAGGGGACAGCAAATTTACACTTATACAAGCTGTACACTCACTACTTTACATTGTAGCAAAGTATCATTTCTTCAGTGTTGTCACATGAAAAGATATAAAATATTTACAAAAATGTGAGGGGTGTTCTCATTTCTGTGAGATACTGTATACAAAATGCTGCATCAAGCAAATTTGTAAGGGAAAATATGTAAATAATCAATTAACTCCATAACAGTTTCCAAGTGATAATGGGCTAAGGACTTTCCAATTCAGCCCATTGCAAATGTTCTGCCAGTATCACATTGCAGTTTTATACTTGGCAATATTTTTAAAAATATCTTTATTTTTGGAAATTCATATGGTCTGTTGGTAGCATCACCAGTGGGGATATTTTTTAACCCCACCAGCAATGAAAAATAATTCAGTACAGGGATATGTAGCAGGCATGTGTAGACTGGAGAGTGTGAAATCCCTGAACAATTAGACATGTATGAAATGAAAACATGTACCTGTTTTCTTATTCCTGGATAAATAGATGTGAATCTTTTAGCAGTGGAAAATTATTTAGTGCTTTAGTAATTACTTTATACGGTCTACTCTACAAAAAAGAGGTATGACCAAAACTTATTTGCTCTAATTCACAATTTAACCTGTATATTATACCTCTTCAACCTGATTATAATTAACCACGTGATATTTATGTAATATCTTGTGAAGTAATGCATGGTAACTAAAGTTAGCTTTGTGATACATCATAATTGTTGGTGCGTGTATTTTTTAATGTGTGATGTCTCATGTCAAGTTGAGCCTAATTTATTTCCCTTCTTTGTATTTTTCTTTTCTCCTGTCTTCCTCAGGTATAACATGTTTATTGTCATGTACCCCTTGGGAGTAATTGGAGAACTGCTGACCATACATGCCTCCTTACCGTATGTGCGGAGATCTGGCATGTATTCCCTGAGGCTCCCCAACAAATACAATGTGTCCTTTGACTATTACTACTTCTTGATCATCGTCATGCTGTCCTACATCCCGTGTAAGACCTCAACTCACAATAAAACATCTACTTGCATGCTACTATTTCCTCATTGGGGTTGCCACGTTTCTGTCACAAGACCAGCCGAATCAGTCTTTATCAAGTTAACCCTGCTACTGTTGTAAGGAATAAATTGACCATGACTGACTGCTAATAGAGTGGTGAAAGTATAAAATGGACACACTGACATCCCAAACTGTCTTGTCTAGTTAGTTATTAGATGCATGCGTTTTCAAAAATAAACATAACGGCTTTAAAATTTGTGTTTTCGGTATGTGTGCACCACTCTATAGCTCATGTCTACATTGTATATCGCTGTGTGTCCTGCTTCTCACAGCACAGACTGTGAAAGCTTCAGACTGCTTCAAGTAAATTATCTGGAATGAACCATGATTTTTGCTGAAGATCTGAACATCTTAGTTAAAAAATTTGATATAGGGAAAGCTGTGTTAACGTTTAAGTTAGTCAAAGCCACACCGCTCAAAACACCTGAGTTTTTGTTCAGTGCCGAGTTGTGCAAGCTCGCGACTCCTCTCATTATAACCAACAAATAGTAGAGACGATGTAACTAAGAGATTCATAGATTGCGATGAACTATGAGTGACAGCATTTTAATGATCATAAAGGGAGTTTGCATATGTGATACTGATTTTATAAAACAGTTCAATAAACAATAAATTAATATTAAGTGACATTTTAGGAACACGATCATCTTATTTTGTTCTAATCCAACAGTTCCAAACAAATTCACAGCTGAGCCACTGCACATCTCCAAGCAAGCACAGTTTTTAATTTATGAATGAGCATTTTTGAACAAATCTTTTTGAACTGTCTTGCTTCGTTCCTGAATAAATCAGCTTGAACGAACCGATTGAATGAATGATTCATTGACAAAGACAGTGACTTTTGAGCCATTTTTGTTTCATTTTTAAAGTATCATTTACTTATTTAAATAATTTGGTATTTGTTACCCTGGACAACAAAACCAGTCTTATGGAGCACAGGTATATTTGTAGCAATAGCAAATAATACATTGTATGGGTCAAAATTATAGATTTTTCCTTTTTTTGCCAAAAATCATTAGGATATTAAGTATACATTATGTTCCATGAAGATATTTTGTAAATTTCTTACCGTAAATATATCAAAACTTAATTTTTGATTAGTAATATGCATTGCTAAAGACTTCATTTAGACAGCCGAAGTCGATTTTCTCAATATTTAGATTTTTTTGCACCCTCAGATTCTAGGTTTTCGATCTTGGCCAAATATTGTCCTATCCTAATAAACTATACATCAATGGAAAGCTTATTTATCCAGCCATTTATTTTATGATTTATGCATCTTAATTTTCAAAAATTGACCTATATGACTGGTTTTGTGGTCAAGGGTCACATTTGTACAGAATATTCAATGCTTTATATTTAAAACATTCAAGTCAAGTCAAGTCGAGCTTTGTCATTCTGCTACATGCGGGGGCATACAGTGGAACGAAATGTCGTGCCCCACAGGACCACAGTGCTACATAAATACAGGCATACAACAATGAAGTAAAACAATATAAACCTATACACAACTATCCTACTGATAGATTTTGACAATAAATATACTATATATAATTTTATTTTTACCTATACATAAACTAAAAAATACAAACTATACGAATACTTCAGATAAATACTGTACATGTGCGAAGAGAAACATTGTGAGTCAGCAGCTGGCTGTGGAACAGTGCAGGATGATTTGTAGTGCATGAGCATGTAAACATACATATATTACTGAGTCTTTTTGTGGGATTTGTATACACACAGCAGTGTGTGTGAAAAGTGACTAGTGCGCATAGAGGAGCTCATTCATTTCATAACATTGTCATTATGAACTTAAGTGCTTTCATGCCACTTCTAAGCTTCATTAAACCGTCTGTAAATATACCTAAATGCCACTTTTGTGTTCTTCTGTGCACACCTGTAGTGCAAAGATGAATTTTGTTGATATTGATTTAATTTGATTGGCAACTTATGCTTCCTAATTGTGCCTTATTATTCTAAACTGAATGTGGTGTTATAATTAAAAGAAAATAAAAGTTTATGAATATAATTGTAAAGGGTTCCTTTGAGCTTGATACCTACAAAACATATTGTTTATAGGAAACATGAAATAAGTTTAATGTTGTTATAGATTATAAAGATTTTTATAATTAATTAAATCTGAAAGGTCATCTAAAAGTTACCCCGACTTAGAGTTCTATGAACCTTGTTTTAAGCAGTGTTGGGCACGTTACTTTAAAAAAGTAATTAGTTATAGTTACTTCTCACAAATAGTAACAGAGTTAGTAACTGAGTTACATCATTATAAAAGTAACTAATTACCAGGGAAAGTAACTGTTGTGTTACTTAAAAAAAAAAAATCAAATGTCAAATAACTTTGGATGCCCCCAATATTAAATATGTTAAATTAATGAAATGGACACTAAAAAGAATAAATTATTATAAAACATTGTACATTAATCTGCACTATTTATCTACTGACACTTAGTATCAGTCAGTCAAGCATTATAATATAATATTATGATAATTTAATATTATATGATGATAGAACTTTAGTAATTAGAATAACCAAGTATGAATGCATATTTGTCATCAATATAAAATGCACCAAGGATTAATGAGCTGCTGGGTTCATGAATATTAATCACGCTGTCTGCGTTTGCTCGAATTGATTTGCTGAAATCAAAACAGGGACGATAATAGTTGAGCGCCAGCCAATGAGATTGTCATTTGCGCATTAGTTCCGCCCACTACCAGAGAAACCGGCAGTTCTTAACCCTTTAACGCGTACGATCACACCGGTGTGATCAGTCTTGGCTGGTCCCAGGAGCGTACGATCACACCGGTGTGATTAGAACTTTCAGTGAGTCACGTCATCAACTGCTGAAATTCAAATCTGCTTTCTGGCGCGGAGCCAGATCAGACGCGCGAGCGCTTGTAATATTATCACTTATTCAGTGTTTTCAACCATATAATGCTTATTTAAGATTTCAGACATTTAAATACACATAAGTACTAGCAAAGCCATACATTTATAGTTTGTAAAATATGCGCTGATGTCTATGGAAGCAGCAATAATGATCCTTACAAATATAATCTGACGACATGTTTTATTGATATCATATACACAGTGTAGGTAACAAAGTTTACTCTGCTCTTCTCCCAGTTTACTGGAGACTTATTTTAACGTGTTTCGGGAGGAGAGGATGAATTTACGTGTTGTAAATCCCACAGCTGGATTCAGCGCGAGCAAACATGGCGGCGCCCATCACCCGGTATAAATCAACTAACACGATCATTATAAACGTGTTTAAACAACCAAACACATTTACTTGCACATATTTCAGAATCGGAATATCAGATATTTAATAATATAGCGAGTATGTTTGTGAATATTAATAATAAAAAAGGAAAAACGAAATAAAAGCAATCCATGTGTCATACAGCGCTATTACAGCTGCGGTGTGTCACATGACAAGCATGACGCGTCGCCATGGAAACAATAAGGCTATAAGTTCTAAAATAACGGTCGCCTAAAAAACTCACACCTGGGGCTCAGCTAGAATATTTTAAACTCACGTGCGAAAGGGTTAATAGCTGAAGAATTCCAAAGGAATTCCGTTATTTTGACAGGAAAATACAGCAAAGAATATCGTTTACATGTAGCGCATCAATTCTGCATGTTATGAAAGACTCTCTTGCTCTGTATCTTTCTTTGCGTGCGTGTATGTGAGAGAAAGCGACGGCGACTTGTGCGCCTTCACACTAGAGTTTATGGTACGTCAAATACAGCTACACTGCGCATCCATTCAGATGAACTGAAAAATTAAATTCTAATAATATAATATAGTAATGCCACATTTTATTGTCAGTAATGGTAATGGCGTTGTAACTGGGAAACTATCCCAGTTTACTCGTTACTGAAAAAAAATAACGCTGTTATTCCCATCACTGGTTTTAAGTGACCTGAAAATAAATTATATACTGTACAGAAAGCAAGCATTCCCCATAGGCGTAAATCCCGGGGGGGACGGGGGGGACAGGACCCCCCCATCTGATATTGTCCCCTCTAAACATATCATTACAAGCGACCCTGCGTATTAAAAATAATATAATGGATATACAGGTGCTGGTCATATAATTAGAATATCATCAAAAAGTTGATTTCACTAATTCCATTCAAAAAGTGAAACTTGTATATTATATTCATTCATTACACACAGACTGATATATTTCAAATGTTTATTTCTTTTAATTTTGATGATTATAATGGACAACTAAGGAAAATCCCAAATTCCCAGAAAATTAGAATATTACTTAAGACCAATACAAAGAAAACATTTTTAGAAATCTTGGCCAACTGAAAAGTATGAGCATGTACAGCACTCAATACTTAGTTGGGGCTCCTTTTGCCTGAATTACTGCAGCAATGCGGCGTGGCATGGAGTCGATCAGTCTGTGGCACTGCTCAGGTGTTATGAGAGCCCAGGTTGCTCGGATAGTGGCCTTCAGCTCTTCTGCATTGTTGGGTCTGGCATGTCGGATCTTCCTCTTCACAATACCCCATAGATTTTCTATGGTGTTAAGGTCAGGCGTGTTGCTGGCCAATTAAGAACAGGGATACCATGGTCCTTAAACCAGATACTGGTTGCTTTGGCACTGTGTGCAGGTGCCAAGTCCTGTTGGAAAATGAAATCTGCATCTCCATAAAGTTGGTCAGCAGCAGGAAGCATGAAGTGCTCTAAAACTTCCTGGTATACGGCTGCGTTGACCTTGGGCCTCAGAAAACACAGTGGACCAACACCAGCAGATGAAATGGCACCCCAAACCATCACTGACTGTGGAAACTTTACACTGGACCTCAAGCAACGTGGATTGTGTGCCTCTCCTCTCTTCCTCCTGACTCTGGGACCCTGATTTCCAAAGGAAATGCAAAATTTACTTTCATCAGAGAACATAACTTTGACCACTCAGCAGCAGTCCAGCTCTTTTTGTCTTTAGCCCAGGCAAGACGCTTCTGACGCTGTCTGTTGTTCAAGAGTGGCTTGACACAAGGAATGCAACAGCTGAAACCCATGTCTTGAATACGTCTGTGCATAGTGGTTCTTGAAGCACTGACTCCAGCTGCAGTCCGCTCTTTGTGAATCTCCCCCACATTTTTGAATGGGTTTTGTTTCACAATCCTCTCCAAGGTGCGGTTATCCCTATTGCTTGTACACTTTTTCTACCACATCTTTTCCTTCCCTTCGCCTCTCTATTAACACTAGAAGCGCCAGAATTCCAAAACTACTAGAACAGCCGTGAGCGGTCATTTTGACCGCTATATTATAAACTCTGTAATCTCTAAATAAATTGCCCAAATGAGAGATTAATGTATTAACTGTGTTAGGATATCTTTAAAAAAAAACAAATAACACCGACATGTAGACTTTTTATTTAGTTAAAAATTATAATTATAAATTTAGAAATATTCGCATCATTTCATAGTAAAATGTAATTGCATATTCAGTATTTCTCTGTATTTATTTTACATAACTCAGAACAACAAAATAACATTTAAAATGATCTATTTGATTATGATTTTTTTTTTTACAACATTTATGATACATTATAACACAGAACATAAGCTGGAAACAAGCAGCTCTAAAGTTAAAAAGAGTCACGAACGAAGTTTGGAACCATAAAACAATTACGCTACAAATTTTATATTAAATAAATATATCTATATCATGCTCGGCTATTTAAGATTCACAGTCAACACAAGTTACTCCTGTTCTTCTCGCACAATTTCCACACACGGGTTTGTGGCATTTGCAACAGGTGTCAGCGTTTTATTTTGTTTGCAGATTCTCCGCACCTGGCACTGTCTCCGTTTGGTGTCAGTTGCGGGGTTGATTGTGCTTTTGGTTGGGACCTTGTGTCAACTGCGATGCTGCCATTTTTAAAAGGCAATAATAATTTGTAGTCCAAGAATTTGTATTTATAATCAAATGAGCGTATGCTAATAGTACTGGAGACGCTGACAGAGACAATAAACCGCGGGAAAGAACAATAGAATCACGCGAGATTTAAAGCGGTCAATATGACCGTTATGGCTTTAATAGGTAGAAATGCTCATTTTTTGTGCCTTTTATGTAATTTATATAAAATCTATTGTAAGTAAAAATAGAAACACTTTTAGGAAAAGTCACAAACCAGCAAGATTGTATTTTTTTATTCAACAAAGTTATTGTACATATACATTTCAAAACGGTCATTTTGACCATCATGGCAGTTCTAGTGTTAATGTGCTTGGACACAGAGTTCTGTGAACAACCAGCCTCTTTTGCAATGACCTTTTGTGTCTTGCCCTCCTTGTGCATCGTGTCAATGATCGTCTTTTGGACAACTGTCAAGTCAGCAGTCTTCCCCATGATTGTGTAGCCTACAGAACTAGACTGAGAGACCATTTAAAGGCCTTTGCAGGTGTTTTGAGTTAATTAGCTGATTAGAGTGTGGCACCAGGTGTCTTCAATATTGAACCTTTTCACAATATTCTAATTTTCTGAGATATTGAATTTGGGATTTTCCTTAGTTGTCAGTTATAATCATCAAAATTAAAAGAAATAAATATTTGAAATATATCAGTCTGTGTGTAATGAATGAATATAATATACAAGTTTCACTTTTTGAATGGAATTAGTGAAATAAATATTGTAGACCTACCTATGTGTTGGGTTTTGCTCAATATGATGTTAAGTGGCAAATCAGTCAGTGGGCTTAATGCGGCTGAATATCTAAAGAGACGTACTCGGTTTCAGACGAAACCTAAAATACTATGGATGACGCAAAATAATAATTATAATATGACCATGTGGTGAACCATATGAACTGAACTCATATTTAAACACGGTCCATGCTATGAACACATGCTGTGTACGCATAGCTATCCTTACAAGTACAATTTTGGCTGTATTATTTGTGTCCCCTTCAAAAATTGCATGTTTATTGTCCCCTCCCCCTCCCCCTCGAGAAAGCCAACTTACTGAAATCCGATTTAAACTTAATAATAATATTATTCTTTTTCTGAGACCAAAATTTCTGACTCTAACTGCTCCTAGAGCTTTAACTCTACAAACTCAGCCCAATCTATCCATCTATCTATATATCATCTGACTATTTCTATCTATCTGTCTATCTATCATCTGATTATTTCTTTCTATCTATCTATCTATCTATCTATCATCTGACTATTTCTATCTATCTATCAATCTATCATCTGACTATTAACATGCTAGCGACATGCTAGTAACTTGGTAATAATGCTAGCAACATGCTAGTCACTTGCGGATCGTGCTAGTGACATGCTAATCATGCTATAAACATGCTAGCGACATGCTAGTCACTTGCTAATCATGCTAGAAACATGCTAGTCACTTGCTAGTCATGCTAGCAGTAGGCTAGTAACATGCTAATCATGCTAGTAACATGCTAATCATGCTAACGACATGCTAGTAACTTGCTAATCATGCTAACAACCGCAGAGCAACACCCTAGCAACCACCCCGGGTACCCTAGCAACCGCATAGCAACACCTTAGCAACCATCCCAAGTACCCTAGCAACACCTAAGCAACCACCCCGGGAACCTTAGCAACCGCATAGCAACACCCTAGCAACCACCCCATGTACCCTAGCAACTGCATAGCAACACCTTAGCAACCACTCCAGGTACCCTAGCAACCACATAGCAAAACCTTAGCAACCACCCCAGGTACCCTAGCAACACCATCTGACTCTATCTAATATTTCTATCTACCTATCTATCTACCTAATATTCCTATCTATCTTCTTTATTTAAATTTCAGACTTCTTCAAATGAACACCTTTAAACTGCAAGCTTTTAAAACTACATTTAATAGGTCAGACTTTCTTAAGCCAACTTCAAAGTTTGTTTACAAACTTTTTTATCTAGTTATTAGTGGTGCTTGCCAAAGGCAAGGCATCACTATTGTTATCTTGCATACTTATTATTATTAGTGGTCCTTGCCAAAGGCAAGGCATCACTATTGTTCTCTTGCATACTTATTCTTCTTCTTCTTCTTCTGGACAAAACTTCGGTTCGCTACTCCTCCTGCACTGTTCGTCACAGACCCATGAATGAGGCGTCAAATCGTGCGGCTTATTGAGGAATGGTGTGCTATATCTTTTATAAGCAATTGGGCGTACGATAATCGTACAGTGGGCGAAAAATCGGCCGAAAAATCCCATAGACTTAACATTACGGCCAACTTTGACGAGTCATAGCTCAGAGCGAGAATTTCGTAGAAACATATGAATCACCACATTTAGAGATGTTATCAAGCTGTGCGAGAACATACCCCGCAATGGGGTATAAGTTGTACCCCTGGGGCACAAGAGCGCCCCAAAATTGCCCCATTGACATACTATGGTGAGGGACGGCCCATTAAACAGCACACGTTATTCCTACTATGGTAATTTACATAGGAATTTTGCATTAAACATAACTCTGCATCACAATATCATAGAGACATGGGGGTGGGCTCATTTTACTCAGCCAACCAATCAGACTCTCAGGATCATTATGAAGCTATCAAGCCACGCCCTAGCAACCATTTATAGCACCCTAGCAACTGATCCCATAGACTGCCATGTTAAAAGCCCAGATGGATATCTTCGGATTACAGTGGCATAGAGACATGGGGGTGGGCTCATTTGACTCGGGGCAGCAATCAGCCAATCATGTCTCATTGTCTTTCGGATGTCTCATTGTCTTTCGGGATGAGACATTAAACCGAGTTCCTGACTCTCTGTGGTCATTAAAAATCCCATGACACTCATCGTAAAGAGTAGGGGTGTAACCCCGGTGTCCTGGCCAAATTCCCGCCACTGGCCTTTGTCAATCATGGCCTCCTAATAATCCCCATCCACTTGATTGGCTCTATCTCTCTCTCCTCTCCACCTGTAGCTGGTGTGTGGTGAGCGCACTGGCGCCGTTGTCCCGTGGCTGCCGTCGCATCATCCAAGTGGATGCTGCACACTGGTGGTGGTTGAGGAGAGACCCCCCCACATGATTGTAAAGCGCTTTGGGTGTATAGCAATACACAATGAAAGCGCTATATAAATGCGTCGTCAGTAAAGAATCATGAATCACCATAGACACTTCCTAGCCACTCCCTAGCAACCAATGTCGAGTACCCTAGCAACCCAAACAGGCCAATCTTCAAATCTGAATGTCATCGAGACATGGGGGTTGGTTTATATTATTCATACTGGCAAACAGCCTTTGGAGTATCATCATTGGCAGCTGCCAAGCCACTTCCTAACAACCAAACAGAGTACCCTAGCAACCATTATTTATCAAGTCCTATATCTTTGCATCAGAATGTCGTATAGACTTGGGAGTTGGTTCTTTTGACTCATGCTAACAAATATGACTTCCAAACATGCTACACATGCTAGCAGTGAATAGCTACATGCTAATAGTGATTAGCTAAGTGCTAATTCAAACTAAGAACTCTATAAAACTCCATCGTAACAATTAGTGACAACTAGTAACTGCCTAGCAACACCCTAGCAACCACCCCAGGTACCCTAGCAACCAACCCAAGTACCCTAGCAACTGCCTAGCAACACCCTAGCAACCACCCCAGGTACCCTAGCAACCAACCCAAGTACCCTAGCAACTGCCTAGCAACACCCTAGCAACCACCCCAGGTACCCTAGCAACCACTCCAAGTACCCTAGCAACCGCATAGCAACTCCTTAGCAACAAACCCAAGGACCCTAGCAACCGCATAGCAACTCCTTAGCAACCACCCCGGGTACCTTAGCAACCTCATAGCAACCGAGGGGCGAGTTTTGCCACTGCAAGCACCACTCACATTTCTTAAGGAAATGTACAGTCTAGTTATTATTCTGCTTCTTCTTCTGGACAAAACTTTGGTTCGCTACTCCTCCCGCACCGTTTGTCACAGACCCATGAATGAGGTGTCAAATCGACCGGCTCATTGAGGAGAGGTGTGCTATATCTTTTCTAAGCGATTGGATCTACAATGTTCGCACAGCGGATGAAAAAGAGGGCAAAAAAGTCCCAAAAAAATCCCATTGACTTACAATGGCGGAATGTTCATGAATTTGAATCTCAACTGTCACTTTCTCACACACACACACACACGCAGGCCCTTAGGAACCCATTCTCTCTCTCTCTCTCTCTCTCTCTCTGTAACTCACACACACTCATTTGACTCAAATTTTAAGTAACCAATAAGTAATGACTTATGATCTTCATGGCCACACCCTAGCAACCACTTACAGCACCCTAGCAACCACCCCATAGACCTCCATTGAAAACAGATCAAAAGGGATATCTTTGGATAGAAGTGTCATATAAACATGCAGGTTTTGCTCTTTTGACTCGTGATCGCAAACAGGACTTCCTTCATGCATGCTACACATGCTAGCAATGAATAGCTACACGCTAATAGCTAAGTGTTAAATTAGGCTAAGAACATACTAAGACAAAACTTTGGCGCACTACTCCTCCTGCACCTTTTGTTGTAGACCCATGAATGAGATGTCAAATCATGCGACATATTGAGGAGAGGTGTACTATATCTTTTATAAGTAACTGAGTGTACGATGTTCGTCTGGTGGACGAAAAAATTTGGGCAAAAAAGTCTCATAGACTTAACCCTTTAGGCGCCAGGGTTTTTTTTTAAAAATGCTGGATTTTGACATCAAGATTTCAAAAGCTTGTAGCTTGAAAGGGTTTAAAGATAGAGATCTACTGTAAATTAGAAAAATGTTGGGCATGACCTAAAGTTTATGTGGGGTGTAAATATACTCATCTAATTTGCATATTATGATGTCATCAGGGGGCGGTCCTCTTGAATTTCATAATATTCAGGAAATAGTAGATATTGAATTGATATTTGAACTTATTTGCATGTTTTTTTTAGTTTTTTTTTTGTCTTTTTATCCTCATTCCACATGATCAGGAAAAGAGGAAACCAACAATAAAACAGGAGAAAGTAGTAAATTATTACTATATTACTGTGCCATAGTAAAATACATGTGCCTATTTTTTTTATCAGTTGACCAGCTATCTGCCCAATCAGGTATCTAGGTGACAGTTTATAGTTCTTGAGAGTATGTACCTCTCATTGCATGGCACAGCGCACAGACCTGCCCCTCACTGACTGCACCTGTACTGTCTGCCGGCGGCCCTTTGAGCGCGCGCGATCAGAAAAAAAGTCGCAGTCTGGCCGACCATCAGCAACGCGATGCCTCTCCTATGGACACTAAGACCACGTCCACCCCTGCCACCCTCATCCCCGTTGGGCAAGGCTCGAAATTATCACTTGATGGTGCTTTGTGAACACTCTCGCCATTTACGGCGGCGCCATTGCGCATGCAAAGATGTACCAGGAGATGCGCGATCATTAGACGGCCGATCGTCATTTCCAAAGGCAAATATTCCCCTTCGGAGTCAGAACAGGCGAATAACATTTGCAACACGTCCTCACAGTACAACTTTTTATTAGCCATTTGGCGATTTTCTCTCACAAATCTCACAATTTACTCAGACGCTAAGAACTGAACTGCTTCCGCATCAATGACACGATAGCTCACTTGCTCTGCTATTTCCTCGAACAATTTTGGTCTAGAATCGAAGTACTACATGTCTGCCATCTAGTGGTAGGGAATACAAATGAGATACTACACCATATTAGGAACTACAGTCTGTTTAATGAAGTATGACGTCTTGTCGCAATTTTGCGACTTTGGCGCTTAGAGGGTTAACATTGGCACAGAACTAGTGAGATTATATCTTTGGATCAGGAGGTCACAGAGACTTGGGGGAGGGAAAATTTGACTCGGCCTGTCAAGCAGCCAATAAGTACTGACACGACAACTTCATAGCTATGCCCTAACAACCACTTACAGCACCCTAGCAACCGTAAAAGTACATTAACAAACCATTTTTCAGCACCAAAACACTGTAGAAACATGGGGTAGGGCTCTGTTGATTCAGACTGTCAAATAGTCTTTAAATATCCTTCCATAAACTGTATAGCACACCATAGCAACCATTTAGAGTACCTTAGCAACTGAACAAACACATGAATAATCAATTTCCCAGCACCAGAAAGTGGTATAGATATGGGGGTGGCCTCTTTTGTTTGGGCTGAAAAACCAGTCTGTAAGTATTACCATGACGACTGTGCAGCTACACCCTAGCAACCACAGAGAACCCTAGAAACCGTATAGCAACATAAAGAAGCCATATCTCAGCTCCACAACATCATACAGACATGGGAGTTGGCTCTCTACAATCGCGCAGAATACTGTAGTATCTGCCCAGCGCCGAGTTTTGCCACGGCAAGCACCACTCACATTTTCTTCAGGAAATGTACGTTCTAGTTATTATTATTCTTCTTAGACTAAATTTCTGAATGCATCTCCTCCTAGAGATTTCAAGCTAGAATCACCAAACTCAGCCCAGCTGTTCAGACTGATCTCACTTAGTGTGCTATATCTTTTCTAACTGATTGGACTTATAGTTTTCATAAAACTGAAGATTAAAAATCATAAAATCCCATTGATTTACAATTACAGAATGTTCAAATGAGCCAAGACAATTCAAACTCCAACTGTCAAAATACAAATTTTAAACTCCCAGAATCCTTTGAGACTCAATCATTCTTCCCTTCTATGTACTATTTCTAATCCATTCAAACTCATCTAATATTTCTAATCTTTCCATCTATCCTAGCAACATACTAACCATGCTAGAAACATGCTAGCGACATGCTAGTCACATGCTAATCATGCTAGCAACATGCTAGTAGCATGCTAATCATGTTAGAAACATGCTAATCATGTTAGAAACATGCTAGCAGCATGCTAGTCACTTGCTAATCATGCTAGCAACATGCTAATCATGTTAGAAACATGCTAGCGTCATGCTAGTCACTTGCTAATCATGCTAGAAACATGCTAGCAACATCCTAGTCACTTGCTAATCATGCTAGTAACATGCTATCAACCTTTTTCTGGTTTTTACCTTTTAAAAACTAGTAAATGAACACTTATCTAGCCTATTTCAAACTGAAAACTTCAAGCTTTCACAACTGCTTTAAACATTCAGGCTAGGCTTTCTCAGGCCAACCTAAAGTTTGTCTCGACAAACTTTTTTTATCTAGTTGCTTTTTGCAATAGTTTAATTTTAGTGTATAATAACTTGTGGGATGGTGTTAAAGCTTTGGAAATTTAGGCTGATGAAACAGCCTGATTATAATGGTTTGTTAAAGATATTTTACTTTACTTTTTTGTCTGTTTCTCTTTTAGTGTTTCCTCAGCTGTACTTCCACATGCTACGTCAGAGGAGGAGGGTACTTCATGGAGAAATCATAGTAGAGAAAGATGAGTAGAAAGACACCACTACAAAAAAAAAAAAAAAAGAAAAAAAAGGTAGCCATCAGTTATTTAAGAAAAGTTTCTGCCTCAGTTTATGGTCAAAATAAGAAGCTGAAAATATTAAATACAAATAAGTTCTACCATTATTAGTTGCAATATATATTCTTAGTAGAATTTTTCCTAAGGTTCACCACCCTTTCCAGCCGTGTTTTATTTCACGAGGTTGGAATGACTACAATCATTCAAAGGAGATATGAACCAATGGACACCCCAGTGTTATAGGTAATCACAGGTCTGCACCCCTTAACAATTTTCATAACCAGTGGAGATGCCCCATCTGTTTTGAAAAAGAGTCACCGACTGGGATCTGGCTTTACAAACAATTATCTATACCTAGGGTGATTTGGACTAAACTGGGATTTGTGTAATTACAGAGATAATATGGTAAACCAATCTGCAAATTCTAGGTCTTCCCTTGTTTTTTGTTTTTTTTCTTCCTCATTTATGTTCTTGGACTGATTAGGGATTAAGTGATTTATATTACTATATCTTACCTTCTCCATCTGAATAGTTAAGGTGGTGTTACAATTGACAGCAAAATTGCAAACTAGCTATGGAGAGATGTAACTACATGAAACGTGATAAAGCAACAAGTGATAATATCTCGCCCATGTTTTTTTTTTTTGTTTGTTTTGTTTTTGTTTTGTCCAAACCAGCTGAGACTGTGAAAAGCAACAGAACATTTTGACCATTGATCGGTTTCTAGTTTTGGGATGTCACTCATTAGTCTCATTAGTCCAAAATCCCACTCCTCGTATATAATACACATCAAATATGGGTGTGACTTTGTCCTAACATTTAGAAGTTTCACAGAAGTTTGGACAGAAACTTACTTGTAACTTTCTTTGTTGGGATATATTTTTTTACATTTCAGTATGCACTATGATTATATGTGTTGCTTCAGTGTTTACAATCCAAACTAGAGTAAATAAACTGGAAAAAGTTTGTACAGGTAGTGCTATAGAATAATAATAATCTTAGATTGGTTAGATATTTGTTGCTAAAACCTTAACTATCAGACCTTCTGTGTTGTTTAATTTTTTTTTTTTTTTTTTTTTGTAAGAAACTTGTGTTCACATGCTCTGTTTTTGAGTAGATTATCTCTCTACGGTGCTACAATATTTAATTCTTCCGTGCAGCTGAGTAGATATCATTAAATAGAATTGTGAAGTCTTCAAACCAACATTTTCATGTTATTTAATTGAATACCTGGAAACTGAACTGAATGAATAAAGATCTTGTGAAAAAAAAAAATGAATGGAAAAAAGAAAGTGAAAGAAACAATAAAACAAATTGACAATATGAACTTGGGCATTGTTCTCATTGATAAATGTTTAGACTGTAAGCACTCTCAAAGAATAGAGCTTTATTTGTTAAGTTCATAATATTGAACGCATTAAATGTATTAAAATGTCAGGCATTGAAAATAAATTGTATTATCCTGAAGAGGAAATTTGTCGGTAACGCTTTAGATTACAACCCGCAAAGAACTACGCAAGTATACTGAATTTACAGTGTACGTTTCTGCAATTATAGTGTACCTATAAAGAACATACGTGTAGGTATAAGGGAACAATATGTTACGTTTGGGTAATAAGGGGGTAACAACCAGATATGCAACCTGCAAAGAACTGCATAAGTAAACTGAAGTTGCTGCGTAACGTTTTTGTAATTATAGTGTAGGTATAGGGGAATAATATGCAACGTTTGGGGAATAACGGGTTAACAACCTGTAACATTACAAATCATTTATACTGTAAGTATTTTGAAACTAAGGGGTACCTATTCTAATATATCATGGTATGGCCTAAACAATAATCTTATGTTTAGGAGTGATTTAGAAAGATAATATTCTTTGTATAGTTTTATACTGGTATTTTATTATAGGCCTGGGTATTTTTAACCATTCTGTTATTAAAGGAAACATGATGATTACTGAACAACAAAATTGGACATCTAGTGAAATGAGTTAATAATTCACAAGTCAGCTTACCTTATGAAAGCTTATTCGCCAATCTCACACCAGCAACTTTGTTATGTCCCAGATGTAAGGGTCTAGGGTAAGGGAGTAACAGAGAAAAGAAAACAAAACTGGTTGGGGTGAGTGAGTACCAGTACCATGCCAAGCAGAACAGACACGTCAAATTCAAAAGTTTTAGTCAAATTCAAGTGTTTTATTTACAGAATTTCCAAATGACAAAATAAAATAGGAAGCAAAATAGACTTCAGGAGGGGGAAAGGCCAAAACAACAAACAAAAGGACCCTCTGACTAGTTAGGGAGTAAAACTGTCTAAACTGACAAAACAAAATAAAATTAACAACAGAAAATGTACACTAACTCTCTAAGCAAAAACAAGAGAAAAAGATTCACAGAAATAAAATGGCACCCACCTCCCTACGGCTTCCAACACAGAGAGACGCATAGTGCAACAACAACGCTAATTACTTATTTAGAAGGCTAAAATAAGCCATAGCTTGAGTAAGTTACACAGTATCAATCTCTGACAAAACCACTAGAACAACACAAGGCAGGCGAGAGGTACAGCACTCTGGAAGTCAAGCTTCAGTGTGGTAGGTATGTTGAACAGCTTTTGAGCTTGCAGCGTCTGCACAGTAACGAGCGGCAGGTGCGAGCGATCACCTTCCTCTCCTCCGCACCTGACTGAACAGCAGTGACACACGGAAAGACACAGAAAGAGAGAGAAAGATAGCATAGAAGTACGTAGCATCCAACAGTACTATATAAATAAACATGGAACGTAACAACTTCACAACACCACTATCACTAAATAAATTTGCATGATATACCATCAAGGTTCAATGCAGCTTAAAACAAGCTTACCTCTTTCCAGCTGTTCGCAGAAAAAAAAAATGCATGACACAACATTTGTATTTCAGTGGATGTATACTGTGATGTTTGTATAGCATAAATAAATAAAAATAAAGGATTTAGTTTGGCCATCAAACAATTAAAGTAAAACTAGTGCAATATTTGGTAACACTTTATATTAGGTGGCCTTAACTACTATGTACTTACATCAAAAATTAAGTGCTATGTACTTATTGTATTGCAAAACACTTTTACTGCTATTGAGGTGTTATATGGGTATTTTTAGGGTCAGGTTTGGTGGTGTGGGTAGGTTTAAGGGTGGGTTAAGGTGTAAGGGATGGGTCAACAGAGTAATTATAAATGTAACTAGATAAAAAAAAGTTTGTCGAGACAAACTTTAAGTTGGCTTGAGAAAGCTGGACCAGAAAGTTTGAAAAGTTTTTAAAAAGTTTAAGTTTAAAAAGTTTAAGTTTGAAAAATGTTAAAAGTTTTAAGTTTGATGGGTTTCAGTCTGAAATAGTTGTAAGTTTAAAGTAGTTTTAAAAGCTTAAAGTTTGATACATAGATAGATAGATAGATAGATCGAGTCAGATTATAGATAGATAGATAGATAGATAGATAGATAGATAGATAGATTCTAAGGACCTCAGAGTGCTTGCTAGAGTACTTAGAATGGTTGCTATGATGGTTGCTAGGGTGTTGCTATGTGGTTGCTAAGGTGTTGCTATGCGGTTGCTAAGGTTCCCAGGGCAGTTGCTAGGGTGTTGCTATGCGGTTGCTAAGGTACCCAAAGTGGTTGTTAGGGTGTTGCTATGCAGTTTCTAAGGTACCAAGGCTGGTTGCTAGGGTCTTGCTATGCGGTTGCTATGGTACTCAGGGTGGTTGCTAGGGTGTTGCTAGGGTACCCAGGTGGTTGCTAAGGTGTTGCTATGCGGTTGCTAGGGTACTCGTAGTGGTTGCTAAGGTGTTGCTATGCGGTTGCTAGGGTACCCGGGGTGGTTGCTAAGGTGTTGCTATGCGGTTGCTAGGGTACCCGGAGTGGTTGCTAAGGTGTTGCTATGCGGTTGCTAGGTTACCCGGGGTGGTTGCTAGGGTGTTACTAGAATGTTGTTAGCATGATTAGCAAGTGACTAGCATGTTGCTAGCATGATTAGCATGCTTCTAGCATGATTAGCAAGTGACTAGCATGTCGTTAGCATGATTAGCAAGTGACTAGCATGTTGCTAGCATGTTTCTAGCATGATTAGCATGTTACTAGCATGATTAGCATGTTGCTAGCATGTTTGTAGCATGATTAGCATGCTACTAGCATGATTAGCAAGTGACTAGCATGTCGCTAGCATGCTTTTTAACATGATTAGCATGCTACTAGCATGTTTCTAGCATGATTAGCATGCCACTGGCATGTCACTAGCATGTTTCTAGCATGATTAGGATGTTTCTAGCATGATTAGCAAGTTACTAGCATGTCACTAGCATGTTTCTAGCATGATTAGCAAGTGACTAGCTTGTCATTAGCATGATTAGCATTTCGCTAGGATAGAGAGAGAGAGATAGAGAGAGAGAGAGAGAGAGAGAGAGATAGATGAGTTTGAATGGGTTAGAAATAGTACATAGAAGGGAAGTCTGATTGAGTCTAATGGGCTTCAGTGTGTTTAGATTTAAATTTTGACAGTTGGAGTTTGAATAGTCTTGGCTCATCTGAACATTCCGTCAATGTAAATCTATGGGATTTGTATGATTTTTTTATCTTCAGTTTTATGAAAACCATAAATCTGATCAGTTAGAAAAGATATAGCACACCCGGCGAGATCAGTCTGAAGATCTGGGCTGAGTTTGGAGTCTGTAGAGTTAAAGCTCTAGGAGGAGTAGCAGTCAGAAATTTAGTCTCAGAAGAAAAATAATAACTAGAATGTACATTTCCTGAAGAAAATGTGAGTGGTGCTTGCAGTGGCAAAACTCGGCGCTGGGCAGATACTACATTGTTCTGCGCGATTGTAGAGAGCCAACTCCCATGTCTGTATGATGTTCTGGAGCTGAGATATGGCTTCTTTATGTTGCTATACGGTTGCTAGGGTGTAGCTGCACAGTCGCCATGGTGATACTTACAGACTGGTTTTTCAGCCCGAACAAAAGAGGCCACGCTGATATCTATACCACTTTCTGGTGCTGAGAAATTGCTTATTCATGAGTTTGTTCAGTTGCTAAGGTACTCTAAATGGTAGCTATGGTGTGGCCATACAGTTTAGATAGATAGATGAGTTTGATGGGATGGTATTTAAAGACTATTTGACAGTCTGAATCCACTGAGCCCAACGCCATGTTTCTACGATGTTTTGATGCTGAAAAATTGTTTGTAATGTCCTTTTACGGTTGCTAGGGTGCTTTAAGAGGTTGCTAGGGCATAGCTACGAAGTTGTCATGTCAGTACTTATTGGCTGCTTGATAGGCCAAGTCAAATGAGCCCTCCCCAAGTCTCTGTGACCTCCTGATCCAAAGATATAATCTCACTAATTTTGTGCCAATGTTAAGTCTATGGGACTTTTTCGCTCAAATTTTTTCATCCACCAGACGAACATCGTACACTCAATTACTTATAAAAGATATAGCACACCTCTATAACTGGGTGGTTACTATCGTGTTGCTAAGTGGTTGGTAGTTGTCACACATCATTACTATGTAGATTTATAGAGTTATTCGTATGTTCTTAGCCTGATTTAACACTTTGCCAATCACTTTTAGCATGTAGCTATTCACTGCTAGCATGTGTAGCATTCATAAGGAAAGTCCAGTTTGCGATCACGAGTCAAAAGAGCAAAACCTGCATGTTTATATGACACTTTTATCCAAAGATATCCTTTTTGATCTGTTTTCAATGGAGGTCTATGGGTGGTTGCTAGGGTGCTGTAAGTGGTTGCTAGGGTGTGGCTATGAAGGTCATAGGTCATTACTTATTGGTTTCTTAAAAGATGAGTCAACTGAGTGTGTGTGAGTTACAGAGAGAGAGAGAGAAGGGGTTCCTAAGGGCCTGCGTGTGTGTGTGTGTGTGAGAAAGTGACAGTTGAGATTCAAATTCACGAACATTCCACCATTGTAAGTCAATGGGATTTTTTGCCCACTTTTTCGTCCGCTGTGTGAACATCGTAGGTCCGATTGCTTAAAAAAGATATAGCCCACATCTCCTCAATAAGCCGGTCGATTTGACACCTCTTTCATGGGTCTGTGACAAACGGTGCAGGAGGAGTAGCGAATCAAAATTTTTGTCCAGAAGAAGAATAAGAAGAAGCAGAATAATAAGTATGCAAGATAACAATAGTGATGCCTTGCCTTTGGCAAGCACCACTAATAATAATAATAAGTATGCAAGAGAATAATAGTGATGCCTTGCCTTTGGCAAGCACCACTAATAAGTATGCAAGATAACAATAGTGATGCCTTGCCTTTGGCAAGCACCACTAACTAGATAGTAAAGTTTGGTTACAAACGTTAAGTTGGCATGAAAAAGCCTAGCCAGAAAGTTTGTAAAAGTTTTAAAAGCTTGAAGTTTGAAGGTTTTCAGTTTGAAGTTGTTTGAAATACGTAAAATAGTTTTAAAGATTAATGTTTGAATGTTTTATAGGTAATACAGTCTATCAGAAGAACAGACAGAAAAACAGATCGCTGGGGTACCTGGGGTGGCTTCTAGGGTGGTTGCTAGGGTTTTTCTAGGTTACCTGGGGTAGTTGCTAGGGTGTTGCTAAGCGGTTGCTAGGGTCCTTGGGGTGGTTGCTAAGGAGTTGCTATGCGGTTGCTAAGGTAGCTGGGGTGGTTGCTATGGTGTTGTTAAGTGGTTGCTAAGGTATCCAGGTCGGTTGCTAGGGTGTTGCTATGTGGTTGGCAGGGTAACCAGGGTGGTTGCTACGGTGTTGCTATGTGGTTGCTATGGCACTCGGGGTGGTTGTTAAGGTGTTGCTAGGAGGTTGCTAAGGTATCTGGGGTGGTTGCTAGGGTGTTGCTATGCGGTTGCTAGGGTAACCGGGGTGGTTGCTAGGTGGTTGCTATGGTACCTGGGGTGGTTGCTAAGGTGTTGCTAGGCCGTTGCTAGGGTAACCGGGGTGGTTGCTAGGGTGTTGCTATGTGGTTGCTATGGCACTCTGGGTGGTTGCTAGGGTGTTGCTAGGCGGTTGCTAGGGCACTCGGGGTGGTTGCTAAGGTGTTGCTAGGCGGTTGCTAGGGTACTTGGGGTGGTTGCTATGCAGTTGCTAAGGTAATATTAATGTGTTGCTAGGTGGTTGCTATGGTACCTGGGTAGGTTGTTAAGGTGTTACTAGCATGTTTGAGCATGATTAGCAAAGTTACCATCATGTATTTAGCATTATTAACATGTTACTAGCATGTTGTTATCATGATTAGGAAGTTACTAGCATTATTAGCATGTCGCTAGGATAGGTAGATAGATTAGAAACATTAGATAGATGAGTTTGAATGAGTTTGAATGGGTTAGAAATAGTACATAGAAGGGAAGCTTGATCGAGTCTCAAAGGATTCTGGGAGTTTAAGTTTAAATTTTGACAGTTGGGGTTTGAATAGTCTTGGCTCATTTGAACATTCCGTCAATGTAAGTCTATGGGATTTTTATGATTTGTAATCTTCATTTTTATGAAAACCATAAGTCTGATCAGTTAGAATAGATATAGCACACACGGCGAGATCAGTCTGAATATCTGGGCTGAGTTTGGAGTTTGTATAGTTAAAGCTCTAGGAGGAGTAGCAGTTAGAAATTTTAGTCTCAGAAAAAGAATAATAATAAGTTTAAATAGGATTTCAGTAAATTGGCTTTCTCAAGCCAACTTAATAACTAGATAGAAAAGTTTGTCGAGACAAACTTATGCATGATATTTAAAGACTATTTGACAGTCTGAATCAACAGAGCCCAACCCAATGTTTCTACGATGTTTTGATGCTGAAAAATTGTTTGTAATGTCCTTTTACGGTTGCTAGGGTGCTTTAAGAGGTTGCTAGGGCATAGCTACGAAGTTGTCATGTCAGTACTTATTGGCTGCTTGATAGGCCAAGTCAAATGAGCCCTCCCCCAAGTCTCTGTGACCTCCTGATCCAAAGATATAATCTCACTAATTTTGTGCCAATGTTAAGTCGATGGGACTTTTTCGCTCAAATTTTTTCATCCACCAGACGAACATCGTACACTCAATTACTTATAAAAGATATAGCACACCTCTATAACTGGGTGGTTACTATCGTGTTGCTAAGTGGTTGGTAGTTGTCACACATCATTACTATCTAGTTTTATAGAGTTATTCGTATGTTCTTAGCCTGATTTAACACTTTGCCAATCACTTTTAGCATGTAGCTATTCACTGCTAGCATGTGTAGCATTCATAAGGAAAGTCCAGTTTGCGATCACGAGTCAAAAGAGCAAAACCTGCATGTTTATATGACACTTTTATCCAAAGATATCCTTTTTGATCTGTTTTCAATGGAGGTCTATCGGGTGGTTGCTAGGGTGCTGTAAGTGGTTGCTAGGGTGTGGCTATGAAGGTCATAGGTCATTACTTATTGGTTTCTTAAAAGATGAGTCAACTGAGTGTGTGTGAGTTACAGAGAGAGAGAGAGAAGGGGTTCCTAAGGGCCTGCGTGTGTGTGTGTGTGTGAGAAAGTGACAGTTGAGATTCAAATTCACGAACATTCCGCCAATGTAAGTCAATGGGATTTTTGTGCCCGCTTTTTCATCCGCTGTGTGAACATCGTAGGTCCGATCGCTTAGAAAAGATATAGCCCACATCTCCTCAATGAGCCGGTCGATTTGACACCTCTTTCATGGGTCTGTGACAAACGGTGCAGGAGGAGTAGCGAACCGAAGTTTTGTCCAGAAGAAGAAGAAGAAGAAGAAGAAGCAGAATAATAACTAGATAGAAAAGTTTGTTGAGACAAACTTTAAGTTGGCTTGAGAAAGACGGACCAGAAAGTTTGAAAAGTTTAAAAAAAGTTTAAGAAGTTTAAAAAGTTTAAGTTTTAAAAATGTTAAAAGTTTTAAGTTTGATGGGTTTCATTCTGAAATAGTTTGAAGTTTAAAGTAGTTTTAAAAGCTTAAAGTTTGATACATAGATAGATAGATAGATAGATAGATAGATAGATACAAGGACCTTAGAGTGGTTGCTATAATGGTTGCTAGGCTAACTTTGCTAGGGTTGCTAGGGTGTTGCTATGGTACCCGGGGTGGTTGTTAAGGTGTTGCTATGCGGTTGCTAAGGTACCTGGGGTGGTTGCTAGGGTGTTGCTAGGTGGTTGCTAGGGTGTTGCTATGCGGTTGCTAGGGTACCCGGGGTGGTTGCTAAGGAGTTGCTATGCGGTTGCTAAGGTACCCAGGGTGGTTGCTAAGGTGTTGCTACGCGGTTGCTAGGGTACCCGGGGTGGTTGCTAGGGTGTTGCTAGGCGGTTGCTAAGGTACCCGGGTTGGTTGCTAGGGTGTTGCTATGCGGTTGCTAGGGTACCCGGGGTGGTTGCTAAGGAGTTGCTATGCGGTTGCTAAGGTACCCAGGGTGGTTGCTAAGGTGTTGCTATGCGGTTGCTAGGGTACCTGGAGTGGTTGATAAGGTGTTACTAGAATGTTGTTAGCATGTTTAGCAAGTGACTAGCATGTAGCTAGCATGATTAACAAGTTGCCAGCATGTTTCTAACATGATTAGCATTGTTTCTAGCATTATTAGCATGTCGTTAGCATGTTTCTAGCATGACTAGCATGCGACTAGCATGTTGCTAGCATTATTAGCAAGTGACTAGCATGTCGCTAGCATGTTTCTAGCATGATTAGCATGCCACTAGCAAGTGACTAGCATGTCGCTAGCATGTTTCTAGCATGATTAGCATGTTGCTAGCATGATTAGCCAGTGACTAGCATGTCGCTAGCATGTTGCTAGCATGATTAGCAAGTCACTAGCATGTTTCTAGCATGATTAGCATGTTACTAGCATGTTGCTAGCATGATTAGCAAGTTACTAGCATGTTTCTAGCATGATTAGCAAGTGACTAGCCTATCATTAGCATTATTAGCATTTCGCTAGGATAGATAGATAGAGAGAGAGATAGATAGATGAGTTTGAATGGGTTAGAAATAGTACATAGAAGGGAAGTCTGATTGAGTCTAATGGGCTTCAGTGTGTTTAGATTTAAATTTTGACAGTTGGAGCTGGCAAGGTCTTGGCTCATCTGAACATTCCGTCAATGTAAGTCTATGGGATTTTTCCCAATTTTATTCGTAATTTTTAAGAAAATCGTAAGTCGGATCAGTTAGAAAAGATATAGCAACTCGAGTCAGACCAGTCTGAAGATCTGGGCTGAGTTTGGAGTCTGTAGAGTTAAAGCTCTAGGAGGAGTTAGAGTTGTAAATTTAGTCTCAGAAGAATAATATTATTATTATTATTATTATTAAGAAGTTTAAATAGGATGTCAGTAAGTTGGCTTTCTCAAGCCAACTTAATAACTAGAATGTACATTTCCTGAAGAAAATGTGAGTGGTGCTTGCAGTGGCAAAACTCGGCACTCGGTTGCAAGGACGGCATTGAGTGTTTTCCATGGCACTGCTAGGCAGTTGCTAGGGCACTCGGGGTGGTTGCTAGGGTACCCAGGGTGGTTGCTAAGTTGTTGCTATGTGGTTGCTAGGGTACTCAGGGTGGTTTCTAGGGTGTTGCTATGTGGTTGCTAGGGTACTCGGAGTGGTTGGTAGGGTACCCAGGGTGGTTGCTAGGATGTTGCTATGTGGTTGCTAGGGTACTTGGAGAGGTTGCTAGGGTACCCAGGGTGGTTGCTAGGTTGTTGCTATGCGGTTGCTTGGGTACTTGGGGTGGTTGCTAAGGTGTTGCTATGCGGTTGCTAGGGTACACAGGGTGGTTGCTAGGGTGTTGTTCTAGCATGTTGCTAGCGTGATTCTAGCATGATCAGCATGTTACTAGCATATTCTTAGCATGATTAGCAAGTTACCAGCAGGTCTCTAGCATGATTAGCATGTTGCTAGCATGATTAGCAAGTTACTAGCATGATGTCAGCATGTTTCAAGCATGATCAGCATGTTGCTAGCATGATTTAGATTAGAAATAGTATTAGAGTGGAAGCTTATATGAGTTTGAATGGGTTAGAAATAGTACATAGAAGGGAAGCTTGATTGAGTCTAATAGGCTTCAGTGTGTTTAGATTTGAATGTTTGTCAGTTGGAGCTGGCAAGGTCTTGGCTCATTTGAACATTCCGTCAATGTAAGTCTATGGGATCAGTCTAAAGAGATATAGCAACTCGAGTCAGACCAGTCTGAACAGCTGGGCTGAGTTTGGTGGTTCCAGTTTGAAAGCTCTAGGAGGAGTAGCGTTCAGAAATTTAGTCTAAGAATAATAACTAGATTGCAAAGTTTGGATACAAACTTTAAGTTGGCATGAAAAAGCCTAGCCAGAAAGTTTGTAAAAGTTTTAAAAGCTTGAAGTTTGAAGGTTTTCAGTTTGAAGTAGTTTGAAATACGTAAAATAATTTTAAAGATTAATGTTTGAATGCTTTATAGGCAATACAGTCCATCAGAAGAACAGACAGAAAAACAGATCACTGGGGTACCTGGGGTGGCTTCTAGGGTGGTTGCTAGGGTTTTTCTAGGTTACCTGGGGTAGTTGCTAGGGTGTTGCTAAGCGGTTGCTAGGGTCCTTGGGGTGGTTGCTAAAGAGTTGCTAAGGTAGCTGGGGTGGTTGCTGTGGTGTTGCTATGGTATCCAGGTCGGTTGCTAGGGTGTTGCTATGTGGTTGCTATGGCGCTCAGGGTGGTTGCTAGGATGTTGCTAGGGTAACCAGGGTGGTTGCTAGGTGTTGCTAGGGTACCCAGGGTGGTTGCTAGGGTGTTGCTATGGTTGCTAGGGTATCTGGGGTGGTTGCTAGGGTGTTGCTAGGCGTTGCTAGGGTATCCGGGGTGGTTGCTAGGGTGTTGCTAGGCGGTTGCTAGGGTAACCAGGGTGGTTGCTAGGGTGTTGCTATGTGGTTGCTAGGCTATCCAGGGTGGTTGCTAAGGTGTTGCTAGGGTACTCAGGGTGGTTGCTAAGGTGTTGCTAGGCGGTTGCTAAGGTATCCGGGGTGGTTGCTAAGGTGTTGCTATGCGGTTGCTAGGGTACTCAGGGTGGTTGCTAGGGTACCTGGGGTGGTTGCTAGGTGTTGCTAGGCAGTTACTAGTTGTCACTGATTGTTACTATGGAGTTTTATAGAGTTCTTAGTTTGAATTAGCACTTAGCTAATCACTATTAGCATGTAGCTATTCACTGCTAGCATGTATAGCATGTTTGGAAGTCCTAATTGTTAGCATGAGTCAAAAGAACCAACTCCCAAGTCTATACGACATTCTGATGCAAAGATATAGGACTTGATAAATGGTTGCTAGGGTACTCTGTTTGGTTGTTAGGAAATGGCTTGGCAGCTGCCAATGATGATACTCCAAAGGCTGTTTGCCAGTATGAATAATATAAACCAACCTCCATGTCTCTATGACATTCAGATTTGAAGATTGGCCTGTTTGGGTTGCTAGGGTACTGATATTGGTTGCTAGGGAGTGGCTAGGAAGTGTCTATGGTGATTCATGATTGGCTGTTTGCTGCCCCAAGTCAAACGAGCTCACCCCCATGTCTCTATGATATTCAGATTTAAAGATATGGCTGTTTGGGTTTGGGTTGCTAGGGTGCTTGATAATGGTTGCTAGGGCGAGGCTAGGAAGTGTCTATGGTGATTCATGATTGGCTATTTACTGCCCCGATTCAAATGAGCCCACCCCCATGTCTCTATGACACTGTTATCCAAAGATATCCATCTGGGCTTTTAACATGGCAGTCTATGGGATCAGTTGCTAGGGTGCTATAAATGGTTGCTAGGGCGTGGTTTGATAGCTTCATAATTATCCTGAGAGTCTGATTGGTTGGCTGAGTAAAATGAGCCCTCCCCCATGTCTCTATGATATTGTGATGCAGAGTTATGTTCAATGCAAATTCCTATGTAAATTACCATAGTAGGAAAAACGTGTGCTGTTTCATGGGCCGTCCCTCACCATAGTATGTCAATGGGGCAATTTTGGGGCGCTCTTGTGCCCCAGGGGTACAATTTATACCCCATTGCGGGGTATGTTCTCGCACAGCTTGATAGCCTCTCTAATTATGGTGATTCATATGTTTCTTCGAAATTCTCGCTCTGAGCTACGACTCGTCAAAGTTGGCCTCAATGTTAAGTCTATGGGATTTTTCGGCCGATTTTTCGTCAACTGTACGATTATCGTACGCCCGATCGCTTATAAAAGATATAGCACACCATTCCTCAATAAGCCGCACGATTTGACTCCTCTTTCATGGGTCTGTGACAAACGGTGCAGGAGGAGTAGCGAACCGAAATTTTGTCCAGAAGAAGAAGAAGAATAATAAGTATGCAAGAGAATAATAGTGATGCCTTGCCTTTGGCAAGCACCACTAATAATAAGAAGTTTAAATAGGATTTCATTAAGTTGGCTTTCTCAAGCCAACTTAATAACTAGATAGAAAAGTTTGTCGAGACAAACTTTAAGTTGGCTTGAGAAAGACGGACCAGAAAGTTTGAAAAGTGTAAAAAAAGTTTAAGAAGTTTAAAAAGTTCAAATTTGAAAAATGTTAAACGTTTTAAGTTTGATGGGTTTCAGTCTGAAATAGTTTGAAATTTGAAGTAGTTTTAAAAGCTTAAAGTTTGATAGATAGATTGATAGATGCGGTTGCTAGGGTACCCGGGGTGGTTGCTAAGGAGTTGCTATGCGGTTGCTAAGGTACCCGGGGTGGTTGCTAAGGTGTTGCTATGCAGTTGCTAGGGTACCTGGTTGCTAAGGTGTTGCTACACGGTTGCTAAGGTACCTGGTTGCTAGGTGTTGCTATGCGGTTGCTAGGGTACCGGGTGGTTGCTAAGGAGTTGCTATGCGGTTGCTAAGGTACCGGTGGTTGCTAAGGTGTTGCTATCACGGTTGCTAGGGTATGGTTGCTAAGGTGTTGCTATGCGGTTGCTAAGGTACCCGGGGTGGTTGCTAAGGTGTTGCTAGGCGGTTGCTAAGGTACCCGGGGTGGTTGCTAAGGTTTTACTAGAATGTTGTTAGCATGATTAACAAGTTGCCAGCATGTTTCTAGCATGATCAGCATTGTTGCTAGCATGATTAGCATGTGACTAGCATGTTGCTAGCATGATTAGCATGCCACTAGCATGTTGCTAGCATGATTAGCAAGTGACTAGCATGTCGCTAGCATGTTTCTAGCATGATTAGCATGTTACTAGGATGTTTCTAGCATGATTAGCAAGTGACTAGCCTGCCATTAGCATGATTAACATTTCGCTAGGATAGATAGAGAGATAGATAGATAGATAGATAGATAGATAGATAGAGAGATAGAGAGATAGATGAGTTTGATTGGGTTAGAAATAGTACATAGAAGGGAAGTCTGATTGAGTCTAATGGGCTTCAGTGTGTTTAGATTTAAATTTTGACAGTTGAAGCTGGCAAGGTCTTGGCTCATCTGAACATTCCGTCACTGTAAGTCTATGGGATTTTTATGATTTTTAATCTTCAATTTTATGAAAACCATAAGTCGGATCAGTTAGAAAAGATATAGCACACCCGGCGAGATCAGTCTGAAGATATGTTGCGAGTTTGGAGTCTGTAGAGTTAAAGCTCTAGGAGGAGTTAGAGTTGTAAATTTTAGTCTCAGAAGAATAATAATAAGAAGTTTAAATAGCATTTCAGTAAGTTGGCTTTCTCAAGCCAACTTAACTAGAATGTACATTTCCTGAAGAAAATGTGAGTGGTGCTTGCAGTGGCAAAACTCGGCGCTGGGCAGATACTACAGTGTTCTGCGCGATTGTAGAGAGCCAACTCCCATGTCTGTATGATGTTGTGGAGCTGAGATATGGCTTCTTTATATTGCTATACGGTTGCCAGGGTTCTCTATGTGGTTACTAGGGTGTAGCTGCACAGTCGCCATGGTGATACTTATAGACTGGTTTGAGGCCACCCCCATATCTATACCACTTTCTGGTGCTGAGAAATTGCTTATTCATTAGTTTTTTCAGTTGCTGAGGTACTCTAAATGGTTGCTATGGTGTGGCCATACAGTTTATGGGATGATATTTAAAGACTATTTGACAGTCTGAATCAACATAGCCAAATCCCATGTTTCTACAATGTTTTGGTGCTGAAAAATTGTTTGTTAATGTCTTTTTACGGTTGGTAGGGTGCTGTAAGTGGTTGCTAGGGCATAGCTATGTAGTTGTCATGTCGGTACTTATTGGCTGCTTGATAGGCCGAGTCAAATGAGCCCACCCCCAAGTCTCTGTAAACTGCTGATCCAAAGATATAATCTCACTAATTTTGTGCCAATGTTAAGTCTATGGGACTTTTTCGCCCAAATTTTTTCATCCACCAGACGAACAGGGGTGGTTGCTAGGGTGTCGCTAGGGTACTCGGGGTGGTTGCTAAGGAGTTGCTATGCGGTTGCTAAGGTACCCAGGGTGGTTGCTAAGGTGTTGCTATGCGGTTTCTAGGGTACCTGGAGTGGTTGCTAAGGTGTTACTAGAATGTTGTTAGCATGGTTAGCAAGTGACTAGCATGTTGCTAGCATGATTAACAAGTTGCCAGCATGTTTCTAGCATGATTAGCATTGTTGCTAGCATGTTTCTAGCATGATTAGCATGCGACTAGCATGTTGCTAGCATGACTAGCAAGTGACTAGCCTGTCGCTAGCATGTTTCTAGCATGATTAGCATGTTACTAGCATTATTAACAAGTGACAAGCATGTCGCTAGCATGTTTCTAGCATGATTAGCATGTTACTAGCATGTTGCTAGCATGATTAACAAATTGACAGCATGTTTCTAGCATGATTAGCATTGTTGCTAGCATCATTAGCATGTCGCTAGCATGTTTCTAGCATGATTAGCATGCGACTAGCATGTTGCTAGCATGATTAGCAAGTGACTAGCAAGTCGCTAGCATGTTTCTAGCATGATTAGCATGTTACTAACATGTCACTAGCATGATTAGCATGCCACTAGCATGTTGCTAGCATGATTAGCAAGTGACTAGCATGATTTGCAAGTGACTAGCATGTCGCTAGCATGTTTCTAGCATGATTAGCATGCCACTAGCATGTTGCTAGCATGATTAGCAAGTGACTAGCATGATTAGCAAGTGACTAGCCTGTCGCTAGCATGTTTCTAGCATGATTAGCATGTTACTAGCATTATTAGCAAGTGACTAGCATGTCGCTAGCATGTTTCTAGCATGATTAGCATGTTACTAGCATGTTGTTAGCATGATTAGCAAGTGACTAGCAAGTCGCTAGCATGTTTCTAGCATGATTAGCATGTGACTAGCATGTTGCTAGCATGATTAACAAGTGACTAGCATGTTGCTAGCATGATTAGCATGCCACTAGCATGTTGCTAGCATGATTAGCAAGTGACCAGCATGTCGCTAGCATGTTTCTAGCATGATTAGCATGTTGCTAGCATGATTAGCAAGTTACCAGCATGTTTCTAGCATGATTAGCAAGTGACTAGCCTGTCATTAGCATGATTAGCATTTCGCTAGGATAGATAGATAGATAGATAGATAGATAGATAGATAGATAGATAGAGACAGAGAGATAGAGAGATAGATGAGTTTGAATGGGTTAGAAATAGTACATAGAAGGGAAATCTGATTGAGTCTAATGGGCTTCAGTGTGTTTAGATTTAAATTTTGACAGTTGGAGCTGGCAAGGTCTTGGCTCATCTGAACATTCCGTCAATGTAAGTCTATGGGATTTTTATGATTTTTAATCTTCAGTTTTATGAAAACCATAAGTCTGATCAGTTAGAAAAGATATAGCACACCCGGCGAGATCAGTCTGAAGATCTGGCAAAACTCGGCGCTGGGCAGATACTACCGTGTTCTGCGCGATTGTAGAGAGCCAACTCCCATGTCTGTATGATGTTGTGGAGCTGAGATATGGCTTCTTTATGTTGCTATACGGTTGCTAGGGTTCTCTATATGGTTGCTAGAGTGTAGCTGCACAGTCGCCATGGTGATACTTACAGACTGGTTTTTCAGCCCGAACAAAAGAGGCCACACCGATATCTATACCACTTTCTGGTGCTGAGAAATTGCTTATTCATGAGTTTGTTCAGTTGCTAAGGTACTCTAAATGGTAGCTATGGTGTGCCCATACAGTTCATGGCATGATATTTAAAGACTATTTGACAGTCTGAATCCACTGAGCCCAACGCCATGTTTCTACAATATTTTGGTGCTGGAAAATTAGGTATGAAGTTGTCATGTCAGTACTTATTGGCTGCTTGATAGGCCGAGTCAAAAGAGCCCTCCCCCAAGTCTCTGTGACCTCCTGATCCAAAGATATAATCTCACTAATTTTGTGCCAATGTTAAGTCTATGGGACTTTTTCGCCCAAATTTTTTCATCCATCAGACGAACATCGTACACTCAATTACTTATAAAAGATATAGCACACCTCTATAACTGGGAGGTTACTAAGCGTATTGCTAAGCGGTTGGTAGTTGTCACACATCATTACTATGTAGATTTATAGAGTTATTCGTATGTTCTTAGTCTGATTTAACACTTAGCTAATCACTATTAGCATGTAGCTGTTCACTGCTAGCATGTGTAGCATGCATGAGGAAAGTCCTGTTTGCGATCACGAGTCAAAATAGCAAAAACCTGCATGTTTATATGACACTTTTATCCAAAGATATCCCTTTTGATCTGTTTTCAATGGAGGTCTATGGGGTGGTTGCTAGGGTGCTGTAAGTGGTTGCTAGGGTGTGGCTATGAATGTCATAGGTCATTATTTATTGGTTACTTAAAAGAGGAGTCAAATGAGTGTGTGTGAGTTACAGAGAGAGAGAGAACATTCCACCATTGTAAGTCAATGGGATTTTTTGCCCGCTTTTTCGTCCGCTGTGTGAACATCGTAGGTCCGATCGCTTAAAAAAGATATAGCCCACATCTCCTCAATGAGCCGGTCGATTTGACCCCTCTTTCATGGGTCTGTGACAAACGGTGCAGGAGGAGTAGCGAATCGAAATTTTTGTCCAGAAGAAGAATAAGAAGAAGAAGAAGCAGAATAATAAGTATGCAAGATAACATTAGTGATGCCTTGCCTTTGGCAAGCACCACTAATAATAATAATAAGTTTAACCCTTTAAAACCTAAGGGTAAAATAGGTCATTTTCACACATTTTGTTTATTTGACTGTAAAATTCTAACAGAATGTGCTATTTTTAAGTGCAAGGTGTCTTTTTTTTTCAGAAAACAAATGGCTTTCCAAAAAGTACAGTTTTTGACCATTAATCTTGTGTTTTGAGTTTGTGAACAGAATTTAAATAGACAAAAATAAAAAAAACGGAATATTTTTTTTTATTATTATTTAGAAAAAAAAGAGAAAAATCATGATCGAAATAATCCAACACTTCTTACTTCAAAATTCAACTATAATACATATATACAAGTATTTTTGGGACACTGGGTTGCACAGTTTTCATTCAGGAGGCTTTTTTGTTCATACACGCACACATTTACACATGCATGTACATGCGTGCACCCATTCATTTACATGCACGGACTCATTATAGCGACACACACACCACATGTGAAAAATTCTCACTCAGCCTGCTCCCAAAGTCTCATCAAAAATCATCCTAATCGACTCTTATGCTGTTTACTCCTCCTTGACCATGTTTTTGTTCATTTTGTTTATTATTTTATGCAATAACAAACTCGCGCTCCCTATCTCTCCATTCAAATTCTCCCTTCCCGCTCTCCCGGAAATCTGCCGTCATTTGTTGACGGAGCGCAAGAAATTACCGTAATAAGCCATATATTGCCGAAAAGCGCATGTTGTCTGCTATCAGGAGCAATTTGAATTATTTTGATAGTGCAAACGGTAGAAGAGTTATGGTAACATGAATACAGCTTGGTCTGATGTGTCGGCGCCGACACAGCCGGTTTTAAAGGGTTAAATAGCATTTCAGTAAGTTGGCTTTCTCAAGCCAACTTAATAAGTATGCAAGATAACAATAGTGATGCCTTGCAAGAAAATGTGAGTGGTTCTTGCAGTGGCAAAACTCACCCCTCGGTTGCTATGAGGTTGCTAAGGTACCCGGGGTGGTTGCTAGGGTGTTGCTATGCGGTTGCTAGGGTCCTTGGGTTTGTTGCTAAGGAGTTGCTATGCGGTTGCTAGGGTACTTGGAGTGGTTGGTAGGGTGTTGCTATGCGGTTGCTAGGGTACTCAGGGTGGTTGCTAAGGTGTTGCTATGCGGTTGCTAAGGTACCCGGGGTGGTTGCTAAGGTGTTGCTAGGGTACTTGGGATGGTTGCTAAGGTGTTGCTACACGGTTGCTAGGGTACCTGGGGTGGTTGCTAGGGTGTTGCTATGCGGTTGCTAAGGTACCCGGGGAGGTTGCTAAGGTGTTGCTAGGGTACTTGGGGTGGTTGCTAAGGTGTTGCTATGCAGTTGCTAGGGTACCCGAGGTGGTTGCTAAGGTGTTGCTATGCGGTTGCTAGGGTACTTGTGTGGTTGCTAGGGTGGTTGCTATGCGGTTGCTAAGGTACTCGGGGTGGTTGCTAAGGTGTTGCTATGCGGTTGCTAGGGTACCCAGGAGTGTTGCTAGGGTGTTGCTATGCGGTTGCTAGGGTACTTGGGTTGGTTGCTAGGGTACCTGGGGTGGTTGCTAGGGTGTTGCTAGGCAGTTGCTAGTTGTCACTGATCGCTAATCACTATTAGCATGTAGCTATTCACTGCTAGCATGTATAGCATGTTTGGAAGTCCGAATTGTTAGCATGAGTCAAAAGAACCAACTCCCAAGTCTATATGACATTCTGATGCAAAGATATTGGACTTGATAAATGGTTGCTAGGGTACTCTGTTTGGTTGTTAGGAAATGGCTTGGCAGCTGCCAATGATGATACTCCAAAGGCTGTTTGCCAGTATGAATAATATAAACCAACCCCCATGTCTCTATGACATTCAGATTTGAAGATTGGCCTGTTTGGGTTGCTAGGGTACTCGATATTGGTTGCTAGGGAGTGGCTCGGAAGTGTCTATGGTGATTCATGATTGGCTGATTGCTGCCCCAAGTCAAACGAGCCCACCCCCATGTCTCTATGATATTCAGATTTAAAGATATGGCTGTTTGGGTTTGGGTTGCTAGGGTGCTTGATAATGGTTGCTAGGGCGAGGCTAGGAAGTGTCTATGGTGATTCATGATTGGCTATTTACTGCCCCGATTCAAATGAGCCCACCCCCATGTCTCTATGACACTGTTATCCAAAGATAGTGGTTTGATAGCTTCATAATTATCCTGAGAGTCTGATTGGTTGGCTGAGTAAAATTGATACTATTTTGTATTGTATTAGGTACCTTTTGATTTTTCGTCAACTGTACGATTATCGTACGCCCGATCGCTTAGAAAAGATATAGCACACCATTCCTCAATAAGCCGCACGATTTGACGCCTCTTTCATGGGTCTGTGACAAACGGTGCAGGAGGAGTAGCGAACCAAAGTTTTGTCCAGAAGAAGAATAAGAATACGTTTTTTTTTAAGTTTGAAAAAAGTTTAAGAAGTTTAAAAGTTTAAGTTTGAAAAATGTTAAAAGTTTTAAGTTTGATGGGTTTCAGTCTGAAATAGTTTGAAGTTTAAAGTAGTTTTAAAAGCTTAAAGTTTGACACATAGATAGATAGATAGATAGATAGATAGATAGATAGAGTCAGATTATAGATAGATAGATAGACAGAAAGACAGATAGACTTTAGATAGACAGATAGATAGATAGATAGATAGATAGATAGATAGATAGATAGATAGATAGATAAGAAACATTAGATAGATGAGTTTGAATGGATTAGAAATAGTATTGGGTCAGTATGACTCCAATCAACTTTCTTTAGTTAAAAAATGTTTCCCTTCATCTCAGTGGAATAAGATTTTGTGACTTTTCAACATTTTCTATCTGTATTCACATAAAAAAAAAAAGAAAAAAAAAAGGCCTTGATTCGGTTGTTCTGAAGGTATGTATTATTATTTTATTGTTTTACTAATATGGTCTTTGAAAATTGAAAATGAATGGGAAATACGAAAAAATCTATATATTCTTTTTTAAAATTTGTCAAAAAATAATAATAAATCTAGCATAGGTCTGAAAATTTTCACACAGAAATGAAGGCCTGGTACTAGATCACAAATGCAATGTAGAAAAGATGCGCACACACACATACAAAAACACACATGTGTGACTGCAACAAAGAGCATTTTTATAGAAATTGGCAAATAAAATCAATAAATTCCACAATAAAGTCCACACAAAAAAATCAAAGCCTGATACTAGAGCACAAATGCAATGTGGAACGAGCATACTCACTCACGTACGTACACACACACTCTCCATTCATATCTGCTTATTGCAGTTGTTGTTTTTAGTTTAGTTTTTTTTTTCTTTGTTTTGATTTTATTTACATTTATGTAAAAAAAAAAAAAGTTTTTTGTGGCATTATTGCAAAAGCGAGCACTTCAAAATACATCAAACAAACAAAAACAAATTCTAACCTTTGAGAAAAATACTGTTTTTAATGTATTTTATAATTTTTCAATATATAATTACAAACTATATATCAGAAAAGATGTGAGAGGAGTAACTGACCACTTCCAGAAAAATGAATGGCTCTCTATGGGCCTCTGCTGGATATATATGGTCATTACACTATTCTTTCAAAAACTGTGATTTCTACAAGTTTTTCTCTAACCACCAGATGGCAGTATTGTACACCTAACACCTAGATCAATATCCAGAAACAGTTTAAATTAAATTTAGATCATCATTTAAGAGATTTATTCATAAAAATGTAATATTTCACATGCAAGCTAATGGTGTAATATAGGATTTTTGTGGTAAACAGGTACAAAAGTACTTCATATCTCCCAAAACACAGCATTAATGTATAGATGAGAAGTAAACAAAGAAAATGAAATATTATTTGAATGATTAAAAATGTATAAATGATTTACAATTACTCTTTCAATCTTCACATTTTATGTCTATTTCTTTTGTGCGTGTGTTTGTGTGTGTTAAATAGGGAAGGTATGTTTGTTTGTGTGTGTGTGTGTGTGTGTGTGTGTGTGTGCATGTGTGTGTGTGCATGCGTGTGTGTTAGATAAAGAATGAATGGAGAGTGAATATCCTTTAGATAGATAGATAGAGAGATAGATGAGTTTGATTGGGTTAGAAATAGTACATAGAAGGGAAGTCTGATTGAGTCTAATGGGCTTCAGTGTGTTTAGATTTAAATTTTGACAGTTGGAGTTTGATGGAATGTTCAGATGAGCCAATGTAAGTCTATGGGATTTTTTATGATTTTTAATCTTAATTTTTATGAAAACCGTAAGTCGGATCAGTTAGAAAAGATATAGCAACTCGAGTCAGACCAGTCTGAAGATCTGGGCTGAGTTTGGAGTTTGTAGAGTTAAAGCTCTAGGAGGAGTAGCAGTCAGAAATTTTAGTCTCAGAAAAAGAATAATAATAATAAGTTTAAGACGGATTTCAGTAAGTTGGCTTTCTCAAGCCAACTTAATAAGTATGCAAGATAACAATAGTGATGCCTTGCCTTTGGCAAGCACCACTAATAATAAGTTTAAATAGGATTTCAGTAAGTTGGCTTTCTCAAGTCAAATTAATTACAGATGTAACTACATACAGGTATTTTTAAAAATATAAGTACAATTTAAATACATGTATGTACACAATAAGTGCATTGTATTAAATTATTAATTTAAATGTAAGTACATAGTAGTTAAGGCCACTTAATATAAAGTGGGACCCAATATTTTTCTCTGTAATTACTGTGCAAATATACACTGTTCTGTGTTTAAGCCCAACTTGTTCCTCCCTTATTCCATGTAGTTACAGTGTAAATATAACATTTGCGGGCTGTAAATTAAAGTGGCGCTCTGTTACCTCCTTGTTCCATAAAGTAGTTATATCCTATACTGTCCATCAATAAGGATTTATGACCGGATTTATGGGCACCCTGTCAGCGTTGATCGACAGGTTGTCCTATGTCAAATGTATACCAGGGTAGATTTCTGACCTGATTTATGGGTATATGACCCCTCTGTCACCCTGACTGTCACGTCACCGGGGTCCTGTCAGCCCTGACTGACATGACAGTAGGGGTTTGTAAATCAAAAGATCTAAACAGATGAAATTTGTTGGATTTATGAGTGGATTTACGATTTTTCTTATCACTCACCTGGTGCCGTGGGGGTTTTATGGCGTTCCTTCATGGCCTGTAGCTAATGGTCAGTCTGGAGGTGTTGGGCCTCTTCCTGATTGTGGAAAATTGGCTGAGCAAAGAATGTGTATTGCCACCTTATGTTTGTTTGATCTGTATGTTATATGTTAATGCCTAGTCAGGGGGGTCTTCCTGGTTGTGGAAAAAGTGGCCGAGTAATGGGTGATGTGGTGGCTCCTTAAGAGGACCAATGTTTGTTTGATTTGTATGGCATATGTTATTGTCTAGACACCAATTTGTTCCTACCGTCTTGTCTACATCCGCCTCTGAATAAGGAAGATTGTCAGGACATCTGCTTTTCCAGGTATGGTTCAAGAAAGGTGTCGTGTCTGAGGGTAGTTCTTTGTTTTTGGGGGGATGGAAGGCATCCAAACACGTGTCTAATGTCAAACCCCTAAACGGTTCAGTTCTGCTTGATCTATAGGCTAAATGTTGATAGCTAAGACATCACTGTTTTGATTGTATGAAAACTGAAACATAGAATTAAAGAATTCACCAATTGATGAAAATTTCTATATGCGTCTGAAAAAGGTGCTATGTCTGGGCAAGTTTTTCTTTATCATTTCAACGTGTGTATGCTAACACCTCTGTAGGATCAGAACAACCTAATCTGTAGGTTGAATAGATAAACTTATGAGAAGCCGTCTTAAGTAAAAATTATTCAAACCACCAACTATCCATTTACTTCTGACAGTGAAGGTGATTGTGGGGTCTAACTGACAGCGGACGACAGTATCCTCTTTGTGCTTGTGTTAATGACTTTACAGCATTCGCTCATATAGATGTGCACAGAATCATGCTTGAGTTCAGTTCAGTTCATTTTATTTATAAAGCCCAATAAAACAACAATGGTTGACCATTGTGCTAAACGACATTGTTTAAATGAAAAGTACATAACATAACATGATATGACAAGACAAACAAATAAACATTTTAAATAAGCCCTGCTTTAGACAAATAATCAACACTTTGGTTGATTATTTGGACTCTCTCTCACACACACACACACACACAGAAATCTGAGTATACAAAATTTTAAGTATGAGCAAAAATGTTGTTTTTACTTTTTGTTATTTAATAAATGTTTTCATTTTAATCTAGCCCATAGATAGTATGTGTACTTTAAAAGAACAAATATACATCTCACTTAAAACTTCTCAGTAAAACAATTACACCTACAGTTTTAAACATGTTTAAAAAGTTTTAAACACATTGTCACTAAAGCAAGTCATGCTGTCTATTGTCTTTAAATTAAACTTTAGTTTTATTCTTTAATTTCTTTAAAACAGCCTGATGATAATGCACCCAAGTGCTTTTCTCACACGCGTAGAAAACTCTTTGGATGTGTTTGTGACAAACACACAATTTTTTAATTTAGAAAAGTTTTTTTGTTTGTTTTTTTTTTTTTTGTAAATGTATGACTGAACCTTTCTCATTTGACAGACCTACGTTTTCAAATTATTTATTATTTCAAATTATGTTTAACAGACACAGGGAATACATGTTGTTTTCTAATGTTCATGAAAACTTTATTGGTGTAAATTTCTCACCTAGAACACAAAACTTGTACATTTTGACTATTTTCTAGGTACCATGTCGTTTTAAATGGTTTACTAAAAGATTAAAGCACCAGCATGTGTGATTTTCAAAATGAAAGAGATATAAAATATAAGGATGTTTCAACTATTATCATCATTTCCTTTTGACCCTAATAAACTGGTAATGAATTTACTATGACAACTGATACAATATAGGCTACAGTTCTCATACTATGTGTGTAAATAGCTGTGCTAAAACATTTATGAGTATTTTTGCACGCCAACAGATTTTGTCAGGTATGCATCTCATCTAAGAAGTGATTGGTAAATAACATTTTGTTTTAATTTTTTTTTACATTACTAGATTTAGTCATATTATCAAGATTTCAGATGGCCGTTCACAATTTTTTGTTGGACTGTGTATGTTTTTAGGTGAAGACACCTCTTTGTGAGCTGTCATCATAACAGGAATGAATAAAAATTAAGAAATTAAGTAACAGTAACAGTAATTAAGTAACTTTTATTTTCTTTTTGAGAAATTTCTTTTAGTGCAACTTTGTGTCTGTCCATGATGTGCGAACACACGAAACATCAACATGAAAATTAAGTCTTGCTGTTTTACCCTTAAAACTATTACAACTGAAACAAATCAAACTATTGCACTGAAAGCTGCACATTCATTTAAGTTTGAGCATGTTAAAATTTCCACACTCTTGTATTGATAAATTTAATCCATAACCTTTCATACACTCAAGAGACCAAATCTCTAAGAAAGCGTGTATAGTAAGACAAGAAAATGTTTATAATGCATATAGAATTCGGAAAATCTGTTTCATAAATAATTGTGAAAGGATAACTGAATTTAGTCATCTTGCTCAGATAGCAGATGACACAATTCACATTTCGTTTGTTTGGCTGTATTTGTTTTAAGATTCCTCCGCAAGCTCATGCTAATCCTTGCATGGGGAAGAGAGCATGACGAGCACATACTTATTAATTTAAGAAAATGATTGAACATTTGACTGAACTTTTTATTATTTTGACAAACCTCCATTTCAAATTATTTCCCTCAAGGTGTTTATCCACAGAATCTTTTTCAACACAACGACATTAAACATTAAAGAATGTCATCAGTCACTGTCACCGTCTTCTTTGACTCAAATAAAGCAACATCTCAGGTGTACGTAAGCATCTACAATGTGTGCATGTGCTAAACATCTTTGTTTCTCCACTTCTGTCATATTTATTTGATGTAATGCAAACATATTTTGAGAACTACGATGTTCCACGCTTTTGTAAATGTTATAGAAATAATTCAAACATAATCTATACATAGGAATTATCTTTGCGCAAAGCAAATTGACTAAAAATCATTGAATTACAAAATGCAAAAATGTATACATCATTTAAGAAAAATTGCTATAATGCATACAGAATACAGAAATCCTCCTCTTGATCTATTGTGACTGACATTTTACTAAGTCAGACGATCAGGATTATGGACGACACGGCTCACATTTTGTTTGTTGGACTGTATATGTCACTACTATGACTGTACTGTAGGTGAGGCCTTCTCTCTGAGAGCCATCAGCATTCAGTGTTTACAGAAATAAATGAAAATTAACAAAATTTCTTGAGAGTGTTTGACTAAGTCGGTATTTCTTTTTAGGACGATTATTCATCTATTTGATATGAGACCCCATTAAGTATCGACACAAAAATTAAGGCGTGCTGTTTTACACTTACAACTGAATTGACATATCTTACCATTGTGCTTAAAGCTACACATTCAGTAAAGTTTGAGGTCGTACACAGTCTTGAAAAGATATATTGATCATGATCATCTGGGTATATTTTTGTAAATGTTGTTTTAAATTACTTTTTTCTTACGCCACTACATCTAGAGCTCTTGTTCAGATGTGCACATTTTATTTGTCGTACTCGTTTCAACATTTCAGCTTGAGATTAATACAGTAACTTCATGCCGCATTGTTTTAATAAAAGTGGATCAGTTATAAAGACAATCATGACAACACACAGCTGCTGTTGTGCGTGTTTCCCCAGGATCAAACCTTTTGGTCAGATAAATACCTAAAACGTGTGTCTGTGTGCTGGTGCAGACCATCTAAAATGGTCAAAAACATGCACCTTTCAATGAATTAACTACATGACATCTGTGATTTATTTATTAAAGTCATGTTTAGAGACGCGTACAAAGAAAATAGTGTTTCCACACCATCTTCAACTTGTAATGTGCAACTTTGTGTTCTACATGAAATAGATGTACATGTAACAGAGAAACTGTAAGATCTGTGTGTCTCGTGGCCGCTTTGTAGACAGACCAGAAAAAGCTCTACAGTACATCACAATCTCGGTTTAAACAATCTCTTGTAGAAGGACTATCCTTTTATTTTCTTATAATGTATTTGTTCATATTTTCCGGCAAACACTCGCGACATGATTGACCAGATTCTGAGAATAGTCTTCATCTAAAAACAATGAAAAATTATAGAGTGGTATCAGCTAGTGGGGTAGGCCATCAAAATCAGCATTAAAACTTTAACAAATTTAGAAGAGAGGATTTCAGTATTAGGTATTTGTTATACTGATACATATTTCTGTTGGGCAAACATATTTCCTGTATAAACGACTATGTCTATAACCTTTTCAAAGGGAATGTAGTATAATGTCATGGTTCTTAATTGCAGTCACATTACCTACGCTTTAATCTCAAGCTGAAATGTTGAAACGAGTACGACAAATAAAATGTGCACATCTGAACAAGAGCTCTAGATGTAGTGGCGCTAGAAAAAAGTAATTTAAAACAACATTTACAAAAATATACCCAGATGATCATGATCAATATACCTTTTCAAGACTGTGTACGACCTCAAACTTTACTGAATGTGTAGCTTTGAGCACAATGGTAAGATAAGTGTAAAACAGCATGCCTTAATTTTTGTGTCGATACTTAATGGGGTCTCACATCAAATAGATGAATAATCGTCCTAAAAAGAAATACCGACTTAGTCAAACACTCTCAAGAAATGTTCTTAATTTTCATTTATTTCTGTAAACACTGAATGCTGATGGCTCTCAGAGAGAAGGCCTCACCTACAGTACAGTCATAGTAGTGACATATACAGTCCAACAAACAAAATGTGAGCCGCGTCGTCCATAATCCTGATCGTCTGAGTAAAATGTCAGTCACAATAGATCAAGAGGAGGATTTCTGTATTCTGTATGCATTATAGCAATTTTTCTTACATGTATACATTTTTGCATTTTGTAATTCAATGATTTTTAGTCAATTTGCTTTGCGCAAAGATAATTCCTATGTAAAGATTATGTTTGAATTCTTTCTATAACATTTACAAAAGCGTGGAACATCATAGTTCTCAAAATATGTTTGCATTACATCAAATAAATATGACAGAAGTGGAGAAACAAAGAGGTTTAATACAAGCACACATTGTAGATGCTTGCGTACAACTGAGATGTTGCTTTATTTGAGTCAAAGAAGATGGCGACAGTGACTGATGACATTCTTTAATGTTTAATGTCGTTGTGTTGAAAAAGATTCTGTGGACAAACACCTCGAGGGAAATAATTTGAAATGGAGCTTTGTCAAAATAATAAAAAGTTCAGTCAAATGTTCAATCATTTTCTTAAATTAATAAGTATGTGCTCGTCATGCTCTCTTCCCCATGCAAGGATTAGCATGAGTTTGCGGAGGAATCTTAAAACAAATACAGCCGAACAAACGAAATGTGAATTGTGACATCTGCTATCTGAGCAAGATGACTAAATCCAGTCATCCTTTCACAATTGTTTATGAAACAGATTTTCCGAATTCTATATGCATTATGAACATTTTCTTGTCTTGCTATACACTCTTTCTTAGAGATTTGGTCTCTTGAATGTATGAAAGGTTATGGATTAAATTTATCAATACAAGAGTGTGGAAATTTTAACATGCTCAAACTTAAATGAATGTGCAGCTTTCAGTGCAATAGTTTAATTTGTTTCAGTTGTAATAGTTTTAAGGGTAAAACAGCAAGACTTAATTTTCGTGTTGATGTTTCGTGTGTTCGCACATCATGGACAGACACAAAGTTGCACTAAAAGAAATTTCTCAAAAAGAAAAGAAAAGTTACTTAATTACTGTTACTGTTACTTAATTTCTTAATTTTTATTTATTCCTGTTATGATGACAGCTCACAAAGAGGTGTCTTCACCTAAAAAATTGTGAACGGCCATCTGAAATCTTGATAATATGACTAAATCTAGTAATGTAAAAAAAAATCACTTCTTAGATGAGATGCATACCTGACAAAATCTGTTGGCGTGCAAAAATACTCATAAATGTTTTAGCGCAGCTATTTACACACATAGTACGAGAACTGTAGCCTACTTTGTATCGATTGTCATAGTAAATTCATTACCAGTTTATTAGGGTCAAAAGGAAATGATGATAATAGTTGAAACATCCTTATATTTTATATCTCTTTCATTTTGAAAAGCACAGATGCTGGTGCTTTAATCTTTTAGTAAACCGTTTAAAATGACATGATACCTAGAAAATAGTCAAAATGTACAAGTTTTGTGTTCTAGGTGAGAAATGTACACCAATAAAGTTTTCATGAACATTAGAAAACAACATGTATTCCCTGTGGCTGTTAAACATAATTTGAAATAATAAATAATTTGAAAACATAAGTCTGTCAAATGAGAAATGTTCAGTCATACATTTAAAAAAAAAAAAAACGTAAAAAATTGTGTGTTTGTCAAAAACACATCCAAAGAGTTTTCTACTCGTGTGAGAAAAACACTTGGGTGCATTATCATCAGGCTGTTTTAAAGAAATTCAAGAATAAAACTAAAGTTTAATTTAAAGACAATAGACAGCATGACTTGCTTTAGTGACACACAATGTGTTTAAAACCTTTTAAACATGTTTAAAACCGTAGGTGTAATTGTTTTACTGAGAAGTTTTAAGTGAAATGTATATTTGTTCCTTTACAGTACACATACTATCTACGGGCTAGATTCAAATGAAAACATTTATTAAATAACAACAAAAAGTAAAAACAACATTTTTGCTCATACTTAAAATTTAGTATACTCAAATTTGTGTGTGTGTGTGTGTGTGTGTGTGAGAGAGAGAGAGAGAGATAGTCCAAATAATCAGCCAAAGTATTGATTATTTGTCTAAAGCAGGGCTTATTTAAAATGTTTATTTGTTTGTCTTGTCATATCATGTTATGTACGTTTCATTTAAACAATGTCGTTTAGCACAATTGTCAACCATTGTTGTTTTATTGTGCTTTATAAATAAAATGAACTGAACTGAACTAAAGCATGATTCTGTGCACATCTATATGAGTGAATGCTGTAAAGCCATTAACACAAGCACAAAGAGGATACTGTCGTCCGCTGTCAGTTAGACCCCACAATCACCTTCACTGTCAGAAGTAAATGGATAGTTGGCAGTTTGAATAATTTTTAACTTAAGACTGCTTCTCATAAGTTTATCTATTCAACCTACAGATTAGGTTGTTCTGATCCTACAGAGGTGTTAGCATACACACGTTGAGATGATAAAGAAAAACTTGCCTGGACATAGCACCTTTTTCAGACGCATATAAAAATTTTCATCAATTGGTGAATTCTTTAATTCTATGTTTCAGTTTTCATACAATCAAAACAGTGATGTCTTAGCTATCAACATTTAGCCTATAGATCAAGCAGAACTGAACCGTTTAGGGGTTTGACATTAGACACGTGTTTGGATGCCTTCCATCCCCCCAAAAACAAAGAACTACCCTCAGACACGACACCTTTCTTGATCCATACCTGGAAAAGCAGATGTCCTGACAATCTTCCTTATTCAGAGGCGGATGTAGACAAGCCGGTAGGAACAAATTGGTGTCTAGACAATAACATATGCCATACAAATCAAACAAACATTGGTCCTCTTAAGGAGCCACCACATCACCCATTACTCAGCCACTTTTTCCACAACCAGGAAGACCCCCCTGACTAGGCATTAACATATAACATACAGATCAAACAAACATAAGGTGGCAATACACATTCTTTGCTCAGCCATTTTTTACAGAACCAAGAAGAGGCCCAACACCTCCAAGACTGAGCGTTAGCTACAGGCCAGGAAGGAACACCATAAAAACCCCATGGCACCAGGTGAGTGATAAAAACAACGTAAATCCACTCATAAATCCAACAAATGTCATCTGTTTAGATCTTTTGATTTACAAACCCCCTACTGTCATGTCAGTCAGGGCTGACAGGACCCCGGTGACGTGACAGTCAGGGTGACAGAGGGGTCATATACCCATAAACCAGGTCAGAAATCTACCCAGGTAAACATTTGACATAAGACAACCTGTCAATCAACGCTGACAGGGTGCTCATAAATCCGGTCATAAATCATGGTCATAAATCATCTTTGACGTGGAGTATTGGATATAACTACTCATGTAGTTACAGGGTAAATATAACATTTGCAGCCTGTAAATTAAAGTGGTGCTCTGTTCCCTCTTTGTTCCATGTAGTTACAGGGTAAACATAATATTTGCGGGGTGTAAATTAAAGTGGTGCTTGTTCCCCCCTTATTCCATGTGGTTGCAGGGTAAGTAGCTACAACAAATTGCTCTAAAACGATTGTTTATACAGTAGGTCATACATTATCAGGTAATATATCAATGGTGACTGTTTCATTTAATTCAAATATTATTTGAAATTTGGGTTTTTAAATGAAAATCACACATAATATGATAACTGTCACGAATCCTGTCCCTGCACTTCCGTTCATTCACCACCAGAGGTCACTCGCTCACCACATTGACTCTCACAGCACACATCACACTGGACTCAATTTCCCATCATCCATTGCACTGATTGCACACACAGCTGATTGCACTGATCACACACCCTATTTAAACCCTGGACTTTCTTTCCCTCACTGCTGAGTATTGTATGCACTTATCCCTCTCCTAGCGATAGCTACTACGGAGCCCACTTAGTTGTCTTAGTATTGCCTGTTTTCCCGTGTTTGTTTTCTAGCCTATGTTCCCTGGATTAACCCTTGCCTTGCCGTTTGGACACTGTTTGCACCCCTATTGGATTCTAGCCCGTGTTCCCTGGATTATCTGTCTGCCTTGCCCATTGGATACTGTTCGCCGATCGTCAACCCACGCTTGTCCTAGGATTACTCTTTGTCTTGTCCCTGCCATACCTGTTTGCCACTGTTTCGACCCTGCCTGTATTTATGACCATGCCTTTAAATAAAAGCTTGCACATGGATCCGCACGTCTCACGTCTCGTCAGCCCCGTCATAACAGTAACAACACAGGCAACAGATAATAAAATATAAAAATTTATTACATCAGTTCAGAAAAAGCAAAGCAACTCCATACTTATACAGTTAAACCAAATTCTTTTGAAAAGTTTAAGAACAAAATTAAGATGTTGTTCAATTTGTTCATGTTTTTCACCCACTGACGAAGTTAAACTATTATGGCCAAACCATTACGTCAATAAACACACTGTAATAAACACTGAAATTCAATATTAAACTATGTATTATAGCGAACTGACAGTATTTGTATTACATTGTATTACCGTCTTTGATTTTACCGTTGTGATCCACGTCCTCAAGCACCATTTTGACTACTTCAGTTCCCAGCTTTGCTGCTCAACATTGTGAGAACATACTCAGACAAAACTCTCCAGTTTTAAAAGAACACATTCCAGTCAGTTTCAAAAATCTCTCTCCTCTTCGCTTCAATTAGTTTTCTTGTATTTTCGACACACATTCCTCTCATGAGCACTGCAAACACGGATAGACTCGTCTCAAGTGCCATTCAAGCTGTTTCCAGTTCCCAATCAGCACATTCACTGCTCCTGTTTTAAACGAACATAGTTTCAAAGTTGTCTCTCATCTGCGCTTCAGCACTGCAGACACGGATTTCTTCGCACACGGTTCGAGTTTGAACCTCCACATCACATTCCTAACCAGGGTTGCCAGGTTTTCACAACAAAACCCACCTCAAAACTAGCCCAATTGCGTTTTGAGGGGTGGTTTCCCGGTAAAAATTTCCTGGGAAAACCACGGACTTGGCAACACTGTTCTTAAACCAGGACCGTTGGGTTACTTTTATTACTGATATCAACCCAAATTGGGTCAAATCAGCTTCCTAACGCAACATTCTCAACCGAGCGTTTGGATTGAAACAATAACCCAGTATGTTTTTCCTAAATCGCTTGCAAATAGATTGTTGTACATACCACGTAATATTAGAATAGGTACCACTTAGTTTCAAAATACTTACAGTAGAAATCATTTGTAATTTTACAGGTTATTACCCCTTTATTCCCCAAACTTCACATATTATTCCCTTATACTTACACGGAGGTATAATTACAAAAAAGTTACACTGTAAATTCTGTTTACTTACGCAGTACGTTGCGGGTTGTAATCTAAAGCGTTACCAATTTGTCTTGGACTCAAAGAGCATTACAATAACAATGCTGAATCCAAAAACAATAAATACAATACATAATAATAAAAAACCTTCCCTATAAACGTCCCTATACCTACCCTTGTACTAAGATACCATTCATTTGTTGTGCAACATTTGATTTTCAAAAAACGATTGTATCCGCACACTGGTAATCTGTCTTCCAGAGGGCAACAATTCATACTCTGTATGCAATATGTGCAATGGGTCATCTAAAATTGTATGTACTTCCCTAAGAACTGACTCTTCATATAATGACTCACTGGACTAATGTTCCTTTTTTGTCTCATGGTCTTCGCTGATAGGTGCGCAAGTTTAGACTTTGTTTGAACTGTAAGTTTACCAAACCATTCCGTAATGCAATATCTAATTATGCTCTCTATAACTGCCCAATAAAATAAAATAATGTTCTGTTCCACTTCATAAATCCTAAGTTTACACAGAAAAAAAAAAAAAAACTCTGCTGCCCACAGGAACAAATGGGAACAAACTGTGTCCACATGAGTCCCCCAGCTAATGTATTAGCCATGTGAATACCAGGTACTTGTAGGAACACACCTGCTTGATTGACATTTCATAAATGAATGCTGGGGGAACATAATTCAAAAAGGATAAAGGGTCCTGAAGAAAAAATAAATAAAAGTCACACTTGTACTGTTCGCTGTACTGTACTGTTGACCACATTGGAAATGAATGGGAAGCTAAACAAACAAAATCTTACTGAAAGCTAATATTTGAAATATCAACCTTGAGTTTGGGACACATCTTGTTTAGACATTAGATTTACACACAGTTTACACTTTTTTTCACTTCAATAATAATCTGACAAGTGTCTTCTTTAAAAAGAGACCCAACTTTTAAATTGGAAATTATATTTCAGGCTAATTCTCAAAAAGTGGTTAAAAGGTAATAAATTAATCATAACTACTCTATAAACATAATGTAGTGCCATAAAATTCCTAAAAATGCAAAATATAAAAAATATTTTAACAAGATTTTAACAATAAGCAGAAACACCATCAGGGCCTGTGGACTTTTTGGTACACAGTCGACTGGAGGATGAACAGACTTTCTGTGGGGTTAACGACGACCCTATAAGATGTGTCCTCTATTATAATGGATTCCAAAATGGAGTCACGTGACCTCGACCAGCAATGTGGCTGTTTTTATGCTCATCCCCATAAAGTTAATATATTGAGGAATTCCATGTTAAGAATCTTACTCATTTAATTACTAATATCATCTAGCAAATCTGCAACAAAAAGGGATTGTACAAATTCTCCGGTAAAGAAAAGAACAAAATAAATTATAAGCGTATCAACTGAGGAACTCTGCTGACGCTGCCATCCTAAGAGCTGTTAAACAGGCCCTGACAGAGCAACAGTAACACTTCGACAAGGCAGCTCAGGCATCAGTCAATGGGGCTGTAGACAACTTGGCGATACCGCAACTAACAGATTTGAAATGTCAAGTCAAGCAGGTGAATTAATTTGTCAGTGGTCTCGCACGCGACGTTGAAGAGTTGTGTAAATTCTTCCAAAAAGTGAACTCTCGATTACCTCCATGCCACTGTACGAGCTCAAAATCAAGATATTAGTGACCACGATTGACAGATTGTATCACTCTCCGCAAAACTAACCAAGAAGACAGGAATCACTGTTTGAATTTGAGGTTAGTGGGCTTACCAGAATCGGGAGAGAGATCGGACCTGATTGGGTTTCTCAAGAAGTTTTTACCATTGTGGATATCCTCCCTGGCTGGTTGTGAGATCAAAATTGAGAGAACACATCAGGAGGGAAACTGAATCCTTGGATTACGCTTATATAGACTTATAGAGAATGTGATAAATGGAAGATGTGTATGTGCTCTTGTTAAAAAAATATTAATAATACTAAGCTGCTTTTGGCCTCTGTCTATGCCCTGAATACATTTGATCCATCATTTTTTGTGTCACTGGAAAAAAGTTTAAGCAAATTTTTCTGATATGCCCCTTATTATAGGAGGTGACTTCAACTCTTATCTAGACCCAGTGATGGACCACTCATTTGGGAGACAATGCTCTCCCTCAGTTTCGCTCACATTAAAAAATTGTATATCCAATCTAAACTAAGTTGATTTATGGCGCTTTAGAAACAACAATTTTAAAGATTTCTCTTTTTATTCAGCTCGGCATCACACATATTGATCGAATACATACAGGTGCTGGTCATATAATTAGAATATCATCAAAAAGTTGATTTATTTCACTAATTCCATTCAAAAAGTGAAACTTGTATATTATATTCATTCATTACACACAGACTGATATATTTCAAATGTTTATTTCTTTTAATTTTGATGATTATAACTGACAACTAAGGAAAATCCCAATTTCAGTATTTCAGAAAATTAGAATATTACTTAAGACCAATACAAAGAAAGGATTTTTAGAAATCTTGGCCAACTGAAAAGTATGAACATGAAAAGTATGAGCATGTACAGCACTCAATACTTAGTTGGGGCTCCTTTTGCCTGAATTACTGCAGCAATGCGGCGTGGCATGGAGTCGATCAGTCTGTGGCACTGCTCAGGTGTTATGAGAGCCCAGGTTGCTCTGATAGTGGCCTTCAGCTCATCTGCATTGTTGGGTCTGGCATATCGCATCTTCCTCTTCACAATACCCCATAGATTTTCTATGGGGTTAAGGTCAGGCGAGTTTGTTGGCCAAATAAGAACAGGGATACCATGGTCCTTAAACCAGATACTGGTTGCTTTGGCACTGTGTGCAGGTGCCAAGTCCTGTTGGATAATGAAATCTGCATCTCCATAAAATTGGTCAGCAGCAGGAAGCATGAAGTGCTCTAAAACTTCCTGGTATACGGCTGCGTTGACCTTGGACCTCAGAAAACACAGTGGACCAACACCAGCAGATGACATGGCACTCCATACCATCACTGACTGTGGAAACTTTACACTGGACCTTAAGCAACGTGGATTGTGTGCCTCTCCTCTCTTCCTCCAGACTCTGGGACCCTGATTTCCAAAGGAAATGCAAAATTTACTTTCATCAGAGAACATAACTTTGACCACTCAGCAGCAGTCCGGTCCTTTTTGTCTTTAGCCCAGGCGAGACGCTTCTGACGCTGTCTGTTGTTCAAGAGTGGCATGACACAAGGAATGTGACAGCTGACGACATGAGGGTGAGTAAATAATTAGATAATTTTCATTGTTGGGTGAACTATCCCTTTGAAGAGCAAGATGTGATGCAGAGGCTAGAAACATATTCCACACAGAAAACAAGAATGTGTTGAATTAATGAGGAGAGTCATAGAATTAAAACATACAACATTAACATTTTGAAAGGCCACTTTTTTGTGTGTTGTTAATCTTTTAATTATTTATTTGGGGCTTTTGGAGTTTTTTTTTTTTCTCAGCAAATATTGATAAATAATTATTTGTTACTAATTAGATTAATTAATGAGCAAATCATGTAATTATTAAGATTTAAAAAAAAAACATTGACAGTCCTGATTTCTACTCAGTGTGTCATATAATGACATATTATAAATACAACTTATCCACTACCTGGTGAAAACATCACTAAACATGAATTACAATTAATTTAACAAACAATGCTTATTTAAACACTTTTGGAGATTTTTAATTAATTAAGAAAATATTTCCACAAAAATATTAATGGTATTTAAATTCTCATCCCTGATTTTATTTGCACTCAATCTTGTGCGTTCAGCTAATATATTACACAGCTAATGGCTCTATCAAAACAGAACAAATAACGAATAAACATTTTTTGGGAAAATGCAACTTTGCTACCTCAATATGCTTCCTCGGATTTGATGGTGAACTTTTTAAGCCAGACATTTACCTGATGAAAGTCATAAATGAAGTAGAAATATGTGTGCTTGATGCATGAAACAATGATCATTGGTTCTCACATCAGGCACGCACGTTTGAGCTTCCGTTTACCATATTTAATGTGCATAAGATAAAATAAAAATGTAATGTACTTTTCAAGATTAAATTAAATTGTAAGGAGTAAAAATTACTGTTTTTTTCTTCAGAAATGTAATCAAGTAAAAGTACAAGTAGTCAATTTAAATTGTACTTGAATAAAGTGCAAATCCCCCAAAATAATACTTAAGTAAAGTAATCAAGTAAAATTACTCAAGTATTTTACACCTCTGATAATAGAGTCACCCACTATCAGAGTCCTGGGCTCGGCTGCGCTCTGAGCTGAACGTCGCTGTCTGCTTGACCTCGAGCGTCTGTTATGTAACAAGTGCCCTCAACGTAAGTTGGAGCAATGGACCAGTTTCTAGGTGCAGTGGGTACGGAAAGTATTCAGACCCCCTTCAATTTTTCACTCTTTGTTATATTGCAGCCATTTGCTAAAATCATTTAAGTTTTTCCTCATTAATGTACACACAGCACCCCATATTGACAGAAAAACACAGAATTGTTGACATTTTTGCAGATTTATTAAAAAAGAAAAAGTGAAATATCACATGGTCCTAAGTATTCAGACCCTTTGCTGTGACACTCATATATTTAACTCAGGTGCTGTCCATTTCTTCTGATCATCCTTGAGATGGTTCTACACCTTCATCTGAGTCCAGCTGTGTTTGATTATACTGATTGGACTTGATTAGGAAAGCCACACACCTGTCTATATAAGACCTTACAGCTCACAGTGCATGTCAGAGCAAATGAGAATCATGAGGTCTAAGGAACTACCTGAAGAGCTGAGAGACAGAATTGTGGCAAGGCACAGATCTGGCCAAGGTTACAAAAAAAATTCTGCTGCACTTAAGGTTCCTAAGAGCACAGTGGCCTCCATAATCCTTAAATGGAAGATGTTTGGGACGACCAGAACCGTTCCTAGAGCTGGCCGTCCGGCCAAACTGAGCTATCAGGGGAGAAGAGCCTTGGTAAGAGAGGTAAAGAAGAACCCAAAGATCACTGTGGCTGAGCTCCAGAGATGCAGTCGGGAGATGGGAGAAAGTTGTAGAAAGTCAACCATCACTGCAGCCCTCCACCAGTTGGGGCTTTATGGCAGAGTGGCCCGATGGAAGCCTCCCCTCAGTGCAAGACCCATGAAAACCCACATGGAGTTTGCTAAAAAACACCTGAATAAGATTCTCTGGTCTGATGAGACCAAGATATAACTTTTTGGCCTTAATTCTAAGCGGTATGTGTGGAGAAAACCAGGCACTGCTCATCACCTGTCCAATGCAGTCCCAACAGTGAAGCATGGTGGTGACAGCATCATGCTGTGGGGGTGTTTTTCAGCTGCAGGGACATGACGACTGGTTGCAATCGAGGGAAAGATGAATGCGGACAAGTACAGGGATATCCTGGACGAAAACCTTCTCCAGAGTGCTCAGGACCTCAGACTGGGCTGAAGGTTTACCTTCCAACAAGACAATGACCCTAAGCACACAGCTAAAATAACGAAGGAGTGGCTTCACAACAACTCCGTGTCTGTTCTTGAACGGCCCAGCCAGAGCCCTGACTTAAACCCAATTGAGCATCTCTGGAGAGACCTAAAAATGGCTGTCCACCAACGTTTACCATCCAACCTGACAGAACTGGAGAGGATCTGCAAGGAGGAATGGCAGAGGATCCCCAAATCCAGGTGTGAAAAACTTGTTGCATCTTTCCCAAAAAGACTGTATTAGATCAAAAGGGTGCTTCTACTAAATACTGAGCAAAGGGTCTGAATACTTAGGACCATGTGATATTTCAGTTTTTCTTTTTTAATAAATCTGCAAAAATGTCAACAATTCTGTGTTTTTCTGTCAATATGGGGTGCTGTGTGTACATTAATGAGGAAAAAAAATGAACAAATGATTTTAGCAAATGGCTGCAATATAACAAAGAGTGAAAAATTTAAGGGGGTCTGAATACTTTCCGTACCCACTGTACGTGGAGAACAGAATTGATGATGGCAGTAAATAAAATCACACAACCATGTAAAGAGAATAATTCCAAAATATATATTGTAATTTAACAATCACATAAACAACATGAACCAGAATGAAACCAAAGAAAAATAATAAATTGATACACAACTGATGAATTCTCGGTTGTCTTTCTTTCCCTCTTGTACAAATTGTAATAAGATTTTATTTATTTATTATTATTATTATTATTTTAAATAGAACGTTAAATCTAATTTATTTATGTTTCCTTAAGTCATAGTGATTTTGAACACCTTTGATTTGATCTTGATATGGTTCACCAGCTATTAAACTTCACTGTCTTTTGGGTTTAGAATTTTTTGGTTATTAAGCTAGTTTGCTTTTAAATTCACAATTCCTTACACCATTTTAAACAAACCAAAGAAAATCCCATGAACAATGCACAATGGCATATAACCACAGTTCGATGTAACAATTCAAATGTAACAATTCAAATAAACTGGAACCTCTTGTCATAAATAAATGTTCAAAAGAAATCCCAAAAATCTACATACGACTCACATTTGATAACAATCAATCAAAAATACCCTTTTGTTAGGACCCTTTTTTTTCAATCGTCTTTGAATATTGTCCAAAATGTCCTTTAAGATGTCCAGTGAGTGAGTGCAAATTCAGTTAAATCCTACCAGTCAAAATAAGTGTCCTGCAAAAGAGAAATGTCCTTCCAGCTGAAGAAAAGTTGATGAAATGAGAAGTTGATGCGACGAATCATCCACGTGTCACAGCACAGAGGTATCTTTCCAGGTTCAAGAATCAAAATTCAAGTTTGGGTGGCTCGCCATCTCAAATCCACAAGGGGGAGCTTTCACTCAAGCAATAAACCTGACCTGTTTTATCAAAACAGTGTCATTAACATTAAATACAACTTCTTTGAAACTTTTCTTGCTCTTTAAAAACATCCATCTCAACTTTCACGAGGAACTAGTGTCTTCTTAACAGAATATTGTGGATGTGCAAATTAAGTCATAAAACAGAATTACATCATTCAACTTTTCACGATAATTCATAAACATTGAGAAAATATGCAGTCGATCTTTGTAATGTACAAAACAATAGGCATAGCAACATAAAATACATCTTTCAAAGAAAATAAAATACAGATAACTCACCAAATCCCGTTTTTAACAGTTCTTTAAACACCTGGTTCAGATTAAGGGGAGCTTCACAATCGGCTAGCATCAACGTTCAATCGGCAATCATCATTCTGGAATGATTAATCATCATTAACCATCAAGGATTATAAGCTTGTTTTTAACCATATTTAAATGAATTTTAAACCATATAAACTGTTTTTAATGCCTTTTTATCGCTCTCGTGTTCTCGTGCTCATCTCATCTCTCGCACTTCTGTGAGTCATCTGCTTACGTCATACGCAATTCGCATACGTGCAATACCTCACGTTTTATTACTAATTTCATTATTAATACTAATTATTTTTTATCTCTACATAACTAAATCACAATGTATTTTAATAGATCACTTCAGTCTTTTAACTAGAAGTATAATTGCAATATGCAATTATATATATAGATTTTTTTCTAAGCACCACATTTAACATGGGTTACACCCTCCCCTTTTTAAATCTATGCAAGTCCCTTTGCATTGAAATGACTACTACTACTCAATGTTAGGGCTTACATCTTAGGATGTTTAACTGATCTGGGTTGCTCTGCTAGAGTTTCAATGAAAGCTGTGTTCAACCCTTGCAAAAGAGATTGAATAATAGATATCATGGGATTGCCCAACTCAGGGTAAGTCAATCTTTTGGACTTCTGTCTCACTCTTTTGGACTTCCTTAATCTACTTTCAGCTTCACATTCATCTGACTCTGTATCTGCCTTAGTGGCTTCAGATTCAACTTGATCCTCTCCTTCTCCTTCCACTGAAACATAAGGTATGGGTTTTCCATTTTGTTCTCTGCCATTGTTAGTTTCATTTTCCATTCTGGAATTAGCAGGTTAACGCATACTTTGTTGCCTGGTTTCAGACATATGACTTCTCTCTTCCAACTTTCTCCTTTCAGGTATCAATTCACTGTGCACAGAGGATAGTCCAGAGGAAGACTGAGCTTCAGGTGAGTACCCTGGTTCAGGTAAGTATTTATCATGTGTACTATCAACGACATTGCCTCTGGCAGGGTTTGAATCAGGTAGCATCTGGATTACAGGTTCGACATCTCTGAGAGGAACATCTCTTGGTGCTCTTATGACTTCATACTCCTTAACAAATCTCACTGGACTGGTTTCGTAAATGGGCTCGAATTCTTGCACTAAATAATCACTGTCCTCTCCATCAAAATCCAGACATTGCTCTGAACTCTCATGCTCTTCCTGATGTACTTTTCCTGGCACTGCTCGTCCTCTTTGCGGCTTGGGTGCCAGTTTCTCTTCCTCCGCGTAGGGTGACAAGAAACCACAAGGTAATAATAAGTCCCTATGGAGCGTCCACAAAGATCCTTCTTTTCCTTCTGGTTTCACAGTATAAACAGGAAGTTCTCCTGCACGGTTTACCACAACATAGACTTCAGAGTCCCATTTATCAGCCAATTTGTGCTTACCTCTGAGACGCACCTTTCTGACAAGAACTCGATCACCCTCTTCAAGTGAAGACTCTACCACTCTCTTGTCATATCGAGTCTTGTTCCTTGCTGAAATCTTTGCTGCATTATTCCTGGCAAGTTCATAACTCTCTTGCAAATGAGTTTTCAAAGTCTTTACATACTGGGAATGGAACTCATTATGGCTGTCATTTGCAAGTACTCTAAAAGCAAGATCGATGGGCAATCTAGGCTGCCGGCCAAACATTAACTCATATGGAGTGAACCCTGTAGTTTCGTGTTTAGTGCAATTATATGCATGCACGACAGGCTTCACAAAGTCTCTCCAATGGTTTTTGTCTTCATTTTTCAGAGTACCCAGCATTCTCAAAAGCGTTCGGTTGAACCACTCAACCGGATTTCCCCTGGGATGATACGGTGTAGTTCGAACTTTCCGAATACCAGCAACCTTGCATAACTCCTTGATGGTCTTACTCTCAAAATCAGGCCCTTGATCACTATGAAGCCTTTCAGGTACACCATAGTGTACAATGAAATTTTCCCAAAGGCATTTTGCAACTGTCTTAGCCTTTTGATTTGACGTGGGGATCGCTACAGCATATTTTGTGAAATAATCACTTATCACCAAGATGTCCTTTTTATTAGTACGATCTGGTTCCAAAGATAGGAAATCCATACATACCAACTCAAGTGGGCTAGATACCTGAATATTCACTAACGGTGCTGCTCTTTCAGGTGGAGCCTTTCTGCACACACACCGATTACACGTCTTGATCTTCACTTCCACATCTGTGGCCATCCTTGGCCAATAAAACCGAGCTCGAGCAAGATCAAGGGTCCTCTCCAAACCCAAATGACCCATATTGTCATGCAGTTGCTCCAGGCCTCAGATCCTTTGGGAGAACGAGCTGGTAAATTGTATGATCACCCACGACTCTCTTCCTGTAAAGAATACCATCCCTCAGCTCTAACTTTTTCCACTCTCTCAGAAGGAATGGAAGTTCTGGCAGCTCTTTCCTCAGTACAGGTAAGGACGGTTTTCCTGATTCCAGTTGCAAGATCACTTCCTGTATGGCTTTGTCAGCTCTTTGCTTGTCTTTCAGCTCTTGCACTGTCAGCTGGGGAACAACTGGAAGTCCTTCAAGGCACTCATAGGTCTCGGGGATTGCATGTTGACTCACAGAAAGGGATGCAATAAGCGGAAGATAATTACCATCCTCAACTGAGCGTACCAGATGTCTGTCACTGAGAGCTTGGACTACATCAGTGGGGACCAAAATGGAATCACTTTCCTGAGGTGAGTGGTGCAAAGTAAACTGATCTATACGCTCCTGCTCTTTCTGTAGTACTTTATCATTGGTTACCATTCCATGCGGGCGCCTAGACAGCCCATCCGCATCAAGGTTGCGTTTTCCCGGCCTGTACTGAATTGTGAAGGAGAATGTAGATAAAGCAGAAAGCCATCTGTAACTTGTTGCGTCTAGTTTCGCAGATGTCAATACGTAAGTTAACAGATTGCTATCTGTAACCACTTTGAAATTGTTTCCATATAGGTAATCAGCAAACTTCTCAGTGACTGCCCATTTTAGAGCTAAGAACTCGAGCTTATGGGCGGGGTAACAAGCCTCACTCCTTGAAAGTCCACGACTGGCAAAAGCTATTGGACGCAGTATGCCTCCCTGCTGCTGGTAAAGTGCAGCACCTAACCCAGTGGTGCTGGCATCAGTGTGCAACTCGTATGGCAGTTTAGGATCAGCAAAGCCTAATACAGGTGCTGTGGTGAGTTTCTCTATGAGCGTGTCAAAAGCCTGTTGACAACTTTCTGTCCATCTTCCTCCGAAAGGAACTTTGGGACTTAGATGGGATGTGCTCTTATTTTTGCCCCTACAGTTCTTACGGAGAGGTGGGTATCCGACAGTCAAGTCGTTTAACGGCTTTGCAATCTTGGCATAGTCTTGGATGAAGCGGCGATAATAGCCAGAAAACCCCAGGAAAGAACACAATTTCTTGAGGGTTTTGGGACTTGGCCAGGTTTTAATAGTTTCTGTCTTCTGAGGATCAGTTTCCATGCCATTCTGTGATACGATATGTCCCAAATACTTAACAGAGGTCTGAAGAAACTTACATTTCTCTACTGAAAGCTTCAATCCATACTCTTTCAGGCGATTTAGAACATGCAAAAGGCGGGTTTCATGTTCTTCCAATGTCTCAGAGAATACGATCAAATCATCCAAGAATACCAGGACTTCAGTGAGGTTAATATCGCCCATACACCTCTCCATAAGACGTTGAAATGTGCTGGGAGCATTTGTTATCCCCTGGGGCATACGGTTAAACTCCCAGAACCCCAGGGGACAAACAAATGCAGTCTTCGGCTTATCATTTTCCTCGACTTCAATCTGGTAATAGCCAGATTTAAGATCGAGCACTGAAACCAACTTGGATCCACGGAGTGCTGAAAAGGCTTCCTCGAGATTCGGTAATGCATACGCATCCTTTATGGTCTGTTTGTTCAATTTACGATAGTCGATACAAAGCCTCATGTCACCATTTTTCTTTTTGACGACTACTATAGGTGATGAAGAGGATGATTCCGATTCTCGGATAATCCCAGCCTCAAGCAACTCTTCTAGATGCCGTCGAACTGCTTCAAAGTCGTCAGGATGTATGGGCCTAGCCCGGTGTTTGAATGAAGTCTCGTCATGTAGCTTGATGCTGTGCTTCACTTTGTCAGTTCGTCCAACATCAAGGTCATGTGAGGCAAAAACTTCAAACATGTCCCGTAATTTCTGAGAAATTCTCTCTTTCCATTCTTTGGGCTCCTTTTCCACCCTTGAAATCATGCATAAAATACATCTTTCAAAGAAAAGAAAATACAGATAACTCACCAAATCCCGTTTTTAACAGTTCGTTAAACACCTGCTTCAGATTAAGGGGAGCTTCACAATCGGCTAGCATCAACGTTCAATCGGCAATCATCATTCTAGAATGATTAATCATGTTTTTAACCATATTTAAATGAATTTTAAACCATATAAACGTTTTTAATGCCTTTTTATCGCTCTCGTGTTCTCGTGCTCATCTCATCTCTCGCACTTCTGTGAGTCATCTGCTTACATCATATGCAATTTACATACATGCAATACGTCACGTTTTATTATTAATTTCATTATTAATACTAATTATTTTTATCTCTGCATAACTAAATCACAATGTATTTTAATAGATCACTTCAGTCTTTTAACTAGAAGTATAATTGCAATATGCAATTATATATATATTTTTCTAAGCACCACATTTAACATGGGTTACAGTTAGTAGCGATGTTAGCTGATGGCTGATACAATCTATGTTCAATCACATTTGGGGATTGCTCACCCACATTCATTAATGCTTCAAATCTGTTCTCATATAGAGAACATCATCAAAAAGTTGATTTATTTCACTAATTCCACTCAAAAAGTGAAACTTGCATATTATATTCATTCATTACACACAGACTGATATATTATATAGACCATTTATCCCTGTTCTTAATTGGCCAGCAAACTCGCCTGACCTTAACCCCATAGAAAATCTATGGGGTATTGTGAAGAGGAAGATGCGATTGGCAGACCCAACAATGCAGAAGAGCTGAAGGCCACTATCAGAGCAACCTGGGCTCTCATAGCACCTGAGCAGTGCCACAGACTGATCGACTCCATTGCTGCAGTAATTCAGGCAAAAGGAGCCCCAACTAAGTATTGAGTGCTGTACATGCTCATACTTTTCATGTTCATACTTTTCAGTTGGCCAAGATTTCTAAAAATCCTTTCTTTGTATTGGTCTTAAGTAATATTCTAATTTTCTGAGATACTGAATTTGGGATTTTCCTTAGTTGTCAGTTATAATCATCAAAATTAAAAGAAATAAACATTTGAAATATATCAGTCTGTGTGTAATGAATGAATATAATATACAAGTTTCACTTTTTGATGATATTCTAATTATATGACCAGCACCTGTATAGGGGGTGGTAGAATACCAGTGTTTACAAGTCTTGTCATAGCTGTAACTGGGGTAGAGGATGCTACGGCAGCAATACAAGATACTTGTGACAATCTGTTTTCTCGAGAGCCTTTGGGTCTTGCTCCCTGTTTGTGCCATCGATTATTCTGTCGATCAGTTTCGGCTTGTTTCTCTACACTTGGTATAAACTGTTGAGATTCACAGGACTCACCGGCTGTATGATGAGGGGGTCCATGATTACCATCTGCTGTGTGTTCCGCCTGTTTTGGAAGTCCAGTAAATAACTTTGCTTCAAGAACCACAATCCTTTGTAGAAGTCTGTGGAAGTTCATGCAGCAAGTAGATTCCACAAGAGGCATTTCCTCTTGTCTGTTTGAATGTAGACAGCTGTGTTTTCCCGTGTCCGGAATGAGATGGAAAAGGTAGTATCCTCACAATTATATTCCTTCTTAGAGAAAAATGGTATCTGTGAGGATTTCCAGTCAGGATTTAGACCTTCTTATAGTACTGAGACTGCTCTCATTACAGTTACAAATGACCTGCTCTTATCATCTGATTGTGGTTGTATCTCTCTATTAGTACTACTGGATCTTAGCGCTGTGTTTGACACTATCGACCACAACATTCTTATGAATAGACTAGAAAACTTTGTTGGTATTAGTGGAAGTGCATTAGCATGATTCAAATCGTACTTATCTGACGGCCATCAATTTGTAGCAGTGAATGAAGAGGTATCATATCGATCACAAGTATGGAGTACCTCAAGGCTCAGTACTAGGGCCGCTACTTTTCACGCTTTACATGTTACCCTTGGGAGATATCATCAGGAAACACGGTGTTAGCTTTCACTGTTATGCTGATGATACTCAGCTCTATATTTCTGCGCGGCCCGGTGAAATACACCAAATTGAGAAACTAACGGAATGCATAGTCGATATAAAAAAACTGGATGACAAGTAATTTCTTACTGCTAAATTCTGAAAAAAAGAGAGGTGTTAATTATTGGACCTAAGACCCCCACATGTAATAACCTTTAACACTGTCTAACACTTGATGGCTGCTCTGTTGATTCTTCGTCATCAGTTAGGAACCTAGGCGTGCTATTTGATAGCAATCTTTCCTTTGACAGCCACGTTTCTAGCATCTGCAAAACTGCATTTTTCCATCTTAAAAATATATCTAAATTGAGACCTATGCTCTCAATGTCAAATGCAGAAATGTTCATTAATTCGTTTATGACCTCAAGGTTAGATTATTGTAATGGTTTATTGGGTGGTTGTTCTGCTTGTTTAATAAACAAACTCCAGATGGTCCAAAATGCAGCAGCTAGAGTTCTTACTAGAACCAGGAAGTATGACCACATTAGCCAAGTTCTGTCAACACTGCACTGGCTCCCTATCAAACATCATATAGACTTTAAAATCTTGTTAATGACTTATAAAGCTCCTCAGTACTTGAGCGAGCTCTTATCGCATTATGGTCCTCCACGTCCGCTGCGTTCTCAAAACTGGTCGTTTGATAATACCTAGAATATCAAAATCAATTGTGGGCGGCAGATCCTTTTCCTATTTAGCGCCCAAACTCTGGAACAATCTACCTAACACTGTTCGGGAGGCAGACACTGTCACGGATCAGCCAGGCTCCTCCACCAATCCAATGCCAAGATCACATTCACCTGAATACTAATCACACCACCTGCACCTCATTATCACTCAGCCCAAGCCACACTACTTAAGCACACACCTCACTCCAGTCAGCGTCCGATCTCGTACATACGAAGTGGACTCGCTCCTTACCTGTTGGATATACTTACCTCGCCACATTTAACTCCTCGTTCTGGATCGTCTGTGTTCCCTGGTGTCTCCATTCGTCTGTCCTTGTCCGTCCTCCCTGCCTGGAATCCACCATCCCTCAAGGTGTGTGCGCCTCCCATCTGCCACGAGTTCCTGGCATCCTCACCTCGGCAAGATATCCTTCATCAATCATTATCATCAGACAGTATCAGTATTCATCCCTCTACATTATTTACCCGTTTACTCATCTCAATAAACCTGTGACATTTACTATCCTCTGTGTCTGGTCTACATTACGTAACAGAAGATCGGACCTACTACAGTTTCTCAAGATGAGTAGGGCGGACCCCTTCCAGGAGCTCGTGGACAATCTTTGCCGTGTTCTCACCGTTGCTCATCCACCACCATCACCCGTCACGATAGCAACCGCCATTACCACTTCATCTCCGCCTGTAACCGCCAGTCCCATGGCCACACCAGCGCCGTTCTCAGGCGTGGCGGAGGAGTGCAACGGTTTCCTACTTCAATGCTCGCTATACATAGAGAACCAGCCTCACCTTTACCCCACGGAAATTTCAAAAATCTCATTTCTGATTTCCCTTCTACAGGGCAAAGCCCTGCAATGGGCGGAGACCATTTGGGCGCAAGCCAGCAATGTTACCCAATCTTTCAATAACTTTGTATCTCATTTCAGAGAAGTGTTTGGACGACCACAAGGAGATCCCACCGCCAGCGATCAACTCTACTGCCTCCGACAGGGATCTCAGCCCATAAAGGAGTACGCCCTACGTTTTGCACACTTGCCGCGGCGGTTGAACGAACGCTCATTAATCACCGCCTATCGTCAAGGGTTGGAACCGAAACTTCACCTGCAGCTGGCGAGCTATGACGACAGTTTCGCTTGGAGAAAATGATCCAACACTCTATTCGATGCTCATCTCGCATGCAGGCCTGCATGGAGGATCTCACATACTGGAACCGTTGCACTCCTCCTCTCGCCACCCAGACAATCAGTTTCCTCCAGAACCAGAATCAGAACCCATGCAAACAGACAACATGCGGCTGACCTTCGCTGAGCGGCAGAGGCGATTAACCAAGGGACTTTGCTTGTACTGTGGAGGCGGAGGGCATGTGAGGTCTACATGCCCCATTCGTCCACCTCGATTATTGGTGAGTTCCATCCACTCTATTCCACAGAAGATGTCTCCATTAACCATGTCCGTGATGTTGATCACTCCATGTACTTCCATTCCAGTCCTTGCCCTCCTCGACTCGGGATCAGCTGGGAACTTCATCTCCCGCCGCCTCTGCCGCCAGCTCAAGATCCCCACTACGATCAACACCAAGACTTACCAGATCCAATCCATAACCGGAAAGACTCTCAGCCACCATCAAGTAAAGCATCTGGCAGGACCATTAACTCTCCGTGTGGGTCTCTTCCATGAAGAAACCATCCGACTTCTGGTTCTGGAGGAGACCAACATGGACATCATTCTGGGTCGTCCCTGGCTCGCCTTACACGAACCCCAAATAGCCTGGAATATCGGAGACGTCCTGAAGTGGGGAAATCAATGCTTCCCAGACTGTTTTCACCAGCTACCTCAACCTCCTCGAACCTCCAAGACCAGTCTCCAGCTATACACCACTTCCATAGAAAGCCCTATCCATCAACAATCCGTAGCCATCCCTGACGAATATACCCACTTCAGAGACGTCTTCTGTCCGAAGAAGGCCTCACAACTGCCTCCTCACCGGCCATGGGACTGCGCGATCGATCTGCTTCCCGGTGAACCAGTGCCCAAAGGAAAGATTTATCCTCTGTCTATCCCGGAACAGAAGGCCATGGAGGAGTATATAGAAGAGGCTCTCCAACAGGGCTACATTCGACCGTCCACCTCCCCTGCTGCTTCTAGTTTCTTTTTTGTGGCCAAAAAGGACGGAGGCTTGCGGCCCTGTATTGATTATCGATCACTCAACAACATCACCGTTAAATTCAGATACCCACTTCCCCTCGTCCCTGCTGCCCTGGAACATCTCTGTGGAGCGACTATCTTCACCAAGTTGGAGCTCCGCAGCGCGTACAACCTCATCAGAATACGTGAGGGGGACGAGTGGAAGACCGCCTTCATCACACCTACCGGACACTACGAGTACTTGGTTATGCCGTATGGCCTGGTCAACGCCCCCTCCGTATTCCAAAACTTTATGCATGAGGTGCTCCGAGAGTTCCTCCACCGCTTCGTCCTGGTATATATTGATGACATCCTCATCTACTCTCGGAGCCCGGCCGACCATCGCCACCACGTTGCGGAGGTCCTTCAGCGCCTCAGACAGTATAATCTCTTCCTCAAAGCCGAGAAATGCTCATTCCACAAATCATCAGTACAGTTCCTGGGTTATCATATTGACAAAAATGGCGTTCGGATGGACAAGGGAAAGTGGAGGCTATCAAGACCTGGCCACAACCCACCACCATTAAAGAACTCCAGCGCCTCGGCTTCTCCAATTTCTACCGCAGGTTCATCAAGAACTACAGTACCATAACCAGTCCACTCACAAACCTCCTCCGAAATAAGCCCAAGTCTCTGTCCTGGTCCAGAACAGCCCAAGAATCATTCGAAAAACTCAAGACCTCCTTCACCCAGGCCCCCATCCTTGTTCCTCCAGATCCTGAAAGACCCTTCGTCGTCGAAGTGGATGCTTCCACCACGGGTGTGGGGGCCGTCCTTTCCCAGCTGCAGGGGAATCCTTCTAAACTCCATCCATGCGCCTTCTTCTCCCGCAAACTCAGCCCGGCGGAACGAAACTATGACATCGGCGACAGGGAACTTTTAGCTATCAAACTGGCCCTCGAGGAGTGGAGACACTGGCTTGAGGGAGCCAAACACCCTTTCACAGTACTCACAGACCATAAAAATCTACAATATCTCAAAGACGCAAAGAGACTCAATCCCCGCCAAGCCCGTTGGGCATTATTCTTCACTCGGTTCTATTTCAAGGTCACATACAACCCTGGTCCCAAGAATGTCAAAGCCGACGCCTTATCCAGATTATACTCGCCAGAAGAGACAGAAGACAAACCCGATCCCATCCTTCCCGAAGACATGTTTTTAAACCCCATCCAGTGGAACCCGGACTCTACTCCCTCTTCCAATGTCTCCACGGCCACTCCGCCGGGCTGCCCCCCGAATCGACAGTACGTCCCCAGACTTCAACGCACCCAACTCATCCAAACAACGCATTCCTCACTGGGCACTGGTCACCCTGGGGCCAACGCTACACTCTCGCTACTAAAAGACCGTTACTGGTGGCCGAATATGGCCAGGGAAGTGAGAAGGTTCGTCCAGGGCTGTGAAGAGTGTGCCATGTCAAAGAGTCCTTGCCACCTTCCAGCGGGCAAACTTCTCCCGCTGCCTGCACTCCAATCGACCATGGTCACACCTAGGAGTAGACTTTATCACCGACCTACCCGAATCCGAAGGTAACACCTGTATCCTGGTCATAGTGGACAGATTCTCCAAATCTTGCCGTCTAATTCCCCTAAGGAACCTACCCACAGCCATGGAAACGGTAGAAATCATGTTCAACCACGTGTTCAGATATTTTGGCATCCCGGAGGACATCGTTTCGGACCGTGGCCCTCAATTCATCTCCCGAGTTTGGAAGAATTTCCTAAAACTCCTAGGTGTGACCGTCAGTCTCTCGTTCGGTTACCACCCACAGACCAACGGGCAGACGGAGAGAAAGATCCAGGAAATCGGACGCTTTCTACGAACCTTCTGCCACGGCCACCAGCACTCTTGGAACCAGTTTATTGGCTGGGCCGAGTACGCCCAGAACTCCCTTCGCCAACAAACTACTGGACTCACTCCTTCCAGTGCGTACTCGGTTTCCAGCCTCCCTATTCCCTGGGACGGGAACCCTCTGAAGTACCGGCGGTGGATCACTGGTTCCGAGAGAGCGAGAGGGTCTGGGACGAAGCACACCACCATCTTCGACGAGCCTTGAGTAGACGCAAGTTGACAGCAGACCTTCGACGCTCCGACTCTCCCCCCTACCAACCCGGTCAGAAGGTCTGGCTGTCCACAAGGGACATCAGTCTGCGTCTACCCAGTAAGAAGCTCGCTCCCAGATACGTTGGCCCCTTTGTCATCCAGAAGCAGATCAACCCGGTCACATTCCAACTCAAACTCCCACCTCAGTACAGAATTCATCCCACCTTTCACATATCATTGCTAAAACCTTACCATACTCCTGTTCCTTCCTCCACAGAGCCTGGCCAGACCACCGAACCCCCTCTCCCACTTATTCTGGAGGACGGAGCGGTCTATGAAGTAAGAACCATCCTGGACTCCCGACGCCGTGGTGGCAGAATGGAATATCTCGTCGATTGGGAGGGGTACGGACCAGAAGAGAGATCATGGATCCCCAAAGACGACATTCTAGATCCCGCTCTAATAGAGGAATTCCACACAAGCTTCCCAACCGTCCAGCACCTAGAGCCAGAGGCAGACCACCACGGCGCCGGGTCCCTCGGTCCCTAGATGAGCCCAGAGACAGATCCCCAGTGAAGACCTCGTCACCTAGATGGCCATCGGGACAAGACCGCTGTCGCCTCTGGCTTGCTTAGTTAGGGACACTTAATTTCCAGTGATACCGTCGACTTGATTGCACAGATACTATTTAAACTGAACTGAGCTGGACGATGTCATCACTGAATTCAACAACGAAATGCCTTTAACTGAAAATTGAATGTTTAATCTTGTCATTTTACATTATTGACACTATTTTCCTATTTGATACTGTAAAGTGGTTTGACACAATCTGTATTATTAAAAGTGCTATATAAATAAAGGTGACTTGACTTAATACAAGTATGCGAAAATTCCCTTTGGCCTCTCGCTAGCTCCGAGAATATTTACCAAATGTGTAGAAATATGGGAGTCAGAGTCTTGTCTTATCTAGATGACCTGCTCATGTGTGCACCATCTCCCCACCAAGCAGTGGTCGATACAAATACACTGGTGACTCATCTGGAGAAACTAGGTTTCAAGATAAACCGGAAAGAGCAGTCTGACCCCTTCACGGGAAGTAATCTACCTGGGTCTCAGATTGAATTCAGTGGCGTTTCGAGTGTTCCTGTCAGAGGAGTGCATCGAGGTGTTTCGCTGCTGCATCTCCTTTTTTCAACGAAGGAAAATGGTCTCTCTCAGATTATGCCTCCGGTTACTGGGTTTGATGGCCTCAACACTAGCAGTGGTCACCCTGTACCCTCAGCCGCAGAGTGTGCGTCTCACCAGAATGCATGAACACTCTCCGCCACTGGAGAGCTCCATAATTTCTCAGAACAGGTTGCCCTCTGTGTCCGGTCGTTTTGAGGAATGTGGTGACAATGGACGTGTCCCTCACGGGCTGGGGAGCAATACAACGGTGATAGCCTATATCAGGGGTGCCCACACTTTTTTGTGTGGGGATCTACTTTTCAAATGAGAAACTCACAGAGATCTACCAAGTGAAAAATAAATAAATTATATAATACATATAAAATAAATAAATAAAAAGGCTTGTTGGGATGTATCTTTATATTGCATTAATTAAATTTTTAATAAAAAAACAAATAAATAAAATAAAATAATATAATGTTCTATTCTTAGTATGCCTGTAGAACTGGGCCTGCATTTACCTAAATCAGTGGTTCTCAACCTTTTTTAACTCCAAGACCCCTTCCTCTCCAAATCAATACTGCAAGCCCAAACTTTTCTATTCACTAAAACCGTTGTATTCTAGTGTTATTACTTTTCAATTACATGTAATTTTTTTTTATACAAAACAAATTCAAAATAGATTTAAACATTCCATGTTCTTTTTTGCAATCATTATTTTCAAAAATGTCACTGCAGATATACAACTTAAAAGTATGTAAAGCTCAATTATACAATAATTTTAACATATAAGCACAAGTCAACCTGCCATGCCACTATAAGGGTCCATTCAGAATCACTAAACACACCAAAATATAATTGAAAAATTAAACCATTCTGAACTCAGCGATTTGAAGGTGGCTCGACGCCACAGTGAATAGTTCCTCTGTCAGAACAAGCTGTTTGGAGCGTCTGATGCCCATATGTACATAAACACCACTGATCCTCACAAACTTCTCCAAAACACGTGAACATCCGTTCTAAAACACTCGCTGTATTCAACTATGTGAATATACTGAGCTGTATTCAAGCAGAAATATGATGTTATAGTGATCAGTGCGCCGACAGCGCACATACACGGTTCGTTTGCACATCAATTATAACGGACACAATGCACGCCTAATGCACGATCCTGTATGTCACTGTAATCATCTTTACCTTGATTACAATCATCGTCCATCAAAACTTTAGGCTACTAGTGTGACACTGGCAGGGCTGTGGAGTAACGAAATACATGTAACGTCGTTACATATTTAAAATACAAAATATGAGTAACTGTATTTCGTTATAGTTACATTTTAAATGGGTGGTAATCAGATTACAGTTACATCCGAAAAGTATTTTAGATTACCAAAGTGATTACTTTGATTTTTAATGTCATTTATTTATTTTAATATTAATGTAAAATGATTTGAACCATGAGGCAACTGGCAATATTCAGACTGCGTGCAGCCTGTCCATACAACAGCCTGCCTGCAGAGTGCAGACTATAGTGATGACTCACTAAAATGCAAGAGAAAATCAGAAAGCCTAGCGCGTAATTGTAATGGAAATAAAAAGACGATTTTACTTATAAATGTGAAATAGCCTACTGTGGTGTTCCATCCTATGTCATTTTTGTTTACCTGCAACAAAACGTCTCTCGGCTTCAAAGGAACATCTAACCTTGAAAAAGCATCTTAAAGTAAGTTGCTCTTACAGTCTCAGGTTTGTACAAGTTCTTGTTTTTCTATATTTATGTATAGTTAAGCAATATCAATCGAGGAAGTAGAGTGCTGTTTAGCCGAATATTAGCGCGATTGCAAATGTGATGCTGATTTTATGCAATTCATAACAAAAAGTTCATATTTAGTGATAAAAGTGTTGTCTGATTTGCTCTATAGCGCAAACAAAAATGGTTCCATACAACCGCTGGTCTATTTACACTAAGCGCAAATCTGTTTGGGATTGACATCATTAGAAAAGAGGTCTATCTGAGACATGTGGTGATAAGATTTGAGTTTGAATCCATTTAAACTCATTCAACTCCCGTTCTTCTCCCTTTTCCCATCACATAATCTGCCACTGTTTGCAATAAGTATTAATAGCATCTACTATCACTTGTTGCAAAGAAAATGCTACTTTTTTCCAACATGGGACTTAATGCAAATAACCACTGCCTTCAAAATAAATCCACATCAGAATAGTTGCACGTCTGTGAGCAACATTTGGTTCCTGAATGAAGCCGCGTTTTGAACGAATCAGCTGAGAATGTTCACTGTTTCGAAGCGCTCCAGTCGAACTGATTCACTGTTTCGAAGCGCTCCAGTCGGATCGCGTATCACGAATCATTTGATTCAGATCGGGACTTCAAAGCGTGTATCGCGAATCATTTTATTCAGATCAGATATGTGTGTATATTTGACTGCAAGGAACCACTGACGATGGTTTATAATAGCGAGTAGCTTACAGAATATAAAGCAATAAAAACAAGGATAAAATCTCCTGATTAAATGTTGAGTAATAGTGCTTGAATAAAAGAAAAGTAAAGAATAACAAATCAGAAAAAAAATACAGCGTCTGTGGTACCCAGTGGCAAAAAGAAAAACGTGGTGGAGGGCACGAAAGAAATTTCCTATTGAAATACATTAGATGAAAGTCATGCTGCCTGACACGAAAAAAGAGGGAAATTCGTGTCCATGAACACGAATCAATAGATTAAATTTCGTGACTATATCACGAACTGCCGTGAGACTGGGTTGGTATATCATACATAAATATAAGTGAATTGAATAGCCTCCTGATTACCATTATTGCAACTTTTAGCGCTGCACGGTTTTGTGCAGTGCTTTTAGCGTACATTTTCCTAGCGATGTCATTTGATTTATAAAATTAGACAAACCACAGATCCAGATCGCTCCACAAATAAGCTCGTCTGTCCCATGTAATTTTCAACCGATTGAATAAGAACGGAAAATAACCGCTCCACTTCACGTACTGTCCAATGAAATTTGAACTTCTTTTGCCAGATCATGATTGGTTGGTGTATTATACGACAAATGGCATTGATGAATTATGTAATATTCTAAAACATATAATATGTGGATTTTTAATTAAATCGACACACTAGCTTTGATTATTGATGAAAAATGTTTAAAATATTGTTTAGTTTATTTTTTCCATTCCGTCGACCCATAGGCACTCACTGAAAGAACCATAATGCTCGAGAGCCTCGGTTTCCGAACAGACTGTGGAATATCAGTACGAAACCCAGCAACGCGCCTCAGATTGACAGATATGTAAAAATAAACAGGAATTTTCCGATTTTTGAGTGACTGTTTAGTACAAATTGTCATGTTAATTAGAATTCAAATGCATTTTGTTTTATTGACCACAATATCATTGCTATTTGTCCGAGAGGGGCACTTTTGAATAATTTTGAAAAAGGGCAGGGGCTCGATATATATATATATATATATTGTGTTCGGCAGTAACTACTAGTAACTTAGTTACTGTAATAATATTACTTTTTGCAGTAACTATAGTGTAATTAAGACTTCAGTAATAATATTACAGTTACCATCCAATAAACAGCTTAGTTACTTTTGATGCCTCAACCCCGCTGATTTAAAATCCAACAATCAAATAATTCCTAGATTTATTTTCATAATTTTCACGACTCGCACATGCATGTGATGTCCCCAGTGCAGCAGGCAAGCTTGGAATATGGAAAAGCTTACATTCAGCAGATAGAAATATTGCATTATATTGATTTTGTCAGGAAAAAAAAGATGATCTGAACACTGTTGTGTAAGTTGTGGCTTTACTTTACTCTGGCATTACATCCGACCCACATCCCTCTGATCAGCATGTGGTACTATACTATAATTAAAAATCTTTTTGAAAAATTGAACAGTTTCTTACAAGCTTATGTGATTTGATAAAATACATAATGAAACATAATAGTGTATAGGTAACAGAGAAATTACAATTAGCTTCAAGCTATACATGACAATTAATGAGCTTAATACAACATTTCTACTTGAATGTCACTATCAATCACTATTGAGTGTTTGTAATAACTTCTGTATGGAAGCAGAATAATGACAATAGTTTTTGAAACAAAAAGCATGCTGAATTCCACAAATCGAAAAAAAATGCATTGCAATTAACAATGCTTGTATTTTAATGCACTGTATTTTCAGGGCTTGCATTTTTGTGCGCTGCATTTTAACATGGTTGTATATTTAAGCAGTGAATATTTCAATCAGAAACTGTTTCATTGTTAAAAATTCAATAATCAATATTCACCTCACAAAGTCCATTTCCAAAATATTCTGTTTATTTAATAATTCCATCAATAATATTCGCCGGCCATTTTTTCGGTTCATTTTATTTCACTTTACAAATTAATTCGAAAATTCCATGGTTCAAATTCGACAGATCGTTCAACAGCACACATCCGGGAACTGCAGGAAAAGCAGTAGAGTACCGATCCCTGATCGCCATCTGCTGTTAGACGTCCTCACCAGCAGGTGGTGCTAGCGGCTGTCAACGGCTACATCAACAGGCCAAAGCGCCATGTGCCAAGATGGACCAAGCAGTGAGTTGATTATCAGCACACTGAGCTCAGTGTTTGTTTGTTTGTTTGTTGTAGAATGTTATTTTAGGGCTGTGCAATTAATCGAAATACGGTTTCAATAAACTATTATGAAAATGCAAGAATTGAGATTACACGGTTATTGCGCCCCATTTTGCCCCCTTTCTATCGGTGCGCTTTCACTCCTGCATAAAAGCCCAATTTCACTGCAAATCAGTAAAATCGTGTAATGTGCGCGCCCAAACAGCCAAATACACGCAAAATGTGTATTTCACTTAGTGATTATTCACGTAAACCCTCATTAGTTATGTAATGAATGAACGATAAGAGTTGAGAATGAAAATACGTGTGTAACAGTAAATTGGATCCGTGCTGCTCCTAAAGTGACAGGGGCCTATATTCCTGCTTTCTACTGGGTGCTTAATATCAATCAAACAAAAGACAAAATCACTTACTGCTCTAGACTGTAAGCTATAGGACTTTTTGTAGTTTTAATAAGTAACAAATGAAGTTTAATTCTTAAAGGGAAGATTATGCTGTTTAGAATTAGATTATTCATATTTATTGTTGCAATCTCTAATTAAATAATTAATTTAACGTTTTGGTTATATGGCCCACTTATAATCGTGTTAAATAATTGTGATAATGTTGACCAAAATTATCGTGATTATGATTTTGGTCATTTATTTAACTTTTGTTTGTCTTATCAGCAAAAGTGAGGTATTTAACACTCCTTATTATATATTTCTCTTTAGCGATTGCTTTTGGATTATGTTTTGGAAAGACTTCGTTCACGTTTGGACAGTGCTATTGGACGTCTGCCCCTTGACATGGACTACCTAGAGTTTATGTGCTCGCAAGAATTGGTCTTTTTAGGTGCTGTTTCCAATTTAGTTACCATCCCACGGGATATCTTGGATGGCATCACAGAACTGCTTAGACTAATTCAACTCAACCTGTCAAACGAGGAGACACGCTCTCCTACCAGCGTTCTTCAGGAGTCAGGGTCGATGGGACGGCCACGTCTTGTAATCTCACCAGATTACATCACCAATCTTCTGGACATTAACTGTTCTGTTCCAACCATTGCTAGCATGATTGGAGTAAGCACACGCACAATATTCAGACGAATGGCTGAATGTAACACCTCTGTTCGGGCACGATATAGCAGTCTCACAGACGAAGAATTAGATGATTGTGTGACACAAGTAAAACAACACATGCCTCATTGCGGATACAGAATGATGAGAGGAGCTCTAAAGGCGCGAGGACATCTAGTGCAGTTTGACCGGGTCAGGGCTTCAATGCACCGGGTAGATACAGTTGGAGTCCTGTCCCGAATGACACAGATGGGCTGCGTGGTACGAAGGACCTATTCAGTTTCCAGTCCTAGGTCAATAATGCACATTGACACAAATCATAAATTGATCCGGTAAGTTTGACAGGCTTGTTCACTCATGTGGGCTTTTAAAAACATTTGTATAAGTATTCTTTTTTTAGCTACAATATAGTCATCTTCGGGGGCGTGGATGGCTTTTCACGAAAGGTAATGTTCACAAGTTTAGACTCATAATGTATATTCAGTCATTTTTTACATAGTTATTTCTCTCTTAACAGATAATGTACCTTGGTGCTGCCACTAATAACCTCGCTGCAACTACCTTGTATTTTTTTCAAGAAGCGGTGGAGACATTTGGCTTGCCTCTCAGGTACATTTCAGTTATTTTTATTTTATTTTATTTTTTTATTTTAATGTTTTATTTGTTAGGGACAGATACAGTAAGCTGAAATAACAGTCATCCCATGCATGCACCATAGTGCTTATAGCCAAAGCTAATTTGCAACACTTGCAAATAATAAAATAAAAAATAATAAATAAATAAAATAAAACAACAAATAATACACAAATTTATAATATGAGCACACTAAACATGACTACAAGTTTGTTGATGTATCAGCCATGATTATAACTGGATGCCAAATTCTGTCAAATCTTTTAGATATTTTTACATGAAGTAAACTACATGACTAGTTCATTGGCATTAACCTTCTAATCAGCTTTTCTGCATAATGTCACAAAAGCAATGTTTGCATTAATATTCAGTGTTTTAACAAATAACTATTTGCTGCAGGGTTTGCTTCCTTAACTTTTCTATTGCACCTGGTATTACTGTAGTTATCCTTTTACGTCATACTCTGGGATTCCCACAGCATACTATGGAAGGTTGTTTCCACCATGGAATGAAAATATAAAAGTTAATTGTGAGTTTTTATCTCAGGATTCTATGGAAGTCAAAATCGCTATATAAATTTTTTGTCAGAATTGCAAGATTAAAAACTCACAATTGCGTGTTATAATGTCAGAATTCAAAGATATAAACTTGCAATTACCTTTTTTATTTAGTGGTGGAAACAAGCTTCCATAGAATACAATATGGCACACACACACTCATCAAAAATCTATTATAATTGAGTCTGTGTGTTTACCTGGCCACATAAGCCCCCTGAGTACCCAGTATAAATTAATTACATCAGATGTATACTTAGTCTGAATTTTTTTTCTTTTTGCAGATGTACTATATATGAATTTTATATCAAGTGATAATAGAGCAACTTAATTTTTTTAAAAAGTGTTTGAGGCGCTGTGCTTAAACATCCATGTTTTTTAGGGTACGAGTTGATCAGGGGGTTGAGAATGTGGATGTGGCTCGCCTTATGTTTACCATTCGTGGAACAGAAAGGGGCAGCATCGTGTCTGGAAAGAGTATCCTCAATCAGCGGCAAGTTGAAATTTTTCAATGTTTTAATTGTTTGAAGTTTATATACATTTTTGTTGAATACGAGTTGTATTGTTATTATGTAAGTTATACAACCTATATGTAAAAGTTAGATTTAAATTACTTTTTTTTTCTCTTTAGTATTGAGAGGCTGTGGAGAGACATCTGGACATCAGTAACAAATGTTTACTATGATGTTTTACATAGTTTGGAAGAAGGTGGCCACCTTGACATTTCCGACCTTACTCACCTCTTCTGTTGCCACTATGTATTTCTTCCACGGCTTCAAGATGATCTCAGTCTTTTCCGAAACACTTGGGATAATCACCCAATACGCACAGAGGGTTATATGACTCCTAACCAGTTGTGGGTGATGGGAAGTATCCGCAGTCCTGTACTGGAACCTGACATAGAGGTACGTTCGATAGAATTTGGTAGTAGACAATTGTATTTAATAAAACAACTGAATATATATTTTATGCAGTTTGTTCTTTTCAGAACTGTACATGGGATTTTGTGACACTAAATGCTCTATATTGTTGTTTTTAGGGATTGAGCATACCCCACATAGACTGGGAGAGTAGTGGCCTGAGTGTTGATGCACACTCCGGCATCGTTGTGCCTCCAACTGAATGTCCCCTGACTGATGAGCAACTGGAAGTGCTCAGAGAAACTGTAGACCCTAAAGGACCTTCACAGACTTTTGGCTGGGACATATATCTAGCTGCACTTCAGTTTTGCCAATCAGTTCTTATGGAATAATTGTGACTTTCATCTTCATCTTAATGACTTCTATCCTTAGCAATTAAGTAATACTAACTGGAGATGACAATACCTTAAAACATCAGAATAAATAACCTGCTAGTAAGAATTTGTAGTTTCTTTTATTATTTCACATCTTTTAGTTAATGAGCATGCACAATAGATTATACAAATATCGATTCAACAAGAACAGACTATTGCTAAAATGTATTGCTTGTGGTCGCACTGAATTTATCCAAATGTTTGAAATTAAAATACTTTAAAAGAAAGTAGGCCTACTTTAAATATTCTGCAGATTCTGACAAGCTATGGAACAACAATTCAACATTACTAAAACCACTGCATAAACCCATGCATGAACAATCCATTGTGTAACAATGTAAGCTTATAAAATGGGTGTAATATATAAGACATCATCCCATTACTTAAACATGGAATGTACTATATCTTATAGCATAGTATCAAAATATGAAAGCATGAACATAGTATGCATAATGTACACTAAAGTACAAATCAAGCTTGAAAGGTAAATTTTAACAAAGTACAGAACAGCATCTCATAAAAGTGTGTAACAAATGTAACATGTACTTGTCTAAAAATTACACATGGCCAAAACCAAACTTGCAAGTACCAATGCATATCGTCAAGTCATTTGTGAAGGACTGGAAATCATTGTAGTGCCCTGGTAGCCGAAGAACACAGAAGCAGGTAGAGGATTTTGGGAGATCACTTTTCACGACTTCCACAGCCATATTTGCCTCCATCCGGTCCCATCTGACCCAGAACTTCAAAAGGTCCTTTAGGTCCTTGGCAGATGCTGAAATAACAGAAATTTTTTTCAAAGTTACAGAAGCAGCAGTAAAATGCTCAAGAGGTCGCGGTCATCAGAATGGGAACGTGATGTCGGCAACGCAGTACATTCTGTGATTTGGGGATACCAACACAACAGCAGAGACTGGGTAATAGTGGATAGAAGTTAATATTTCAATTATACAGTTAAAAACACATTAGAATGGAGAATGCCTTGTTATGAACTATCTGCTCTCATGTCCGGAGTGAAAAACTGATCCGAAATGAAGCACAATTTTCTGCTTCTCAGCTTAAACAACACGATGATAGTGAAAGTATAGCTCAATGAAAATAAACAACTTGACCAAAATTTGCCTTTGTCATTTGTATTTGTATTAGGGGTGAACAGAGAATGCCACGAGTTGCGCTCTTGAAAACAAAGCCCACTAGACAGTGACCATGTGCTGATTCTGAACGCGTCTCTCACATAGACTGACAAGGGAGTATACTTTAAAGGCTTGCGCACTCAACTGTTTGAAATGGGGCTTTGTGCTCGTGTATCCTACCTCTCTCATTCGGCACAAATCCAAATATTCCATAATATTTCCATATTTGCGATGTAACGTATCTGAATGCTAAACTATTATTTATTATGTAAATGGCTTTATACTTCAGTCGTGTTCCAACGGTGACACAGAGGCGCGCGCTGACGTTTGGCTCAATGAATTTTATTTTGATAAAGTACCAACTGTGCTGTCAAGTTATCAATGCTGGAACTGATGTGTGTGTGTGTGTGTGTGTGTGTGTGTACGCGCGCGCTCCGGCACGGTCACTTCAACTGTTTCCTTATACCAGCAGAATCAACTTTAAACACTTATTGTCTTATTAATAATCACTGTATAAAGGTCTGTACACTCACAATGAAAACAAAACAGATTATATATATATATAACATGTAATAATATTTAGTATTTTCACATCTAGATGAAAAAATTGTAATTTGCACTACTGTCTGTTCAAAATAAATGGAAAGAAACTGAGCATAGTAGATTTCTTTTTTTCCACTGTTGTACCGAAATCGTATCGAACCATGACCCCCGAACCAAGGTAGGTACCGAACCGTGACATCTGTGTACCGTGCCACCCCTAATATATATAATAATTATTTTTTTTCAGACTATGAAGTACATACCTGTCTCAATGAATTGCCTTAAATACCCTGTGATCCGTTCCTTTGTATCAGCTGAGTATTCATCATCTTCATTGTCACTCTCTGTAGCCCAGGAAATATGGGAAAGCAGCATCTAAAAATCACAGAATGAGAGTTTATAATCAGTTATGTTGTTTTTGCCAATAAAATAAGCTTTAAGTGCTTGTTTCTTCTTCCTTTTATTTTGTTTGCCAGGTGACATTCAAAATAACTGTTGTCATTCTCTGTAAGGGAAATGGTAGTTCTCTCATCCAGAAGGAAGCCTTACCTCAGAGGTGCATAAGTCTTCTGATTCCTTTGGAAAGAATACCACATCAGTCCTCTCAGTTAGAAGAGGCCAAACAAAAGTGTCTTTTAGCCCTCGTTTAATTTGTTTGATTTGGCGTGTTCTTCTTCCAATAACCTAAAAACATTTAATTAGAAATTACATTGAAATTTCAAAGTGTATTATCAGAACACACATACACACAAATGAACAAAATAACTGCAAACTGAAAATGTACACAGTGGAAGAAACATCCAATAATCAAAATCACAAACACCAAGTTTGGCACAACATCAGTTATGACCTACTGCCTCAAAGTAGTTTACAGTGAAATCACAAATTTAAAACTGTCATATATATTCTTAGTGAGCCATTAGAGGCATGATTGAAATGCATCAAGTATTCAAGTAAAATCAGTTGCAAAATATTAAGGAAATGTATAGAAAAATACGGGCACTTTCCATTGTCACAGACATTAACCATACATTTTAATTACCGCATGAGACAACAGACGTTCATAAAGCCACCTTCTATTTTCATCTGTTGGACCAGGAAGGTCCCAAGACAAACAAAGTTCCAGGACCTTACTGTACTCATCCTCATTCAATGGAGACTGTCCACGGAGCTAAAAAAATAAATAAAACAACAGCAACAAATTCCAAATAGTTCCAAACATCTTCAAAAGTAAACCAAGTCTTTACAAATATATAATGTACATACCAAGTTGATGGTCTCACGTATGTCAACATCTGGGCAATCTTCCAATTGCAAAGTGGCTGTATCCTGAGAACCTTGAAGCAAAACATGAACAAAAGCTCTGCTGAGCCCTGCAAGACATGGGCCGCCATGCAGAAAGGAATGGCCTAGCATTCTCCCCGCTACTACGAAGAGATCGCTTTCAATAAGTAATTGTGACGATGAAGGCACCAAGTGGTCTGGCTCTCCCTCAAAGAGGCAAGTCACTCCAGTGTTTCCTGTTAATTCCAAATCAACATTAGGTAAATCCCATCAAAAATTATTCCAAAAATTTATTTTGTAGTGCAACTATTAAAACATCATACCCAAGTTCAAACTGAAACCATATTTCAGTTTTTCAACAACTGTAGAAAAAAAGTGCCTGGACACTCCATCACCAACTGCAACATCCCCTAAAACAATGAAGATACAGTAATTCAAGCTATGAACATGAATAAACTATATGAGCTGCATATATTATTGCATAGTTTTATCATCTCTAGGCTGTACCTTGAAGCTGGCATTTAACAGGACATGCCCACTCCACATTTCTTTGCTTGTAAAAGTTGATTAGCTGCCTGTCCTGTTCTTCAGGACTTGATCTTATATCCATACACATGAAAAGAGGCTTCCCTGTCTCATGTAACCGGAGAATTTCTTTTCTGTATAAGAATGCAGCTATTTTTGGGTCCAGATGAGTCTTCCAATCTGGTAAATTAAATTACATTTATTTCTATAACAATGCAAATTTAAGAGAGCTCATTTTAACCAAGGTGTCAATTCCATCTCCACTTGTTTTCCACAAATTACACACTTCTTTAGAATGTCAGCAGTACAATAATGTCAACAAATAATATTTTATTTTTCATTGTGAATTTAAAAATAATAATAATAATAATAATAATTACCATTATCCATGATTGAAAACTCAGCAGTGTTGTTCACGTCATTATCCATGATTGAAAACTCAGCTGTGTTGTTCACGTCATTATCCACAGGACTACAATTTAAGAATGGTAAGCAATTAAAATGATGAAAAACTGTTTCTAGTGCAAGGTAAATAGTACATATTTTCTGTATCTCACAAAACAAATATTTTACAGCTTGCACACCTTTCCCCACATTCACTGGCATGGACTTCCAAGATGTCAAAGGGCATTTCTTCTTGACAAATAGGACAGCAAGCCTATAATGCAGACAACCAACCAAACACACACAAACAAGTGTTTACTTCAAAAACAAAACAAAATAACCTTTTAAAGAAAGTAACCTGTTCATTGTTCTTGACTTTGTTGTTGTCCTCGTTCTCGCACTCCATATCCTGTGCCGCATGCTGAACTTTGAGTATCATTCTCATCCTCCACCACAACAACGTCAGAACAGGACTTAATGTGATTAGTTAGAAGTTGAAGTGGGTATGATACATTGCATTTCTTGCATATTGCCTTAGGCATGTCACGAAAGGCTTCAGAAGATGGTGGTAAGGGAGCAGTGTCAAGCTCATCCTGAAGAGGAGCTATGTAGAGGACTGAATTCTGTCCTATTTTAGTAGCCTTAATGAGCCTGCCTGTGTACCCACAGTCAGCAGGTGCCACTAGGGTGAGTTTACGACTTTCCCCAACCTCCTGAAAGTATAAACAACAAGAGTGTTATGTAATGTTTTATTATATGTAAACAAAAACATTCATTTTCCGTTACATATAACATTTTTGGTGTCCTAACAATATACTAAAGACCAGATTTACTAACAGCTTGTGCCAACGCAACCCCTCTTTTGGAGTTAAAAACTATCAGGATTTACTAAAGAGACAGAGAAAAAAATATCACTAAAAGGTGTGGACAGTTATTTTGTGGCTCACCTCATTGCATATGGATTTGAAGGACTTTTTGTTGTTCTAAAGAACACAAGATATTTGAAGAAATGTTTACGGTACTCATTGACTTCCATAGTATTTTTTTCCCTACAATGGAAGTCAATGGGTACCGTCAGCTGTTAGTTTACCAGCTTTTTCAAAATATCTTCTTTTATGTACAGCAGAACAGAAACTCACAAAGGTTTGGAATAACACGAATCACACTAAATCACACATCATTTACTAAGGTTTGTCATCAATATACAGGTATGCCATTTAATGCATATTTTACAGCAGACACTAATTTGCGCAGTTTAGTCAATCTGGTCCTAAAGCAGATGTCTCTGATGACATACAATTTGCATTAAACCTAAGCAAAATATTATTCTCCTTTGCTTTCTACACACACACACACACATATACAGTGCTTGCATAATTATTATGCTAATTATTATGCTTATTGATATTCTGGTTATATTTTAACAATTCAAAACCACATCAATCTTAACTACTATTAATTTAATATCGCTGTGTACATGCTCAGGACCGTTCACCCAAGCTCTGGATTACAGGTAATAATGTTGTAAATAATGTTCAGTTTCTTGCACAAACCGATCATTATCAGGAGCCACAGGTATTAATTATGTATTAATCATGTTTTTCCTGCAAGTGTTTTTTTGAATCTCAAAGTGATGGCACCATTGACTTCCATTATATGAATACTGGAGGACCACAATTTCAGCTAAAAATCTTCTTTACTGTTCTACTAAAGAAAAAAAGTCACCTACATCTTGGATGGCCTGAGGGCACATAAATTAACAGCAAATTTTCATTTTTGGGTGAATTATTCCTTTCAGTGCAAGTGTGAGTACAGGCCAGTGGGGGAGTGGGGAGGGGAGGCAATCTTGCTCAGACTCGGTTCAAGACAACTGTGCCTAGTTCACCAAAAAAATTAAAATTCTGTCATGCTTTATTCACCCTAAGGTTGTTCCACACCTGTCTAAATTTCTTTGTTCCGCCGAACACAGTATTTAGAATTAGCCATAGTATTCTTTGTTTCTACTATGGAAGTCAATGGGTGCCGTCAACTGTGTGGTTAACAACATTCTTTAAAATATCTTTTGTGCTCAACAAAAGAAAGTAACTCATACAGGTTTAGAACAACATAAAGGTGAGTAAATTACAACATTTTTATTTTTGGGTGAACTCTCTCTGTAAGATTGATGTGGTTTGAAATTGGTAAAATGTCCTTGGAAAAATATATGACAAGAATATCAATTTGCATAATATCTATGCACATACTGTATATTTATACACATCACTATTTACTATACATTTACACAACTTTTTACTCAAGACAGTAAATATTACCTGATGCTTTGTAAAGAAGCCAACCACCCATTACCCCACCAAGTTTAGGATATAATTCGACGAGTTTATCACATAACTGTTAAAGACAACAGGATTAATGAATCTAGCTGCCATCACTGCTCTATATGAAGATTCACAAAAATAATATGAACAGAATGTAATAGCATATTATGTTGTGTACAGTACCTCCTGATGTGTCATATTTTCATCTAGGACAGCAGTTCTGCGTCCTAGTCCTGCTTGAGTATGTAGAAGCTGATCTGGACCACTAGGACCATCCAGGAAAGGACCTATTGTAAAAGATCAGAACAGACAGAATTCACCAAGAATGCATTATACATTTTTGTAGCTTCGATGGGAGGAGAACTGGCCCCCTGACTGAGCCTGGTTTCTCCCAAGTTTTTTATCTCCATTCAATCACCTGATGGGAGTTTGGATTCCTTGCCACTGTCGCCTCTGGCTTGCTTACACCTATTCAACTATATTATTTTATGAGAACTGAACTGAGCTGGATGATGACATCACTGTTTTCTACAGCGCTGTTGTGTAGATGAAATGATCTAAATTAATAACTGATGAACTAAACTGAGTCAGTTCACTTAATGACAGATTGACAAACATTGCATCATTTTCCCACTGTAAAACTGCTTTAAAAACAATTTGTATTGTAAAAAATGCTATATAAATAAGGGTGATTTTGCACTGACCTAGTCATTTCTGACTGAACCGATGGTGGCCCCTGAGTTGGAACTTTCGGTCTGACAACCTGAGATGATCTGACAAACCACAAAATAATTCAATCAAGTTCTCAAAATATATGTACTGACATTCACTTGAAATGCTTTAAAATATTGCTATACCGGTTCATATCTTGACTGGTGGAAGGCCCATCGGCTCGCTCTTGACGCGTCAAAAGTGAGAGAAGGTGCCTTGCGGACCTTAGTGTCACGAATCTGGTCTGCACTCCCGTTCATTCACCACTAGAGGTCACACGCTCACCACATGGACTTTCACACCACACATCACATGGACTGCATTTCCCATCAGCCATCTCACCAATCACACGCACACAGCTGTCACCAATCACTCATTGCACTAATCACACGCACACCTGATCACACAGCATCACTAATCACACACACTATTTCAACCCTGGACATTCTCTCCCTCGTGGCCGAGTATTGTATGCATTATCGCTGCCCTACAGAGCCCTGTTAGTTTTCCTTGCCTTGCCGTTGTTGTTTTATAGTGTTTTCCCCTGCCTGGACTATCGCTCACGTTTTTGATTACCTCTCTTGTCTAGCCCTCTTGATACTGTTCGCTGTCGCCTGACCCACGCCTGTTTCAGTTTACTCTTTGCATTGCCTTTATATACCTGTTTGCCATTGTTTGACCCTGCCTGTTTGACCACGTCTCTGTTGCCAATAAAGTCTGCAAATGGATCCGCACGCCTCTCGTCTCGTCAGCCCCGTAACAGAATACTCGGCCATACAAGGATCCAACGGCCTTTCAGATGGACACTGGCCAGGTATGGACGCAGCAAAACTGCTATTAGCTCTCAAGCAGGACACTCGATCCCTCGAGAGCTACGTTCTAGAGTACTTGGCGATCGCTAATGATTCGGATTTACCTGACTGTTTGCTCATAGACTTTTTTTGTGAGGGCATTAACCAGCCGCTCAAATCACGATTAACCCTTGAAGGTCCCCGTTCGTTTCTGAGTGATTTTATGGACTATGCTTTATGGACCGTTGGTTCAGTGTTCACTGTGGGTGTCGCGGAGGATTGCGACACTGCACTCACTCATGTAATGGCAGCTACGCTACAGCACGTTCACAAAATGGCGGTGACAGCGGAGCCCGTTCACAAAATGGCGGCCACTACAACACCCCATCATGTCTTTGCTGCCATTCATGAGCCAAGTCAAGTCAAAGCTGATATTCACAAGCTAAGTCAAGTCACCGTTGATCTTCACGAATCAAGCCAAGTCAAAGCTGATCTCCACAAGCTAAGTCAAGTCACCGTTGATCATCATGAATCAAGCCAGGTCAAAGCTGATCTTCACGAGTCAAGACAAGTTAAAGCTAATCTTCACAAACTAGGTCAAGTCACTGTCGATCGTCACGAACCAAGCCAAGTCAAAGCTGATATTTATGAGCTAAGTCAAGTCACCGTTGATCGTCACGAATCAAGCCAAGTCAGAGCTGATCTTCATGAGCTAAGTCAAGTCACCGTTGATCATCATGAATCAAGCCAAGTCAGAGCTGATCTTCACAAGCTAAGTCAAGTCAAAGCTGATCGTCACGAACCGAACCAAGCCAAGTCAAAGCTGATCTTCAAGAACCAAGTCAAGTCACGGTTGATGTCAGAGAGTCAAGCCAAGTCACAGTGGGTCGTCATCAACCGAGTCACGTCTCAGCTGATCTCCTAAAGTCAAGTCACTTCACGGCTGTTCGTCCAGAGTCACAGCAGCACGTCACGGCTGCTCGTCCAGAATCACTTCACGTCTCCGCTGACCGTCCAGAGTCACAGCGTCACGTCTCCGCTGACCGTCCAGAGTCACAGCGTCACGTCTCCGCTGACCGTCCAGAGTCACAGCGTCACGTCTCCGCTGACCTACCCAGATCATCAAGGTCAGTCTTTCATTATCCCAGTCTGATATCCAGTGTGAGGGATTCACCGCTGGTGTCTGCACGCACAGCTGGTATCCCCAAACCCACTCACTCTAGCCCTCCTGTTCCTGAACTGATTCCCCTGTCTGAAACGCTTCCCCTGATGGGGATCGCATTTTGGTGTGTTTGGGCTGAATACACCACCACAGAACTCCCAGAGGTGGCGGCGTCCACTATGATGTCTCTAGAGGTGGCGGCTGACGCTGCAGAACCTCCTGAGGTAGTGGCGCTCACTGCTGTGTTCCCTGAAGTGATGGTGCCCGCTGCAGTTTCTCCAGAGGTGGCGGTACATGCTGCAGAACCTCCCGAAGCGGCGGTGCTCACTTCAGCTCCTCGTATGGTGGTGGCGCCCAGCAATGAACTCTCAGCCTGTTGTGTTGCGGTCGAAGAGACCATTACTGAACTCTCCCTGTGTCCTGTGTTTACCACTGTAGAACCTCCAGAGGTGGCGGCAACCGCCGCAGAACCTCCAGAGGTGTCAGCGGTATGTCAATGAACTCTCAGCCTGTTGTGTTGCGGTCGAAGAGACCATTACTGAACTCTCCCTGTGTCCTGTGTTTACCACTGTAGAACCTCCAGAGGTGGCGGCAACCGCCGCAGAACCTCCAGAGGTGTCAGCGATATCAGTCAATGAACTCTCGTTCTGTCCTCTCACGGCTATGGAGGCCGTCAATGAACTCTCGTTCTGTCCTGTCACGGCTATGGAGGCCGTCAAAGAACTCTCGTTCTGTCCTGTCACGGCTATGGAGGCCATCAAAGAACTCTCGTTCTGTCCTGTCACGGCTATGGAGACCGTCAAAGAACTCTCGTTCTGTCCTGTCACGGCTATGGAGGCCGTCAAAGAACTCTCGTTCTGTCCTGTCACGGCTATGGAGACCTATTATGAGCTTTCTGTGTTCCCTGCCTCTATCCTTGTGTCTGTGCATGTTCTGTCTTCTCCTTGTGTCTCCGTTCTCCCTAGGCTCTGCTGTGGGCTCCTGCTCTGTCTGCTCCACCGTGGTTGTCTGCTGTCTGGCTCTGGTGGTCTTCTGCTCCACCTGTTAGACTCGCTCCGCTGTGGTGGTCCACTATCTGGCTCTGGTGGTCTTCTGCGCTACCCTGGTGGGTATTTTTGCAATATTCAAGTGTTCGTGTCCCTGAATAATATCTGTATGAACCCAAGTCTGAAGAGTACACATAATATCTAGTAGACAATCCTTGTGAGTGAGAAGTCTGGTGTGGAGGCTGGATCTTGAACTGACTTCTGTCCAGGTTATCCGTCTTCACGAACTGCCCTGAAATACAATTCAAACAAACAATGTAGTGTGAGGCTCTTACATTCACAATGCTCATTTTGGCCTTGGTGGTGAAGTGTGCAGAAAATTCTGCTGGACTGAAATTTAGTCTTTGGTGAACAGTCTTCAAGAGTGCAAATAATATTTTAAGTTTTAAGTATCTTTCAGGCTCGCGTGAGGTTTCCACAAGCAACAAAGTCTGCTTGAACAAAAACTACACTACATTTAAAGTTTAGAAAATAATATACATACAGACCATTACAGTTTGAAGAGAGGTGCGTTCACAGTACTCTGGTTCCGTCTTACCGTTGTTAATTTTAATTTCAAAGAACTTTTTTATTATCATCTGTGTCTTTTTTTTAATTATGATTGACCCCTCTGTAGGTTGTTGTGTATGAAGTGTCCTCAGAGCAAAGTTAAACAAGATGACCTTGTAGGACATACAGGAACCCAGACAGCAACATAGTGTTGGCCCAGATCCGGCCAGATCTGGGGCGACACTGCTTGCTATCTGGGAAATATTTGATATTTATTTGATATATTTTTTTGAATATTTGATAAACTTTTGAATGTTTGAGGTTTTACTTACTAGTCAGACGGTTCATGGCGCTTTGGAGATGTTCTTCGACAGGAGATCCGCTCTGCTCCAGCTCTGCAGCACAGCCATCGGCATGGAAGAATAGGAACAATATGTCACATAGCCAACAAAATGTAGTATACAATGTCAGGATTATTAGAAATAAACAAACTACATCAGAGGTGGTATGCAATAATAATAATAATATACAAAACATACAAAAAAATCTTAAGATACCAGAATTCATATTTTTAGGTTTTACAGATGCATGATGATATAGTTGAAATATATTGTGAAAAATTCATATAAAGTTATTTAATAAGATTTCTCAGATCACCTGTGTTTCCTGTATCTCTGTCAGCAGCTCACATTACAAATTTTCTTGTAACTTCCCCTGTTTTAGGTATTTTATTCTGACGCTCCTGAAATCACAGTACAGTTTATCAATATTTGTTTGCAATGAAAGTTCAAAACGTGTTTGAAATAGTTTCAGCCCATTAGTTCATGTAAGTGACGTCACTGATTGACCCCACAGTGCAGACTTTTAGGATAAATTAATTAGCTTATAGTGACTTCCATTTATCTATTGACAAAGTATCAGCAAAACATTTACAAAACTATCAAAGCTGCTCATCTACACATAAAAGGTGCTTAAAAACTCAAACGTTCATTAATAAGAGCTCAAATCTATAAGTTAGCTTACCTCTAATTGTTAGCCTCTGATGCTAACAGTCGTTTTGAAGACACTAAACCACTCCTGTAAAGTAAAGATTCAACAGAAACGTGTCAATTACATGTAAGAAAGTGTCAGGAACGGTTGTATGTATTATTTGTGTAACTTTAGGGACTAAACTTACCTGAAAGCAGTGAAAACAGCAGAGAGACAGCCTCTTGCTACTTGTCAGCTGAGTGAGTTGATGCCCTGTTACCATGGTAACCTCCTCCGCTCCAGTTTAAATGCAATTTGAATGCTCAACGCGCGCGCTCATTGGCCGTCCACACGAACGCGGTTATTTTCAAAACAGCAGCTTTTTCAATGCGGTTTGGCCGTTCATCCTCACGCAAACGCTGTACCAGGTCACTGAAACCGAACATTTGAAAAACTCCTGCCAGGGTGAAGATTTTCAAAAACCCCGGTTGCAGTGTTATCGTGTAGACCGCGAAACCAGAGTTTTAGGCTTGTGACGTCGGAGCCTGCGCAGTTATCTCCGCCTACTGGAAACGTTTTCAGGCTTCTGATTGGCCAGCATGGCCTAAAACACATCAAAGTTACACATTTACATAAATAGTACATAAAAGTAAAATAAAATGTCCTGAAACTTCATCATGTATTGTTTAGTAGGCCTACATCAAACTGTAAATTGAATGATAATATGAAAGCAGTGAATGCAAAACATTGTTTGAAGTCAGTTGTATATAAATAAAACAACAGGATATACTATTCTATAATATAACATACAGTATCATATCATATCATATGAGGCATGGATATAATTTCACATGTAAACACAATTAAACACACAATATGAGCTTTATGTTATGCATTTTAAATATATATTTTCAAAATGTATTTCACAGTGTTTCACATATATGTGAATATATTACCTTTCTGTATGGGAAAACATTGGCATTTTAGTCAAAAATATTTGAAATGGATTTTAAATGTGGGTCAAGATCGGCAATACTTATGTGGCCCACATATCTACATTTGACATCTGGCCCATGTCTTGTGTAATAATAATAATAATAAATTTTATTTATAATGCACTTTATATTCACACAGAATCCCAAAGTGCTACAGATTAAAACAAGAAGAAATATTACAAAATATATACAAAAATTCAATCAAAGGCTTTGCTAAAAAGGTAGGTTTTGAGACCACGTTTAAAAACATTGACAGGTTGTGGAGTCCGTAAATGATCAGGAAGAGCATTCCACAGACTTGGAGCAGCTGAGCAGAAAGCCCGATCTCCCATAGTGCGAAGCTTGGTCCTAGGGACTTTTAAAATACATGTTGAAGCAGAACGGAGTGTACGTTTGGAAGTTTGTGGAGTAAGGAGTTCCTTAAGATATGATGGGGCGTCGCCATGGATGCACTGATGGGTAAGGAGAGAGACCTTGTAAACAATCCTGAATGAAACAGGAAGCCAATGTAGTGATTTTAAAATGTGTGTGATATGATCGTATTTGTGCGCCCTCATCAGGATCCTAGCAGCACTATTCTGAATGTACTGCAATTTCTGTAGGCTTTTGCCAGGGATCCTAATGAGGAGCGCATTACAGTAGTCCAGCCTGGAGGAAACAAAGGCATGGACAAGCTTTTCCGCATCTGCTAGAATGAGCATTGGACGAAGTCTAGCAATATTCCTAAAATGGAAAAAGGAAGTCTTGCACAGTTGATTAACATGAGCCTCAAAGGTGAGATGAGAGTCCATTTTAACACCCAAATTAATAACTGATGTTGAGAGTGGAGTATTTTTGCCAGAAAAGTTAATACTTGAAATTACAGATGTCTGGATCTGGTGTGGGGTGCCTACTAGAATGGCTTCAGTCTTGTGTGCCGTCTTAAACCCGGTACCACCTCTGCCAAACCCGGGCCATGTTTGGCCCACATGCTGTATGCCAGTGCCGGATGAATGGCAGATGAATATACAGTGAGGAAAATAAGTATTTGAACACCCTGCTATTTTGCAAGTTCTCCCACTTAGAAATCATGGAGGGGTGTGAAATTGTCATCGTAGGTGCATGTCCACTGTGAGAGACATAATCTAAAAAAAAAAAATCCAGAAATCACAATGTATGATTTTTTAACTATTTATTTGTATGATACAGCTGCAAATAAGTATTTGAACACCTGAGAAAATCAATGTTAATATTTGGTACAGTAGCCTTTGTTTGCAATTACAGAGGTCAAACGTTTCCTGTAGTTTTTCACCAGGTTTGCACACACTGCAGGAGGGATTTTGGCCCACCTCCACACAGATCTTCTCTAGATCAGTCAGGTTTCTGACCTGTCACTGAGAAACACGGAATTTGAGCTCCTCCAAAGATTCTCTATTGGGTTTAGGTCTGAGACTGGCTAGGCCACGCCAGAACCTTGATATGCTTCTTACAGAGCCACTCCTTGGTTATCCTGGCTGTGTGCTTGGTCATTGTCATGTTGGAAGACCCAGCCTCGACACATCTTCAATGCTCTAACTGAGGGAAGGAGGTTGTTCCCCAAAATCTCGCAATACATGGCCCCGGTCATCCTCTCCTTAATACAGTGCAGTCGCCTGTCCCATGTGCAGAAAACACCCCAAAGCATGATGCTACCACCCCATGCTTCACAGTAGGGATGGTGTTCTTGGGATGGTACTCATCATTCTTCTTCCTCCAAACACGTTTAGTGGAATTATGACCAAAAGTTATATTTTGGTCTCATCTGACCACATGACTTTCTCCCATGACTCCTCTGGATCATCCAAATGGTCATTGGCAAACTTAAGTCGGGCCTGGACATGTGCTGGTTTAAGCAGGGGAACCTTCCGTGCCATGCATGATTTCAAACCATGACGTCTTAGTGTATTACCAACAGTAACCTTGGAAACGGTGGTCCCAGCTCTTTTCAGGTCATTGACCAGCTCCTCCCGTGTAGTTCTGGGCTGATTTCTCACCTTTCTTAGGATCATTGAGACCCCACGAGGTGAGATCTTGCATGGAACCCCAGTCCGAGGGAGATTGACAGTCATGTTTAGCTTCTTCCATTTTCTAATGATTGCTCCAACAGTGGACCTTTTTCACCAAGCTGCTTGGCAATTTCCTGTAGCCCTTTCCAGCCTTGTGGAGGTGTACAGTTTTGTCTCTAGTGTCTTTGGACAGCTCTTTGGTCTTGGCCATGTTAGTAGTTGGATTCTTACTGATTGTATGGGGTGGACAGGTGTCTTTATGCAGCTAACGACCTCAAACAGGTGCATCTAATTTAGGATAATAAATGGAGTGGAGGTGGACATTTTAAAGGCAGACTAACAGGTCTTTGAGGGTCAGAATTCTAGCTGATAGACAGGTGTTCAAATACTTATTTGCAGCTGTATGATACAAATAAATAGTTAAAAAATCATACATTGTGATTTCTGGATTTTTTTTTTTTAGATTATGTCTCTCACAGTGGACATGCACCTACGGTGACAATTTCAGACCCCTCTATGATTTCTAAGTGGGAGAACTTGCAAAATAGCAGGGTGTTCAAATACTTATTTTCCTCACTGTATATATATATATAAAACAACAGAATATACTATTCTATAATATACTATATAATATCATATATTATATAATATCATATGAGGTATGAATATAATTTTGCATACAAGTAAACACATAATAACACACAACATGAGTTTTATGTCATGCATTTTCAAAATATATTTTCAAAATATATTTAACAGTGTTTCACATATATGTGAATATATTACCTTTCTGTATGGGAAAACATTGGGATTTTAGTCAAAAATATTTGAAATGGATTTTAAATGTGGGTCAAGATCGGCAATACTTATGTGGCCCACATATCTACATTTGACATCTGGGCCAAATACAACATTTGACATCTGGCCCATGTCTTGTGTGCCGTCTTAAACCCGGTACCACCTCTGCCAAACCCGGGCCATGTTTGGCCCACATGCTGTATGCCTGTGCCGGATGAATGCCAGCTGTGCCAGATGCATGCCAAATCTGGGCCAAATTTGTTTGCTGACTGGGTAGTAGTGTAATTACTGTTGCCAGAAAGTAACAAGTAAAGTAACAATATTACTTTTGAAAGGAATAACTAGTAATGCCTAATATATTACATTCTTTGAGTAACTAGCCCAACACTGTATATATATATATTCTGATTATTACGCGACACAAAACATTGTATTAAGACCGTTTAAACGGTGCGTGTAAGGTTGGATCCGATTGTAGGCTATGTGCACGTCAGAGTGCATTTGAAGCAGATATTGACGCGCATGCGTGCGGGATAGTGAAGCTGAGCGAGAGCTTGCAGTTGATGGGTGTGTGAACGAGGGCTGGAGTTAGTCTTTACCGGACACCAATGGAGAAAAGGTTAGTTTAATTATTGTGTTTTAGTTTTATGTATGTGTGCATTATTGCGTATTCTGAGGCAAATCGGTATAGATAAGAGACGTATGCATCTGCTACAGAGGGTGCATATCGCGAGCATTTTTTATACAAATAGAATGATTAAAAAGGGGGAAAGAAATGTAGCCTATGTACAATGAATAATGTCCATAATGAAAGAAGAGTATGAATAATATGAAGGTAATTGATGCAGCTGTGCATCCAAATTTAGGAAAACACTCATATCATACAGTTTCTTTGTGGCTTGTGTATAAATTTTGATTTACTAGCTAAAACAGTCTTACTTGATCAATAATACACACACACACACACACACACACACACACACACATATATATATATATATATATATATATATATATATATATATATAATACGTTTATTTATGCTGTTTGAAAATTATTATTGTTATGAAGAAAAGATGCATGCATATAAACATCACAGTGATCTCTTATGTGCTTGTTTTAATGTGTGTGTGTGTGTGCTGATGAGCTCAGGTGTTCTGTTGTAATTGGTCTCATTGGATATAAATGTTTGCTACATGTCTGTTGTGTATAGTGGCATGCAGGCCTCTTTCCTACCTGGAGGGCTGCTTAAATCAATTAAGCACAATTAAGCACTACAACTGTGAATGTGTACTTTTGTCATATTGGTGGGTCATTCCACCAAATCTGTGCCTTTTGCATCCTTAATAAATAATCTAACATAGATTTAATATAACAACAAATAAATATGCAATTAAAAAACATAACAATAGGTATACTTTCATCAATATTACATCAAAAAAGTAAATTTAAATATTTTTTTATATTTTAAATAATTTAAAAAGCATTTATGCTGGTAAGGGTAAGGTTTTTGGCCTGTCCCTCACTGTGATTTTTCTTTTTCAGCAGGAGTTTTCATTTGCAAAATGAAGGCAAAATTATTTATCTCACTCCTCAATAATAATGTTCTATTTTTGATGATTTATGAGGCTTTACTGGGTGTGTGGGGTGGGGGTGGGGGTGGGGGGGATCATGCAATGTCAATACTGGTACCATGTTAATTTAAACAATTATTTCTTACATTTAATATACTCAATATATACAAGTTAAATCCTTTTAAAGTGTACGATATGTGCTTTTGTGAACTTGACTATAAACTAGCAATTAGCTATTTTTTTATTTTATTTTTAAACCTACCGTCAACCTGTTACATTTCAGGATAACAGGTTTTGACGTGTGGGTAACAGGGATTATATAGATTAGGTGTTTCCCTGTTTTTAAAGATCGTCTGTGTAAAATGCAAATATGTTTAAAGGTCACCATGGCTGTATTATTGAGCTAATGCCTATATCATTCAGTGGCATATGAGTATGAGTTACATTTTAGTTAGTATTACTGGTATATTGATTGTCACTATTACTATTGTTGTTAAAGAACGGACAGGATGATCAGTCTCAATAAAACTCTTTTTTTCTTTTTTCTTTTTTTTTCCATAACTCACTGTCAATAATGCATCCATGTAAATTAAATTACAAACAAGTGCAGCAAAGTGACTGCAGAACTTCACCCCAGTCTTGCAATGTTCAAGAAAGTCAAGATATTGGTCTGGTTTCAGATGATCACAGAAAGACCCAGATCTGATCATCTTCCTTGCCTAATAATTGAACCAGATCAACATATCTGTACAGTTATGTTAATAAATATGTGCAGTGTGCTGAAGAATGTGTGTCCTGTCATTCCTGTTACTCTGGTCAGTCCTGTGACTATGACATCAATCCTGTTACTGTCATTAATTTCATAAAAGTTGTAAAAAAAATTATATTTGATACAGCCTTCCAGGTTCTTCCATTGTATCTTTAACTATATTTTATTTTGGACAAAGTCCTTTTTTTAATATCTCTCTTGTAAAAATATATTTTTTTCTTAATTGACATGTGGTCACCCACCAAAATTAGGATGTTCTTTGTCATTTGAATGACAAATATAAATATATTTTTAAAAAATCCAAAATTTGAAACAATCCCAGTGAAAAGAGGGACTAAAATGCTGTTCATATATGTGAAAACTATCACATAGTTCTAATTAAACTATACACTTGTGTCGGTAACAGGGTTTGACAAAAATACAAAAACATGAGGTAGAAAAATAGTCATAAAATAATAAATTACATAGAGATGGCACAATACAATTTCTTGTCATTTCTGACCAGATTAAATTTATATTAATTTTTTTTTTTTTTTTTTCAAGTGGAAAAGGCACCAATTTCGTGGAATGACCCTGGTAACTCTTGCACAGATAATTTTCTCACTTGTGTGAAGCATTTTGGTAAACTGAAAGTTCTGTCTGTAGCTAATGGGATCTGAACTGGAGATGGGAAAATGTCCACCACAGAATGCTGGAAATGCAACCCAAGTGCAGAATACTCCCCCCAACACTCACATCTTGGGAAGTGAGAACACCCAAACAGTTGGCTTGTTTAACTCTCCCTCAAATGCCTGCTGCTTCTGTTGGTGTTGCTGCTGCAGCTGTTCTTGGTAAGAAACATCTTTAAATGTTTTACATGAAATAGAGCATGGTTTCTCGATAGGCAGCCCGGATTACTTAGTTTTGTCATAGTCTCAACATATTAGCTTATGTGACCATCATAGCATGTTGAGGCCACAACGTATTACCTCAAAGAAACTAGATAATGTGATGTGGTGATATGAAGTGACCTTTACAAATAATTTTTCTTTTGTATCAGTACATCATAAATAGGAGTCATAATTTTTGTCTTTAGTGAGGGTTGGACAAAATGTAAGATGAAAAATTAGTTCTACACACGAAATTATTATTTTTATTTTATTTCTTTTTTCTTTACAAGCAAATTATGAGGTTATGATACCAGTTGCTGATTCCCCCCTCCCCCTCCCCCTTTGTTTAGGCATTTTTGTTGTTGTTTATTGCCTCTATAACAGGCAAACTGTCCTCAAACAAAAATATCTGTAGCCATTTGAAATTAGAGGCAATCACTGCATTTTAATCAAAATCTAAACGAAGATGCTATGCACATGCAGCATGAGCAGTTGTTTTTTTTATATGAATTAGATTGTATAATATAAAGATTTAAAGCAAAACCAGAATGGTCTGACTGCAGATTTGTGAAATTATGCTAAAAAACATAAGACACCTGCACAGCTGACTGGATAAATGAGAAAGCAAATGAGATGTTCAGAAGTGGGGATTAACAGATGTACCCTCAACACTACAAAAGAACAGAGATACAATGGTGTGAAAAAGTGTTGGCCCCCTTCCTGATTTTTTATTTTTTTGCATCACACTTTAATGTTTCAGATCATCAAACAAATTTAAATATTAATCAAAGATAACACAAGTAAACACAACATGCAGTTTTTAAATGAAGTTTTTTATTATGAAGGGAAAACAAAATCCAAACCCACATGGCCCTGTGTGAAAAAGTGCTTGCCCCCTAAACCTAATAACTGGTTGTGTCACCCTTTGCAGCAACAACTGCAATCAAGTGTTTGCAATAACTGGCAATGAGTCTTTCACATCGCTGTAGAGGAATTTTGGCCCACTCTTCTTTGCAGAATTGTTTTAATTCAGCCACATTGGAGGGTTTTCGAGCATGAATGGACTGTTTAAGGTCATGCCACAGCATTTCAATTGGATTTAAGTCCAGACTTTGATTTGGCCACTCCAAAAGCTTAATTTTGTTTTTCTTGAGACATTCAGAGGTGGACTTGCTGCTGTGTTTGGAATCATTGTCCTGCTGCATAACCCACGTGCACTTGAGCTTGAGGTCACAAATTGATGGCCGGACATTCTCCTTCAGGATTGTCTGATAGAGTGCAGAATTCATGTCCATCAATTATGGCAAGTCATCCAGGTTCTGAAGCTGCAAAGCAGCCTCAGACCATCACACTACCACCACCATGTTTGACTGTTGGTATGATGTTCTTTTTATGAAATGCTGTGTTGGTTTTACGCCAGATGTAACGGGACACACACCTTCCAAAAAGTTCAACTTTTGTCGTATCAGTCCACAGAATATTTGCCCAAAAGTTTTGGGGATAATCAAGATATTTTTTGGCAAATGTGAGACGAGCCTTTGTGTTCTTTTTGGTCAGCAATGGCTTTTGCCTTGGAACTCTCCCACGGATGCTGTTTTTGCCCAGTCTCTTTCTTTATTGTTGAATCATGAACACTGACCTTATTTGAGGCAAGTGAGGCCTGCAGTTCTTTAGATGTTGTTCTGGGTTCTTTTATGACCTCCTGGATGAGTCGTCTTTGTGCTCTTGGAGTAATTTTGGTAGGCCGGCCACTCCTGGGAAGGTTCACCACTGTTCCAAGTTTTCTCCATTTGGGGATAATGGCTCTGACCATGGTTTGCTGGAGTCCCAAAGCCTTAGAAATGGCTTTATAACCCTTTCCAGACTGATACATGTAAACTATTTTGTTTCTCATCTGTATTTGAATTTCTTAAGATCGTGGAATGATGTGTTGTTCTTTAAACATGCTTCACTTTGTCAGACAGGTTTTATATAAGTGATTTCTTGATTCAACAGGTCTGGCAGTAATCAGGCCTGGGTTTGGCTAGTGAAATTTAACTCAGCTTTAAAAAATAATGTGGTTAATCACAGTTCTTTGATTCTTTGATTCTCTGATTTAATAGGAGGGGGCAATTAATGTAGGGCCAGGTAGGTTTGGACAGCTTTTTTCCCTTAATAAATGAAATCATCATTTAAAAACTGCATTTTGTATTTACTTGCATTATCTTTTTGTAATATTAAAATTTGTTTGATGATCTGAATCTAAAAAATTTAAAAATCAGGAAGGGGGCCAACACTTTTTCACACCACTGTACATTGTAAATTTAGAGATGTCAGTTTCTCAATTAGCGCATATTAATTTTATTAGGTCATGAATTAATATATTGCAATAGATTGGGCACTGGTAAGGACCATGGCTCACTTCACACTGGGACTGATTGAGACATTAATTGAGGCACACCCAAAGTTTCATTTTCATTAATACTTTCCTTAATTTCCATTTGCAATTTCATTAATATTTTCCCTCCTTATGAAACACATGTAACTTAAGCTAGCAAACATTTCTTTTTCTCATGTGTTGCCTCTTCTTGGGAGGGAAAAAAAATTAACAGAGAAAAATTATTTTATTGTCAACAGATTATGGAGGGCACCTTGTGATGTACTTCCATAGAGTAGAATGCTAGCATAGAATGCAGTATAGCTAGACATTTAGCTACATGTCTTCTAAAACTATACAGATTTAGAATGACATGAAAGTGAGTAAATGATGAAAGAATTTTCACAAAAAGTAAAGCTGTATTTCGATAGTCTATTTCAGACATTCTACTAAATATAAGTAACTTTGCGATCATATGTCAGCTAACTCTCATTAATTTGCAACTACATAAAATGTTAGTAGTAGTGCTGTCAAATGATTAATCACAATTAATCACATCCAAAATAAAAGTTTTGTTTACATAATATATGTGTTTGTACTGTGTATATTTTATTTCTCTCATGACAACTCTCTGAGTGATTGGCATGGCAATGTACATGACAATGTTAATGTATTTGGTCTTGGCGGAATAGATCTGCTATGCGGCTGCGGCTGTGGCTGCGGCAGAGCAAGTACCGAGACTTGCTACTGCCAATACATCCACAACATGCTGCTGTGAGCATGTAAGAAATACTGCTGCTGCACATATAACATACATGAAATAACCCCCCACAAAGCAGGAGACATAGAATGGACAATACAAGCCAAAAACAAGACAAAACATGCCCCAACAGCAGATAAATTGCCAAGACATATGTACTGCTGCTGCTCTGAAGAGCCATGTAAACCGCATGTATTACTGTCTATATGTGCCTGGGCTACCACACCGACTGGCTTAACGCTAGTGGCCTATGGCTATGTGTGCCTGGGCTACCACATTGATCAGCTTAACACTTGTGGCCTATTGGCTATGTGTGCTTAGGCTACCACACCGACCAGCTTAACACTAGTGGCCTATGACTATGTGAGCCTTGGCTACCTTGCCGACCGGCTTAAATCTAATTAGACGCACACTATGTGTAATGTTAATTACATTTTCTGTTTGACCCGTGGCCTAGTCCATAGTTGGAGAAATGGAGATGCACAGTGTTGCCAACTTAGTGACTTTGCAGACCCCTTTAGCGACTTTTTTCCCCTCTTCAAAAAAGCGCCTAGCGACAAATCTTTGGGGTTTGCCCAAACCTTATTTAGTTTCTGAGACTCGCCGGTAGTGCCGCGCGAGCGTGAGGTCTTGCTGTCCCAGCGCGCACCCCCCCCCCTCTCTCTGTGCGTCTGCATTGTTCAGCGAGCGACGGAGAGGAGCAGCGCTAAACACAGATATTATGTTTCTTCTCTAATTTTACATGCAAGTATAGCCGAAATCACAGCACAGCTATTGTCATTATCTTATGTGTATTTGATTTCATCAGACGACGGCTCAATTATCAGGATTTTTGTGCAGATTAAAATGTTGGAAGAGCTGGTTATGTAGACTTAATGGGTCGCGTTTCAGTCACTATTTTATATTCATTCTGTTGTCTGACAACAGAAACAATAAAATATATCAATGAAAACAGTTTTATTGAGAATTGAGCTGCATCAAAATACAGTATGTGGGCACAGGGAGGCAAACAAATATAATAATAAATAATAAATGTACATTTTGCATGTTCAGAAGAAGTGAGCTGCCCTGTCGTGCAAAAATGTAAAAAACGTTTGTGTAAGTAAATTGCTTAGTGCAAAGAAAGAGAAGTAATGGGAACCTGGTAAAATATGTTATTTTTATATATTAAATATATTAATATACAAATAATATGAAAATATATACATGTAAGTACATGTAAATATTAAAAAAATATTTACTGTATCTGTTTGTATTTATATATACACATTATAAATATACAGTACACAAACATATATTATGTAAACAAAAACTTTTATTTTGGATGCAATTAATCGCGATTAATCGTTTGACAGCACTAGTTAGCAGATATTAAGTAGACAGTCTACTAATACTCTAATAATGGTGTAGTGTGGCCACATAAGACCAGGCACACATTGTGCGATTTTCGTCTGATTTTGAGCTGATTTCTTATTCGCATGATTTTTTTTTTTTTGAGTCGGGCCAAATTTCAGCTTTGTCATGTGTCGTGATTATATTGGCCATGTGCTTTCATGTTTTGTCTTGTGTAGCGTTCGGTTCGGGGTTCCCTCTGCCACGTGCTTTCGTGTTTTGTGTGAACATGCGGCTCATGCATGTTTGTGTCTTGTTTTGTTCAAGCACATGGCTTGTGATTTGTTTTGCTGGCCATGTGCTTGTGTTTTTGTTTTGTGTGAGCACATGGCTTTGTCTTGTTTGGTTCCATGTGCCATGTGCTCTCATGTCTATTGTCTTGACCCCGCCCTTCTTGTTACCTGATTAATGGTTAATTTGCCCCACCTGTCCTCCCTCGTTACCCCTCTTCATTTGCTCCCTATTTATTCTCCTTGTGTTTGCAGTCCTGTGCCAGTTCGTCATCATACCTATACTGGTATGTCCTGCCTTGCTTTGTCCTGCCAAACCTTTCCAGTTTTTGTTGCCAGTCGGTGTTCCCTTATGGGGTAGTTTTGGTTTGATTTGTTTTATTTTATTATTAATAAAGCCCATTCTTCTGCATAATTGAGTCCTCGCCTCATCCCTACACCCAACCGTGACTATTGAGAGATGGCAAGACACACAAAAAATGTTAGAATCCTCAGTAAAGAAAATTTTACCCATTGGGGCATTCCCAATGATCTTATTCATGACCACAATTCACTTAATACAATATGACCACAATGCAGCATACTCTGAACTCTGCAAGTCATGAGGAACCAGTACCGCCGCTCCCCATATGCAGAGTACGCAGTTTGCGTAGGGCACCAACTCCCAGGGGGGCACCATCCCAGTTGCTCAAAAACAACAACTTTATATTAAAAGTAACATATACATAAATAAAAAATCGAAACATGAACATTATATATATATATATATATATATATATATATATATATATACAGAGCTGGGTAGATTACTTACAAATGACAAAAATTGTAGTTAGTAAAGTAATCCGTTACATTACACATTTTATGTAATATAATTAGATTACTTTTAGATTACTTTTGATTTAACTCGTTTATCACATTGATTTAAATAGCATTATCTTGTACCATAATGATGTAAAAAATGCAAATAGTAAGATAACTTGTTCCATTCATTGTAATTTACAACATGAAGTGAATTAAAAATATTACATCAAGGTTTCCCAAACTAGGGTTCGTAAAGGAAATGCAGGGGGTTGTGAGTTTAATGAAAATCTGACAATTAATTAAATCATAAAAAATTTAAATGAAAATAAATCATTTTAAAACAAACTCCCGTTCAAGGAAAGTCTCTTCACTTGGCGGCCATATTTGCAACGCCTCCAGGCAGCTCTTAATGAATGGGGGAATCCTGAAATCTCAAAAACTGCTTGCTGAACTCATAATTAAATTATGTCAAATCGGCAACAAAAATATGAAATTAATTGCCCCACGAAAGTTGTTTCTTATGGTCAAATAGCGTTTAAAAAGCTTATTTTTCAGGCTAGATCAGCTTAAGACTGCGCATTGGCTGGTCTAGTCAGGGCTGCGTTCAGCCCCGTTTTTTTAAAACAGAAACATTGGTGCATTGAACACCCTGTTCTGATGACACAAGAGTTGCAACTATGGCAGCTGAGAAGGCCACTCTTTGTGTTCTTTTTGAAGAATTTTTGGAGCCTAATGAAATCGGTATAAATACATGTTTAATACTGCAAAATATTCTCAATGTTGCAGTCACAGCCCTTGCCGTCCATTCTTATGTAAAGCACTTAATTACCATTGTGTATGAAATTGAATATATAAATAAACTTGCCTTGCAATGAAGCTAAAAATATAACCAACTACATCATCATGTTGATATGCTGTATTGTTACTATAAAACTCTTATGACAAACATGTCTTCTAATATCTTCAATTGTTGCGTATACCGAGCTGCAGCGGACACATTTGTAAACAACTTTACTTGGACCCACTGTGCGAGCTGTCTCGCAAACCCCGTTGCACACCGCTTCCAGGAAACATGTTGTTCATCCCGGAAACCAGGTTTGAGCTTGAATGTGCCCCATGTTTCTATGGAAAATCATTTAGAAGGTGGGACTATTCCTCCATATTGCACATTACAGTTTCTCCCATTCATAAGTATAGGAGTGAACCGTCTTTGTATTTCTATAGACTTTGTTTTAAATAAAACACTTACTAAAAAATATGAAATATTTTTGTTTACCTGCATGCCATGTGATCACTAATCAACATCAACAAATGTGATACTTAATTACTGAAATATTTATTTTAAAATCTCAGGGGTACTTAAAGCAAATATAGGCTATTTGGTGAATGAGGTTTAGATGAAAAAAAGTTTTGTAATGCCCGCATTACATGTAACTAATAAATAACGTGAATATGTGCATTTTAATTAGTTATAATTAATAATACATGGTTAAAAAAACTTACAGAGTAATAATTCAAATAAAAATGAATGTGTTCATCAGTAGTTGATGCAATGTTGAAACCCTTCTTAAACCTGAAATGATTTTTGTAAATCCAGTGGTCAAATGCTGTTGCCACCTGACTAATGACCGATCTTTGTGTGAATGTCCACAAAACTGGACTATATATACATATATAATATGGGTCCCACTTTATATTAGGTAGCCTTAACTACTATGTACTTAAATTTAAATTAATCATTTGATACAATGTACTTATTGTGTACATACATGTTCTTATATTGTTAATAATACCTTTATGTAATTATATCTGTAATTAATTTCTGTAATTACATTTATAATTACACTGTTGACCCATCCCTTACACCTTAACCCACTCTTAAACCTACCTATACCACTTAACCTGTCCCTAACTTTACCCATATCCCACCGCAATAGCAGCAGAAGTGTTTTGCAATACAATTTAAACACAATAAGTACATTGTACTTATATTTTGATGTAAGTACATAGTAATTAAGGCCACCTAATATAAAGTGTGACCATAATACGTATATAATCAGTAGGCTATTTTAGCAAAGGAAAATTTAAAAATGAAAAAGAAATTAGGGAGAATCAATGAATTATGAATAATTTATTGCTATTGTGTGATTAATATGTAATCATGTAATCCATAAAAAGGTAACTGTAGTCTGATTACAGTACTTAATTTTTGGAATCTGATTACGTAATCCAGATTACATGTAATCAGTTACTACCCAGCTCTGTGTATATATATATATATATATATATATATATATATATATATATATATATATATATATATATATATTGTTGCGGGTGAATGAGCACACAGACGCTGAAATGCAATAATTGCCCCCGAGGGTGATTTATTGACACACACTGATCACACGTGCTCAGATGAAGGGTGTTCGGTGCAGTAATCCACTCTGTGCTCGTGGGGTGAAGTATAGTGCGAAGTGTCACTCTTCTGGGGTGCAATCTGATTCTGTGGGGAATGAGAAGAAACAAGCATTAGTTCTGGCTGGAGCCCCGTTGCGCCTCTCCACCCGTGCCTCTTCTCCTGGCTTTTATGGTTGAGGGGAACGAGCTCCAGGTGCACCACTCATCACACACAGGTGTTGGTGTTGTGTGATCAGTGTGGGAGGACTGCTCCTAAGCCGGTGCCGGAGGCGTCGGTATACAACGTGAAGGGGCAGCTGAAGCCTGGTGCATGCAGAACCGGGGAGGACGTGAGGGCCGTCTTGAGGGCCTGGAAGGTGGCTTCTGCTTTTCCGGCTGCCCCTTCCTGGTAAGGTCTGACAGGGGGCAGGCTATAGAGGAGAAGTTGGGGATGAAACATCTATAGTAGCCCACCAACCCCAAGAAGGCTCGTACCTGCGTCTTGTTGACGGGACGTGGGAACTTCTTCACCGCCTCGACCTTCTTTTCCTGGGGCATGATGAGCCCTCTTCCGATTTTGTAGCCTAGGTACCTTGCTTTGGTGAGGCCGAGGTGGCACTTCTTGGGGTTGGCAGTGAGGCCAGCCCGCCGAAGCTCTGTCAACACCCTCCGTAGACGCTCTAGGTGAGTCTCCCAGCACTCCGAGTGGATGATGACTTCATCCAGATAAGCGGCCGCGTAGGCTTGGTGTGGCCGGAGCAATATGTCCATCAACCGTTGAAATGTGGCAGGTGCCCCGTGCAGGCCGAAGGGTAGCACCCGGTAATGCCAGTGGCCATTGGGGGTGCTAAAGGCTGTCTTTTCCCGGGAGCTCTGGGACAGGGGCACCTGCCAATACCCTTTGGTGAGGTCTAGGGTGCTGATGTATCAAGCTTTGCCCAGCCGGTCCAAGAGCTCATCCACCCGCGGCATGGGATATCCATCGAAGGTGGAGACTGCATTGAGCTTCCTGAAGTCGTTACAAAAACGGAGGGTGTTGTCCGGTTTTGGTACCATCACTATGGGGCTGGCCCAGGGGCTACGGGAGGGCTCGATGATTCCCAGTTGGAGCATCTTCTTTACCTCTTCCTCTATAGCTGGCCGGCAAGCTTCTGGTATCCGGTAGGGTCGCTGCCGTATTACGACTCCTGGGGGTGTGCGGATTTCGTGCTCTATGATGGTGGTTTTAACCTGGGTCTCACTGAACACATCCTTAAACTGACTGACCAGGGCCTCGAGTTCCGTCTTCTGGGTCGCCAACAGCTGCGGATCCAGGTCTACCACTGGATGGTCTGTTTGGGCGAGCGCAGCGAGTTGCTCGGGCCGGGGAACCCACTTCTTGAGCAAGTTGACGTGGTAGATTTGTTCCGCTCGTCGGCGGCCGGGTTCCCACAGACGGTACGTAACGGGTCCCATTCGTTCCACCACTGTGTAGGGCCCTTGCCAGGTCGCTAGGAACTTACACGCAGCTGTCGGGACCAGAACCATCACCCGATCTCCCGTCTGGAACTCCCGTACTTGGGCAGGCCAGTCGTAGAGGCATTGTTGGGCGCGCTGGGCTGTGACGAGGTGTTCTCGGACGAGGGGCATGACTCGGTCAATTCGTTCCCTCGTTTCCCATACGTGCTCGACAAGGCTGCGATGTGGGGCTGGTTGATTCTCCCAAGCTTCCCGAGCGACGTCCAGAAGGCCTCGAGGTTGTCTTCCAAACAGCAGTTCAAAGGGTGTGAACCCTGTGGAGGCTTGTGGTACCTATTTTTTGCATTTGCCGCCCGAAGAGGAAGGGCTTCTGGGTACCGGGTGGCGTAGTCCACGATGACCAGGATGTGCTCATGACCCCGGGCAGACTTCGGCAGCGGCCCCACCAGGTCCATCCCGATCCACTCAAAGGGCACATCGATGACGGGTAGTGGAATGAGAGGGCTGGGGGGAGGACGTCGAGGAGCCGTCTGCTGGCAGGTAGGGCAACTACGGCAGAACCGTTTCACTTCTGCATCTAGTCCTGGCCAGTGAAAATGGTCCCGGATGCGTTGGATGGTGTTTTCTACTCCGAGGTGTCCCGCCATCGGATAGGCATGGGCCAGCTCCATGACGGTCTCCGTCTGAGTTTTGGGCACGACCAAGAGGAACTTTTCCTCCCCCCGCCTATGGGCGACACAGTACAGCAGACCATTTTTTATTTCAAAATGAGGGAGCGGGTGTGGGCCCGGCAATCTGTCTACCTCATCGACTCGGCACACTTGTCCCCAGCAGTGGCGCAGGTGATCGTCCTCTCGTTGTTCCCTGCCGAACGACCCCCCGGTCGTGACCTGTTGAAACACATCGAGGTAGACAGACGGAATGTTAGTAGGTTGACACTCACCCTCCCTCTCGCTGTCCGTGGCTAGGAAGGCCAGTCGCTGGTTAGGCGGTCCCCGATGTTTCCTCCATGGCCGGTCCCGGATGGAAGTGGCAGGTCTTCTGGGGGTGCGGAGGAGCTTTTCGAACCCCCGGCCAGTCGCGTCCCAGGAGCAGAGGTACCGGAAGGTCTCGCACAATGCCCACCTCGATGGCCCAGGTCCCGGGCTCAGCTGAGATACGAACCGTACGGGCCGGTACATAGCGGGTATCTCCGTGCACGCACGTAAGTGGCAGCTCTGACTTCTGTTCAGGCCTCGGCTTTACCAGGGTAGGTTGCGCTAGGGTGACTGTACTACCAGAATCCAACAAGGCCTGAACTGGTTTGCCCTCCAGCTTCACCATCCTGATGGGGCCAGGGGGAGGTCCTTCTTTGTGCAGAATGCACCCGGCCATCCAGGCTCGGGCTGTCGGCGCTGGGGGCTCGGTGGGCATTGGCTCATCGACGAGGTCGAGGCCCACCGGTCTGCTGACTGGTCGCGGTGCACCTTCGAGCGGACGCCGCTCCATCACCCTGCGGGGCGCCAGGCTCACTCTCTCCCCGGGGTCGCGAGCGTTCGTTGCCTCCACCAGCTCGACATCTTCAACAAGACTGGCGATGTCACGTGGATTCGTCATACTGGGCGTCTCAGCGGACGGGGCAGCGCCAGTAAGACACGGTGAGGTGAGGAACGGTGAGGAGCCACAGGTGAGCCAATCGGACGAGCTGCGCAGCTTGAGCTCTAATAGTCTTCCGTTCATCGTAGGTCCATTGGAAGAACTACTGTGCCGCACACAAGGGAGACAGACCCACCCTGGCAAGAATTTCGGCTTTGAGCTTATCATATTTTTCATTCCTGGGCGCTTGTAGGGAATAATAGGCCCGCTGAGCTTCCCCGGTGAGGAAGGGGGCAAGAATGCGGGCCCACTCTTCCGGTACCCACCCCTCCCGGGTTGCGATAACCTCAAAGGTATGAAGGTAGGCTTCGATGTCATCGTGCTCGGTTAGTTGGACGAGGCATTGGTGGGCCTTGACGGACGAGTCCAGGAGGGGCACCTGCCCCACCCCGCTGGCCTGCAGTTTGTCGACGACCCGGTCAGTATATTCTTGTCTAGCTGCCAGTCGTTCTGTAAACTGTTGCTGGCGGACCGCGAGCTCAGCCAGGTGGCGAATGACTTCTTTCATTATTCGTAGAGAGGGAAAGAGTGAGAGCGGTTCTCCTTGGTGAAACAGAAAGAGTGTTAGCAAATCCTGGCGATAATAGTCTGTGTCTCAATTCACCTACAATGCCCGCATTCTCCACCATATGTCGCAGGTGAATGAGCACACAGACGCTGAAATGCAATAATTGCCCCCGAGGGTGATTTATTGACACACACTGATCACACGTGCTCAGATGAAGGGTGTTCGGTGCAGTAATCCACTCGGTGCTCGTGGGGTGAAGTATAGTGTGAAGTGTCACTCTTCTGGGGTGCAATCTGATTCTGTGGGGAATGAGAAGAAACAAGCATTAGTTCCGGCTGGAGCCCCGTTGCGCCTCTCCACCCGTGCCTCTTCTCCTGGCTTTTATGGTTGAGGGGAACGAGAAAGAAAAAGAAAAAGAAATAAAGATGAAAACCGTGCATCACTTTCAAGTACATTCATAATCCTGTGAAACTTTTTTGGCTGTTGACGTTAACAACGTGTTTTAATGTCAGTAATAATTTCACCGCCACCAACGCAATATTACCTTACGAAAATTAGCCATGGTTTTACTGTGAATAAAACCAAAAATCATGGTTACTGTAGCCATGGTATGGTAACCACAAATTAACCATGGTTTTGTTACTTCAAATAATAGTTTACAAAGAAGTATTAGGATAATATACAGTGCCCTCCATAAGTATTGGAACAGTAAAGACAAAATTGTTCTGTTGGCTGTGGAGTCAAGACATTTGCAAACATGATGAAAAGATGAATATGAGACAAAACTACAGAATGTCACATTTTATTATTAGCTGTTTCAACACATACATGTTTTGCCAAATAAAAAGGACAGCACTTTTAGAGTTCATCCCACCATTTGATGCGAGCATAAGTATTGGGACAGATGAACTTAAGGCAGATGTAAAAGATTAAAAGCTATTATTTTGTTGCAGATCCCTTGCGTACAATCACTGCAGTGAGTCTGCGTCTCATAGACATCATCAGACTCTTGGTCTTATCCTTTGAAATGCTTTTCCCAGCCTTTAATACAGCCAATTCCAACTGTTGCTTGTTTTGGGGAGTTTCTGCCTTTAGTCTCCTCTTCTTCTGGTGAAATTCGGACTTAAATCTGGAGATTGATTTGAGTAATCTAAGACTTTACATTTTTTTGCCCTGATAAACTCCTTGACTGAACTGGCAGGGTGTTTTGGGTCATTGTCCTGATGCAATATGAAGCACTTCCCAGTGAATCTGGTGGCATTTTCTTGAATATTGGTAGGCAAGATAGTTTTTTACCCTTCCAAATTCATTCTGCTACTGTCATCATACGTAAAGTTGAGAGGGCCTGTTTCAGAGGCAGCCATGCATGCCCATGCCATGACACCACCTCCACCATGCTTTACAGATGAGGCTGTATGCTTGGGATCATTGCAGTTCCCTTTTTTCTCCACATTTTTGCTTTCCCATCACTTAGATAAAGGTTCATCTTTGTCTCATCGGTCCATAAACACAGTTCCAAAACTCTTCTGGCTCACCTGGAGCTGGTCAGAGGTTTGTATCCTGCTGTGTAGCATATGTAATTCTGTGTCAAAGTCTCCTGAGGACAGTAAATTGTCAGAGCATCACCCCAGCTTTCTGGAAGTTGTTGGTGATTTTACAGACACGTCTTTTAGGATTCATTTTCACAGCTTTTCTGATTTGTCTGTCATCAACTACTGTTGTTTTCTCAGCTGATCAGGTAGTTGTTGGTTGCTGGTGGTTTCCATACTCTTGATTTCCCCATGCCCTTTGTTTTTGCTAGAGCTCTAACTGACTTCCTCTTTTCTTTTAGCATCCAAATTGCTTGCTTTTCTCTCAAAGTCAGCTCCCTCATCTTCATCCTGATTTGTGTGTGTCATCATCAAATGCAAGATTCAGAATGCAGAAGTAATGGATATAACTGATACAACACATTCCCTGCTTTTAATATCTGAAGAATTAATGCAACAAGACACAGCTGATCACTTAGAAAGACCTGTGAGGCAACTGTTCCAATACTTATGCTCACATCAGATAGAGGGATGAAACTCTAAAAGTGCTAAACTTCTTCGCTGGTAAAACATCCATGTGTTGAATCACCCAATAATAAAATGTGACATTCTGCAGTTTTGTCTCATATTCATCTTTTAATCATATTTGTAAATGTCTTGACTCCACTTTTTGTGGTTATAAAAACAGACCTAAGCCAACAGCTTTTAAAATGACTTAAAATGCATTATAAAACAAATGAGGCAATAATGATTGGATAATTAATAATTATATGGTTTCATTGAATAACACTGCTGCTTTTACACTTCATTGTTTAATATTGACCAAACATTTAGGCTAATTCAAATATCCACTTAATCTTTATTTTTTGGCAACCTTTTTGCAATAGAAATGCTACAGCCTATATAATTTCTTCAACAAAAAGATGTGGACATCACAACCCACAACCCATTACAAAAATTAATCATGGTTTTATCATAGTAAAAATGCTTAATTTTCTTTTGCGTGATTTCTGAATGCTTGAGACTATAAAATCAATCAGACAAATGGATTAATAAAATAGTAGCCATAGGTAACCGTCTAGACTATAGCTACAGTTGTAATGTGTAAATAATATAATTTAATTACAATTTATTTACTTTTATATTTTATTAAAGTTCTATTTTGACCCCAATAGTAGGTGTTTTTTTTTTTTTTTAGTTACTTAGTTACCACCCTCAAACAAATCTTATAGAAAGGAAAAATCAGACATTAAAACTGGAGGTTTTTAGTAGATAGTGGATTTTACCGATACTGATAGCTTGGTTGGGCCACAATGGCCGATAACTGATTAATTGATAGTTTTTATAATGGATACTGTATATGAAAACTAAAATAGTGCTGAACTTTATTACACACACACAAAGTACAGAACCATACTTTTAATATGGAATAAAAATATTCATATTAAACATTAATTATAAATTGATCATTAATGATTGCTTCCATTGTTCTCATTTCTAAGTTGCTTTGGATAAAAGCGTCTGCTAAATGACTAAATGTAAATGTTGTTATGTTATGTTATGTTATGATATATGGCAAGTTCATAGTTCATTAATGTTAACAAATGAAGCTTTAAAATTTTAAAATATATGGAATCTTATTGTAAAGTGCTACCATTTCATATAAATGCAAACGATATTTAAGTATTACATTTAAGAAATTACATGCAATATATATATTGTATACTCTCACACTTTGTTTGCTTAAATTTTAGAACACTTCATAATTATCTAATAAACATCATAAAATATTTTGGTCGCAAAAAGTGCAGTGTCGTGTTGCGTCTAGGACAACTTACAGGTGTAACACACACCAGACATGTCACGTTCAATTCAAGCGGCAGTCCAAAACAGTATATTGTCAAACAGGCAAAGGTTCACTTCAGAAATTAATAAAGAGACAGATGAGTTTAAAGTAAGTGCAATCTATATTACAGCTGTCTATGTGAAGCATGCAGACTATATTAGAGCACAGAAAAACAAAGGATTCGCTGAAAAATGCACAATACACAATCTTCCAGCCTAGGATGAAATCATTATGTACATTAACACTGATTTGGGACAAATATAATTTAAAGTCCGTGTAAAGTGATATTAAAATATGTGTTCTGAGTTTGTCACACAACAGAAAAATGTGTTATTAACCACCCAGCCAAATTGATAAAATAAGTTATCAAAATCTTTGAAAAATAAGCAGGACTCTCTGCTCTCAAATGCAGGGGGCGTGTCTGCTGTCGGCGCTGAAAACATGCCCACTCGCGGGAAAGCCGCCATGGTTCTGTTGATTTGTGCTACCCTGTCAGATTTTGCTACCTCCCATTAAAACAGTAGGTAGTACAATTCGATAACGAAAAATGCTACCTGTCAAATTATGATTTATTAATGTCTACACCTACCACAACCCTAAAAACCTACCCTTACAGTAATGCAAATACTGTAATTGTGTGTTATATTCGCGGTTGTGGCTAGGGATACAGCTACCGGAAACCAACAATAAATATTTTTTTCTACCTATTAGATTGTGTTTTATTAATGTCTACACCTACCCCAACCCTAAACCTACCCATACAATAATGCAGATACATTAAATATTGTTGTTCAGCATGAGAAAAAAGACGCAATATTGATGTGCGCATACTCAGTAAGCCCTGGTAGGAAAATCTGACGGGTAGGATAAAATGTCAGGACACCATCTCTCTCAACTGTCAAATACCGCTACAACCTGAATGGATGCTACTGATGCTACCTCTAGTAGCTTAATTGGATTTATACAGCCATACATGTTTGAGCGTGCAAGTGTGACGGCGCGAGGAGAACAGAGGACTCAAAGGCAGAGGATAGATTCGAGCACAAGGTTTATTACCAAAGGTGAACAAAACAAATAAAACTGTAACAAAACTCAGCGAGCAAGTCTCTGGGGTAATCCAGCTACGGTCGGCAGTGAGATGCGGACCCATGAGCGGATCACTGCCCAAGACCCAGCGCTCGCACAGGGCCAACCACTAAAGAGTGGAGTGAGGCAGAGAGTGGCAGTCCTTCTCTCTATGCGTCCTGGGGTGCAAACAGACAGACGTGAGTGTACACCAAAACACAGAACACAAAACAATCTACTAACAACAGGAGCTAGTCAGGAGAGAAATATAAAGGAAAGGGTAATGAGCAACAGGTGGAATAGAAGCAGCTCGTGACATGCGCAGCCCCACCGCCAGATCAGCGCTGATTGCACCTGTCACGAGCCGCTGAAAAGGACATGGTCACACAGACAGCAGAGGGAGCCAGGGAGGCACCCTGGCCCGTGACAGTACCCCTCCCCTCCTGGCGTCCCCGGAGGACTCACCATGACGCCGATAGAACTGGTCGATGAGAGCGCGATCCAGAATGTCGCGAGCCGGAACCCAGCATCTCTCCTCCGGACCATAACCCTCCCAGTCTACCAGGTATTGGTGACCTCTACCCCTGCGCCTCACATCGATTAGCCGGCGTACCGTATAAGCTGGCGACCCCTCGATGAGTCTAGGAGGCGGGGGGGCAGAGGTCTGGGGCTGAAGGGGGGAGCGAATGACGGGCTTAATCTTAGATACGTGAAAAACCGGGTGAATATTCTTAAAAGGGGGGGTTAATTTGAGCCGCACCGACACCGGACTGAGCACCTTAGAAATGATGAACAGTCCAACGAATTTGGGTCCCAGTTTACGTGAGGGGAGTCTGAAGTGGAGGTCCTGAGAAGACAACCAGACCTTCTGACCGCACACGTAAAGTGGGGGCTTAGTACGGTGACGGTCCGCTGACGCCTTGTTCCTCTCGCCAGTCCGGGTGAGGGCTTCTCTGGCGATCCTCCAAGTACGGAGGCATCTCTGAATAAACGCATGCGCGGACGGAACAACAGCGTCGGACTCTTGGGAGGGGAATAATGGTGGCTGGTAGCCTAAACAGCACTGGAAGGGAGACAAACCCGTAGACGAGACCGGGAGGGAGTTATGTGCGTACTCTACCATGGTTAATCTGGAACTCCAAGATGACGGTTCGGCAGACGCCACGCAGCGCAGAACCCTCTCCAAGTCCTGGTTAGCACGCTCGGCCTGCCCGTTAGTCTGCGGGTGATAACCTGAGGATAAGCTCGCAGTCGCCCCCAGCTGTCGACAGAACTCTGTCCAAAACCTAGACACAAACTGGGGACCCCTGTCAGAAACCACGTTTACCGGGAGGCCATGAATACGGAAAACGTGATCCAAGACAACAGTCGCTGTCTCCCTCGCTGAAGGTAATTTGGGGAGGGAAATGAAATGAGCCGCCTTAGAGAACCTGTCCACCACAGTGAGGACTACCGTCATGCCACTAGACGGGGGTAGGCCAGTGACAAAGTCCATCGCTATGTGTGACCAGGGCGCGAAGGGACCGACAGTGGCTGGAGTAGCCCTGCTGGGGGTCGATTGGAGCCCTTCCCCGCAGCACAAACCGGACAGGCCGACACGAACAAACGGGCATCCCGCGCCACGGACGGCCACCAAAACCGCTGCTTGATCAACATGCAGGTACGAGTCGCTCCTGGGTGGCAAGCTAGTTCGGACGAGTGGCCCCACTGTAGGACGCTAGTTCGGACTGACTCGGGCACAAACAACAGACCCTCTGGGCATCCCGCGGGAATAGCAGTGCCGCGTAACGCCGTGCGGACCTTGGACTCCACCGTTCGGGAGGCAGAATGGGCACAGGGAGGGTGGGAGTAGCCTCAGTCTCAAAGATCCGCGACAACGCATCGGGTTTACCATTCTTGGACCCCGGGCGGTAAGAGATGGTAAACCTAAACCGCCCGAAAAACAATGCCCAGCGAGCCTGCCGAGAATTTAGTCTCCTGGCGGTGCGGATGTATTCGAGGTTCTTGTGGTCAGTCCAAGCGATAAAAGGAACCCCGTGCCCTCTAACCAGTGACGCCACTCCTCCAGGGCCAGCTTGACAGCAAGTAACTCCCTATTCCCGATGTCGTAATTCCGTTCGGGGGTTAAGCGATGAGAAAAGAAGGCGCAGGGATGTATTCTCTCGTCCGAGGGTGATCTTTGGGATAAAATAGCCCCAACCCCACCTCTGAGGCATCCACCTCCACAATGAACTGACGAGACGGGTCTGGTGTGGTTAAAATTAGAGCCGAAATAAAGTGACTCTTAAGACTTTCGAATGCAGCCTGAGCCTGCGGCGACCAACTGTAACGTGTCCTAGTGGAGGTGAGATTCGTCAGAGGAAGGCGACCTGACTAAAGTTCGAATGAACCGCCTGTAAAATTGGCAAACCCCAGAAATCGCTGGACCGCCCTGCGACTATCTGGGGTGGGCCAATCAGCAACTGCTTTCACTTTGGCAGGGTCCATACGGATACCCTCGGGAGACAGGATAAATCCCAGGAACGGAACCGACCGTGCGTGAAACTCGCACTTCTCCACCTTGGCAAATAAGCGATTCTCAAGCAGCCGCTGAAGCACTCGCCTGACATGCTGGACATGATCGCGCTCGTTCTGGGAGAAGATCAGGATATCGTCGAGGTAAACAAAAACAAACCGGTCGACCATGTCTCTGAGCACGTCATTGACGAGTGCCTGGAAGACCGCCGGGGAGTTGGAAAGCCCAAACGGCATGACCAAATACTCAAAGTGCCCCGTAGGGGTGTTAAAGGCGGTCTTCCATTCGTCCCCCTCTCTAATCCGAACTAAGTGATATGCGTTGCGGAGGTCCAACTTCGTGAAGATGGTTGCCCCCTGCAAGAGCTCGAAGGCGGATGACATCAATGGCAAAGGATAACGATTCTTCACCGTGATGTCATTCAACCCCCGATAGTCTATGCAGGCGCAGCGAACCATCCTTCTTCCCACGAAGAAGAACCCCGCCCCAGCCGGAGAGGAGGAGGGTCGAATAATGCCTGCTACCTGAGAATCGTGAATATATTTCTCCATGGCCTCCCTCTCAGGCCTGGACAGAGAGTAAAGGCGTCCCTTGGGCGGAGAAGCGCCAGGCAACAGGTCTATCGCACAGTCATACGGGCGGTGCGGGGACAGGGATGAAGCTCAGGACTTACTGAAAACCGCTCTCAAGTCATGGTAAGCCTCCGGTACATCCGCCAGGTTCACCGGCTCCTCCTGCAACCCAGAACAAGACATTATAGGAGAAAATGCAGCACCCAAACATTGAGCTAAACAAAAAGGGCTCCAAGCCAACACGGAGTTAAGAGCCCAGTCAATATGGGGGTTGTGCTTAACCAGCCAGGTGTGTCCCAAAACCACAGGAGCGGTGGGTGAATGGATGAGGAGAAAACGAATCTCCTCAACATGATTGCCGGAAAGTGTGAGTGTGACAAACTTAGTGGCATGAGTAATCCTGGTGAGAAGGGTGCCACAAAGTGTTCTAGCCGATATAGGCTCGGCCAGGGCAACAGATGGAAGTCCCAAGCGTGTGGCCAGCCCAGAATCCATGAAATCGCCCTCCGCTCCAGAGTCAATCAAAGTCAAAACCTGATGAGCAACTCCATTGAACAGTAACGAGGCTTGGAACTCACAACGACCACCAGAGGGCAGTTGATTACTGGTGACACTCACCGTTTGTGCTCCCTTGTGCGGTGAGCGCCGCCTCACTGCCGGGCACGACGCTGCCACGTGACCTCCCTCCCCGCAGTAGAGGCACAGTTGGTTGTCCAGGCGATAACGCCGCTCTCTTAGGGTCAACCGTGCTCTCCCGACCTGCATTGGCTCCTCCTCGGAAACAACTAGATGCTGGGGAGGCGCGTCACTCGCCGCTCCTGACGCGGCTCTAGTGACGAGCTCAGGGTAAAACACGCTCCTCCGATGGCGAGCGGAGGAAATCCGGTTCTCCACTCGGATGGCGAGGTCGATGAGCCCATCCAGGCTCGAGGGTAATTCAAGGGAATAAATCTCATCCTTGATGTGCTCGGCCAGACCGTGGAGAAAGTGATCCCAAAGAGCCTTGTCGTTCCAGCCACAGGACGCCGCGAGCGTACGAAACTCGATCGAGTAACTGGAAACAGAACCCTCTCTCTGCCGTAGCAGCGCCAGGGCTCGTGCCGCCTCAGTTCCTTGAACCGAGCGATCAAACACCTTGCGCAGCTCCCCCGAGAAACTCTCAAAGGAGGAACAGCAGCTCCGCTCGTTATCCCACATGGCCGTTCCCCATTCTCTCGCTTGCCCCACCAAGAGCGTGATGGTGAAAGCTACCTTAGACCGCTCCGTAGGAAAGCAGGACGGCTGCAGCGAGAAAATCAGAGAGCATTGGGACAAAAAGGAGCGACATGTGTTAGGCTCACCCGAGTAAGGGGCAGGAGGATTGAGCCGTGGTTCAGCACGACGGTTACTCGTTCCATCGGGATCAGGAGGAGGGGTTGCCGTAGGAGCAGCGGGAGGGCTGGTGTGCATCTGATCCAACCGTTCAACCAGCTGGTTGAGCTGGAGAGATCTCAGAGTAAGCGCGGCAGGAAGCCGCGATCTCCTCCTGATGACGACCCAGAAGAACGCCCTGCTGCATAAGGGCTCGGCGCAAATCATCCTCCTCTGCTGTGTCCATAATGTGGTTAGTAGATTCTGTGACGGCGCGAGGAGAACAGAGGACTCAAAGGCAGAGGATAGATTCGAGCACAAGGTTTATTACCAAAGGTGAACAAAACAAATAAAACTGTAACAAAACTCAGCGAGCAAGTCTCTGGGGTAATCCAGCTACGGTCGGCAGTGAGATGCGGACCCAGCGGATCACTGCCCAAGACCCAGCGCCGCACAGGGCCAACCACTAAAGAGTGGAGTGAGGCAGAGAGTGGCAGTCCTTCTCTCTATGCGTCCTGGGGTGCAAACAGACAGACGTGAGTGTACACCAAACCACAGAACACAAAACAATCTACTAACAACAGGAGCTAGTCAGGAGAGAAATATAAAGGAAAGGGTAATGAGCAACAGGTGGAATAGAAGCAGCTCGTGACATGCGCAGCCCCACCGCCAGATCAGCGCTGATTGCACCTGTCACGAGCCGCTGAAAAGGACATGGTCACACAGACAGCAGAGGGAGCCAGGGAGGCACCCTGGCCCGTGACAGCAAGTTCGTTACTTAATTGTAGACGCGCGTCAGCGCTGCAGTGAGTTGAAACCTTCTCGTCTTCAAGGCGAGCGCGGCTCATGGTTGCTTAGCAACGGCAAACATCAGAGAGCACAAGCTTCCGTGCGCTTTGAAAGAAGAGAAAGCGGTACAGCTCGCGTTTTTAGACCCGGGTATCCACCCTAGAACCGTCCCTGCCTATAATCTGTATATCTAACATCACAGACATTCAAAAAGACAAACTAAGAACTTGACCTCTCAACATAGTTATTATAGTGTTAGGGCGGGGCCACGCTCGGTGGCTCCATTGCGTCATCAAGCCACCGTTTTAGCCCCGCCCAAAAAATCCTGAACACAGAATTGGTGAAAAACTGTTTAACGGTTTAACTCCACAATTCAGTACTACATAGTTCAGAGTCTTTGTAATGTGTTTCAGCAATACATTTCTAACATTTGTAATGTGTTTAGAAACAATTCTCAGAATTCTCTTTACACAGACTTTAATGGAAAACTGTGTGAATGGTGCTCTGTGGTGTTGGCGGGATTTCTGTCAGCTGCATGAACACTTCAGTGTGCTTTCTCACGTCACTAGCTTTATACAGTATATGCAGCTTTGCTGGCTAACAAATATTAATGTCTCCAGCTGGACATAAACTTATGCAAATAGATGGTAACAATCATGACGTTATACATTTGGGCTGTGCTTGCATGTGTTTTAGTCACACTGTTTTAACCACTTGTGGTGCTGCTACTGTTAGCCATCTAGTCAACAAATGAATTACTGTGTAGTCATATGAAAACATGTACTATACAGAATACTGTATGTGCACCCTTTCTGTTTTAAATCTGCATCTGAAATGTCCCGCTCTGTGCAGCGCACAGCCTCACGTGTCAAAACAAACAGCACAAAGTGTCAGTAATTCAGCCTGTAGAGGCCAATCTCATACTGTATAATGACAGCAGACCCTTCTTAGCTACTTCAGCAAAGGACATAACCCAGAAAAACTAATGGCCGATTTTGCCAATTGCCAATAGCTGATAGTTCCAGCAATCCACTATCGGTGCCGATAAATCTGCAAAACTGATCGACCGGTCGACCTCTATTAAAAACCATAATTGCATCATAGATTGGACAGCATTATCAAGCGTGGGATCATTGATTATGTGAGTTTTACTTTGCCATGAACACAGCCCAACAAGAAACCAATGGAAAAACACCAGTGGAGATCATGATAGATAGGAAGCTCAAGGGACCACTAGTAAGGCTGATCCACAGACCTCCTTCTTCAGACCAGTCTTGATACACCCTGTTAGTAAGGCAGAACATCATGGCAGAAGAGGTAAAGTGTAGAATGAGTGTGCGGCAGGCCAGACAGGTAGCATACTACAATTCCTGAAGTAAAGAAGCACACTTTCAACAGGACGATATTGTAAGGAGTAAAACACATGTGGTCTGTTGCATGAAGCTAGCTGAACAAACTCAGAGTAATCTGGCAATTTTGTCTCTAAAATTCTTTGACTGTAAACTGCTTTCATTTGAAGCAAGAGATGGAGGAGTGGCTTTATTGCATCAGATATGTGTCACTTTGCTAACAGCTGATTAGTCCAATTTGGGTTTGCGATCTCTAACCCAGAATAAAACCTGCTCCGGAGCAGGGTAGCTGTGTACTGTAAGTTACCATGGTGACAAAATCCACTCAAAACCAACCCTTCTTGATCCCAGAAACTCAGAGTTTGCTCAAACTAAACGCAAACTTACCTGGGTAAAAAACAAAACTGGCTTTGTGCAACAGGCCTGTGCTTCCTTCTGCATCAAACTAGTTTCCCACTAAGCTAGCGCCAAAGTCGGAGGGTCCAGCTGAAATAATTGGTAAAACAGGTTTAATAAATTTTGGATTTATAACCTTTGAGAACAGTTTAAGGGATAGTTCACCCAAAAATGAAAATTCTGTTAGGTACTCACCCTCAAATTGTTTTGCAGTGCATTTTGGGTTCCTGTTTTTTATAGCATTGTTGTGAGATTTTCTCATGAGAGTAAAGGTGTGCTAGGAAACTTCATTAGGGCCAATTAGATTGAGCTTAGAAGTGCTCATCTATTATCCTTTAGGAACTTCTCCTGAGACTTTCGTGTCACACAGTGAATGTTCATGCGTCACAAAAAAAACATGTTTTTATAATGTGTGTGTGTGTGTGTGTGTGTGTGTGTGTGTGTGTGTGTAGTCTAACAGTACACTCTGCTAAGGAGGAAAGAATTCTGACGACGATCTCCGAAAAAGAAGAGGACGTTGATACCAACCAAATGTAAGTTGTATTATAAATAATTACATGTCATGATACTGCAAAGAGGATTCACTTTTAAGAACTTTCCTCTTAGGAATTTTGAATGGGGTCATGACATGCCTTCTTTATTATTTTAATATGTTTCTTGAATGTTACTTTAATTTTTGAGTTTCTTGATTTGTTTTTTCTACAACCCACATTCTTCCTAGTCGTTGAAATTTTGATTTACTCCAATGACTGGAGTCTCTTGAATCCGTTTACCAAAATGTTTTTTCAGACTCCTTCACTGATTTGTTCAGTGACCATAATACATATTGGTGCCAATAGCTGGAGACAAATGAATGTTATGTAATAATAGATATAATGATTAGTTATATAATGAGCTAATCAATATTACCTCAATCACGTCACAACGAAAACAAAACAGGTTGACAATTATATGCTGTAATACCTTTCTAATAACCAAGAGTGATATTTAAGCTTACATAAATTAAACTCATAACTTATCTTTATGAAAAAAAAAAGCTGACACAGGCAACCATTAAACCTCCATAAAACGTTGTCCTTCCATTTGGTTGTGCATTTTCAAGCAAAATCCCTCTCAAAAGCCAGCTGAACTAACTGGACCTTCCATTTGTGAAGCATTGAGCATCCGTGGTTCATAAAAACATTGTGCAGAGATTAGAAAGAAATTGCACAGGTTGCTGTAGAAGGGCCTAAAGTCAGCAGTCAGTACACTGAGCATTGTTTGCAGAGCTTTGTGGTAATTGGAGAGAATGGATTTTGTAGCATAGAGGTCAAAAACAGGTTTTTCTTCCATTTAAAATAAAATAATGTATACATAACTATCAAATAAATGACATATAAAAAAGTGACATAAATATTATAGAAAAATATATAAAATATTATATTAAATTATAATATAAATATTATATTAAAAAATAAAATATTATATAATATTATTAAAAAGATTGTAAAAAAGATTTTAAAAAATCATTAAGCTGTCATTTATGTGTATTCATGAAGTCAAAAGGTAATCTAATAATGTGGTCTAAATTTAAATGTAAAAAAAAAAGAAATACATTTTAAGACATCTTGCCATACCAGGCTATTCGAACCAAATGTATTTACTCAGTATTAGGATATGACTACTTGTTTTTTATTACAGCCCGTGATAATTAATACATTACAAAAACTAAGAAGGGAGAAAACAAGAAGGGTAATGAGGGAAACACAGGTGGAACCACTGAAACAATAATGAGGTAACAAGATGGGCGGGGTGAGACAATACTGCCCTACAAAGGCAAAAGACCCAGTGTGAAACTGAGAAAAATGACTTTGAATTGTTTTTATTTGTCCAGCCAAATTAATTATAGGTAGGACACTGGAAAATTGGCAATTAGATGTTTTTGTAATGAAAATGATCTACATTAAAAAATTGTGAGCTCAAACTTGATTTTTACCCCTATTTTGAAGTTACTGTACTCTGCCTTTGCATTGTCTGCAAAAAGTAAGAAGTCACGCAAAAGGCATTAACTTCCACATTATCAATATTTGGTTGCATTTACAAAATCGTTATAGTAACACTTGTATAAAATATTGTGATCATGGACTGTCTCATAGGCTATTACATATAGTAATGCGACTGTATTCATTGTTTTTTTTTTTTTACCATAACAAGCAGACAAAAAGTTAAACGTGAGTGGATACCATTTTGCAACCAATTTATTTGCAAAGCTGAGTAACGTAAAATGATGCTAGACATAGCGTGACTGCTTTTATATTGACTTGAATGAAATAGCCTAACCAAAAAGAATGACTTGTGAATTGATGTGAATGCCAGCAAGCAAGAATAATGAGAGGGTGCTCGCTGAAGAGCCAAATGGGAGGAGCTGGCACACCAGCAGTGTTGCCAATTTAGCTATTTTGTAGCTAGATTTAGCTACTTCCCCACCCCTTTTGAGACTTTTTTCAAAAGTTTAGGGACAAATACAGCAACTTCTTGGACAAACCTTATCTAAGTTTTTATCTTGCCCACTGATCTATATTCATCTTTATATGGATCAGTGAATTTGCCATTATGACGTCATCTAGTGACATTTAGCTACCAGTTTTAGCTACTTTGAATTGAAAGCAGTTGGCAACACTGCACACCAGCTGAAGACTGTGACATATACTTGCCGAAGAATCTTTGATGGGTTAAGACCAGCTTTGTTTAGCTTTGCTAAAATGGTATTTGTCAGTGTCTGGGCATCACTCATTTGAGCAGTGGCTACGGTTAACAGTTGCTCCACTACTTCATAGGACACATTCTCATTCACAAACATAATGACAATTGATATATTTTTGCAGCCTGTAGGGTCGCGGCTACCTTTTGCTTTTAATGTGTAATAGGAGTCATCCACTTCTTTCACGATAGCCTCAATCACCACTTTACTTAGTAAACTTATGAGTTCATTTTAAAGGGGTCATATGATGCTATTTTTAAAGATCATTATTTTGTGCATTTGGTGTAACAGAATATGTTGACATGCTTTAATGTTCAAAAAACACATTATTTTTCAAATACTGTACATTATTGTTGGTCCTCTTTGTCCCGCCTCTCTCAAACGCATCATTTTCTACAAAGCCCCTCCTTCCGACAAGCACAGTCTGCTCAGATTTGCCAGCTGACCCAGTGCATTGTGATTGGCCAAACACCACAAGTGCACATCGGAAATGTAACTCCCCTTACCATAATCGCGAGCTTCAGCTTTCAAAGTAAATATAAAGACAGTTAAACTGCTGTGAACCAATATACTGTGACACATCCATTTTATTTCTCAATCGTTTACCTTCACCTAAGCCACTAGCAACTGGGTTTACAAGGATACTTGCAGAGACATGCATTTTGACATTTTGTTCATGTGCATCTGCGTGGCTATCACCGTGTCTACACCAGACGTGAGCGGTGTGACAAAATACTATAGAACCCATTATATGATGCTGTCCACTGGATGCGGCACGACACGACAAATGCCCGACAGTAAGCTGATGCCTTGTTTATGACGTACTGACACAAAGTTCAAAGGATTTGCAACCGTCGCTTTGTCGCGTCCAGTGTAGACAGACTTTAACTGTTGCGGCACACGGTATCTATGTGTGAACACAGAAAACGATCGTATACTAAACATCGCACATCCTGTGATGTGACTATCGCGGATGTGCACATCGTGATATCAATGCTGATACAATATATTGTAGAGCCCTAGTGCCTTGTGTTTGACCTATCAGACTGCGCCATCTCAAGTTTCATGAAAGAACTTTGGATTTGATTATAATTAAGCATGTATCCTCCGATTGTCCTGATGTCCACATTTTCATTTGATGCTGCAATTAGTCAATTAGTCATTATGTGCCACATCTGAAAAAACATTCGACAAGTCTAAATGCTTTTAAAAACATGTCGTCAAGATTATATTTTATGAGGATTACATGAACAGCCTATGAGGAGAGTAAAAAGCAGGCTTTCCTTTAAAAGTGCTTAAATCTAAAAAATACTCTTAAAAAGACACTCTACATCAGGGGTGCCCAACCCTGTTTCTGGAGATCTACCTTCCTGCAGAGTTCAGTTCCAACCCTAATCAAACACACCTGTCTGTAATTATCAAGTGCTCCATCAGATCGTAATTAGTTGGTTCAGTTGTGTTTTATCAGGGTTGGAGCTGAACTCTGCAGGAAGGTAGATCTCCAGAAACTGGGTTAGGCACCCCTGCTCTACATACTCACTAATTCAGATCAGTATTTTTATATATATATATATATATATATATATATATATATATATATATATAATTACTTAATAAAACTACATTATAAAAACTTTGTTTTCAAATACAGATTTTGTTTATTTAAATATGCAAATAATACATTTTTAACAAATATATTTTGAAGTGTAAAACATTTTTAGTAAGTACTGTAAATTCATACGTTTACAAAATAAATGTACAAAAATGTGTAAAAATATTAAATTCAAAACACAAAAGTGCACATACAACTAACATATTTTCAAGATGTACAGTGTATTCAAAACCAACAAATGTGTCTCAATTGATATTCATTCATATCAAAACATACACAAATGTGCAAATACAGTACATAAATAAAACAAACATAACATACAAACATATATCAATAAAAATGAATCAAACACAAGTTATACAGTTTTTTTTTTTCAACTGCATATACATAAAATCTTTACTTGTCACACAATTTCTGAAAGCTGACACTCAAATAGCAGAAGCACACACCAAATCTGCAAAACCATACACTAATTCCCAGCCTTTGACTCAGTTTTCAATTTCATAAAACACTTTTTGCAAAACACAACACACCATTCTCTATGTAACAATTTAACAGGAATTAATATTATGGCAAAGGTGTTTGCTTTTGAGATGTATTTGTGATATTTTGCAGAGCTTCATTTTGCAAGAGTAGTTGGGTAGTTGATGTCATACACATAGAAAAGTTTGCAACACAGATCCACTGCTTGTAGTAAGGTCTGCTGTTCATTGTCTCGCCGTTGAAAGTTCTTGGAATTAGTACAGCAATGCTGGTGTCATCCAGTAGTGTAAAACCTTCTTCATCCACTATCCATTATTTGATCCAAAATACAGCAATACAAATTTTTACTATTTAAAATAACTGTTTTCTATTTATTCCATTTAAATATATTTTAAAATATAATTTTTCCTGTGATCAATGCAGAATTTTTAGCATCATTACTCCAGTCACATGATCCTTCAGAAATCATTCTAATATTCTGATTTGCTGCTCAAAAACATTTATTATTATTATTATTATTATTATTATTATTATGTTGAAAACACCCGAGTAGAATTTTTTCAGGTTTTTGATGAATAGAAAGTTCAGAAGAACAGCATTTATCTGAAATATAAATATTTTGTAACATTATAATTGTCTTTAGCATTATTATTATTTTTATTTTAGCAATTTAATGCATTCTTGCTAAATAAAAGTATTAATAAAAAAATTATACTGACTCCAAATGGTATAAGTGTATAATGTTACAAAAGCTTTTTATTTAAGATAAATGCTGATCTTTGGATCTTTCTATTCATCAAATAATCCTGAAAAAATATTTTAAATATTGATAATAATAATAATAATAATAATAATAATAAATGTTTCTTGAACAGCATATAAGCATATTAGAATGATTTCTGAAAGATCACGTGACACTGAAAAATAGAAAGCAGTTATTTTAAATTGTCAAAATATTTCACAATATTGCTGCTTTTGCTGGATTTTGGATCAAATAAATGCAGGCTTGGTGAGAAGAAGAGACTTCTTTAAAAAAAAAAAAAAAAAACATTAAAAACCTTACTGTCCAAAAACTTTTGACTGGTAGTGTACATGTATCACTATTTGAAATAGTTTACTTTGAAATGTTTCAGTTAACTGGCAGAGAATCCACTGTTGCAGTTTTTCCTTCACAGAAGAATCCATTGTCTGAAACATAAGTATAAACACATTTAGTACAACACATTGAAAAAAAAACATGAAAATCTGTCATAGCTTCATAAGAGAAATGGCTGTAATTAGAGGCTGTTCTAATAGATGCATAACAATATTCAATATCATATGAATAAACCATAAAAACACTTTTAGTGTTATTAGTGCTGGTAGCTTTCCAAACACTGACACTGGTCCTGTTTTGACCAGCAGGCGTCACTGTTGTGTCACGTACACTTGTAAGCAGTGAATCATTTTGAGAAGCAATTGGTTTAATTGATTCGAAGCTTCGTTTCTCCCATCACGTCTTTCTTACGGGAGATTTGGATTATTTTTAGACTTTTTTTAACAGAGAATTTACCGAATTTGAGCGCTTCTCTCTGGACTAAGCTGGTCTGAGCTGCCGCTGCGCTAACGTTATATACTGGACCGACAACTTAAATGGTCCGTGCGGCACGGTTCAAATGAACGCCGCTGCATTTGCCATTTCCCATATATAAATGTGAAAATCACTAGTGCGACCAAACAAACTGTTGTCAGAACAGGTCTGCAACCCTCCATTAACTGTAAAATAATTTAAACCTGGCATAATCGTAGATGGTGATTTCAGTAGCATTAGTACGTTAGGCCTAACACAGGCTTATCATTATACATCTACTAACGTTACACATTATTAAAGTTGTGATACATCTCTAAACAGTTTCGCTTTTAATTACTTTATTACTGCTAGCAACAGAGTACATTTTAGAGTGCGTTTAACGTTTCATTATATGTTATAAGAGTTATATATCAAAAAACGATATTACTTACCTTATACTGACACAGCAGCAGCAGCTTCTTCTGTTGTCTGACTGTCAGTCACTTGTCGTCCGTTAAAATTTGAACCGTCACCGCGGGAACCAATTTGTGACCCAATATGTGTAACCCAAAAAAAAAATTTTTAAAAATAACCCATCGTTTTTTGCTGTGTAGTAAACAATTATCCCTGAACAGAGGGGCAGTGGAAGTCTACTGCATCCATATATGTATGTATATATATGTGACCCTGGACCACAAAACCAGTCTTAAGTCGCTGGGGTATATTTATAGCAATAGCCAAAAATACATTGTATGGATCAAAATTATCGATTTTTTTTAATGCCAAAAATCATTAGGAAATTAAGTAAAGATCATGTTCCATGAAGATATTTTGTAAATTTCTTACCGTAAATGTATCAAAACTTAATTTTTTATTAGGAATATGCATTGCTAAGAGCTTCATTTGGACAACTTTAAAGGCGATTTTCTCAATATTTAGATTTTGTTGCACCCTGAGATTCCAGATTTTCAAATAGTTGTATCTCAGCCAAATATTGTCCGTTCATAATAAACCATACATCAATGTAAAGCTTATTTATTCAGCTTCGAAAAATTTAAGACTGGTTTTGTCGTCCAGGGTCACATATACATATATAATATTTATTAGTGCTGTCAATCGATTAAAAAATGTATCGCGTTAATCATGATTAATCACAAGTTTAAAATACTAGGATTTACATGTAAATGTGTTGAAATAAAGAAATGCATGACAAACTAGTTTAAGGAAACAGAACCTTTCATACTTCTGCCAGGTATGAGACACAATCCTTATTATTCTTTTATCATTATTCTTTTGTTTTTATTCAGCCATTATCAGCCTTTTACTGGCAATAAAACATTTACCAAGCCACATCGCTTCAATCCCAGTATACATTTACCCAACTATTATCAAAAGTATTTCTAAATAAATACAACAAAACATTTTCTTGCGACCTTACATTGTTACGGGCACGACGAGACGAGGCATGCGGGTCCATTTGCAGGGCTTTATTCAAAGACATGGTCAGAAGACAAGCAAGGTTCAGGCAATGGCAAACAGGTATAATACAGACAAGACAAAGAGTAATTTTAGGGTAGCGTGCGTCTACGATCGGCGAACAATATCCAACGGGGTAAGGCAGAGAAATAATCCAGGTACACAAGCTATAATCCAAGAGTGCAAACAGAGTCCGAATGGCAAGGCAAAGGGTTAATCCAGGAAACACAGGCTAGAATCAAAATACGGGAAAAACAGGCAAGGCAAGACTACGGCAACTAAGTGGGCGCCGTAGAGTAGCTACATTTACATTTACATTTAGTCATTTAGCAGACGCTTTTATCCAAAGCGACTTACAATTGGGGAATACATAGAGCGATTAATCCTGAAGAGGCAATCAGACATACGAAGTGCTTGCAACACCAAGTCTCAGGCATTGTTCAAATAAATACAAACTACCAAAGGAAGGAATAAGTAAAGAATTTTTTTTTTTTTTTTTAAGTTTAGGATGAAGTCAAGTGCTGTCGAAAGAGATGAGTTTTCAGTTGTTGCTTGAAGATTGACAGGGATCCAGCATTCCGGATAGAGGTGGGAAGATCGTTCCACCAGCCAGGAATGGTGAATGAGAATGATCTAGAGAGTGATTTTGCGCCTCTCTGTGATGGTATCACGAGGCGTCGCTCACTAGCAGATCTCAGATTTCTGGAGGGGATGTAGTTTGTTAATAGAGAGTGCAAGTAAACGGGTGCTGAGCCAGTGGTTGTTCTATATGCAAGCATCAGTGTCTTGAACTTGATGCGAGCCGTGATTGGTAGCCAGTGCAGGGAGATAAAGAGAGGTGTAGCATGGGCTCTTTTGGGCTCGTTGAAGACCAGTCGTGCCGCTGCATTCTGAATCATTTGTAGAGGTTTGACTGTGTTAGACGGAAGTCCAGCCAGAAGAGCATTGCAATAGTCCAGCCTAGAAATGACAAGGGCCTGGACAAGAAGTTGTGCAGCATGCTCTGTCAGAAAGGGCCTGATCTTTCTGATGTTATATAGTGCAAACCTGCAAGATCGAGCAGTTTTGTAATGTGGTCTTTGAAGGTCAGCTGATCATCAAAGATTACACCAAGATTTCTGACCGAAGTTGATGGGGTTATTGTTGATGAACCTAACTGGATCGTGAAGTCATGCTGTAGAGTCGGAGTGGCAGGGAGGACAAGAAGCTCAGTCTTTGCCAGGTTGAGCTGCAGGTGATGTTCTTTCATCCATGCCGAGATGTCCGCCAGGCAACCTGAGATCCTTGCAGCTACCGTTGGATCATCTGGTTGAAAAGAGAGGTAGAGCTGTGTGTCATCAGCGTAGCAATGGTATGAGAATCCATGTGCCTGTATGATGGGACCCAGTGATGTAGTGTATGTGGAGAAGAGGAGGGTCAAGAACTGATCCCTGAGGAACCCCAGTGACCAGTTGATGTGCTTTGGATACCTCACCTCCCCAGGCCACCCTGAAAGACCTACCAGTGAGATAGGATTCAAACCAGCGAAGTGGAATGCCAGAGATGCCCAGTGATGAGAGGGTGGACAGGAGTATCTGATGATTGACAGTGTCAAAAGCGGCAGATAGGTCCAGCAGAATGAGGACTGATGATTTGGAATGGGCTTTTGCAATTCGCAGGGCTTCAGTGACCGAGAGAAGTGCAGTCTCAGTTGAATGGCCCTCCTGAAACCTGACTGTTTAGCATCCAGTTTGTCGTTCTGTGAAAGAAACAGTGAGACTTGGTTGAAGACAACTCGTTCAAGTGTTTTCGCTATGAATGGAAGGAGAGAGACAGGTCTGTAGTTTTCTATAAGAGAAGTGTTTAATGTAGGTTTTTTGAGCAGTGGGGTTACCCGAGCCTGCTTGAACGCAATGGGGAAGTTACCTGTGAGTAGGGATGTGTTGATGATGTGTGTGAGTGCAGGTAAGAGTGTGGGTGAGATTGCTTGGAGAAGGTGTGAGGGGATAGGGTCAAGAGGACATGTTGTAGGATGGTTGGAGAGGAGAAGCTTGGATACTTCAGCTTCAGTGAGTGGACAGAAAGAAAAGATGGGAGTTTTAGCAGTGGATGTGGTAGGGTGAGGGTCCTGTATGCGTGGAGGTGAAAACTGACCACTGATTGATCTAGTTTTGTCTGTAAAGAAAGTGGCAAAGTCATCAGCTGTAATAGAGGTGGAGGGAGGAGGTGGAGGGGACAGAGGAGGAATTAAATGTTCTGAAGAGATTACGCATGTCTGGAGCGCTGTCGATCTTGTTGCGGAAATGTGAGGATTTGGCAGTGTGGACTTTAGCAGAGAAGGATGTGAGCATAGACTGGTACCTACTGAGGTCCAACAGATCGTTTGATTTGCGCCATTTTCTCTCTGCCGCTCTGAGTGTAGTCCGATGTTCACGAAGAACCTCGGATAACCAGGGGTTGGAAGGAGCAGCCCGTGCTGGCCTAGAGGAGAGAGGACAAATGTCGTCTAGACAAGAGGTTAAGGTAGAGCATAAAGTCTCAGTAGCTGCGTTTACATCCAGAGATGAGAAATGGGTGGGTGAAGGAAGAGAGGAGGATACTACAGAGGAGAGATGGGAAGGAGAAAGGGAGCGCAGGTTTCGTCTAAAAGTAACTGGTAGGGGGGTTGGTGGCACAGGAGAAGCAAAGTGTAATGTAAATGTAATGAAGAAATGGTCCGAAGTATGTAGCGGTTGTACCAGAATGTTATCTGCAGTACAATTGCGTGTGTAAATTAAGTCAAGTTGGTTGCCTGATTTGTGCGTGCTAGTAGTGGTAAGGCGTTTGAGATCAAACGAAGCTAGGAGTGCATGGAAGTCTGTAGCATAAGGCTTGTCTAGGTGAATGTTGAAATCACCAAAGACTAGGAGTGGAGTGCCATCCTCCACGAAAGAGGACAGCAGCCCGTCCAGCTCCTCTAGGAAGGTGGCTAGAATTTGGCTAGGGGGACGGTAAATGACCACAATCTGGAGTTTTATCGGAGCTGATACAGTAATGGCATGAGATTCAAATGAGATGTAATTGCATAGGGAAGAGCGGGTTGAGTATTTCCAATTGTTAGAAATGAGCAGACCAGTGCCTCCACCCGCCAACTTGCCGGGGTGTGAGAGAAAGAGAGATTAGTAGAGAGAGCAGCTGGGGTTGCTGAGTCTTCTGGACGAATCCAGGTCTCAGTCAAGCCCAAGATGCTGAGCGTGGATTTTAAAGAAAAAGCAGAAATGAAGTCAGCTTTGTTGACAGCTGACTGACAATTCCAGAGACCCACAGAGAAGGAAAGAGGTGTAGTGAAGGAGGTAGAGATAAGGCGCAGGTTAGCAGGATTACGTTGCCGTCTGCGTGGGACGTTAGAGCGTGGTTGAGAGAGAACCGGAATAGTTTGGAAACACATGATAGAGGTGGCAGGAAAGAGGATGGAAACGGAGAGTGTGTAAGGGAAGGGGGAAAAAAGAAAAGATACTTAAGTGTGTCGCCGGTGTCGTTGCTCGGTTAAAGTCGCGCAGGAAAAGTCGATGGTCTTTACCCTCGCCGATCTTCACACGAGGAGGTTGAACGCTTCGCTGATGCTTCCGCCAGCGCCGGACCTCTGATAAATACAGCCTAACACACTACCGTGAAAACAGCTGTGGCCGGCTTCTGATTGGCCCAGCCAATAGCCTTGTGCAAATAACTCAAGACGAAACTAACACTTTGCTTGCAAGGAGCAATGAAAATGATCCAGGTTCCTTCTTAGCCGAGGTGCAAATTATTATAATTAACAGAAAGTGCAATCAAACAACGAAACCTCAACGAAAATGCAGAATAGAAATAGAAGGGAAACGAAAGTATTCCTTCCCAACAGCAAGTAAATAATTTAAACAACAGATCTATGACAGATCTATCGCAACACTTACGAGCTGCTGTCCGTCTCTTCTGGTGAATATTCGGCTTCTCCCCGAGTAGCTATCACTAAGAGAGATATAAGTGCATACAATACTTGGCCATGATAGAGAGGAAGTCCATGGCTTAAGTAAGGCGTATAATCAGTGCAATCAGCTGTGTGATCAGTGCACTCAGCTGTGTGGGTCGTCAGTGCAATGGATGATAGTTTGAGGTGACGTGCAACAGTTTGTGTAGTGCAAGAGTCAATGTGGTGAGCGAGTGACCTCTGATGGTGAATGAACAGAAGTGCATGGACAGGATTCGTGACATACATGAAGTATTATGACAAAATGCATTATGAAGAATTGACCTGTTCTGCAGGTGCATTAGAGCTAACATTAGCATCATGCTTCATAAGACAATTTATGAGATTAATAGTACACTTTTACTCAGAACTTCCTTCAAACTACCATCGAGTGTTTGTAATAACTTCCTTTTATGATCACATGTGGAATTTATATGCTATTTATAGCCTTTTATATCGCTGCACAAATTAGCATTTCAGATGTACACATTCACCTCAGGAAAATAACATACAAATATCCTATCGTAATCGTGTGTTTATTATTTTATATAATCTATAGTGGCTGTTGTCATGTTTATTTCTGCTGTGTAAAAGCCTTAACATGTATCCTCTGGCTGAAACTCACGTTGTTTGTGATGTTACAGCTGTCTCTCCATTCTTAAGTTGCCAGGAATGTATTCTAAGTATAATATACATTAGTAAAAGGATCTATTTTAATTTTTATTTCTCTATATACACCTTGCGCAGCCGTAGTACATTATAAAAGTAGCCCAAAAAAAACACAACCCACGGCTCTGTAATGTTTCCCGCGACTGTATTTTCAAAATAGCCCACTTGTGCTGCTGCCCTGGCAACACTGGTTCGCTGTAAACCTTATCAAACTATTAATTTGCATTAAAAATTATTAACGTTAAAATAATGTTGACACCCCTAATATACAATATATATATATATATATATATATATATATATATATATATATATATATATTAACAGCTTGTCTTTTGTTAAGAGTTAAATCTGTTGGACATTTATCACCATTTTTCTCATAGGAATGAATAAGCACTATTAGGGTTGCAGCATGTACTGGTTTCACTGTGCTTATAAAAAAATACCTCATTGCAATTGAAGGGTTTGTATTAAAGCTTTATTTCAGTGTGTATTATATCTGAAGTATAACAATTAGTTCTGCATCTTGTGTTATTTTTTTAACCTTTAATATTAATGTACCAAATGAGAAGATTTTCTGTATAGTTTACAGCATTAGCTGGGGGAAATTTTTTTTCTGAAAGAAATGTAAAATTTACCTGAAATATTTTGCAATAAATCAGTTAATCAGTGTAATACCGCATACCGTGATATTTTCTCAGATGGTTCTTGTACCAATTTCATACTGATGCAACCCCAGTAACTCGTGTTAAAAGCCCACTGCTGTGATACTTGTTTGGACAGATACTATTTAAACTGAACTGAGCTGGATGATGACAACACTGAATTCAATTATGAAATACCTTTAACTGAAAATTGAGTGTTTAATCTTGTCATTTTACTGACACACTATTTTCCTATTTTGATATTGGAAAGTTGCTTTGACACAATCTGTATTGTTAAAAGCGCTATATAAATAAAGGTGACTTGACTTGACTATACAATATTTTTAAACCTTGTGACTGTATTTCTGAATGTCAAACACACTGGAAGATCATCTTCCATCACAACTGCAGTGCTTGCAGGAAGAGAATTTGCACTCACCTTAAGTTCATAAACATTTAAAATGTCATGCAGCATCTCTGAAATCTTGCTGTGTGTACCGCATACACATGGTGAAACTCAGCACAAATCTAAAATCCACAAACACACAAGTAAGTGTATAACACACAACTTGCTCTTCTACTCAGTTGAAGTTACCTTAAGTGTTGAGGCTTGCTCTATAGTATTCAACAGCTCAGCCTTGCGATTAAAGAAAGTTTGTAAAGGTTTACTACAAGTTTGTAGATTTCTTTTTTAAATGTAATATTCAATATATAGAAATATATTGCAAAATTCATGTCTGCATATTAGCCTTAACTTAATCTTGGATTAATTTACTGTTAGCAGCTAGTTTATTCAAGTAGAAATAAAACACAGACTGAATAAAATTACATTTACCATGGCTGCATTTCCCAAAAATCATATTGTCTAAGCTGATCAAAGAAAACAATTGCCACCAGTGGTCTCAACAATCGACTTAGCTCACGATGCTTTTGGGAAACGCAGCCCTAAATATCGCAGTTAACAGCAGCAACATTCAAACCATAGCACCGCATTTACTTAAAAAAATGCCGGCTAACGTTAACATTAGTGCCCTGCTTTGAAGTTAACATTATATTACAAGCAGGGACACCAAAATAGTATTCAAAATGCGCATTCAAAAGCACTAGTGAAATGTCGCACTTTACAGCGCCATGTAAAAACAGTGTTTCCCATGAACAAAAAAATTTGTTCAAAAATGTTTTAATTTACTGCAGTGACCATCTGATCTGTATACGGACTGGATCAGGTGGCTACGGTGACCTTGGAATAAGAAAGAAACGGACTAATTTTAGCGTAGATGCCATTCATCTTACGATGTAACAAGTACATCGGGTTTTATGGGAAGTCTTCCCGGTTCCGGTTCAACTAATTAATGCAGCCAAACAATCCTTTAACAGATTTGAATATTAGAAGCATATTAGTGTTATGTGTAAACCATGTTACAGAGATGGGTCTTTAATCTAGATTTAAACTGACAGAGTGTGTCTGCCTCCCGAACAGTGTTAGGTAGATTGTTCCAGAGTTTGGGCACTAGATGGGAAAAGGATCTGCCGCCCACAGTTGATTTTGATATTCTAGGCATTATCAAATGGCTAGAGTTTTGAGAACGCAGCAGACGTGGAGGACTATAATGCGATAAGAGCTCGCTCAAGTGCTGAGGAGCTAAACCATTCAGGGCTTTATAAGTAATTAACAAGATTTTAAAATCTATACGATGTTTAATAGGGAGCCAGTGCAGTGTTGACAGAACCGGGCTAATGTGGTCATACTTCCTGGTTCTAGTAAGGACCCTAGCTGCTGCATTTTGAACCATCTGGAGTTTGTTTATCATTTGTTAAATGTGCAGAACAACCACCCAATAAAGCATTACAATAATCTAACCTTGAGGTCATAAACGCATGAATTAACATTTCTGCATTTGACATTAAGAGAATAGGTCTCAATTTAGATATATTTTTAAGATTAAAAAATGCAGTTTTACAAATGCTAGAAACGTGGCTGTCAAAGGAAATATTGCTATCAAATAGTCGCATCATCCAAGTGGATGCTGCACACTGGTGGTGGTTGAGGAGAGACCTCAAACATGATTGTAAAGCGCTGCCTTTGGGTGTACAGCAATACACAAAGCGTTATATATACAGTGAGGAAAATAAGTATTTGAACACCCTGCTATTTTGCAAGTTCTCCCACTTAGAAATCATAGAGGGGTCTGAAATTGTCACCGTAGGTGCATGTCCACTGTGAGAGACATAATCTAAAAAAAAAAAATCCAGAAATCACAATGTATGATTTTTTAACTATTTATTTGTATCATACAGCTGCAAATAAGTATTTGAACACCTGTCTATCAGCTAGAATTCTGACCCTCAAAGACCTGTTAGTCTGCCTTTAAAATGTCCACCTCCACTCCATTTATTATCCTAAATTAGATGCACCTGTTTGAGGTCGTTAGCTGCATAAAGACACCTGTCCACCCCATACAATCAGTAAGAATCCAACTACTAACATGGCCAAGACCAAAGAGCTGTCCAAAGACACTAGAGACAAAACTGTACACCTCCACAAGGCTGGAAAGGGCTACAGGGAAATTGCCAAGCAGCTTGGTGAAAAAAGGTCCACTGTTGGAGCAATCATTAGAAAATGGAAGAAGCTAAACATGACTGTCAATCTCCCTCGGACTGGGGTTCCATGCAAGATCTCACCTCGTGGGGTCTCAATGATCCTAAGAAAGGTGAGAAATCAGCCCAGAACTACACGGGAGGAGCTGGTCAATGACCTGAAAAGAGCTGGGACCACCGTTTCCAAGGTTACTGTTGGTAATACACTAAGACGTCATGGTTTGAAATCATGCATGGCACGGAAGGTTCCCCTGCTTAAACCAGCACATGTCCAGGCCCGACTTAAGTTTGCCAATGACCATTTGGATGATCCAGAGGAGTCATGGGAGAAAGTCATGTGGTCAGATGAGACCAAAATATAACTTTTTGGTCATAATTCCACTAAACGTGTTTGGAGGAAGAAGAATGATGAGTACCATCCCAAGAACACCATCCCTACTGTGAAGCATGGGGGTGGTAGCATCATGCTTTGGGGGTGTTTTTCTGCACATGGGACAGGGCGACTGCACTGTATTAAGGAGAGGATGACCGGGGCCATGTATTGCGAGATTTTGGGGAACAACCTCCTTCCCTCAGTTAGAGCATTGAAGATGTGTCGAGGCTGGGTCTTCCAACATGACAATGACCCGAAGCACACAGCCAGGATAACCAAGGAGTGGCTCTGTAAGAAGCATATCAAGGTTCTGGCGTGGCCTAGCCAGTCTCCAGACCTAAACCCAATAGAGAATCTTTGGAGGGAGCTCAAATTCCGTGTTTCTCAGTGACAGGTCAGAAACCTGACTGATCTAGAGAAGATCTGTGTGGAGGAGTGGGCCAAAATCCCTCCTGCAGTGTGTGCAAACCTGGTGAAAAACTACAGGAAACGTTTGACCTCTGTAATTGCAAACAAAGGCTACTGTACCAAATATTAACATTGATTTTCTCAGGTGTTCAAATACTTATTTGCAGCTGTATCATACAAATAAATAGTTAAAAAATCATACATTGTGATTTCTGGATTTTTTTTTTTTAGATTATGTCTCTCACAGTGGACATGCACCTACGATGACAATTTCACACCCCTCCATGATTTCTAAGTGGGAGAACTTGCAAAATAGCAGGGTGTTCAAATACTTATTTTCCTCACTGTATATATGCATCATTCATTCAAAGTATATACTCAAAGTACTCATTCTTATGTGATTATTTTTCTCACTTTATTTAGAACTTCTGGGCAAATGTTTGATTAAGAATGTAGAATGATTACAGGCCCAACAACCGAGAGAGAGCGTCCCCAGAACGTTCCCTGCAGGTTATTTTTATGTTTTATTTTTATAACCTAGAGAGAACGTTCCCTGCAGGTTATTTTTAGTTGTCATAACCATGTAAACTAATTAAAACTTTGCAGATGTTTCTGATTATTCTAATGCTAGAATGTGTATTTTTTTAATCATAAACAAACTATTTTTTACAGAATTTCATATCTGAAATAAGCTTTTACGAAAGTGTACAGTAGACATCAAAGTAGTCAAATCGCATTTTAATAATAATATAATTCCAATTTTATAGCTGAAATTAAGCCAAGGTTAAGCATAATCTGAAAAGCATATCATAAACACTGGGTTTGTTTGGATGTTTCTTTACAGCTCGCCTCTCATCTGCACACACTTCGCCAGCATGTGCTTTTCTCCTGTGTTCCATATAAAGCCGTATAACCATATTTAAAAATTAACTGTCATTTTGTTTTACTGACTGACTAACACTCATTTATTGATCTCTTTATTGAATAATTACTAATAATTAAGAAATATTCTAGAGTAAATATTGTGATTTCAGAGAGATTTGACAAGTCTAATTTACAGACCAAAAGAGAGAAGCACATCATCGTTAAATCAGTGGTAAGAAATTAATGTAATGTTAAAGTCAAATAAATGTTTTTTAATGTCTGTAAAAATAAAATTCACATTTTTAAAACCCAATATTTGGAGTCATTGTTATTTGGTGCATAAAGCATCAGATACCCATTTTCAACAAGTTGATATGATTCTTTAGGGTCTTAATGAAAAGTCTCTGCCATTAAAATTTCTCAATGGTAGTGTAAAAACACCTTTTTTATCCTGTCAAAATCAGTTTTCAGCAAACCGTTTTTTGTTTTTGTTTTTTTGTGATCAACTTTTTATTTTCTTTAAATCAACAAAACAACATCCATTCAAACAAACAACAGGGAGGGGGGAGCAATAGCAAGTTGTTTTTTAGGCCATGTTGCTTTAAATGCTAATGACTCTGCTGACCCCGCCCCTCTCCTCCGTGGAGTGACGAGCAGACTTTAAACTTCAGCCGTGAAAATGGCTAACTAGCACATTATTAGGAAAGGCTATTTTGCAAAGATACATTATAAAACCCTTATACTCACTTCTTCTATAGGTGAGGCTGGATCATGAATGATTCGCACGAACATAGACACATTTAGGCAGGTCAGCACATTCCCTTCAAAATAAAAGTAACGTTAATCCTCTGCATCCTCAGCGGCTCAGATGTCGGGAGTAAATGACGACTGCTATGTTCATTATTACATCGAACAACAGAACACCTCAAAATCTTAATCAGAGACATTTTGTCTTCCCCTGCACCGAGTCGACACAATGGCAGACAGCTCTCAGCTCACTCAGGGCAGGTCTAAGGTAAGACGGTCTTGTCAATCAACTATCGTGGGAGCGGCCTGTGCAGAACTACGTCATTCTGACAGGAATCTCAGAACAGCCTGATTTGAGAAAGGGGATTTTAAAATAGGGAGGATGTGTACAAACACTTCCAACACACAATTTTGTTCAAACAACTTGTAAAGTGAATTTTGCATCCGATGACCCCTTTAAGAAAATATCTGGGTTATTATATGGTACATGGTAGTTATAATAAAGAAATCTTACATATTAATGGATAATTCAATCTCATTTAATACTCCTTATGTGCTCTGATTATCTTTAATGATTAAACAATAATTTGAAACAAGACGTGGTTTGTAGTACTGATTATTGAGTTCCATATCTGTCCGTCTTCCATGCCACTTATACTCTATGGGACTCGGGATGGGAGTGCTGGATGATTACTGACGTACAGCAGCGGTATCGGAGTAACCTTCAGAGAACTTTCTGGGAACCTTCTAGGAACGTAAATAGAACATTCCCTTTAAGTTAGGACAGCGTTTCCCAATCCCAGTCCTCGTGTTCCCCGCTCTGCACATTTTGTATATTTCTCTTATCACGTGCGTAGTTTGTTCTATTCGACCGTAAGTGCCCTGCGAAGTGGACATTACCGGATATTCCGCCATGATTCCAGTTCGAAACGAGTGTATATGTTCCATACAAAGGGCATTAAAGTGTGCGAGACGTGACTTTAAATAGTATTTATTTACAGAGGTGTATTATTTCACACTTCTTTAGTAAGTTTCATCTGTACGTGAAGACGCTACGCAGCGCAAATCCGTGAATGAATGTTCTGAAGTGAAGTAAACTTCAACGGATTTCCCCTGCTCAGGGAGTAGGGAGCAAAGAACACTGTGTAGGGATCATATTAATGGGAACACAGTTCATGCATGTAGCTCTCTTCTAACGAGCTGGTTATCTGAATCAGGTGTGTTAACTAAGAGAGGCATGCAAAATATACAGAGCGTGGGGCGCGAGGACTGGGATTGGGAAATGCTAGGTTAGGAGAATGTTCTGGGAACCTTAAGAGAACTTTCTGGGAACCTTCTAGGAACGTAAATAGTTAGGGGAATGTTCCGGGAACCTACAGAGAACGTTCCCGGAACATTCCCCTAACCTAAAGGGAATGTTCTATTTATGTTACGTTCCATTTAAGAAAACTTTCCTGGCTAACCAAAAGAGACCTCAGCATGACAACTGTCTAAAACAAGAGGAGGCCTAACTACACTCCACACTCAGGACATCTTGTTAGTAGGCTTGTAAGTAGATGGTGTCCTAGCAGAGGACTCTCTGTAGCGACAGGAGGCCTGACAACGCTCGCCGTAAATAGCTGAGCTCTACAAGCGGAGGCCTCAGCATGACGACTCCCTAAAACGAGAGGAGGCCTAACTGCACCCCACGCTCAGGACATCTTGTAAGTAGGCTCACACAGAGCCTACAACTCACTGATGCTGTCCATCTGTGGCACATGGTCTGGATGTTAAGCTGAATATATAGAAATATATGCAATTTAAAATAATTGCTGGCTAACACATTAATATGTATGTTTGTGATTGGAGGAAAGAGAGTGAAAGGGAACCACTCGGCATTATTTTGTTGCAGACCTGTAATGCATATTCAAGCTGCTCGATTCTATATTGCAAAAGAGTTTATTAGCATGAGAAGAAACGCCAACAGAAGCAGAGGTAAACATTCAATGCTACTCAGATTTTATTTCTTTAGCACCAAATAAAAATGACTTCACAAATTGTACGGTTTATAAAATATGACGTTTATTCACAGATATTAAAAAATTACTTCAGTACATTCATTTCTTACCACTGAAGTGTACAGTCTTTTGATCCGTAAACAAAAACTGCTCTCTTAACATCATGTTCTCTTCTGTTAGGCATGTCAAATCCCTCCGAAATCATATTTACTTTCATAACTGCTTAATCCTGGCTTAATATTATAAATTAAAACTTGTGTTGATTGATATAATTTCTGTATTTTAATATATGCTGCATTGAACAAATTTCAGGGCTCTGTATAGGTCATTAAACAAAAACATCTACAACGTTCTCATTGAAAAGATAGTTTTACAGGGTTATAAAAAATAACTTAAAACTAACCATTAGGGAATGTTCTCTATAAGTTATTTTTAGGTTATTTAAAAACTATTCAATATTACTTCTCTAAGCGTGTCTTCTTCTGAGGTAAAAGCTTACTCCTCTGCGTGCGTCTTCTTCTGAGGTAAAAGATTATACCTTTCAGTGCGTCTTCTTCTAAGGTAAAAGCTTTTTCCTGTCAGCGTGTCTTCTTCCGAGGTAAATACAACGCTTATTCATCTCAGCGCGTCTTCTTCTGAAGTAATTACAAAGCTTATTCCTCTCAGCTTGCCTTCTTCCAGAAACGAAAAATATCCAAGATGAACTGGCTTTGTTTGTGAAGGTGATGTGGGCGTTTATATGTTCACGTGTTTCACGTGGCTAATTAAAATATGAAAAGCACATTAGAGATAATGAGCTCAGACGGGAAATACTGGACATTGTGTTGGTTTCATACGTATTACTTTTAATATTTGTTTTCAGCATGACTTGCTTCATTTAAAATTAGACACTTCAAGCTTTCTATAGACATATCTCTCATGAATGTGTGTCAAGTATTCACTGAGTTTTGGTTCATTTTTGTGATGCATTTTTAAAAGATATTCTCGGAGACCAAGACGGCAGAGAGTGCATTTTTTTGTTGATTTGGCCTCAAGAGATATCTGCATACACACGAAACCATGAAACCGACACAAAACGATGTAATATACATGCCAGACCAGTTCATGGCACTGTAATTCTGCCACAGAGATGCACTAAAAGCAGAGAAGAAGACTTGGACTATGCACATAAACCTTGTGCGCTGTATACAACTGAACATGGAACAATACATTTATTTTTTTTGTGATCAACTTTTTATTTTTCCAAATCAACAAAACAATATCCACTCAAACAAACACCATGAGTCCATAGATTGACAACAATTGGACATTCCCAAAACATGTGGAGAAAAGTACCTGCTGATACAGTGTTACAGATATGACAGTTATAGATCGATTGCAGTTTAGTTTTTAAACCTCTTGTAAGGAGTTATGTATGCTCTATGGATGACTTTGAAACGGATAAGACGATGAGCCAAGTTTTTAGAAGTTAAGATTAGATTAGACCACACCCTCTCCCAGTCTACCGATAAATCCAAATCTTTTAATTCACGATTCCAGATAGATTTAATAGAAAGAGACTTTACAGTGTGATCATTAAGTTTACTATATATTAAAGAAACAGATGGCCGACCAGAGGGTGGTGAGATCCAATCCACATAGGATGAGAGGAAATAGGGGATGCCCAGGGATCTCCATAGGCCTTGAGAGCAGAACGTAACTGAAAAAAGACAAAATATGATGATGCTGGTAAACAAAACTTAGTTCTTAGTTCTTGAAGTGAGTCCCTGGTTATCATACAAGTCACCGCATGTGTTTCTGCCCAATGTAGACCAAGAGGGGTGGACAAATGGCCGATTTCAACATAAAAAAATTGTTGTGCCATAAGGGTGTGTTGTTACAAAATTTGAAACGTCCTCCCATCAGACGTTCCACCCTTTTTAGAAAAAACGTGAAGTCCTTAGATGTAGTATTCTGGATTCTCCAAAGATCGATTACATTAAGTTCAGTGATACATTTATTCAATAACTTAGAGGATGGGTTAGCTGTAGTATCAGGGTGAGATTTATCCAGTGCAGGATTTAAAACAGCATTAAAATCACCACCCATCACTAAAGGACAATCAATCTGCTCAAGTAATATATTGGAAATATTTGTGAAAAATGCACTGTCTGCCTCATACAGGCAGTAAATGGAGACCAGTGCTAACCTGTCATTATGCATTTTACAGCGCATAAAAACAAATCTACCTTCATCATCATTCCCGGTATGTTCAATAGTTAAATGTAACTTCCTATTGACTAAGATAAGCACCCCCTTAGTTTTATTAGGAGCACAAGAGAAGGCTGCCAGTTTGTAATACTTGTTTTGAAAATGTGCCACATGTTTTAAATGAGACTCTTGTATCAGGGCACAGGAAATCGATTTACGGTGCAAATATTCTAATATCCGGGTATGTTTAATTGGAGAATTTAGGCCATTCACATTCAATGATAAGATATTCAGAACATGCATTGTGTGCTCGCAATGCCAAGATTCTGTCTAAGTGAAGAGAAACAAAACCAGTGACATGTAAACATTAGTTTGTTTAAGTTTAAGTTTATTTAAGTTTATTTATTTATTTATTTACAGATGCAATGCACATTAATAAACATAACTGTAAATGTGCCAGAATTAGCCCAAAAGGCTATTTTTCATCTGTAGACCCTTGACAGAATGTCAAAAGGTTACCCTAAAAACAAAGACAGAGCATCACACATATACACATCATATGGAGATAGAGAGAAAAAAAAAATTACAGAAACATAAATTCACACACAAACAAAATCGCTATGTATCCTAGATACCAATCCACCTAGATGCATAGTCCTTTTAAAAGAAAAGCAGAATAAATAAAAGTATTGATGTCTGTTGAAGGGCATAGAAAAAAAACAACAACAAAAAAAAAACAAGGAACGACAAACAACTGTGTATAAAAATCAAAGCAGACCGCACATTACTGAGAGTTTAGGTCTGCATAAACAACAGAAACAAATGTTTGACCAGTCCACTTCAACACAAGACATGTCCCCAAAAGGCCCACTGAGCCAAAAGCGTAGTGATTGAACCTGCTCTCCATCAGCTCAAATAATAATAATAATAATAAAGAAAAATAAATCATTATCATTTACCAATCAGCGGACGAACATACAGAGCAGGGGCAAGACTCCAAAGATAAATTAACAAGTGTCCATGGCCACCTTGTTATTGTCCTCTTCATGGCAGTTAGGATCACCACAGACCTCGTTAATTTTTTCTCGTTGAGCTGAGAGGATGGAGACGGTAGCCGACGCCTTCCCACTGCTTTGTAGCGCTGCAGAATACATCTTCGGTGACAGTGAAGTAACAAAATCCTCCGCCTTTTGAGGAGAGTCGAACATCATCTGCTCACCTTTGTGCTGTAGTTTAATTACCGCCAGATAGGTGAGGAAGGGCTGGAGACCAAGTGCTGTCATCTTCAAGACTGGATTAAAGCTCTTTCTCTTGGTAGTTGTGGCTGGACTAAAGTCGGGAAAAAATTGTAAGGTGACATTGTCCTGCGTGTATTTCACCGGATATGCCTGCCGAGCACCCTTCAGGATTGCCGATCTGTCATGCCATTTTAGTACACGAAAGATGAGAGTACACGCCCGATCGGGCCCAGTCAATCTCGATGTCACGGCCTTTCAGGGAAGGGATCCACTTGGAAAGATTAGCTCTGAGGAAGCCATTTGCATCGGCGCTTTCCGCCCCCTCCGGCAACCCCACCAGTCGTACGTTATTTCTCCTGCTACTATCTTCAATATCCGTCATTTTTCGGTGAGTTTCTCCAGCTGATTTCTTAAGTTTGTGACTGTCCTCCTATCCTCACGTGCAGCTGCTTGAACGGAATCGACCCGGTCACATGTCTGTTTCGCCGCGATGGCTAGCTTTTCAACTTCTGCTTTTAGCTGTTTTACAGAATCGTTGGTCGTTTGTATATCCAAATGTAGATCACAGAGTGCTGGGGTCAGTACAGAGTCTATCGCTCCTCTACAGAAGCCACTACCAGATCGAGAGTACTTTGTTGCTCTTTAAGCGCTAGCTTGATACCGTTAGCTATAGCAGCGTCGAGATCCTCTCTGGAGATGGTGGAATCTTTGAATTTTTTCTTTATTGGCGATTGTTCACTGTCTCTTTTCTGGCTGTCCTTGACTGCTGGGGTACTCATGGTGAGCTAAATAAAGAGTGGTTCAAAATTTACTGACAGGATATATACAATTTCTGACAAAGTGAGCAGAGCGAAGGACTATGCATGCATTGCCGCCGAAGGGTCACGTCATCTCCGAACAATACATTTATTAATCTGTGTTAATGTTAATAAAAAGACAATCATTCAGTGTTTTTTTCATGTTGTTGTTGCTGTTACATAATGTAGCGGTGTCTGACTAGGGTCGAGACGTGGGGTGATGACATCGTCTTTCCACGAAATATACGTATTTGCTGTACACACGAAAACGCAAGGGTGTCGTTTTCAGATTTATCCACTCTGGGACCCGGTTTCAAAAAATAGCGATTTCACACTCCCAAAATGCCGGATCCCGAGAACACCAATACGAAACGCCAATGCGGTACAAAATTTTTACATATACAGCTAAACGCATCTCCGTGTGGACGGTACCTAAATGTGATTCTCAAGCGGTTTGTTGGGGGGGAAAACATACAGTGTTATGTTTCTAATTTTGCATACTTGTAGATTGTACTTGTGATACTTGTGCCATATATTTAACTCAAAACGTTTTTAGTCTTTTTTTTAATACATTAATTTTTCATTTTTATTTTATTTTAAACTTAAGAAAACTATACTTTCTGTCAGGACCACTATCGTCAAGGATGATAGACAATTAGCATACAGTTTAGATTGGTGGTATGGTTCTGTTCTGGGCAAGAATTCCCTGCGCATCCATGCAGCCTACAGTTAGGTCCATATATATTTGGACACAGGCACAATTTTTATTGATTTAGCTGATGACCAAAACATATTGAAGTTACAGTTATATAATGAATATGGGCTTAAAGTGCACACTCTGAGCATTAATTTGAGGGTATTCTCATCAAAAATTGGAGGAAAGGTTAAGGAATTGCAGCCTTTAATATGTATCTCCCCCCTTTTTCAAGGGACCATAAGTAAATGGACAGTTGACTCAAAAGCTGTTTCATGGACAGGTGTGGGCTATTCTATCGTTATTTCTACATCAGTTATGCAGATAAAAGGTCTGGAGTTGATTCTAAGTGTGCCATTTGCATTTGGAAGATAACGCTGTGAACCCACATCATGCAGTCAAAGGATGTCTTCATACAAGTGAAAGAGACAATTGTTAGGCTTCAAAAACAAAACAAATCCATCAGAGAGATAGCAGGAACATTAGAGGTGGCCAAATCAACAGTTTGGTACATTCTGAGAAAAAAAGAACACACTAGTGAGCTCAGCAACGTAAAAAGACCTGGACATCCAAGGAGGACAACAGTGGTTGATGTTTGGAGAATCCTCTCCATGGTAAAGAAAAACCCTATCTCAACATCTAGCCAAGTGAAGAACACTCTCCAGGAGGTAGGCGTCCCAGACAGCAACCAGTCTCAGCCCAGATCTGGCCTGCATGGATTTTACGTGGGCCGTATCTGGGCCAACACTATGTTGCTATCTGCGGTTTCACTGTCAAAGTCTACAATCAGGTTCACCCCAATGTGCAAATAAGGCCAGATCTGAATTTGCCAAAAAACATCTAAAAAACCCAGACTACATCTGGAAAAGCATTCTTTGGATGGCTGAAATTAAGATCAACCTGTACCAGAATGACAGGAAGAAAAAAGTATGGAGAAGGCTTGGAACAGTTCATGATCCAAAGCATACAACATCATCTGTGAAACATGGTGGAGCAGTGTGATGGCATGAGCATGCATGGCTTCCAGTGGTACTGGGTTACTGGTGTTTAGTGATGATGTGACAGAGGACAGAAGCAGCCGGAAGAATTCTGAAGTGTATAGGAATATACTCTCTGCCTAGATTCAGTCAAATGGAGCAAAGTTGATTGGGCGGCGCTTCATAGTACAAATGGACGATGACCCAAAATATACAGCAAAAGCCACCCAGGAGTTTTTGAAGGTAAAAAAGTGGAATATTCTGCAATGGCCAAGTCAGTCTCCTGATTTCAACCCGATTGAGCATGCATTTCACTTGCTAAAGACAAAACTAAAGGCAGAAAGAACCACAAACAGACAACTGAAGTCAGCTGCAGTAAAGGCATGGCAAAGCATCACAAAGGAGGAAACCCAGTCTTGGGTGATGTCCATGAGTTCCAAACTTATGGCAGACGCCTGCAAAGTATTCTCAACAAAATATTAAAAATAAACATTTTAATTCGTGATTATATAATAATAATATTAATTAAATATATAATATTTACTTGTCCAATTACATATGAGCCCCTGAAAATGGAGGGTGGGGGACTGTATATAAAAATTGTTGTAATTCCTAAGCATTTATGTTATATTTTTGTTCAACCCCTTGAAATAAAGCTTAAAGTCTGCACTTCTATTTCATCTTGATTGTTTTATTTTTAAATCTGTTCTGGTGGCATACAGACCCAAAATTATGAAAATTGTGTAAGTGTCCAAATATATATGGACCTACAGTAACTTAGCATGGATGAGAGCAGGGAGAGCAGGGATAACCCCCCAAAACAACACGATATGTTAATATCCCCCAACACAAAATGACAACAAAAATCTCAATGCCTTAAGCAACAAGCATGTTGCCCTTACCCAATGACCCAACAAGTATGTTGCCAAAACCCACATACTTAACCAGATGACCTTACAAGTATGTAGCCAATACCTGAGAAGCTTACACAACAATAACAACCAGATAGCTATTAGAACAAGCATGTTCCCAGCAGAACCAGAAGCCTTCAGGACAAGCCTGTTCCTGATACAACCGCAGCTCTAAGAACAAGCATGTTCCCAACTCATGGAGTCCATGTCAATAATGCAGAGATGCTAGAAGCAATGTTAACCCAGACAGCAAGCAGCGTCGGCCCAGATCTGGCCCACATCTGGCCCGCATGGATTTCACGCGGGTCAGATGTGGGCTGGATCTGGGCCAACACTATGTTGCTGTCTGGGTAACTCAGTGACCTCCAATCTGGCAGCTTATGATCAATGCGGCAAATTTGCGTGTTGAAGTTGACAAACTTGAATGAATCTGAGGTGAAGTCCATCGGGGGAATGAATTCCTCTCACTAACTTCCCGATTGCACAATTTCTAGTGAGATGATAGGGTTTATCTGACGAATTCGCCATTTAATTAGCTATTGAGCAACGTGAAAGCTGCTGATAATACTGAAGGACCTTATATGTGGGTGCTGTGATAGGTGTTGTATCCCTATAGCTGACGCAAGCTTGACTAACGTGACCTGCCAGAACAAACTCTCTAGTTTGACCAGTTCCCTGGACCTTCCTCCTCCACTGGTTCCATCCAGTCTCCTAATCCTCGCTCTTCTGCTTGTTCTGTTTTGTTCCTGGCTCCATCTTCCTCACTGGTTATCGTCAGTCCCTTGGTTCCTCCTCATCCTCCTGCTCAGTCGGCTCTCCCTAGTCCCTCATGTCTCTGCCTCATCCCTTCCACTCATCAAGCCCCCCTTTGCTTCTTACTTTCTTGGCTGATGAGCTCTGCCTTTGACTTCAGCACCTAAAACTCTGCCGTGATCCCTTATCCCTCTGGCTCCATCAGGACATCCGACTCCTCCGGTTTCCATGGCCTCTTCCTTTGTGTTTTATTTTGTTAATATATTTTTTATTATTATTTATTTATTTACAGTATAGGTATAGGCAGTATAGTATATAGGCAGAGAACTGCAGGGAGACATTTAAATCTGTTTAGTTAACAACAGGTTTATAACTGTTCTCATTACAATTCTGGAAAAATGTTTGAATCTGTCCACAGTAAAATTGTAAATTATCCAAATGTGAAAAAAAATAAATAAAGTGGGCCTGACCCATGTTGCTGTAGCAAATCAGCTCAAAATGGAAATGTATATAAATAATTATATTTATATCAGCCGCCAGTAATAACTGTAGCAGAATTAAATTGTCATCAACTAATCTGTTTGTCCAGCAAACATTCAGTGTAAGTTCATATCAACTCTAAGAAAGAGTTTCCTATTAATAAACCATCAGCGCCGTTTATAACGGGATCTATAGCTTATACTAAACCTCTGTTTCGTTTAGTTAAATGTACGATACTTGCATTGCCTTGGTCATTGACGAGTGTCCGGATGCAGTCTCGGATGCAGTCTAGGATGAAGGTTTCAAGGTTTTGGACTTGCGATCACGTTCTTCCGGGTTGAAGAGTGATGAATTCCAAAGATGTCCTGACTCGATGGTGATTGGGATTTTCTTCCCAGGTAGAAAGTGAAAAAGAGCTAAAAAAGAGATCTGCTGAGATCCGAGGAAAGTCAAGGCCGCAAGGCCTGGCGCAAGAACTTAAGGGTTGCTGAGGAGCTCACATCCTCCTGATCCTCGTAGGATCTAAAAGAACCACAGACTGGCTTCTGTCGATTCTATGTTTCATTGGTATAAACATTTAACTCTTTCCCCATCATTGATGAGATATCTCATCAATTAAGAGACAACGTTTCCCCGCCATTGACGAGTTTTTACGGCAATCCGTGTTCTAGGTTTATTACGGTAAGGAAAGCCCTAGCGCATGTCTTGAATGAGTTACGGGACTTCCCGGGTCTTCTGGTTACAAATACAAGATGATCGGCATAAACGGAAGGATCAGAGAAAATGTAGATCATATATGTTGATCATGTTTTGACCATTTTGATCAGGACAAAGTAGTCAGTGAGGGAGATGCCTTTACAGACACAGAAACATCTCTAGTTGTGTCGTGGATAGACCGATAACCCATCGATCTGAATGTATATGTATGTATGTGTGTGTATGTATATGTGTGTGCGTGATCTATATACGTGTATAACTTTTACCTGAGAAGATGTTGCTGCTTTATTTCGGAATATTAACTTTTCCCTTCTTTATTCTTCATAACCTGAGAATGTGGCGACACGTATCTGAGGTTATGCCGCAGAAACGGTGCATTGAAGTACGTTCAGCTGTACACATACACCGAGCCGCTTTATATAGCGCACCAGTAGCGCTTCAACGGAAGAAAGCACACACAATTATGTCAAAATATGCGTTAGGAGTTAGGTTAGGAGAAAATAGGTGATGTGTTAGATCTGTATTGTGCATCAGGTTTTAAAGAGATCGCACTGCTTTTAAAGTAAAATCTGCTGAAGTCTGTCATTGATGTAAATACAAAGAACAAAAGAAAAAGAGAAATCACTCGACTGCTCTAGTCGCTGATTAAATTTGTAGCTTGAATAAAGATGAATCTGTATAGTTTATGCATATACAATTCATAGTTTATGTGAAGATTGTTTTAAAATCACGTAATCACTTAATATTTCAGAGCCAATTAAATGTTAAAAATAATGACTTTGAATTATGCTGTAATGTTGAATGGCTATAATTAATAGGTAAAATTGAGGGAAAATGCATTTAATAGAGACACCAGTAGCAGTATTGGTATCAATACTTCATTACTACTTAGTAAATAGATGCCATTAAAAGCATATTTTAAAATATACTATCTTTGCTGTTTCTACATTTATTTGGAGGTTCAATGTGAAATTATGACAATATAAATATGCGATTAATTATGAGTAATTACAGAAAAATGTGTGTATTTTTTTAATCGATTGACAGACAGCACTTTGATTTCAAAGATACTATTTAAACTAAACTGAGCTAAACAATGACATCTCTGAATTCAATAATGAAATGCCATTAACTGAAAATGTAGTGTTTAATCTTATCATTATATATTACTGACACTCTATCCTCCAATTTGATACTGTTAAGTGCTTTGACACAATCTGTATTGTTAAAAGCACTATATAAATAAAGGTGACTTGACTTGACTTGACATAAATTTGCATAATGACAAGGGTATGACATATGTATTACAAAGAGAAGGTGACTTTTCAGGACATTACCCCATGTCCCCACTTTTCAAAACATTTATAAATCAAACAGAATGGAGTGTATTGAAAATCTGAAATAGCACAAAGTTTCCTGTAAGGGGTAGGGTTAGGTGTAGGGCAATAGCACATACAGTTTGTACAGTATAAAAACCATTACGCCTATGGGATGTCTCCAATTTTCACAAAAACAAACGTGTGTGTGTGTCTGTTTGTTCTGTTTATTGAATGCAATTTCAATTATTCATATAATTATTTACAGGTGAAAGAATATGACATCTGAATTGTTTGAAAATGCACTACTTTGATACAAATGCATTTTTCTCAGTTTTTTGTCCAAAATGTTGTATTTCTGATGAAACCTATCTGCATTCAAGTGGTGATAAAACATGAACACATGAAGATAGAATAAAATATTAGAAAATATTCTGAAGGCCGTCAAATTTAGGTGAAAATCGTCAAAAATGCTGACGGTGGCTGGCAACTTTTTTTAAAAATGCTGGCGGGGAAAGAGTTAATATACTCTCAATTAGATCATCTGAAGACGAATTCATAGAGACCAAACATGGTATAGTTAAGGTTATGTGAACGAGTGGTTCTATCATAAGCATGCATAAACAATATACAACACAAAAGACAATATACAAGAACAGTAACAATATACACAATGTACATTCAACTACACTTTCATTGAAAGAAAGGTTTTTCTATGAATTAGAGAAGAGTCCATTTTTATGGGCATTATTTGTCTTTCCTAAGGGGAAATGGTGTGAGAGTTGCTCTGCCCGCATTCCTTTAAGCAATAAAACTAGTGTTATCAGATGATTTGTCTTTGGTTGCCATGGAACCAGAGGCCTGTTCTGGCCTTTTGACGTGTTAGTTGCATTTCGGGGGAAGGGTCCATAGACAATCTGACTTTGCTGCAGTTGGAATTGAACTGCTGTTTCGTCTGGTCAGGGGAGAACTGGCCCCCTGACTGAGCCTGGTTTCTCCCAAGATTTTTTTCTCCATTCTATCACCGAAGGAGTTTTCCTTGGAGGTTCCTTGTTCCTTGTCACCTCTGGCTTGTTTAGTTGGGGACACTGAATTTCCAGCGATATCGTTGACTTAATTGCACAGATAATATTTAAACTGAACTAAGCTGGATGATGACATCATTGAATTCAATAATGAAATGCCTTTAACTGAAAATTGAGTGTTTAATCTTGTCATTTTACATTATTGACTATTTTCCTATTTTGATTATTGGAAAGTTGCTTTGACACAATCTGTATTGTTAAAAGCACTATATAAATAAAGGTGACTTGACTTGACTTGACCCTCATAGTTGGCCCTTTGGTTGGGTGAGGGGGCATTAGAGATTATTTGTTAAATATAGCAAGTAATTGGGTGTCTGATTGGTCCAAACGCTACATTGCATTTTCAGCAAAATGGCTACCAGCTGCTCCGGGTGTGTGTTCGCAGTGTGTGTGTCCCAGATAGCAAAATTCCTGAGTCCCAGATCAGGCTCACACCTTACACTTTCATCTGGCCCACCTACCACGTGGAATGATGGCACTTGGGCGGTCCGCTCCTGTTTGCCAGATTTGGGCCACAAGCAAGCCAAAGTAAGGCCCAATGTCAGCCATGAATAAACCAAATAAAGCAGAAATGGCCCAGATCCAACACCTTGCTCCAGCCCACATACTGTGAAGAATGATGGCACTTGGGCGGTCCGCTCCTGTTTGCAAAATTTGGGCCACAAGCAAGCCTTATGAAGGCCGCATGTCAGCCATGAAAATAAATAAATAAAATAAACCAGAACTGGTCTAAATCTGGGCCACATTCATTTGAATTCTGGCCCAGATCCGCCCAGATCCAACACCTCGCCCCGCCCCAGATACTGTGTAGAATGATGGCGTTTGGTTGGACCACTACTGTTTGCCAGATTTGAGCCTCAAACAAGCCTTAGCATTGCCGCATGTAAGCCAACCAAATAAACCAAAACTGGCCCTAATGTGGGCCACACTTGATTTGTATTCTAATCCTTCCCCACATTCCTCTTGTGGCCCACATGCTGCATGGAATGGTGGCATTTTGGCAGTGGTCCACAAGCAGGCCACTGCACAGCCACATTTTAGCTAATAATGAACCAAATAAACCATAAATATACATTATCTGAGCCACACTAAGCCTTTTAAGTAAGTTATGCATCAACAATACTCAACGTATTGTAAAGAGAAATTTAAAAATGTCCTCCCTGAATGTTCAAATAAGTTCCAGAAATGTGTCCTACTTGGTAAAATCATCCCAACCCAAGTTTTGCACAAGCAGCAATTCAAATTTCACAGATAAATATTCAAAGACACATTCCAAGACTTTAAAAACAGTTCTTCACAAGTTAGAACCTACATGCTTCTCACGCAGACTCTACCTGCACAGTAAATCATCGTCACGGCTACACTGTGTTAAAGAGTGCACTATGAAGACAAAAGGTTATATATAAGTCTTTAATCCAACAAAGGTAAATAAAAACACAATGTAGCACAGCAACATTCAAGACATGAAGACGTATGACGAGACAAACTCAAAGTGAACATACCCATAGGAAAAATTAATTGCTCCGTGGTTGCTTTTCCTAAGCTCATGAGACTTAGATGAGATTCTCATATATCTCTCCTTTTAGTATCAACAGCATTTCAGATGTTTCTCCTAGAATTCCTTAGGAGAAATTGAAGTAGACACAAATGAGACATGAGAAATATTTGAGAACAAATAGTCAAAACTGGGAATGTGGTGCAAAAAACCCCCAGAATATTTCTTTATTGTCTCGCTGCAATTTCTATCAAGACTCCATTATAGGAGTAATTTATTGTTCAGTGGTTGCTCTTTCTAACCTCAGGAGACTTAGTGTCACGAATCTGGTCTGCACTTCCGTTCACTCATCACTAGAGGTCACCCGCTTATCACATGGACTCTGGCATTTCACCATTTAACTACATTTCCCATCATCCATTACTGATCACAGCTGTCACCGATTACTCATTGCACCAATCACCCACACACCTGATCCTACGCACACACTGATCACATACCCTATTTAAGCCACGGACTTTCTCTCCCTCGTCGCTGAGTATTGTATGCGTTATCGCTGCCCTAAAGAGCGCCGTTAGTTTGCCTTGCCTTGCCTTGCCTTGCCTTTATTGGATTGTGTTTTCCCCTGCCTGGACTATCGCTGACGTTTTGGACTACCTCTCCTGTCTCGCCCCTTTGGATACTGTTCGCCGATCATCGACCCACGCTTGTCTTAATTTACTCTTTGTCTCGCCTATGTTATACCTGTCTGCCATTGTTCGACCCTGCCTGTTATGACCACGTCTCTGCTAATAAAAGTCTGCATATGGATCTGCACGTCTCACGTCTCGTCAGCCCCGTAACAGAATACTCGGCCACAAAAGGATCCAGCAGTTTTTCAGATGGACACTGGCCAGGTATGGACGCAGCAAAACTGCTATTAGCTCTCAAGCAGGACACTCGATCCCTCGAGAGCTACATTCTAGAGTACTTGGCGATCGCTAATGATTATGATTTACCTGACTGTTTGCTCATAGACTTTTTTTTGTGAGGGCATTAACCAGCCGCTCAAATCACGATTAACCCTTGAAGGTCCCCGTTCGTGTCTGAGTGATTTTATGGACTATGCTTTATGGACTGTTGGTTCAGTGTTCACTGTGGGTGTCGCGGAGGAATGCGACACTGCACTCACTCATGTAATGCCAGCTACGCTAGAGCACGCTCACAAAATGGCGGCCACAACAACACCCCGTCATGTTCTAGCTGATCTTCAGGAGTCAAGCCAAGTCACAGTTAATGTCAAAGAGCCAAGTCAAGTCACAGTTAATGTCAGAGAGTCAAGTCAAGCCGCAGTTGATCTTAAAGAACCAAGTCAAGTCACAGCTGATCTTCATGAATCGAGCCAAGACACAGCTGATCTTCATGAGTCAAGTCAAAGCTGATCTTCACAAGCTAAGTCAAGTCACCGTTGATCATCACGAATCAAGCCAAGTCAAAGCTGATCTTCACAAATCAAGCCAAGTCACAGCTGATCTTCACAAGCTAAGTCAAGTCACCGTTGATCTTCACGAATCAAGCCAAGTCAAAGCTGATCTTCAAGAACCAAGTCAAGTCACGGTTGATGTCAGAGAGTCAAGCCAAGTCACAGTTGGTCGTCATCAACCGAGTCACGTCTCCGCTGACCGTCCAGAGTCACGTCACGTCTCCGCTGACCGTCCAGAGTCACGTCACGTCTCCGCTGACCGTCCAGAGTCACGTCACGTCTCCGCTGACCGTCCAGAGTCACGTCACGTCTCCGCTGACCGTCCAGAGTCACGTCACGTCTCCGCTGACCGTCCAGAGTCACGTCACGTCTCCGCTGACCGTCCAGAGTCACGTCACGTCTCCGCTGACCGTCCAGAGTCACGTCACGTCTCCGCTGACCGTCCAGAGTCACGTCACGTCTCCGCTGACCGTCCAGAGTCACGTCACGTCTCCGCTGACCGTCCAGAGTCACGTCACGTCTCCGCTGACCGTCCAGAGTCACGTCACATCCGGGCTGACACACCCAGATCATCAAGGTCAGTTTTCCACTATCCCAGTTTGATGTCTAGTTTGAGGGATGTACCACTGGTGTCTGCACGCAAGGCTGGTATCCCAAACCAACTCACTCTGACCCTCCTGTTTTTATACATATTCCCCTGTCTGAGGCCCTTTCCCTGATGGGAATCGCTTTGTGTTGCGTTTGGGCTGCGTACACCACCGCAGAACTGCCCGAGGTGGTGGCGCCCGCTGTAGCTTCTCCAGAGGTGGTGGTCCACGCTGCAGAACCTCCAGAAGCGGCAGGGCTCGCATCGGCCCCTTGTATGGTGGTGGCGCCCAGTAATGTACTCTCAACCTGTTGTGTTGCGGTCGAAGAGACCATTACTAAACTCTCCCTGTGTCCTGAGTTTACTGCTGTAGAACCTCCAGAGGTGTCGGCAGCTGCTGCAGAACCTCCAGAGGTGTCAGTGGTATCCGTCGGTGAAATCTCGCTCTGTCCTGTCACGGCTATGGAGACCGTCAATGAACTCTCGTTCTGTCCTGTCACGGCTATGGAGGCCGTCAATGAACTCTCGTTCTGTCCTGTCATGGCTATAGAGGCCGTCTATGAACTTTCTGTGTTCCCTGCCTCGGTCCTTGGGTCCGTGCATGTTCTCTCTCCTTTCAATGTCTCCGTTCTCCCTAGGTCCCAGGCTCTGCTGTGGGTTCCTGATCCGTCGTGGTGGGCTCCTGCTCTATCTGCTCCACCGTGGAGGTTTTCGGACCCGTCTGCTCCGCCCTGGTGGTCTTCTGCTCCACCTGTTCCGTCTGCTCCGCTGTGGTGGTCCACTATCTGGCTCTGGTGGTCTTCTGCTCCGCCCTGGTGGGCTCCTGCTCTATCTGCACCGCCATGGAGGTCTTCTGCCCTGTCCGCTCCGCCCTGGTGGGCTCGTGTCCCGTCTGTTTCGCCCTGGTGGGCTCCAGTCCCGTCCACTCTGCCCTGGCTTCCTGCTCTGCCGGCTCTACCTCGGTCCCAGATCACTCCGCTTCCACAAGGACCTGGCCCTCCATCCCTCCCCCTGTTCCGCCTCCGCTCCACCTCCCTCCTGGATTATAGACTGTGTGGAGCGTCTGGAAGCCGCTCTTTGGGGAGGGGCTCTTTGCCACAGACTCGGGTGACTATGCTGTTCTTATGATCAACAGTGTCAAATGCAGCCGTGAGATCTAGGAGCATAACATCTTGATCTCTCGTATGGAGAATTGTATCAGCGTTAAGGGTACTGTGTTGGAGTGGTTTCGATCATATTTGTCTGGCAGGACCTTTTCTGTTCGCCTTGGGGATTTTATGTCCTCTTCTGTGTGTTTCTTGTGTGGGGTCTCCCAGGGCTCCATTTTGGGGCCTATTCTATTGTCTCTATATATACTTCCTCTAGGATCCATTTTCAGGAAGTATAATGTTTTGTTTCATTGTTAAGCAGACGATACACAATCTGCCATTGAAACAAAAACATCCAAATTCTATAGCACCACTTTTGTGTTGCCTTGAGGAAATTAAAGCCTGGATGGCAGTACATTTTTTTTTTTTATTTAATGAGGATAAGACGGAAGTTATATTGTTTACTCCAGGGGGTGCCTGTGGGTCTCCTGACCTGGATCTAGGTGTTTTAAAACCATTTGTGAAGCCATCTGTAAAAAACTTGGGTGTTTTAATGGATAGTGATTTTAAACTGGATAAACAGATTAATTAAATTAAATCTGTTTTTTCCAGCTGAGGCAACTTTCTAAGGTTAAATATGTTCTTGTCCTTTGAAAGAATTATACACATTTTTATATCATCTCGTCTTGACTACTGTAATGGACGTTATGTAGGCATTAGTCAGGCCTCCCTCACCAGACTGCATATGGTTCAGAATGCTGTAGCTCGTTTGTTAACGGGAACACACAAGAGGGAACACATTGCTCCCATTTTGGCCTCTCTTCATTAGCTTCCTGTTTGTTTTAGAATTGATTTTAAGATTTTAATCTTAGTTTTTAAATCATTAAATGGTCTGGCACCGACATATCTCTCAGACTTAATACAGCCATATGCTCCATCAAGGGGACTTAGGTCTGCTGATCATTCACTGTTAGTTGTCCCTCGTGTCAGGCTGAAGAGCAGGGGTGGCTGTGCGTTTGCAGTGGCGGGCCCTAGACTTTGGACTAATTTGCCTTTACATGTTAGAAAGGCCCAAACACTTTCTGTTTTTAAGTCTAGCTTAAAAACCTACCTTTATAGTCTGGTGTTTAACACTGTGTGAGAGCTGCTATTTTGTTTTATGTTATTCTATAATATTTCATAATTTTTTTTTTAAACTTTGTTATTCTATTTGTGATATTGTCTTTTTCATGCCTGTACAGCACTTTGGTAAACACTTGTTGTTTAAAAAAAAAAAGTGCTTTATAAATAAACTTTGACTTTGATGTGTGCTGTGTATATATAAAGACACAAAGATACAGTATATATTTTGAAAATATTTATGTGTTTACATGCATGTATTTATATTCATATAATTTATATTATGTATAAATATATTTAATATATAAACATAACTGTTTTTTTTTTTGTTAACAACCCTTTATTGATTTTTTTTTTTTTTTTTCAGGGAACAGTAATATAAAACAAAAAGCAGCTGTACAAATTTAGAACCCACCTCAACCCATCCCACCCCCTGGTAGACTTTTAAAAAAAATAGTGAAATAAAATAAGTAATTTATATTAATAGATAAATAAATAAATAACAATAAAATATTTTTTACAAACATATTAGAAAAGATGACACAACATTAAAAGCTGAATGCCATGAATTTACAGTTTTCACATTAGATCCATGCATACGAAAAGTTGAGAGTTCCATCGAGATAATGTCCAACAAATACACAGTGCAGGTTCGTCTGTCCATTGTTTGAGGAGGATTCCAACGGTTGACTAGCAATTGTTTTGCTGCTGTGAGAGCAGTTAACAGTAAACATCTTTGTTGGACGAACAAGGTGAAGACCCAAAAGTCATTCATGAAAAAATGGCGCGGAGTCAAACATATCTCAGTACCCAACAAATACAGGTGCATCTCAATAAATTAGAATATGGTGACATGCCAATCAGCTAATCAACTCAAAACACCTGCAAAGGTTTCCTGAGCCTTCAAAATGGTCTCTCAGTTTGGTTCACTAGGCTACACAATCATGGGGAAGACTGCTGATCTGACAGTTGTCCAGAAGACAATCATTGACACCCTTCACAAGGAGGGTAAGCCACAAACATTAATTGCCAAAGAAGCTGGCTGTTCACAGAGTGCTGTATCCAAGCATGTTAACAGAAAGTTGAGTAGATGGAAAAAGTGTGGAAGAAAAAGATGCACAACCAACCGAGAGAGGCCACTGTCAAAGAAACCTGGGCTTCCATACCACCTCAGCAGTGCCACAAACTGATCACCTCCATGCCACGCCGAATTGAGGCAGTAATTAAAGCAAAAGGAGCCCCTACCAAGTATTGAGTACATATACAGTAAATGAACATATTTTCCAGAAGGCCAACAATTCACTAAAAATGTTTTTTTTTTTATTGGTCTTATGAAGTATTCTAATTTGTTGAGATAGTGAATTGGTAGGTTTTTGTTAAATGTGAGCCAAAATCATCACAATTAAAAGGACCAAAGACTTAAACTACTTCAGTCTGTGTGCATTGAATATATTTAATACACGAGTTTTACAATTTGAGTTGAATTACTGAAATAAATGAACTTTTCCATTACATTCTAATTTATTGAGATGCACCTGTATGATAGGTCATTGTGAGAGCTGAGTCCAAAAAGATGAAATGCAAAAACATGCCTAAAACTCCTTGAGAACAGAGATTACACTTAGGAGAAGATGACAGATTCATATAAAAACGTTTCATTGGAGTCAGGTTGTCATGAATCCGGTCCATGGACTTCCATTCGCTCGCCACCAGAGGTCACTCCTCCATCACATTGACTCTCACATTGCACAGACTGTTTCACATTAGCCCGGACTACATTTCCCAGCAGCCATTTCACTACCATACGCTCACACCTGAGAACTATCACACAATCACACACCCTACATAAACCATGGACTTCCTTGTTCAGATCGCCGAGTAACAACAAAGTGATCCTTGTTTCAAGTGAGATATAAGATTTGTTGTGTTAAAACTTGACGCCTTTTTTCCTCCTCTCGGAATCCTTGCTCAACATGCGTTGCAAATAGCAATGGTATTGTCACCGTAAAATGTATTTGCCACCGAGAAAAACTTCCAGACTGGCGAAGACATGTTCACAAGCAGTGTTGGGCACGTTACTTTAAAAAAGTAATTAGTTATAGTTACTAATTACTTCTCACAAATAGTAACTGAGTTAGTAACTGAGTTACATCATTACAAAAGTAACTAATTACCAGGGAAAGTAACTATTGCTTTACTTTTTAAAAAAAAAATTCAAATGTCAAATAACTTTGGATGCCCCCAATATTAAATATGTTAAATTAATGAAATGGACACTAAAGAGAATAAATTATTATTATAAAACATTGTACATTAATCTACACTATGTATCTACTGACACTTAGTATCAGTCAGTCAAGCATTATAATATAATAATATTATGATAATTTAATATTATATGATGATAGAACTTTAGTAATTAGAATAACCAAGCACTAAGGATTAATGAGCTGCTGGGTTCATGAATATTAATCACGTTGTCTGTGTTCGCTCGAATTGATTTGCTGAAATTAAAACAGGGACGATAATAGGTGAGCGCCAGCCAATGAGATTGTCGTTTGCGCATTAGTTCCGCCCACTACCAGAGAAACCGGCAGTTCTTAAAAGCTGAAGAATTCCAAAGGAACTCAGTTATTATGTCAGGAAAATACAACAAAGAATATCGTTTACATGTAGCGCGTCACTTCTGCATGTTATGAAAGACTCTCTTGCTCTGTATCTTTCTTTGCGTGCGTGTATGTGAGAGAAAGCGACGGCGAGTCGTGCGCCTTCACACTAGAGTTTATGGTACGTCAAATACAGCTACACTGCGCATCCATTCAGATGAACTGAAAAATTAAATTCTAATAATATAATATAGTAACGCCACATTTTATTGTCAGTAACGGTAACGGCGTTGTAACGGGGGAAACAGTAATTCGTTTGATTACTCGTTACTGAAAAAAATAACGCCGTTAGTAACGCCGTTTATTTATAACGCCGTTATTCCCATCACTGTTCACAAGTGATGACGTAATGAGCGTGACACAAGCTGAGAGTCACTGCAGTTTAAAGCTGCAGTCACTTGCACTCGGAAAGTGGATGACTCTCAGATAAATCAGACTGATTGATTGATTTACCAGCAAGTGTGCTTTATCGGATCTAGTTATCGGATTTAATTTATTTATTGGAGCAATAAAAATGACGTCATTTTCACCCATATCGGTCGATAATTTATCTGTCCGATAAATATCATGCATCCCTACTTCTGTCTTTGCCAAAGAGAATGACTGAAGCAGAGAAGGGAGATTCCTCAGAAGGAAGGATTAGTTTGCGCAAAGGGTGAACAGGCAGTTGAGAGTTCCAAGGCACCCCATATGCCAGTAGGGCCGATCTAATGCGCAAATACATAAAGAAGGAGGTGCCTGGCAGATTATACTGAGTTTTGAGATTCTGGAAGGGTTTTAAACCACTAACATCATAGATATCTCCCAGAGTGTTTACTTTATTATGAGTCCATTGCAGACAACGAAATGGAGTACAGCCTGACAAAAGATTATTATTGTGGAAAATAGGCAAATGCCTATGCCCATTGTAACCAGTAACCAGTTGTGAACGTCTTTCAACATCCCTCCATGTGGAGAGGAGGTGAGTTACAATGGGACCAAACCGAGATTTACACTGCCTAAGCGGAACCCCCGAAAAAACAAGATGCTTCAATTTATACGGGTAAACAATAGATTCCACAAATGCTCTCCAAGATACAGATGTGTCAGGATCAAACCAAACTGATAAAGGGTGGAGGAAAAAGGCTTGAGCATACAGTCTAAAATTAGGGAAAGAAAGACCTCCAGTGTTGTAATCTACATCGTTGTAAGGTATTCAGTTTAATGCGAGTACGTTTCCCATTCTATATACCGTGAAACACTAGGGTTGGTCCGAAAACCATTTTTTGAGCTTCGAAGCTTTGGTAGTAATCAACACCGAATATTCAAAGCTTCGGAGGGAGGGTGCTGAACTTATTCTTCTCTCTAATAAAGGCAGGAATCTCTTTGTGTATGTCTGTCTGTTTGCATTTTTATTATGTTGAGAACCGTTCATCCAATCGACTTCACGCATGGCGGGTTTGTTGCTGCGGACCCAAGGGTGTGCAGTGTGGCATTTTGGTGCAATATGGACACGCAACACGTTCAGAATTAATAAACTTTTAATAATCTACAGAACAGCGCGAGCCGGAAGCGACGCACCTCACGTGGGCAGAGCTTATATTATGCTCCGAGAGCGGACACTGCACTAGTCATACAAAACACACAGGTCTGTTAAGAGCAATACTTTTAATAAGGTAACCTAACATTTTTCTAATTAACAAATCACTCCCGAATCAGAAATTAGCAGCACAGTAATTACACCACAAAGGGTAGGATATCTAAATAAAAGAAGAATGAAGGGTAAATTAATGAAGTTCAACAAACTGTAATAAATAAAGAACACTGTAGCATACTTTCAATAACAGCATCACATATTTTAATTAATGAACAGTTTAAATAATAAAAAAAAAATTTCTGATTGCCTTACATTCGCAAGTATTTTCCAAGCAAATTAAGTGCACGTTTTTATCATGTGTAAAATTACTGATTAACATGGCAGATAAAAGCAGCTCGTTTTTTTAACAATCTACATTCAGAACTCAGGTGATTTTTTAAACTTGATGTGCTGTTGTGGTAGGCCAGTTTCAAATCGCATATATTTGGCACACTGCCTTTGTCTTGTCCTCATTCAATTTAAAGTGCTCCCAACACAGCTGAGGTCTTTGGCATTTTTGTCTTCTCAAAAATGAATCTCTGAATCATGACGTTTACTCATGGGCGATTCATATTCAAGTGTGAATGAGAACCATTTTGCGGAGGATGCCAGGTGTTCAAAAAAGAAAAAAGAATATTCGAATCTCAAAATTGAAAATCGAATGCCAACCCACCGAACGAATATTCGAATAAGCGACTATTCTGGTCCAGCCCTATGAAACACATGCATCTAGTTTGTTCCAGTAGCCAATCGGTGGAGCGAGAGCAATCATGGAAGAAAAAAAATTAATACGTGGGAGAACATTCATTTTAATCACTGATATGCGAGCCTGGAAAAAGTAGGAAGATGAGACCAATTTTCCAAATCTGAGGATACTTTGGCTAGAATACTATTATAGTTTTTTGAGACGATTTCCTGTTGGGAAGGAAAAAACATCTACCCCCAAGTACTTAAAGTTTTGAACCATTGGAATAGATATAGAAAGGGACATGGGATCAATTTTAGAATTGAGGGGAAGTAAACATGACTTACTCCAATTAATTTTAAACCTAGAGAGAGATCCAAAATGGCCAAATAAATTCAACACATGAGGAATAGAATGTGACGGCTTCTCCAAAAACAATAAGATATCATCAGCAAACAAAGAAATATGATGATGAGTATTCCGTATATTTATGAGAGAAATAGTTTCAGATTGTCGGACCGCTTGAGCTAAGGGTTCCAAGGATAGGGCAAATAACAGAGGAGATAGCGGGCAACCCTGACGAGTACCTCGATGTATAAAGAATGGGTTAGAGCGAACAGCACCTGTGAGAACAGTGGCTGCTGGATTGGCGTGCATAACTTTTGTCATATTTATGAAACTCGAGCCTAGACCCAGATGCTGTAGAACCACCCATAAATAGTTCCATTCTAGCTGGTTGAAAGCTTTCATCGCATCTAGAGATAATACTGCACAAGGGGAGGACGAAATATTTGTTGAATTAATAATATGATATAACCTGCGTAAGTTATCCGAAACTGAACGAGATTTAATAAATCCTGTTTGGTCATGATGAACTAGCCTATTCATAAATTTCTCTAGACCAGTGGTCACTCTCCCGGGGGGGCACGAGTAGGCTACAGGATGGGAGGGGAAAAAAACTGGAAAATTTTTTTTTTTTTTTATCACTAAACTACTGTCATAAAAAATTATAGTTTTGTATATACATAACTCCTGAATAAAAATTAAAATGTGTATGGACTGATTTAAAAAAAAGAGTTTTGAACAAATTTGATTGGTTTGTCGATAGTGAGCGCAAATGCAGGTGATAAGCGGTTTTATTAAGCGAGTCATTGAGTCGTTCATTCAAACGATTCGTTCAAACGGCCGATTCATCAAGAATGAGACAGATGTTTGTGCATGAATCTTTGACTCAACTGATTCGTTCAAAACACTGAATCATTCAAAACACTATTGAGTGTTGCTGTGAGATGCGCTATGCTGTGATCTTTGTTTGGATTCATCGGATCTATTTTCGCTGCTAAAATAGACCAAAACAGTCATTATTTCGTCTAAAATGTAAGTGACTTAATATTATTAAATATCCTCAAAAGTTTAAGGTCCTTGCACCCTGACTGAGTCCGAAACTGTCGTATTCGTTTTTTCATATTCGTCATTTGGTGGCTCTCAATTGTCAAAAACACCCCTCAAAATATTTGCTACAGATGTGAAAAATCCGTGAAAATGGTTTGGCTTGGGACCGATGCGTTGGCCTATGCACGGATGGTGCGCAGGCAATGACGGGCGTGAGCGTGGCCTAGCTGCTCGCGTTCAGCAAGTAGCTCCACTTGTGAAATGGACACATTGCATGGTCCATCGCGAAGCACTAGACTAGCTGCTAAAAAAATGCCGGTTCTTTTTGACTCCGTGCTGAACCAATCCGTGAAAATGATAAATCTCATCAAATCACGGCCGCTAAACTCTCGCTTGTTTGGGGTCCTCTGCCAGGAGATGGGGTCAGGGCACGAACAGCTGCTTCTGCACACTGAAGTTCGCTGGCTCTCCAGGGGGCGGGTGTTACAGCGGTTGTATGAGCTGCGAGAGGAGGTGAAGTGGTTTTTGACAGAAATCAAATCAGATCTGGCGAAGCTTCTGGATGGCTTGCGTCTCTGTCCTATTTGGTCGATATATTTGACCGCTTGAACGGCCTCAACCTGTCTTTGCAAGGCCGCGAAACTCATATTTTGCTCCTTGCAGACAAAGTGCACTCCTTCACACAAAAACTAGACCTCTGGCATGGCCACATCAGTCGAGGGAACTGCGACATGTTCCCCAGCCTTGCAGACTTTATCACTGATGCAGGCACGTCACACGATTTCTCCTCCCTATTTCAATCAGCATCTGAGCACCTGTCAGCAATGAGAAAACAATTTGCGACGTACTTTAAAGAGGATTATCGCTCTTTTGCGTGGGTTCGAGATCCGTTTGTGTGCACAGCAAACGAGCTATCAATTGATATGAAGGAACAGCTTATTGAGCTGAAGAGTGACAGTAGACTGAAGGAACTCTTTAGCTCCTGCCCTCTTTCGTCATTCTGGGCAGCATTGATGCAGGAATATCCTGAACTCTGTGACGTCGCCTTGAAGATTCTCCTTCCTTTCGTGTCGACATATTTGTGTGAGGCAGGATTCTCAAAAATGACTCCACTCAAAACTAAATACCGCAATCGTGCACAAATCGAGGTTGATTTGAGGCTATGTTTAGGTCTCACATTAACATCACCTACCTGCAAGCTTCTGTAAAAAATGCAGATGATGCCTACTATTAGGCCTAGTAATAATAACAATAATAAAGCATAAATGAATATCAGAGGTCTGGTGCCAATTCCCAATTATAGCCTAGTCATGATAATAGGCCTATACTGATGATAATAATAATAATAATAACAACAACAACAACAACAACAACAACAATAAAGCATGTAACCTCATATAATTATATAGCAATATCCTAGTAATGATGATAGGCCTACTACTACTCATAATAATAATAATAATAATGTCTGCAAGCTCACATTAGAAGTCTGGTGCTACTGCCAATTATAACAATAGCCTAGTAATGATAATAGGCCTACCTATTAACTGTTGATCAGTTTTGTTAAAGCTCAGCCACTAAATGGAACATAGCTTTAGCTTTATAGCATATAAAAATTTAGTGTTGTGACTATAAATCCTCATATTTGTGGTTATAAAAGGATATCTTGCCAGTATTTTGCCAGTATTTTGCAACGTACTTGGATTTAACAAGTGTGTCTTCTTGAACATATGTTTATAGGCAAATGTATTTGTCCAAATATTTAGTCTGATTGTTCTGAATGAGGCAAAAAATCCATTGACTAGATAATGAGGAGATCTTACAGTATGCACAATGAATGGCCTATTTACATTCTTTAATGTCCACCCTGATCTCCTGTTTAACAAATCTTCTCTGTCAAGAGTGCACTTGAATGATGAAACAAAAGTAAACATCTGTTGCATTCCGAGCACTTTAACTGGATTCTACAGCACACTGTGAAGAGACATGTTGTTTTTACTCCTTTTTGGCTGCTTGCACCTGTTTTATTGTAAACGTACCATGCATAACATGGTATTTTGATCTTAAATTTGAAGTTATTAGACATTTTTCTTCTCTGTGAACTGCTCTTACAGCTGTAAACATGGTTAAATTTCCCAGATTTTGAAATGTATTTCTGTTCAAAGAAATGCTTTGAGTTCAAGAAAAAAAACAAAAAACACTTTAATAAAAAGCAATTCCAGTTCATTTTGGGTACATTTAATCAGTTGTGTGTTTCCTGTAAATCAGACTTAAGACTTTGGTGTTGAGCTAGAAGAACAATTTTGATCTGTCTCAATGGCTTTTTTCCCTTCCATCCTAATTCTTAAAAACAGAAGAGATCTCAATCTCATAAATAGACGATGACGTGTCCTTTTAGTTGACCTGTTTTGAGAGCCAACTCACCATACAGTCCAGCAGACGGGGGAGTTATCACGTTTTTAAAATCGTTCTTGACCCAAATCCAGCAGCATTTTAAATTTCATGTTGTTTTTCAGCGGCATGTGGCTCTCTCTAATGCACTTTTGATTGCTCCCACAATACTACCTATCTTAAAATACTCAAATTTGGGTTTTCATAATTGGTAGTTTATTACATATTTACATAATTAGTTGTCAGCCATTTGGTGAGGATTTTGATTTATTTCAGTGACTCGATTCTTTTGAATCGGTAAAAAGATTCATTCATATGAATCGTTCTGATGTTACATTATTAAGTCAGTAGGTGGCGTCTTTTTTATGACTGTATGCTGCCTTCACGTGCTATCTGAAATTTCCTATTTCCCACCTGAAGTCGTGATTATGAGCTTGTACTTCGTTGTCAGAAAGAGTAACATGTAGGTAGCATCCCATTGGTTTACAACCATTCACTGCGGTTGTTTGCAGTGAATCATGTGATTCTGATGATACGCGAAATGCAGCTGGAGGGCAGGAAGTGATTTTTCTCCACAGGAACCAGTAGCAGAAACTCAAGATGCCTGTGTTTTGTGTTGTTTGTGGATGCTCAAATCAGCCAAACTGAGAAACCACAAGGAGCTTTTATCGTGTACGAAAATTTGTTCAAAAGGGGTGATAAGTCAAGAAATTGACTGAAAAACGCAGGAAAAAGTGGCTTGTAATCCTGCGTCTGCGGTCGGGAGGAGCGAGTCGGATAATGCTTGTGTGTGCAAATGGTTAATATAATATAAAATAATATATTAAAATATTAATAAAGATATAAATAGGTTGGGCTGCCACCTCTCGCGCATTCAGCGTGAGACAGAATTCACTCTAAACGCCACACGCAGACACAGTGTAAATAAGATATTATTTGCAGTTGGTTCGAGATCCGTTTGTGTGCACAGCAAACGAGCTATCAATTGATATGCAGGAACAGCTTATTGAGCTGAAGAGTGACAGTAGACTGAAGGAACTCTTTAGCTCCTGCCCTCTTTCGTCATTCTGGGCAGCATTGATGCAGGAATATCCTGAACTCTGTGACGTCGCCTTGAAGATTCTCCTTCCTTTCGCGTCGACATATTTGTGTGAGGCAGGATTCTCAAAAATTACTCCACTCAAAACTAAATACCGCAATCGTGCACAAATCGAGGTTGATTTGAGGCTATGTTTAGGTCTCACATTAACATCACCTACCTGCAAGCTTCTGTAAAAAATGCAGATGATTTGCCCCAACTGCAATGAACCAGCTTTGGGGGGGCCCAGCTTGCAAAAGGTTGAGAACCCCTGCTCTAGACGATAGTACTTTAGCATATAATTTAACATTAGTCCCTATCAAAGAAAGTGGCAGGTAACTAGAACAGGAAGTCGGATCTTTATCTTTTTTTAACAAGAGATAAATAACAGCTATATTAATATATGCGTGAAATGAGCCTTGAGTAACTGAAAAATGTTAACATGAGGGGGTCTAAATCCGACCAAAAAGTAGTATAAAATTCGTTTGGAATAGCATCTATGCCTGGGGATTTCCCCTTGTTCATAGATTGCTGACTCCAGCTCCTGAAGAGTGATCGGTTCAGCCAGGTATTCCCGAATCTGAATCTGACAGCCTGGGTAAATCAAGGTTGGACAGAAAAGATGCAAAAGAGGTCACCATCAGCAGAAGAAGTATAGAGATTAGAGTAAAAAGAGTGGAAGGCGATATTAATGTCTTTTGGGTCTGTCATAATGAGCCCAGATTGGGATTTCACTGCTGAAATATTAGCAAACTTTTCACTGTTGCGTAATCTTAGAGCTAAAAGGTGGCTTGGTCTACTCCCTTGAAAATAATAATTCTGCCTGGATCTTTGAATTAGGAATTCTGCCCTGGATCTCAGTAATGAATTGAGTTCGGACTTAACTGCCATGATTTTACTGAGTGTATTGTCTGAGAAACAACGATGATTATCTCTAGTCAGATTCTGGAGCTGTGATTCCAGTTCTGAAGGAAAGAGGCATATGAAATGGAGTTATTCCTTATAAATAATTTAACTGCATTCCAAAGTGTTCGAGGATCATCCACTGGACCTTGGTTAATTTCAATAAACTCAGCAAATTTATTTCTGAATTGACTGCAAAAGTTTTCATCCTGTAACAATTTAGGGTTAAATCTCCATTTAGTGGCACGAGATGGCCGAGGGATCAAAGATAATCTGCACAAATTTCCATCATGATCCGACAGAGATAAGGAACAGATATCAGCATCATGAACAGCTGAAGATAAAGAAGTAGAAATGAAAATATAGTCAATTCGCAAATAGGATTTATAAGTAGCAGAAAAGAAAGTGAAAGACTTAACAGAAGGATTTAATAAACGCCAACTATCCACCAATGAGGATGAGGTTACACATTGCCGAAGTTTGTCTGAACAAAAAGCTTGAGAGTGTGATTCCTTTGGTCCAGATCTATCTAGGATATGCAACATTACAGAATTCGTACCAATACAATTTCAAAATCTGAAAATTTCAAGAGATATGTTGACAAAACAGAGAAAAAAAGTAGTACAATATTCCTATTCTCCACTATTGTTTTTATATGTGTTATTCTACCATCTGTATCACAACCTTCATTTAAAATAGTAATATTTAAAGTCCTCCACACCAATATTAGGACCCCCTTGGTTTTAGTATCCGAAGATGAGTGAGATACCACTTCATAAAACGTATTATTACACCTGCATATATCCTCCTCTTTCAAGTGGGATTCTTGAACTAACACTATATCAATCTTTCTTCTTCGCAAAAAATCCAGAAAACCTGTACGTTTGTGAGGGCCATTTAGCCCATAAATATTACAACTCAGAATATTAAGGTCAGTCATAGGTATCAAACTAAATTACTGCATAATAAGACAAAATACAAGTTTGAAAGTAAAACCAGTTGAGTCTACCATTAAACCAAACAAATAAAATGACATCATAATCAGTAAGCAAAACTGTATACGCCTTCTAGTAACTGAATTAAGAAGTGAACAGTGAAAGAGACAGTCACCCAGCCATTTAGAGCATCTCTTCTCCGATTAGACAGCACATGTCCAGCTGAAGCTCACTGAGAGTTGGTGGATGAATGGGATCTGAGAAAAACTCTTGCTTCTTCTGGGGAGTATAGCATTTTAGGTTTACCTTGATTGAGAATGACCTTCAACGTTGCAGGATAAAGAAGAAAATTCTGGATGCCAACGTCTCTCATTTCCTTCCTAATTGGCACAAATGCACTTCTTCTTTTTGCAGTGACCGGAGAAAAAGTTTATAGTCTGGCTAATTCGGTTCTTCGAACGAACCTGTTCTTGATGATTAGTATGGCTGGATTGAGTTATCTGAGATAATTGTGTGTTCATGGGTTGGTTTAAAAGGGGCTATGTATCGATACTCGAAACCACGATCAGCAATGCAGCGATTGGCTGGTGGCAAGACAGCAACGTAATGACATATAATTAAAAAAGACACCTGACAAAAAAGTTGACAAACTTTTTTTAACTTGATTATTTATATTCACGATTTCTAGTATTTGTACAGACTTTACATTTTGACTTCAATGTTGTAATTAGCAATTCATTTAATTTTATTTTTTAAACAGATTTGTTACGTGACAGCATTAATTAAAGTTTCTTAAGGGTCAAGATCAAGTTATCTGCATCTCCTGCGCTCCATCAAGCCACCCCCATAATAGCTGTCACCACTCAAATTAATGCACGATTCAAATTAACTGTATAGCATGTGTGTAAGACTCCAATACAATTATAAAGTAATTATTTCATCACTGATAAATCTTTCAATGAGTAAAACTGGCTGTGTCTATAGTATTATAGACTACACAACACTATTATATTATTTTCAAATTCATTTTTAAATTATTATTATTTTAAATTATTGTCCCTGGAACAGTAGGGTACTCTTGTAATAAAGTAGGCTGGGGCAGATGTTAAGTATCAATTCTGCTTAAAAAGATACAATCTAATCCTGTTTACATGAAATAAGCCTACTCCCGAGCAGGTTTAAGCTTACGGACCTGTTGCTATGACAGCAAGTCCAGGATGAGCTTCGAAGAAATCGGCAACAATTAAATCCAGCTAACTGAGTTAGCGACGTTCGAAGAACAGGCCCCTGAACCCAAACCCCACATTACAGATCTTTACATTCTCAATCACAGAAACTTTGTGTTGTTCCTTGGTCTGAGATTAAATTTGGAGGGGATCACACTTTTATTATGGAACAACTATGGAACAGCCTGCCGCTATATATTAGGGCAGGGGCCGGTGATCTGACGATTTGTGCTACCCGCTCAGATTGTGCTACCTCCCATTAAAAAGATAGGTAGCACAAATCGATAGCGAAAAATGCTACCTATCAGATTGTGCTACCAGCATCTTATTCATGTGCTTTGAGGCTTTTTTTAATGTCCATACCTACCCCTACCCCTACTCCTACCCTAAACCTACCCGTTCACACCTACCCTTACCCTAAACCTACCCTTAAAACAATGCAAATATATTATTGGTAGCACAATCTGATAGGTAGCATGTTTCGTCTGTACACCGGCAACCTTTTCGGCATGACGTGCCATTTTTCATTTTTCTGGTTAACCACTGTGCCAGTCGGAGATCACTCTGTGCAAAAAGTAACATTCAGAAGATCATAAACTTCTTGTCAGCGCTGCTACACGACTTTTATTAATCAATACTGAATCGCTACATTATATTTCTCAGCAATGAGGGGGTAAAATTGCTGTTTTTAAGTAACTAAACTCAAGCTTCATTGTTTGTAGAGAGAGACACAGACACAGACAATTCTCACATCTCTCTCTCTCTCTCTCACACACACTCTCAAAATGGCCATATTTAAAAAAAATAAAAAAATAAAAATAAAAAATTAAAGTAGTTTGCATCACTGGATAGCTGTCAGTCATTTAACATTTCTATCATAAAACAGTTGACTAATATTAAATGATTTGCAGCTCTCTTTCAACGTTAAACTGATGCTTCGCGCTCAGCATCTGTGAATGGTAAACCCCGCCTACTTTAATTTTATTGGCCATCTCAGTCATTTTAACATAGACTAGGGCTATTAGACCGCTGAGGCTTTGATCTGAAGTGCCCTAGTATGTGCCGAGGTCGCGTGCGCATCCGTAGAGAGCAAATTAATTCTCACACTTTAATAGTATTTATAGCTCCTAACAGGCTGTGTGACTATGAGAAGTTATTACATCAAAATGTACGTCAGTATGCGCGGGAAGTGGGGGTGCTGAGGGTGCTGCAGCACCCCCTGTTTTTTTCTGTGGGCAACTGTTTAACTGTTGGGAATATTTAAAAAAAACCGGAGTGTCTATTGGCAGAGGCTATTTACACTAACTCCACCCACAAACGTATGATTGGGATAGTCAAATTTGCAAAATACGGTAATTAGTTGTCAGAATCAGTGGCGCAGATGGTCAAATGCGTGTCACGCTCCTTTTGACACGATCGACCAGGGTTCAAATCCGCCTTTTGCCAAACTTTTTTCTCCCTTTTCAAATTTCAAATCACATCAGAAAAGCATTTATTTTTTTAATAAAAATGAAGGAAATAATCAAAAAGTTGAAAATGAAGTATCGGGTAGGGTCAGGGTAGGTGTAGGGAGGGCTTTTGACCCAATAAGGTGGCATCCATTTAATAATTTGAAATAAAATTAAAAAAATTACACTCAATAAGTTATTGCATACTGTTTTATAATGTATTACAATGCTGGGGTGCAGATAATTGCCAATATTTGCAATAAGTAATTGCTATTTTTAAAATACTGCTATTTTCACTTAATGTAAATAGCCTCTGATCAGTTGAAATAGCAGTATGCAGTTTTCCCTATTGCTAGTGTGCCAGCGATTATCCCTCTGGCACGCCTGCCGTAGGTTGCCGACCCCTGTATTAGGGACGTACTGATGCTCAGTGAGTTTAAAAGCCACCTGAAACCATATTTTTTATGATAGCGCTCGATCAAAGATAACTGAAGTTTGCTAGTACCATATGTGTCTCTTTTGTCTTTATTTAATATATATTTCAACTGTTCTTTTAAGGTTTCTCTTTTTATATTTCTTAATTAGATATATGGTTATGAGTTTGTTTTTTTGTTTTTTTTATGTTTTCCTCTCCTAATTGCTCTATTGTTTGTACAGCACTATGGTCAACATTGTTGTTTTATTCAGTGCTTTAGAAATAAATTTGAACTTTTAACTTTCTTTTCTGACACCACTTCTTTTATAGGCCTCAGCTCACTCTGGAGGAGGTACACACATGGGGAGAGTCATTTGAGCGGTTAATAAAAAGTGCACAAGGTCGTGTGCACTTCCGACAGTTTCTTAAGACTGAGTTTAGTGAAGAAAACCTGATGTTCTGGCTCGCCTGTGAGGATCTAAAGAAAGAGACCAACAAAACCATGGTAGAACAGACTGTGAAACAAATGTATGAGGACTACGTTTCTGTATTGTCACCTAAGGAGGTATATGGTTTCACATGGTTGCACACTCTGCATTTACATTTTACTCACACTGTGGTTAAATTTGAATACACACTGTCTGGCCAAAAAAAAAGAAGCTGTTTGGAATTAAATAAGCAAATACTTTTTTTAGAAAATAATGATTTTAGGATTGACACATTTTTGCAGTGATTAATGTTTCTGGCATGCTATATGTTTGGGAATCATTCTTTTAACCTTAACTGATGCAGTGTATACAGTAGCTTTTTAATTCTCAAACAACCATATAATCAAAGCTAAAGGCAGTCCAAATAATATATTAAAGTGTGCACCTTTTTTATGGACAGGCAGTGTATTTGTCACCATCATGTATAGATCTGTATTGTTTGTTGACCTGTTTTTCAAAACATTTTGGTAAGCTATATAGCACTGGTTCCCTGAGGAGGGAATGTGATGTTACATATATAGCGAACACTATGGTAAACTCTACTAAGTTGGAGATTGTCTGAAGTGTGTATAGAATTATCACATATTGAGCATCTTATAAGCAAACATTTGCGTCATCTTTCCCACCAAAAAAGGGGATATATTCCGTAGGAAGCAGTTAAGTGTAAACGAAAGAGAAGAGTTTTCCGCTCTGTCTTGAATATTGTCAAGGATTCTGCATTTTTGCATTACTCTGTGTATTTTTGTGCCTCTTTGTGATGGTACCATGAGGTGTCACTCGTTCCTGTGATACCCCCACTGATGAGAGGCTGGACAGAGGGATCTGATGATTCACTGTGTGAAAGGTAGCAGATAGAACCAGCAGAATGAAAACTGAGATCATCTTTTGTAGTCCGTAGGGCTTCAGTGACCGATAGTAATGCAGTCTCAGTTGAATGGACGCTTTTGAAACCTGATTGGTTAACATCCAGCTGGTTATTCTGTGAAAGGAAAGATGATACCTGGTTGAAAACAATTAATTCAAGTACTTTTGCTATAAATGGAAGGAGTGAGACAGGTCTGTAACTATCTACATGTGAAGTTTAGTGTGGGTGTTTTTTTTAAGCAGTGGGGATACCTGAGCCTGCTTTTGGGGGAAACACCGGAGAAAAGAAATGTATTGATGATGTGTGTAAGTGCTAGTTAAACTGTAGGAGAAGTTGCTTGAAGAAGGTGTGAGGTAATGTTTTGAAGAGCCCCAGCAAACAGTGAAAAGCCTGCACAGGGAGATTGTGCTGTTTCTAAACAAGGCCAGACACAGACAGAACATTGTAAATGAGGTGGAGAAAGACATGTCAGAAAAATGGTATCTGTGAGGATTTCCAGTCAGGATTTAGACTGTTTCATAGTACTGAGACTGCTCTCATTAGAGTTACAAATGACCTGCTCTTATCATCTGATCATGGTTGTATCTCTCTATTAGTGCTACTGGATCTTAGCGCTGCGTTCGACACTATCGACCACAACATTCTTTTGAATAGACTAGAAAACTTTGTTGACATTAGTGGAAGTGCATTAGCATGGTTCAAATCGTACTTATCTGACCACCATCAATTTGTAGCAGTGAATGAAGAGGTATCATATCGATCACAAGTGCAGTATGGAGTACCTCAAGGCTCAGTACTAGGGCCGTTACTTTTCACACTTTACATGTTACCCTTAGGAAATATCATCAGGAAACACAGTTTTAGCGTCCAATGTTATGCTGATGATACTCAGCTCTATATTTCTTCGTGGCCTGGCGAAACACACCAAATTGAGAAACTAACGGAATGCATAATTGATATAAAAAACTGGATGACGAGTAATTTCTTACTGCTAAATTCTGAAAAAAAAAAATTGTTAATTATAGTACCCCCACATGTAATAACTTAGAAGACTGTGTAACACTTGATGGCTGCTCTGTAAATTCTTCGTCATCAGTTAGGAACCTAGGTGTGATTATTGTAATGCTTAATAAACAAACTCCAGATGGTCCAAAATGCAGCAGCTAGAGTTCTAGAACCAGGAAGTATGACTACATTAGTCCGATTCTGTCAACACTGCACTGGCTCCCTATTAAACATCATATAGACTTTAAAATCTTGTTAATTACTTATAAAGCCCTGTATGGTTTAGCTCCTCAGTACTTGAGCGAGCTCTTATCGCATTATAGTCCACGTCCACTGCGTTCTCAAAACTATGGCCATTTGATAATACCTAGAATAGCAAAATCAACTGTGGGCAGCAGATCCTTTTCCAATTTAGCGCCCAAATTCTGGAACAATCTACCTAACACTGTTCAGGAGGCAGACACACTCTGTCAGTTTAAATCTAGATTAAAGACCCATCTCTTTAACCTGGCATACACATATCACACTAATACGTTTCTAATATTCAAATTCGTTAAAGGATTGTTAGGCTGCATTAATTAGGTCAACCAGAACCGGGAACACTTCCCATAACACCCGATGTACTTGTTACATCATAAGAAGAATGGCATCTACGCTAATATTAGTCTGTTTCTTTCTTATTCCGAGATCACCGTAGCCATTCGATCCAGTCCGTATCCAGATCAGATGGTTACTGCAGTCATCCGAATCCAGTCCGTATCCAGATCAAAAGGTGGATCAACACATAGAGTTGACCTCTACAGCCCTGAACGTCAGCGGAGATCAGGACACCTAGATGAGCCCCAGAGACAGATCCCCAGTGAAGACCTTGTCACCTAGACGGCCATCGGGACAAGACCTCGGGAACCAGATGAGTCCTTTACACAATCTGACTTTGCTGCAGTTGGAATTGAACTGCTGGTTTGTCTGGTCAGAGGAGAACTGGCCCCCCGACTGAGCCTGGTTTCTCCCAAGGTTTTTTTCTCCATTCTGTAACCGATGGAGTTTTGGTTCCTTGCCGCTGTCGCCTCTGGCTTGCTTAGTAAGGGAAACTTAATTTCCAGCGATATTGTCGACTTGATTGCACAGATACTATTTAAACTGAACTGAGCTGGACAATGACATAATTGAATTCAATAATGAAATGCCTTTAACCCACTAAGCGCCAAAGACGCAAAATTGCGACAAGACGTCATATTTAATGAAATAGACTGTAGTTCCTAATATGGTGTAATATCTCATTTGTATTCCCTACCACTAGATGGCAGACATGTAGTACTTCGATTCTAGACCAAAATTGTTTGAGGAAAAGGGCTCAAAGGGCTGCCGGCAGACAGTATAGGTGCAGTCAGAGTGGGGTAGATCTGTGTGCTGTACCATGCAATGAGAGGGTACCATACTCTCAAGAACTATAAACTGTGTTACTGTGATACCTGATTGGGCAGATAGCTGGTCAACTGATCAAAAAATAGGTACATTATCTATGGCACAGTAATATAGTAATAATTTACTACTTTCTTCTGTTTTAGTGTGTTGATTTCCTCTTTTCCTGATCGTTTGGAATGAGGATAAAAAGACAAATATATATATATATATATATATATATATATATATACATGCAAATAAGTTCAAACATCCATTCAATATTTATTATTTCATGAATATTACTGATGAACTGATCAAAAAGTAAGCTACTGTTCACATGCATTTTACTACTATATAGTATAGTAATATAGTAATAATTTAGTACTTTCTCCTGTTTTATTGTTGGTTTCCTCTTTTCTGATAATTTGGAATGAGGATAAAAAGACAAAAAACACAAAAAAAAAACAAGCAAATAAGTTCAAACATCAATTCAATATTCACTATTTCCTGAATATTATGAAATTCAAGAGGGCCGCACCCTGGGGACATCATAATATGCAAATTAGATGAGTATATTTACACCCCACATAAACTTTCGGTCATGCCCAACATTTTTCTAAATTACAGTAGATCTCTATCTTTAAGCTCTTTCAAGCCACAATGCTGTCAAAATCCAGCATTTTTCAAAAACAAACCCTGGCGTCTAAAGGGTTAACTGAAAATTGAGTGTTTAATCTTGTCATTTTGCATTATTGACACACTATTTTCCAATTTTGATATTGGAAAGTTGCTTTGACACAATCTGTATTGTTAAAAGCAATATATAAATAAAGGTGACTTGACTTGACTTGACTTGACTAGTCCTGTTGACATTGGTAATATTCCTTGCTCAATATTAATTATATTAATTAGCTCAGTGGGTAGCACTGTCACCTCACAGGAAGAAAAAAAAAAAACCTTGCCGAGACTTCCCTTACCAAAAAGTAGTATACTTCAAGTTTATTTTATTAAGTATACTTAAGTAAAGATCAAGTATATTTTTAAGTATACTTTATGTAGTAAGTATATAAATATCAGTGTACTTGTCAGTCCTGTCCTCCCGTGTCTTGTGTTTCCCCTCCTCTCGTGCCCTTATTTGGTCTTCCTGTTCCTGTCATTATTAGTTGATTAGTCCCCAGCCGTGTGTGATTGTTCCCCACCTGTTTCAGTTCTCCTCGTTTGATTTCCTTGTGTTTATAAGCCATGTGTTTCCCTGTCTCCACGTCGGTTGTTAATTGTTATTCTAGTGTATGTGTGTCCTGCTTTCCTTTGTTCCTGAGTTCTTAATAAAGCCTGTGTTTGGAGAAACTCCTGGTCCCCGCGTTTCCCTGGCTCCAGCAGGATCCTGACAGAACAACCGACCTAAACCGACCAATACCGCAACCTCTTCCGTTTTTCTCCCCGTTTTGTTTTCCATGTTTTGTGAGCCTTTTTGTTGTTCCTGTTTTTTGTTTCTCCCCCACGGCGATGGAGGTCTCACGTAAGCCAGCCGCCGTCCGTGGCGCCCCGTCACCAGCCGCTGTCCACGGCCCACGAAAGCCTGCCGTTCGCTGGGAAATTGACTCCGCCGTTCGCGGCCCACGCAAGCCCGCCGCTGTTCGCGGCCCACGCAAGCCCGCAGCTGTTCGCGGCCCACGAAAGCCCGCCGCCGTCCGCGGCTCCCTCTCACCAGCCGCTGTTCGCGGCCCACGAAAGCCTGCCGTTCGCAGGGAAACTGACTCCGCTGTTCGTGGCCCACGAAAGCCCGCCGCTGTTCGCGGTACACGAAAGCCCGCCGCCGTCCGTGGCTCCCTCTCACAGCCGTCGTTTGCGGCTCACACAAGCCAGCCGCTGTCCGCGGCTCTCCCTAGCCCGCCATCAGCAGGGAAATACACGCCGCCGTTCGCGGCCCAGGCAAGCCCGCCGGCAGAGAGTGTAGCAAGCCCGCCGGCAGAAAATATGGCAAGCCCACCGACAGAGAGTACGGATATCCCACAGGTACTCCTAGGGTTATTGGTGGAGTACGAGGGGATGTTGTGGACGCCAGTGCCTGCCCCTCGCAAGTGCCCGCCAGTGGCTGCCCCTCCAGAGCGCCCCACAGTGCCTGCGCCACGAAGGCGCTCCCAAGAGTATCCGCTGGTCCCGTCCAGCTCCGCGCTGCCAAAGCACCCCCCCAGTGCTTGCGCCACGAAGGCGCTCCCAAGAGTTCGCTTCCCCTGAACCCCAGCCCAAGACCACCTCTAATTTCCCCAGGAAAATATTTGAGGGGGTAGTAGGGCTCCTGCCAGAGAGGCCGAGGTGGGGGCTGGGGCCAATGTCTCAGAGGCAGATCCGCCATGGCCGCCGGACTCCCCTGATCTGCCATGGCATCCCGAGTCCCCTGATCCGCCATGGCCGCCGGACTCCCCTGATCCGCCATGGCATCCCGAGTCCCCTGATCGGCCATGGCCCGCCAGACTCCCCTGATCCACCATGGCTCCCGGAACATCCAACCCCCCCTCCCCGTTGGATGTTGCAAGGCGCGGGACGTGCCTTGTGGGAGGGGGGAGTGATGTCAGTCCTGTCCTCCCGTGTCTTGTGTTTCCCCTCCTGTTAATTGTTATTCTAGTGTATGTGTGTACTGCTTTCCTTTGTTCCTGAGTTCTTAATAAAGCCTGTGTTTGGAGAAACTCCTGGTCCCCGCGTTTCCCTGGCTCCAGCAGGATCCTGACAGTACTAGTAGTATACTTGTAAGTGTACTATTTCAATACCCCTTGGGACTAAATTGGCCCACTTTCTAGTATATAAAAGTATACTTTAAGTATAAAAGTATTCAACTTTGAGTACACAATTAGTTTACATCAATCTTTTTAGCTTATACTGCAACTATACTAAAAGTGAACTTATAGGTATACTGGTAGTTTACTAATTAAATACTTGTAGTAGCATTTTTAGTACACTTTGAAGTATAGTCTCAGTAAACTACTAGTTTAGTAGTTTTATACTGCCAGTATACTCTTAAGTTCCCTTTCAGTCAGTCACGTTCGGCGTTACGTGGTGCTGACCCAGGTGTGTTGCAGGAACTGCGCACAGCAACCGACCTCGCCCTGAGGGTGACGAAAGTCACAGCGCGGTGTCCACGTTAGTGGTCCAGGAGTGCCATCTATGGATATGAGGGAGGCTGACAAGCATCGCTTCTTGGACTCCCCGATCTCCCAGGCTGGCCTATTCAGCGAAGCGGTGGAGGGCTTTGCCCAACAGTTCTCCGCCGCACAGAAGCAGATGGAGGCGTTTCGTCACATCCTGCCTCGGCGGTCCGCTGCTGTCTCCACCCCACCGCTCGCTGCAGTCCCTCCACCTGCTCATCGCCGAGGGCACCCTCCTGCTGCCTCCACCTCCTCTCCAGCTCGGCTTCAGCAGAAGTCTTCACACCGGCCGCAGCGTGGAGCTGGCGGCAGGAAAGCAGCGCAGTCCGTCTCCGCCCCTGCCAAGCCCAGAAAGTGCCAGGGCAAGCTGTGTTCCTGAGACGGGCGACCCAGAGCTTCTGGATTCTGCTCTTCAGAGCATGGTGGCCGCACCACTCCAGGAGGGCCGGGCAGAGAATCTTTTGTTTGCTTTTTCTCCGGGTCTCAAAGAGGGCGAGAATGGCGGTGCACGAGCCACAGCCTCGACACCTCCGTCCCCCTCTCCTTTTGCCAGCTGGCAGCAGGGCCCGGCTCGTGGATGCTATGCCTCCTCACGCACCCCCTGCCCAACCGTGGAGCCAGGTAAGTATCACACCGCGCACTCCGGGATGCACTGCCTTCCGGGTCGGGTCCCTCTGCTCCACCACGCTGCCCCACTGCGGGTACGTCGGTGGTTCCCCTAGTCCCGCTTGTTCGGTCTCTGGGGGCTTGACTAGCGCTCCCCAGACCACCTCGCTGGCTCTCGAGAACCATCAGACTCGGCTATGCAATTCAATTCGCCTGGCGTCCTCCCAAGTTCAGGGGCATTCGGTTCACCTCTGTGCTGAACAAAGATGCTCCTGTCTTGCGTGCAGAAATCACGGTCCTACTGGCGAAGGACGTGATAGAGCCGGTCCTTCCAGCCGGGATGAAGTCGGGGTTTTCCAGCCCTTACTTCATCGTACCCAAGAAAGGTGGTGGGTTACGACCAATTCTAGACCTGCGTGTTCTGAACCAGGCCCTTCACAAGTTCCCGTTATGGATGTTGATGCAGAGATGCATTTTTCAATGTATCCGTCCTCTCGATTGGTTCGCAGCGATCGACCTGAAGGATGCGTCTCGATCCTCTCTCGACACAGGCCGTTTCTCCGCTTTGTGTTCGAAGGGCGAGCATATCAGTACAAGGTCCTCCCCTTGGGGCTGTCCCTGTCACCTCATGTTTTCACCAAGGTCGTGGAGGCAGCCCTTGTTCCATTGAGGGAAAGAGGTATTCGCATTCTCAACTACCTCGACGACTGACTCATAATGGTCCAGTCTTGAGGACAGTTATGCGAACACAGGGACACAGTGCTCAGGCACCTCAGCCAGTTGGGGCTTCGGGTCAACTGGGAAAAGAGCAAAAGAGGGCGGTTCCACTGAAACTATTTCAGAGACTCCTGGGGTATATGGCATTGGTGTTGGCTTCAGCATTGGCTTCACGACCGGGTCCCGAGATGGGCATGGCAACGCAGCACTTACCAGGTCCCAGTCACCCCGTCTTGCCACCAGACCTTCAGCCCTTGGTCGGACCTTGCCTTTCTTTGGGCAGGAGTTCCCCTAGTGCAAGTGTCCAGGCATGTTGTATCAACAGATGCCTCTGCCATGGGCTGGGGTGCCATTTGCAACGGGCATGCAGCGTCGGGGCTCTGGACAGGGCACCGACTGCAGTGGCATATCAACTACCTTGAGTTGCTAGCAGTATGGCTTGCTCTGCGCCGCTTCAAATCGCTGCTACACGACAAGCACATGCTGGTCTGTACAGACAACACTGCGACCGTTGCGTACATCAACCACCAAGGCGGTCTATGCTCCAGTCGCATGTCGCAACTTGCCCGCCATCTCCTCCTTTGGAGTCAGAAGCATCTGAGGTCGTTTTGCACCGTTCATGCCCAGGCGAGCTCAATCGTGCAGCCGACGAGCTTTCACATCAGCCCGCCCTTCCAGGAGAATGGCAACTCCACCCCGAGACATTCCAGCTGATTTGGAGACGCGTTTGCCTCCACGGACACGTCCCACGTCCCACTCTGTGCAAGGTCAGGGAGGACGAGGAGCAGGTCCTTTTAGTGGCGCCATACTGGCCCAATCGGACTTGGTTCCCAGAACTGATGCTCTCGCGACAGCCCCTCCTTGGCAAATTCCTCTGAGGAGGGATCTCCTTTCTTGGACGAGATCCCATTTGCGTCAGTCACTCTGAAATGAGGGTTACCTACGTAACTGAGACGTTTTCTTTAAGTGAACTTTACATCATACTTTAAGTAAACTACTATGACTCTATTTAGGTATTAATTTGTATATATTTTGTTATATGAATATCTGAACATACAAAACATCCAAAGAAAGAACAGAGTATCTGCTTGTAAACAAAAACATTTTATTCTAGCTTCATGCATTATTTTTTTAAACACTTGAATGTGGTTAAGTTTCATAAATAAAAAATAAAGAAATAAACAACATTTTGAACAAAAAGCTGAAAAAAGACTGAACTAGATTCAATTGATAATCAAAATGTAGATGGACAACACCCCAAAGCTTGACAGTAATTATTACCTCTTCATTGGTCGACATTTTATTCCATAACGTTACACAGTTTTGATGCTGTTTTATGTCAGATGATCGTGTTAGATTACATGTGGAAGTATCTGTTGTTTCTTTTTCTTCTTCACTTGTGTTTTTTGGAAATTCTGTACAGAAGATGTTTACTAGCGCCCCATACCATATAACAATGAAAACACGGATTCTAGGAACACAAGTATAGCTCAAATATATTTAGACTTTTCTAAGTATAAGTCAAGTATACTTGAATGTCATTTTAAGTATATTTCTGAGAAGTACATAAAGCCCATTTCTGAGAAGTACATAAAAAGTAAACTAAAAGTATACTTTCCTATTTTTTTGTTTAAAAGAAGTATACTAATAGCACACTTCAATGAACTTCTTTTTCATAAGGGTTGTCATAGCACTTGTATTTTATTGCTCTTGTTGGTTTTGATTGCTTCTATTGTCCTCATTTGTAAGTCACTTTGGATAAGATTTAATGTCTGCTAAATGACTAAATGGAAATGGAAAAGGAAAAATGTCCCTGATTGACCGACTCTGGAGGCCTTTCTGTTTTGGCATGGGTTTACTCCAGGTTTACTCTGGATTTCCCCGAAAGCCAAAGACACATGAAATGTAAATGACTTCGAGGCACAAATTTCCCATAGATGTGCTTGTGTAAGAGAGTGTAAATGTGTTATTGTCTCTGTAAATTCAACACGTTCTCACTCCCAACTTGTCACATATTGACGCTTGGTCAGGACCCCTTGGCATTGCTTTTTGACGCACAAGGTACCCTTTTAGCGTCACTTTTCAAAGTGCAGCGTCCTACATTGTTTTCAGTTGTTTATCTTAATTTAATGGTTTGCATGAATTTGTAAAAAATAGAAATAATTTTATAGAAATTTATACTTTAATTTGAGCACCTAACCCCACCCCTACCCTAAACCTACTCACTTCTGAACAATGTAAAACATGTAGCAGGCAAATAAAAGTACAGTCACAGGTATTTATTGCAAAAACTGACCATAAAAAAGCAGTATAAAAACATTACAAACAAGTCGTGTTGCATTCCAAGTCTTCTGAAGACATACCATATCTTTATGCGAAGAAGAGAGTAAAACATAAGGTTTTAATCGCTGAAAATGATTCCCGCGCCATTAACGCACTCACATCTCATTCAAAAAGATACTCCTTTATGACGCAATCGGTCATGAGACACACAAGAGCCAATGACATTTCACAACCAAGGCTGACGTAAGCTTTGGCGGCATTTTTTAAATTTGCGCACAGACTGTAAGATCTCAACTTTACGGCAGACAGAGATGGCGATCGCGTCTATTCCTCTCACAAATCAATCGTTTTGCCTCGGAAGAATTTTAAATAAATTATGACTGTAGCTGTATCTGCCTGTTATATCTTGTTTTATTGACAAATGGTAGGTTTAGGGACAGGGGTTGGATTACGTGCTCAAAAATATGTAAATGTTGTAATGTAAATAAACAGTTGTGACTGTTTACATTGAAAAATCACACCCCAACATACAGTGAGGAAAATAAGTATTTGAACACCCTGCTATTTTGCAAGTTCTCCCACTTAGAAATCATGGAGGGGTCTGAAATTGTCATCATAGGTGCATGTCCACTGTGAGAGACATAATCTAAAAAAAAAAATCCAGAAATCACAATGTATAATTTTTTAACTATTTATTTGTATGATACAGGTGCAAATAAGTATTTGAACACCTGTCTATCAGCTAGAATTCTGACCCTCAAAGACCTGTTAGTCTGCCTTTAAAATGTCCACCTCCACTCCATTTATTATCCTAAATTAGATGGACCTGTTTGAGGTCGTTAGCTGCATAAAGACACCTGTCCACCCCATACAATCAGTAAGAATCCAACTACTAACATGGCCAAGACCAAAGAGCTGTCCAAAGACACTAGAGACAAAATTGTACACCTCCACAAGGCTGGAAAGGGCTACGGGGAAATTGTCAAGCAGCTTGGTGAAAAAAGGTCCACTGTTGGAGCAATCATTAGAAAATGGAAGAAGCTAAACATGACTGTCAATCTCCCTCGGACTGGGGCTTCATGCAAGATCTCACCTCGTGGGGTCTCAATGATCCTAAGAAAGGTGAGAAATCAGCCCAGAACTACACGGGAGGAGCTGGTCAATGACCTGAAAAGAGCTGGGAACACCGTTTCCAAGGTTACTGTTGGTAATACACTAAGACGTCATGGTTTGAAATCATGCATGGCACGGAAGGTTCCCCTGCTTAAACCAGCACATGTCCAGGCCCGACTTAAGTTTGCCAATGACCATTTGGATGATCCAGAGGAGTCATGGGAGAAAGTCATGTGGTCAGATGAGACCAAAATATAACTTTTTGGTCATAATTCCACTAAACGTGTTTGGAGGAAGAAGAATGATGAGTACCATCCCAAGAACACCATCCCTACTGTGAAGCATGGGACAGGGCGACTGCACTGTATTAAGGAGAGGATGACCGGGGCCATGTATTGCGAGATTTTGGGGAACAACCTCCTTCCCTCAGTTAGAGCATTGAAGATGGGTCGAGGCTGGGTCTTCCAACATGACAATGACCCGAAGCACACAGCCAGGATAACCAAGGAGTGGCCTTTAGCCCTAGACTGGTTACTCACTGGAGCTAAGCAGGGTTGAGCCTGGTCAGTACCTGGATGGGAGACCTCCTGGGAAAACTAGGTTGCTGCTGGAAGAGGTGCTAGTGAGACCAGTAGGGGGTGCTCACCCTGTGGTCTGTGTGGGTCCTAGCGCCCCAGAATAGTGATGGGGACACTATACTGTAAAAAGCACCGTCCTTCGGATGAGACATTAAACTGAGGTCCTGATTCTCTGTGGTCATTAAAAATCCCAGGATGTCTTTCGAAAAGAGTAGAGGTGTGACCTCGGCATCCTGGCCAAATTCGCCCATTGGCCTCTGACCATCATGGCCTCCTAACAATCCCCATATCTGCTGATTGGCTTCATCACTCTGTCTCCTCTCCACCAATAAGCTGGTGTGTGGTGGGCGTTCTGGTGCATGCTACATTCAGGTGGATGCCACACACTGGTGGAGGATGAGGAGACATGTGATTCATGTGCATGTGATTCTTTGAAGTCCATAGCAACAGAGACAGGACTGACCTGACAGGAGACAACTGAAGAACCAAGAATTTATAGCTCCATTGATAATTTCCTCATGCCCCTGGTCAGAACCTCAAGGCTTCAGCTCAGTTTCTCAGAACTAAAGTGACAGATGATGTACAAATTGGCATCTTACTACACAACACTAAACAGAAGAACTCTTACTTCTAGTCGATGACGATGGAGAAATGAAACGTGGTCTCACAGGATAGTGACTGCTGAAGAGCAGAAATGCAAGGGATATGATGACATGGATGCTTACATGGTGCATTCAGGGCAGCACCGAGCATCATCAGTCAATGAATTTTAATGATTCTATAAAGACTTCAGGAAGTTGTCACAACTGAAAGGTATTTCCATAGCATCAGATGCTGATTCACGGTCAAGTGAAACCTATTAGTTAGGGGGCAGTTGTGGCCTAACGGTTAGAGAGTCTTGTAACCCAAAGGTTTTGAGTCTCAGTACCGGCAGGGATATGTAGGTGGGGGTAGTGGTGTGTCCATGGTTTGTGTGTGTGTTCACTACTCACTACTTCAGTCGGCAAGAGAGAGGAACCACCTAACATGGATGGAAATTTATTGGCAAGGAAGATTGTTATGCATCGCAGTAAGGGAGAAGGCTAATAACAGTAGTCAAAGCAAAAAGTTTTTTATTTTTTTTCCCAACTTGTTTATTGACTTGTTTATTGACTATAGCATTGCATTAACATTTCTGCATTTGACATTGAGAGCATAGGTCTCAATTTAGATATATTTTTAAGATGGAAAAATGCAGTTTTACAAATGCTAGAAATGTGGCTGTCAAAGGAAAGATTGCTATAAAATAGCACACCTAGGTTCCTAACTGATGATGAAGAATTGACAGAGCAGCCATCAAGTGTTACACAGTGTTCTAGGTTATTACATGTGGGGGTTTTAGGTGCGATAAATAACATTTTTTTCAGAATTTAGCAGTAAGAAATTACTCGTCATCCAGTTTTTTATATCAACTATGCATTCTGTTAGTTTCTCAATTTGGTGTACTTCACCAGGCCACGGAGAAATATAGAGCTGAGTATCATCAGCATAACAGTGAAAGCTAACAACGTGTTTCCTGATGATATCTCCCAAGGGTAACATGTAAAGCATGAAAAGTAACGGCCCTAGTACTGAGCCTTGAGGTACTCCATACGGCACTTGTGATTGATATGATACCTCTTCATTCACTACTATGAATTGATGGCGGTCAGATAAATATGATTTGAACCATGCTAACGCACATCCACTAATGCCAACAAAGTTTTGTAGTCTATTCATAAGAGTGTTGGGTAACACTTTAGATTACAACCCGTAATCTACAACTAAAACGATTAGAACTACGTAAGTATACTGAATTTACAGTGTACCTTTCTGTAATTATAGTGTACCTATAAAGAATGTACGTGTAGGTATAAGGGAACAATATGTTACAGTTGGGTAATAAGGGGTAGGTAACAACCAGATATGCAACCTGCAAAGAACTGAGTAAGTAAACTGAAGTTGCTGCGTAACGTTTTTGTAATTATAGTGTAGGTATAGGAGAATAATATGCAACGTTTTGGGAATAAAGGGGTAACAACCTGTAAAATTACAAGTCATTTATACTGGAGTGATTTAGAAAGACAATATTCTTTGTATAATTTTATACTGGTATTTTATTATAGGCCTATGTATTTTTAACCATTCTATTATTAAAGGAAACATGATGTTTACTGAACATAAAAATTGGACATCTAGTGAAATGAGTTAATGAGTTTCTGCTATGATTTATAATTTACAAGTCAGCTTACCTTATGAAAGCTTATTCGTCGATCTCATATCAACGAATAAGCTTTCTCAGCCCGCAAATACAACATTGTAAATTGTAAATTAAAGTGGTGCTCTGTTATGTCCTTGTTCCATGTAGTTACAGGGTAAATACAACATTTGCAGGCTGTAAATTAATGATGCTTGTTCTTCCCTTGTTCCATGTAGTTACAGGGTAAATATAACATTTGCGGGCTGTAAATTAAAGTGGTGCTTGTTCCCCCCTTATTCCATGTAGTTACAGGGTAAGTAGCTACAACAAATTGCTCTACAATGATTGTTTATACAGTAGGTCATACATCAGGTAATATATCAATAAACATGGTGACTATTTTATTTAATTTAAATATTATTTGAAATTTGGGTTCTTAAATTAAAATCACACACAATATGACAACAGTAACAACACACGCAACAGATAATAAAAGATAAAAATTTATTACACCAGTTAAGAAAAAGCAAAGAAACTCCATACTTATACAGCTTATACAACTAAACCAAATTCTTTTGAAAAGTTTAAGAACAAAAATTAAGATTTTGTTCAATTTGTTCATGTTTTTCACCCACTGACGAAGTTAAACTATTATGGCCACACCATCAATAAACACACAGTAATAAACACTGAAATTCAATATTAAACTATGTATTATAGCGAACTGACAGGATTTTACCGTCTTTGATTTTACCGTTGTGATCCACGTCCTCAAGCACCATTTTGACTACTTCAGTTCCCGGCTTTACTGCTCAATATTGAGAAAACTCTGGACAAAATTCTCCAGTTTTAAAAGAACACATTGCAGTCAGTTTCAAAAATCTCTCTCCTCTTCGCTTCGATTAGTTTTCTTGTATTTTCGACACATATTCCTGTCATGAGCACCGCAAACACGGATAGACTTGTCTCAAGCGCCATTCAAGCTGTTTCCAGTTCCCGATCAGCACATTCACTGCTCCAGTTTTAAACGAACACAGTTTCAAAGTTGTCCCTCGTCTGCGCTTCGATTATTTTTTTCCTATTTTCCACACGTTTGTATCTTAAGCACCGCAGACACGGATTTCATGGCATACAGAACCGTTTGCGTTTGAACCTCCACATTCTTAACCAGGGTTGCCAGGTTTTCACAACAAAACCCACCCATTCCATTGATGTATGGTTTGTTAGGATCGGACAATGTTTGGCCGAGATACAACTATTTGAAAATCTGTAATCTGAGGGATCAAAACAATCAAAATATTGAGAAAATTGCCTTTAAAGTCGTCCAAATGAAGTTCTTAGCAATGCATATTACTAATCAAAAATTAAGTTTAGATATATTTACGGTAAGAAATTTACAAAATATCTTCATGGAACATGATCTTTATTTAATATCCTAATGATTTTTGGCATAAAATAAAAATGGATAATTTTGACCATACAATGTATTTTTGGCTATTGTTACAAATACAGGTATACCCCAGCGACTTAAAACTGGCTTTGTGGTCCAGGGTCACAAATGTATGTACATAGTAGTTAAGGCCACCTAATATAAAGTGGGACCCTTTTATTACTGATATCAACCCAAATTGGGTCAAATCAGCTTCCTAACGCAACAGTCTCAACCGAGCATTTGGATTGAAACAACCTAGCGTGTTTAAAAAGTAGGTCTCCACAGTGTACGTTTTTGCTAAATCGCTTGGAAATATAAGATTGTTGTATAGCCTACATACCACGTAATATTAGAATAGGTACCACTTAGTTTCAAAATACTTACAGTAGAAATTATTTGTAATTTTACAGGTTATTACCCCTTTATTCCCCAAACTTCACATATTATTCCCTTATACTTACAAAGAGGTACTGAATAGGTACACTATGATTACAAAAAAGTTACACTGTAAATTCTGTTTACTTACGCAGTACGTTGCGGGTTGTAATCTAAAGCGATAGTGTTTTGACTATCTTGTAAAGTCGATAGTGGCGAACACAGTGCTATGATCCAGTAGCACTAATAGAGAGGTACAACCACGATCAGATGATAAGAGCAGGTCATTTCAACTCCAGAGGCGGACAGTAGTGAAGTATATTTACTCTGCTGTAAAAGTACTTTTCAAGTGTCAGTACTTTATCAGAGTGTTTTTCTTTAGAAAACTTTACTTCACAACATTCCAAAGCATAATATTGTACTTTTTACTGCACTACGTTTCATATTAAATATCATTTAATACTTAATTACTTTAGAAATATATTACTTTCTTACTTTTACTCAAGTAAAAATAATTCAAAGATTTACTTGAGTACAAGAAATTACTACATTTTTAATGTTCTTAAGTATTAAAGGTAAAAAAAAAAAAAAAAAGTTAATTTATGAAATGTAGTGCAGTAAAAAGTATGAAGTTATGCTTTGGAATGTAGTGAAGTAAAGATTTCCAAAGAAAAACACTACATTTAAGATACATTTAAAATTTACTTGAGTAAAGTAAAATTACTTCACTACTGTCCACCTCTGTATAACTCTAATGAGAGCAGTCTCAGTAGTACTATGATACGGTCTAAATCCTGACTGGAAATCCTCCCAGATACAATTTTTCTCTAAGAAGGAACATAGTTGTGAGGATACTACCTTTTCTAGTATCTTTGACAGAAAAGTGAGATTCAAGATCGGTCTGTAATTAACTAGATCTTTGGGGTCAAGTTGTGATTTTTTTTAATGAGAGGCTTAATAACAGCCAACTTGAAGGTTTTGGGGACATATCCTAATGACAATGACGAATTAATAATAGCCAAAAGAGGATCTATGACTTTAGGATGTTGCTATAAATTGTAGCAACACCTCCCCCTTTTTCCTTTTGGATGCGGCTCATTTTTATAACAGTAATCTTGGGGGGTAGACTCATTTAAAATAATGTATTCATCTGGTTTTAGCCATGTTTCTGTCAAACAGAGCACATCTAGGTTATGATCAATGATCATATCATTTACAAAAAGTGCTTTCATAGAAAGGGACCTGATATTCATTAAGCCAAGCTTTATCATTTGTTTCTCTGTGTTATAGATCTATGACCTCTTTTAGTAGTTTAGATGGAATAGGATCTAACATATGTTGTTGGTTTAGATTATTTAACAAGTTTATACAATTCTTCCTCTCCTATAGTAGAGAATGTGTGGAATTATTCCTCAGGGGATCTATAGTGCACTATCTGATGCGATACTGTAGCTGACGGCTGCATGGTTACAATTTTATCTCTAATAGTGTCGATCTTGGAAGTAAAATAGTTCATAAAGTCATTACTGCTGTGCTGTTGGGAAATGCTTTATTTTTTTGTTAATTTAGCTACTGTATTGAATAAATACCTGGGGTTATGTTTGTTTTCTTCTAAAAGAAACTAAAAGTAATCAGATCTAGCGGTTTTTAATGCTTTTCTGTAGGACAGGGTACTTTCCCGCCAAGCAATACTAAATACATCTAGTTTGGTTTACCTCCAGATGCGCTCCATTTTTCGGGCTGCTCTCTTTAGGGCACGAGTGTGCTCATTATACCACGGTGTTGGACTCTTTTCCTTAATCTTCCTTAAGCATAAAGAAGCAACCGTATCTAAAGTGTTAGAAAAGAGAGAGTCCATAGTTTCTGTTACATCATCAATTTTTTTTTGCGCTGTTGGATATGCTGAGGAATTGAGATAATCAGGAAGATTACTTACAAAGCAGTCTTTTGTGGTAGAAGTGATGGTTCTACCATACTTGTAACAAGGAGTAGAATTTACAGTTTTAGCTATATGGAGTTTACACAAGACTAGATAATGATCTGAGATATCATCGCTTTGCTGCAGAATTTCAACACCATTAATTTCAATTCCATGTGACGGTATTAAATCTAGAGTATGATTTCGACAATGAGTGGGTCCTGACGCATGTTATCTAACCCCGATAGAGTTCAGAATGTCAAGTCAAGTCACTTTTATTTATATAGCGCTTTTAACAATACAGATTGTGTCAAAGCACTTAACAGTATCAAATTGGAGGATAGAGTGTCAGTAATGTATAATAAGATTTAACACTCAATTTTCAGTTAAAGGCATTTCATTATTGAATTCAGAGATGTCATCGTCTAGCTCAGTTTAGTTTAAATAGTATATGTGCAATAAAATCGACGATAATCGCTAGAAATTAATTAAGTGTCCCCAACTGAGCAAGCCAGAGGCGACAGCGGCAAGGAACCAAAACTCCCTCTGCGACAGAATGGAGGAAAAAACCTTGGGAGAAACCAGGCTCAGTCGGGGGGGCCAGTTCTCCTCTGATCAGACGAAACGTCTCGGTTACGTATGTAACCCTCGTTCCCTGAAGAAGGGAACGGAGACGTCACGTCGGATGAACGACGAATTGGGATCTCGCCAGAGAGACCAATCCACTTCGAGTGTAACTAAACGAGCCAATGGACATTGGCATGCGATCATTGCATCCAGCTGCCGCTGATCACAGCGTGAGTATAAGAGGCAGCGGGTGCACCGCATTAATTCATGCTTTCGCTGAGGAGCCGAGCCGGTGGCCCGGCCGCCCAGCGGTAGTACAGCAACTGTGGCGACGGGACGTGACGTCTCCGTTCCCTTCTTCAGGGAACGAGGGTTACATACGTAACCGAGACGTTCCCTTTCAGTCGGTCACTCCGAGTCACGTCGGATGACCGACGAATTGGGATCCCTACCAAAGCGCCACAGGAGCTGCCCCTTCCCTGTGTAGGCCTCCTGACCCTTCCTATAAGGCAGACGATAGGACCGGGCTCTACACAGAGAGGGTCAACTACTGTTGTTCCTTGGGCAACCCAGACAGTAGGACTTGGATAACACTGGGAAGCGTGCCCTTCCATTTGGAAGATGCACACTGCGGAGTCACCTCCTCCCAGAGGGGGTTAAGTGGCATTAGACATGTGAAGTAACCTCGTAGGGCCCTATTGCACATGGAAGTCTCTGAGATGGCTTAGGCTGCATCATTAGAGATGGCAGAACGTGGTCTGCCAGAGGAAACACGGCTCTAATAAGCATACCGTGGAATACACATATGGGATCCCGGCAGGGTCTCTCATATGGGCACTAGCCTCACATCAGATTTCAAGAATTCATTGGCTGAAAGGCCTGGCGCCGGACGCTCCGCCACGTCCGGACGCTGGAGTGCTGGAGGACTCGACAGGGTTTGCCTGGTTAAGGAACTCTCTGGAGAATTAGGCGAAAGAACGCCGCAAGCCGACTCTGAGCCGGGCCTCTCAGTGCCACTACCCGTTTGAGGTGAGAACACAGGAGGAACACGTAGGCTATAAAACCTAGCGAACGTGTTAGGAGTCGCCCAACCCGCAGCTCTACAGATGTCTGCTAGCGAGGCACCACGAGCCAGCGCCCAGGACGATGCGACACCCCTAGTGGAGTGAGCACGCAACCTGAGCGGGCAGGGCACACCTTGTGCTTCATAGGCCAAGGTGATGGCATCCACTATCCAGTGGGCCATCCTCTGCTTGGAGACAGCCTTCCCCTTCTGCTGTCCTCCGTAACAGACAAAGAGCTGTTCTGAGGTCCTGAAGCTCTGAGTTCTATCCACATACTGTCGCAGTGCACGTACAGGACAGAGCAAAGCTAGGGCTGGGTCTGCCTCCTCCAGGGGCAGCGCTTGCAGGTTCACTACCTGGTCCCTGAAGGGAGTGGTAGGAACCTTGGGCACATAGCCGGGCCGGGCCTCAGTGTTGCACTGGAGTCAGCCGCCCAAACTCAAGGCACGATTCGTCGACCGAAAATGCCTGCAGGTCCCCCACCCTCTTGATCGAGGCCAACGCAGTCAGGAGTAGGGTTTTCATAGAGAGAAACTTCAACTCAACTGACTGCAAAGGCTCGAAGGGGGCAATTTGTAGGGCTCTTAGCACCAATGCCAAATCCCAAGAGGGTAGGGAGGGAGGCCTAGCAGGGTTTAACCTCCTGGCCCCCCTAAGAAACCTGACAACCAGATCGTGCTTCCCCACCGACCTCCCCTCTATGGGGTCGTGGTGAGCGGAAATAGCAGCAACATAAACCTTAAGGGTGGAGGGGGACAGCCTACGCTCCAACCCTTGTTGCAAAAAGGAAAGCACGGCTCTGATCGAACATCTCCGGGGGTCCTCATGGTGAGAGGAACACCATTCGACGAACAGGTTCCACTTCAGCGCATAGGCCCGTCTTGTGGACGGTGCTCGTGCTGAAGCGATAGTGAGAGCTACCTCCTGGGGCAGATCACCTAGAACCTCCGCGTCCCGTCCAGGGACCACACATGGAGTTTCCACAAGTCTGGACGCGGGTGCCAGAGGGTGCCCCGTCTCTGAGAAAGCAGATCCTTCCTCAGAGGAATCGGCCAGGGAGGGGCTGTCGCGAGGAGCATGAGTTCCGGGAACCAGGTCCTGTTGGGCCAATATGGAGCCACTAACAAGACCTGCTCCTCGTCCTCCCTGATCTTGCACAGTGTCTGTGCTAGCAGGCTCACTGGAGGGAACGCATATTCGCGCAGGCCCAGGGGCCAGCTGTGTGCCAGTGCATCCGTGCCGAGCGTTGCCTCGGACAGGGAATAGAACCACTGGCAGTGGGTGGTTTTTAGAGACGCAAACAGGTCTACCTGAGCAACTCCGAACCGACTCCAAATCAGCTGGACCGCCTGGGGATGGAGTCTCCACTCCCCAGGGAGTGCCGCTCGAGACAGCTCGTCGGCCACCTGATTGAACACTCCTGGGATGTGGATGGCACAAAGGGACCTCAGATGCTTCTGACTCCAGAGGAGGAGGTGGCGGGCGAGTTGCGACATGCGACGGGAGCGTAAACCGCCTTGCCGGTTGATATATGCAATGGTCGCAGTGTTGTCCGTACGGACCAGAACGTCCTTGCCCCGAAGGCGCCCTCTGAGGCGGTTCAAGGCAAGGCGTACCGCCAGCAACTCGAGGCAATTGATATGCCAACGCAGTTGGGGACCCGTCCACACCCTTGACACTGCGTGCCCGTTATGCGTGGCTCCCCAGCCGGTGGCCGAGGCATCTGTAAATACCACAGCATGCCTGGATACCTGCTCCAAGGGCACTCCTGCCCGAAGGAACGAGGGATCTGTCCACGGGCTGAAGGTTTTGCGGCAGGCCGGTGTAATCTGAACCCGGTGAGTACCGCGTTTCCATGCCCACCTCGGGACTCGGCCATGGAGCCAGTGCTGAAGTGGTCTCATATGGAGCAGACCGAGCGGAACTATCGCCGCAGCTGCAGCCATATGCCCCAGGAGCCTCTGAAAGAGTTTCAGTGGGACCGCCGTCCTGCCTGATAAAGTCTTGAGGCAGTTCAGCACCGACTGAGCACGTTCCTGGGTGAGGCGTGCTGTCTGGTTGACTGAATCCAACTCCATGCCGAGAAAAGAGATCCTCTGCGTTGGCACGAGTTTGCTCTTTTCCCAGTTGACCCGAAGACCCAACTGGCTGAGGTGCCTCAGCACCAGGTCCCTGTGTGCGCACAACTGCTCTTGAGACTGTGCAAGTATTAGCCAGTCGTTGAGGTAGTTGAGGATGCGCACACCCCGTTCTCTCAAGGGAACAAGGGACGCCTCTGTGACTTTGGTGAAGACGCGAGGCGAAAGGGACAGCCCGAAGGGCAGGACCTTGTACTGATGTGCCTGACCCTCGAACGCGAATCGCAGGAATGGCTTGTGTCGCGGGAGAATCGAGACATGAAAGTACGCATCCAAAAATGCGTTTCTGCGTCAACATCTTGAACGGCATCTTGTGAAGTGCACGGTTCAAAACTCGCAGATCCAAGATCGGTCGTAACCCACCGCCTTTCTTGGGCACAATGAAGTAAGGGCTGTAAAACCCCGACCTCATATCGGCTGGAGGGACCGGCTCTATCGCGTCTTTCGCCAGCAGGACTGCAATTTCCGCATGCAAGACAGGGGCATCGACGGCCTTGACTGAAGTGAACCGGATGCCCCCGAACTTGGGGGGACGCCGGGCGAACTGAATCGCGTAGCCGAGTCTGATGGTCCGCAGGAGCCACCGAGACGGACTGGGGAGCGCTAGCCAGGCTCCGAGAGACCGTACCAGCGGGACCAACGGGGCCACCGACATACCCGCGGTGGGGCAGCGAGGTGGAACACAGGGACCCGGCCCGGAGCCTGTGACGGCTTGGCCTGTGACGGCGGGGGGCGGGGTCTGGGTGTGCAGTGTAACACTCACCTGATTCCTCCTCGTGAGGGAGGAAACACAGGGACCCGGCTTGCTACCGCCCTTACCTGGTTCCACGAATGGGCAGGAGGGGTGCTCTTGGGCAACCCACTGCTGCCTGCTGGCGAGAGAGGAGAAGGGAAGTGATCCTGTGATGCACGGTTCACCACTCTCCTCCTCTTGAGACCCAGAGATTGAGGAAACTGCTCTTTTACTGATGTTTTGGGTACCGCTGGTAACAAAACGAAACAAAGGATTCTCCACTCGGTCCTCCTCCGGGGGAGGGAGTGGTGCGGTCACCATCTCCCGACGAGCAGTCTCCACCATCTCCGGGTCGCCCGTCTCAGGGCCTCTTGCACTTGCGCTTGCCGCCAGGTTTGGCGGGGGCCTGGACGGGCTGGGCGTCCTGCCTGCGACCGGCTCCACGACGCTGCCTGGTGGAAGGCTGCTGCGGCTGCGCGGGAGCGGGGGCAGCCGCAGGGGGGCGCCCACGGCGACGAGCAGGCTGAGGGGCTGCAGCCGGAGTGGAAGCAGCAGGTTTCCTCCGGCGCATGATGTGTTTGATCGCCTCAGTCTGCTTCTGGGCTGCCGAGAACTGCTGGGCAAAGCTCTCGACAGCGTCGCCGAAAAGGCCGGTCTGCGACATGGGAGCATTCAGGAACTGTACCTTCTCCTGCTCCTTCATGTCAGCAAGACACAGCCAGAGATGGCGCTTCTGGACCACTAGCGTGGACATCGCATGACTCAGAGACTGTGCGGTCACCTTGGTCGCTCGAAGCGCGAGGTCCGTCGCAGCACGCAGTTCATGTAGAACCGCCAGGTCGTGACCACCCTCGTGCAGGTCTTTCAGGGCTTTGGCCTGGTGGACCTGCAGTAACGCCATGGCGTGAAGGGCAGAAGCCGCCTCCCCACAGGCTCTATAAGCACTGCCGGTTAGACCTAACGAATACTTACAGGCCCGCGAGGGGAGACACGGGTCACCCCGCAGAGTGGTAGCGGCTGTTGGACATAGTTGCATGGCCACAGACCGCTCCACAGAGGGGATGCCCGCGTACCCCAAAGCGGCTCCACCATCGAGGGTGGTGAGGGGGGAGGAGCCACAAGATTTGTTTCGGGCAGTGAAAGGTGCCTTCCACGATCTTGTGAGCTCCTCATGCACTTCCGGGAAGAATGGCACCGGAGGGGGGCGCTGAGAACCAGCGCGACCCCCACCGAGAAACCACTCGTCCAGCCTCAAAGGATCGGGACGCGGTGGAGGATTCCACACGAGCCCGACATTCTCGGCGGCCCGGGAAAGCATAGCCGTCATCTCTGGGTCTGGCTCGGACAACGCTACCACACCCGAAGGGGGCAACACAGCCAGGTCGTCATCCCCGGAGAGAGAGGACTCGCCCTCCGATGCAGCGATTGACATCTGGACGTCAGAGGGGGCACCGAAGGAAACGCGTGGTGCACTCTGTCCAGCAGAGGGCCCAGCGCGCTCCTTCGGCAGCTCCACCGGCTGCGGAGTGCTTGAGGGGTGAGTAACTCCTCTTGGGGAATCCCTCACTGTCACCCTCAGATCACCTCTGACTCCACCGGATACAGCGCCGCCCCGGGAACGAACGCTGGATCGCGGCAGAGGCAGAGGGACTCTGCCATGTTTGACATAGCGGAGTCTATTATGCAACTCCGAGATGGTCATGTCCCCACAAGAAGAACATGAACCATCCACGAAAGCTTCCTCAGTGTGCTGAATGCCCAGACACGTGAGGCAGCGATCGTGACCGTCCTGAGGCGCCAGGAAACGACCACACCCAGAAACGCACGGGTGATAAGACATCTTTAAAAAGACGCGATCACCCGTGTTACTCTTTTAGAGAAAATTTGCTCTTTATTAGTGCTGAAGCACGCAGGGGAGCTGGCCACCACACACTCCTAGTGTGACTGTCTTCACGGGAATCGATCTCTTCCTCCCGTGAGACCGCGACCACCGCTGCTGCGCTGTAACGCCCGCACTCACTCGCTCGTCTTCTCACTCGCAGGAAAGGAGAGCAGCAGTAATTCACCGCCGCTCGACTCCGAAGCGAAAGGATGAATTAATGCGGTGCACCCGCTGCCTCTTATACTCACGCTGTGATCAGCGGCAGCTGGATGCAATGATCGCATGCCAATGTCCATTGGCTCGTTTAGTTACACTCGAAGTGGATTGGTCTCTCTGGCGAGATCCCAATTCGTCGGTCATCCGACGTGACTCGGAGTGACCGACTGAAAGGGAACCTGCAGTTCAATTCCAACCGCAGCCATGTCAGATTGTGTAAAGGGCTTAATAATTTATTATTTAAAAAAATAATAAATAAAAAAAAATAAAATAAAATAATGTATTTATTAATTTTTCATATTTGTATATTATTTTTTTTTTTTAAATGCATAAATGTATTATATTTATATTTTAATATTGTTGCAATTTCTAACAATAATAGTATTATGTAGTTAGGTTTTTTATTATATATATTAATTATTTATTTATTTATTATATTTTGTTATATGTTTAATTTTATTGTATTTTAGTCGAGGTCTTCACTGGGGATATGTCTCTGGGGCTCATCTAGGTGTACTGGTCTTCGCTGACGATCAGGGCTGTAGACATCATCTCCCGGCGCTGATCCACCATCTGATCGGATACGGACTGAGAAACAGAATAAGAAAGAAAGCGTAGATGCCATTCTTCTTACGATGTAAAGAGTACATTGTGTGTTATGGGGAGTGTTCCCGGTTCTGGTTGATCTAATTAATGCAGCCTAACAATCCTTTAACGGATTTGAATAATAGAAACATATTAGTGTGTTATGTGTAAGCCAGGTTAAAGAGATGGGTTAAAGAGATAATATCTCCCAAGGGTAACATGTAAAGCGTGAAAAGTAACGGCCCTAGTACTGAGTCTTGAGGTACTCCATACTGCACTTGTGATCGATATGATACCTCATCATTCACTGCTACGAACTGATGGCGGTCAGATAAGTACGATTTGAATCATGCTAAGGCACTTCCACTAATGCCAACAAGGTTTTCTAGTCTATTCAAAAGAATGTTGTGGTCGATACTGTCGAACGCAGCGCTAAGATCCAGTAGAACTAATAAAGAGATAAAACCATGATCAGATGATAGAAGCAGGTCATTTGTAACTCTAATGAGAGCAGTCTCAGTACTATGATACGGTCTAAATCCTGACTGGAATTCCTCACAGATACCATTTTTCTCTAAGGAATATAATTGTGAGGATACTACCTTTTCTAGTATCTTTGACAGAAAAGGGAGATTTGAGATTGGTCTGTAATTAACTAGATCTTTGGGGTCAAGTTGTGGTTTTTTAATGAGAGGCTTAATAACAGCCAATTTGAAGGTTTTAGGGACATATCCTAATGACAATGATGAATTAATAATAGCCAAAAGAGGATCTATGACTTCTGGAAGCAGCTCTTTTAGTAGTTTAGATGAAATAGGGTCTAACATACATGTTGTTGGTTTAGATGATTTAACAAGTTTATACAATTCTTCCTCTCCTACAGTAGAGAATGAGTGGAATTGTTCCTCAGGGGATCTATAGTGCACTATCTGATGCGATACTGTAGCTGATGGCTGCATGGTAACAATTTTATCTCTGATAGTATCGATCTTGGAAGTAAAGTAGTTCATAAAGTCATTACTGCTGTGCTCTTGGGACATTCCAACACCTGTTGATGCTTTATTTTTTGTTAATTTAGTCAATGTATTGAATAAATACTGAGCGTTATGTTTGTTTTCTTCTAGAAGAGATGAAAAGTAATCAGATCTAGCAGTGTTTAATGCTTTTCTGTAGGATAGGGTACTTTCCCACCAAGCTATACGAAATACCTCTAGTTTTGTTTTCCTCCAGCTGCGCTCCATTTTCCGGGCTACTCTCTTTAGGGCACGAGTGTGCTCATTATACCGCGGTGTTGGACTCTTATCCTTAATCTTCCTTAAGTGTAAAGGAGCAACCGTATAAATCTCATCGCCACGGTGAGCAGGGGGCGGATCAGAGCATATTACAGTGTCTGACATCGTACTTGTAAGTTCACACACCTCTTTAACATTATTTTTAGTGATCTCCAACTGGCAAAGTCAAACATCATTAGCGCCGACGTAGATAACAATCTTACTAAATTTACGTTTAACATTAGCCAGCACTTTTAAATTTGCCAAGATGTCAGGCACTCTGGCTCCCGGTAAACAATGGACTATGGTGGCTGGTGTCTCTATTTTCACGTTCCGTACAATAGAATCGCCAATAACTAGAGCACTTTCATCAGGTTTCTCAGTGGGTTCGTCACTGAGTGGGGAGAACCTATTTGATGTTCTAATCGGAACGGAAGAGCGGTGTTTTGACTCAAATTCACCCAGTTGCCCTGCTGCACGGGCTCAACCGGAACTGAACAGTGTACAGGACTCTCTGAGCTAGTCGCATCCAAAGCAGTATCTACAGCCCTCACATTCTTACTATCCTCAACTAAAGTTTGGATGCGTGTCTCTAGTTCTAAAACCTTCTCTGTCAGCCTAACAATTTCCCTGCATTTATCACATGTGAATTCCTCGCTGCTGACAGAGACAGATAAACTGTACATGTGGCAAACAGTGCAAACAACAATAGCAAGAGAAGAAGCCATTACTCACCGTGATTAATGAATGATACCAACTTAACTTACCACTTACCACTGTTGTTTGATGAGCTCGTAAAAAACAGAGCGAGAATAAAAAAAAAGAAAACAAAACAATAATAGGCGCGAATAGAAACGCGAATGAAACCGCGAGTGACAAGCTAACTGGCTAAGGAATGCTAACGCGCGCGCGCTGCACTCGCCGTTTTAAAAGCGAACGATCTAATTAGTTAGATTAGTTTGAAAGATAACACCAGAAATATGATGGGAATTAAGTTATATATTATCACTTTAAACAACAGGGAGTGAAAGTAAGGTAGAGATTCAATAAAAAGCGAAGCTACAATCGCAAACCTCTCAGCAGCACAACAGACAGGAACTGACTGAAGCAATCCGAACAGACTGAAGCCAACAGGACCATAGAATGTCTATGAATGCTGATCCTAATGCATCTTTTTCATTATCAACTTGGATATTAAAATCACCAACAATTAAGACTTTATGTGCAGCCAGCACTAACTCTGATATAAAGTCAGCAAATTATTTAATAAAATCTGTATGGTGCTCTGGTGGCCTGCATACAGTAGCCAGTACAAACATCACAGGGGATTTATCATTAACACTTGTTTCTCTAGATAATGTTATATGAAGCACCATTACTTCAAAGTAGTTATACTTAAAGCCTGTCTTCTGTGAAATACTGAGAATATTGCTATAAATTGTTGCAACACCTCCCCCTTTACCTTTTGGATGCGGCTCATTTTTATAACAGTAATCTTGGGGGGTAGACTCATTTAAAATAATGTATTCATCTGGTTTTAGCCATGTTTCTGTCAAACAGAGCACATCTAGGTTATGATCAATGATCATATCATTTACAAAAAGTGCTTTCATAGAAAGGGACCTGATATTCAGTAAGCCAAGCATTATCATTTGTTTCTCTGTGTTATATACATTTTTTTATTTGTTGAACATCATTTAAATTGTTACGCATAAATTGGTTTGGACGTTTTTTGTATTTTCTAGTTCGGGGAACAGACACAGTCTCTATATCTAGGTGAAAGTGTCTCTATGTGCTGAGAATTAACTGATTTCTGTGATGTGAGGTGGCTAGCAGACGGTCGGTTTAGCCAGTCTGTCTGCTTCCTGACCTGGGCCCCAGTTAGTCAAGTACAAACTCTAAGACTATGTGCCATATTTCTAGAGAGAAGAGCTGTCATGATCATGAATTATATCATGATGCATCATGATGTATTGAATCATGACATACTGTATGTATTAACAATGTTTATTGTGTTGTTAGGTAGTTTGTGACACTTGGCCCTGGTAGAAGTAATACAGCAAGACTGCTCACCAGTTTTTGTAACATAACCACTTAGAATAAGTTATCTATGATTACTTCATCTGAAAATCTGTCTTTGCATATATAGGTAAGTCTGGATTCACATGCACGTGAAGTGATCAGCAGGAACATGCTGGAACCCTCATCATGCACGTTTGACGAGGCACAGCAGCAGATCTACATGCTCATGCAGCGAGACTCCTACCCACGATATATGAACTCCAGCATGTACGCAGACCTCATACATAGCCTTGAACAAATCAATGAGCCTTAACATACATATATGAATGTACAAAAGACCTAGACTTTAGACACAGGCCTATTACACTTCCCTGAAGACCAGATAGATCCCTTTGGTCCTGTTTACACTCACCATCCATCCCAAGTGATCAGGTCAGCCAAGACAGACTGGCATACACATCTTGTATTTACACATATCTCAACTGCATCTCCTGTGACCACTTGTTATTGTATTTTGTTGACAGAGTGCCCTCTGATTTTTTTTTTATTATTTCATTTTATTTTATAATTTTAGTAAAATGGATGGAATAACATATGGCTTTTACAAATTTTATTTATATATATTTATTTAGATCCAGTCACATACATTTTGGGCCATATATACACTTTTGCACTAGTTCTATTTTTATTTCAAATACAATATATTTTATTAATTCTGTCAGTGCATGGATATGCAATTAAAATAGCATAGCCATAATTGTGCCTTGCCTTACATATTAGGATAGGCTAGAAAATGATATTGCTTAAACAAGTGTCATTGGAAACTGGTGCTGTCAAGTAGTTTCAGTCCAGATGGTTTACAATTAAAATGTGAAATAATAAAAATAGAGGTTACACATATACACTCCAAAAAAGACTGATATTGAGGTAATAATATCAACTCAGTCCAGCTCTGTGGTGGCATCTGTTTATGATTTAATGCAATAAGTGCATTTAATGTACAAATAGAGGTATATAACAGTAAAGTGCAAAACAAACAGACAAACAAAACCTGTGTCTCAGTAATCTAGTTTACAGTCCTTAATTTGAAAATACTGTAAGCTACATGAACAAAATAGATTCAGCCATATCTGGAAAAGGTAGCACATTTTTCGTAATTTTAATACTAAGGAGGTTTTAGAATTTAAGAGATCTACTCATAATTTTTTAAAAATTACTGAACAATGCTGACATTCAGACGTGATTTTGGTGGTAGGAAAAACTGTTCCCCTTCCACTTCTCAGATTGGTTTGTAAAATGTCTTTTGATGAGTTTGTCTACATTACTGTCTATATCATTAATAAAGTCTGCTTTTGGGTTCATTTTTGAAACAAAATCTCATCTCAAAGTACAGGGTTCGTACACAATTTTATCAATAAATTTCCATGATTTTCCATGACTTTTGAGACAATATTCATGACCTAAGGCTGATGATAACACTGGGCAACTTTCTGAGCGATTTTGCCAGGCTACTTCTTTGAGCAATGTTGCTTGGGCACTTTCTCACTGAGAATGGGTAACAAATTTATATCTGGATACTTTAAATCAGTCGTACAGCAGGCCCACTGTCTCACCTGGTTGCCCGTTGATGCCAACATTAACCAAAGTTGCCCAGCAATATTGTGTAAAAAGTTTCCCCATGTATCATCACCCTAATGTTCCATTATTTTACTGAAAAATCTGTTGAAATGTATCATAGCAAATGTTACCTAAAATAAATGACTTAATGCTACTTGTTTGCTTTCTATTTGTGTTAATAAGTACAAGCTACAACTGCAACTGCAACATTCTCCTACAGGTTCTTACAGATACACTGAGTAAAGGCCTGATGCCAGACGCTTTGCCACGTCTGGCTACTGAGGTGATGGAGGAGCTCAACAGGGTCTGCAATATAGAACTTTCTGGAGCAAGTATCCCAATTTGTGACAAAGCAAGTCAACTCTAAGCCCGGGCCTCTCGATGCTTGTACCCATTTTAGGCGAGAACACAGGAGGATACCGGCTCAACACGCAGGCTATAGAATCTAGCGAATGTGTTGGGGGTCGCCCAGCCTTCAACTCTACAAATGTCCGTTAGCGAGGCGCCATGTGTCAGTGCCAGGGGGATGCAATACTCCTGGTGGAGTGAGCTTGCAACCTGAGCAGGCAGGGCACACCTTGTGCTTAATAGGCCAAGGCAATTGGCATCCACTATCCAGTGGGCCATCCTCTGCTTGGAGACAGCATTCTCCTTCTGCCGGCCTCCATAACAGACAAAGAGCTGCTCTGAGGTCCTGAAGTTTTGTGTCCAGTCCACGTACAATCTTAAAGCACAGATGGGAGAGAACAAAGTTAGAGCTGGGTCTGCCTCCTCCGGGAGCAGTGCTTGCATGTTCACTACCTTATCCCTGAAGGGGGTAGTAGGATTCTTGGGCACATGGCCGGGCTGGGGTCTCAGAGTTACCTGATAGTCAGCTGGCCCAAACTCTAGGCACGATTCATCGACCAAAAACACGTGGAGGTCCCCTACCCTCTTGTTGGAGGCCAATGCAACCAGGCGCAGAATTTTCATTGAAAGAAACTTTGGCTCAATTGACTGCAAGGGCTCAAATGGGGCCTGCTGAAGTGCTCTGAGCACCAGACTCAGGTCCCAAGAGGGTATAGAGGGAGGTCGAGGAGGGTTTGAGAAGTGTCTGTGCAAGAAGTCTCACTGGGGGAAATGCATACTTGCGTAGGCCCCGCAGCCAGCTGTGAGCAAGTGCGTCCGTGCCTTTGAATGAATTCAAGCAGTTGAATTCATGTTCCTCTGTGAGGCGTGCTGTCTATTCGACCGAATCCAACTCCATACTGAGAAAAGAGATCCTCTGTGTCGGGGAGAGTTTGCTCTTTTCCCAGTTGACCCGAAGACCCAACTAGATGAGGTGCCTTAGCATCAGGTCCCTGTGCTCGCACAACTGATCCCGAGACTGTGCTAGTATGAGCCATTCGTCGAGATAGTTGAGGATGCGAACACCTTGCTCTCTCAGGCAAACTAGAGCCCCCTCCCCAACTTTCATGAAGACAGGGGGAACAGGGAGAGCCTGAAGGGAAGGACCTTGTACTGATATGCTCGTCCTTCGAACGCAAACCCAAAGAGGGCAGGACCTTGTACTGATATGCTGGTCCTTCGAACGCGAACTGGTCTGTGACATGGGAGGATCGAAACATGAAAGAGAAGTCCTTCAGGTCGATCACTGCAAACCAATCTCGGGGACGGATGCATCCAAAGATGCATTTCTGCGTCAGCATCTTTAACGGTAACCTGTGAAAGGCCCGGTTCAAGACACGCAGGTCCAAGATCAGGTATGTAATGATTAATGGGGTGGTTGGGCGTTTGTGGAGGTGGGAGGGAATCATTTATAAAGAGTTTAGATATAAGGGAGACCAGGGCTGTTTAACACAAATTTTAAATAAATAATTTATCTGTGGAAATATCTTTTAAAAGGATGATTGTTTATTTATATGCAGTTTTCAATTATTCGTATGGATACTCTTTGCTAGTTTTGACAAACAATAGTTGTTGAACAGTTCCACTGTTATTGCCCAGGAAAAGATGCATGTCACAAGACACAGTCTTTATTCACTATTTGTAGAGATATTGCAAGAGAAACCTCTTCCTACACCAGTAAAGGACTAAGTTTATGTGAAATAATATGAAAGGAAGAATGAAGTGGTGGAGAGAGGATGCCTTCAAATTATAAATTATGCATAGATACTGTATGTTCTTTAATGGCTAGATGTTTTGTGTTCAATAATATTAAGACTATTTTGAGGCTGTTTTTGTGAAACTTCCCTGGCTCACACCCCTCACTCCGCCTGAGAACACAGCAAAAGCTTTAACTGTTGGTCATCAATATATGAAAGATCTGACAGTCATCAGTCCTCACAACCAGCAGTATTTCAGCCGTCTATGTCTGTGAAATTTCACAGATTCTTGTATATGTCCGTGCACCCCAAGTATCTGGGTATTTCTGGAAATGTATTGTTCTGTGTAATTTGGCTCAGGATTTTTCCACATACATCCGGCAAACCTGAAATTAAACGGTTTACCATGGCCCAATTTTACTCTTTTCATGCAGTGTGACACCTCACACAGTAAAATCTGACCCCATCTTAACTCTTCTAACTCAACCAATATGGAAATCATTTAAGATTGTAAATACAGTGTTGAGGAAAGTGTTAAAAGATGACTCATTTTGATAATGCTGCTGCTTTAAAAACATCCGCTGCTGATTTTAATGATGAATGGGTTTTACACCAGTGTGATTGTGATCAGCTTCATGCTAAAGTACTTTGTGTTAAAAACGTTTTAAAACTGGAGAAGAATTTTGAAGACTCAGTCAAAAGTCATTTTAACTGTGAAGTGTATTTTAGAGAGGCTGTTGATGTAAAATTAAATAAAATCAAGCAATATGTGAAAAATGCTGTGGCGACACTAGAGAAAGAGGTTGCTCTCAGAGTAGAGATAAATTGTGGGAGAAACAACTGACAGAAAAGACAACTCCAGAAGCAACTGTCTTCCCTTCTACAGAGTCGTCCAGCCATGTGCCTTCCACCATGCGCTCCTCTTTTTCTCCTAATCACAGCCCTATGATCTTAACATCTTCACAGACCAATGGCAGAGCAAAGGGGGAAAAAAATTGTTGCGCAAAGACATCATCTGGCCTAGATGTCGCTTACATCTCTATCCTTCCCTTTTCCAGTGTGGAAGTTAACAATGCACAGCAGGATGATGTTACATTTACCATTTTCCCTTCCACACCGATAGAATCACAATGATAAACCACCAGGGTGTGCTGTACCAAAAGATTCAGCGTGAGGACGACCAGCACTGACTGCAGCTAGTTGTTCTGAAAGTCTTGATCCAACAAACGTTACAGACCCTCCACAAAACGACAACGGAGAGACACCAAAGTCATCTGAAAACTCGCCTCAGCATCCTGGAGGTCGCCTGGAGGCCAAGAATCTGGAAAGATGTCTGACAATATGTGGGAGACTGTGAAATGTGTATCATCATCAACCAAAGCAAAAAACCATCTCTTCACTCTGTATCATCACCAACACCAAACATCAACATATTTTTTTAATAAGAAAAACCTGACCCGTAAGATTAAACACTCAATTTTCAGTGAAAGGCATTTCATTATTGAATTCAGAGATGTCATTGTCTAGCTAAGTGTCCCCAACTGAGCAAGCCAGAGGCGACAGCGGCAAGGAACCAAAACTCCCTCTGTGACAGAATGGAGAAAAAAACCTTGGGAGAAACCAGGCTCAGTCGGAGGGCCAGTTCTCCTCTGGCCAGACGAAACCCGCAGTTCAAAAGTTTATATTTCTGTTTTTTATTTTGTTGCAATTTCTAACAATAATAGTATTATGTAGTTAGGTATTTCATTTTATTTTTAGTTATTTTGTTATATTTTTAGTTTTATTGTATTTTAATCGAGGTTTTCACTGGGGATATGTCTCTGGGGCTCATCTGGGTGTCCTGGTCTCCGCTGACGTTCAGGGGTGTAGACATCATCTCTTGGTGCTGATCCACCATCTGATCGGATACGGACTGAGAAACAGAATAGGATAGAAACAGACAAATATTAGCGTAGATGCCATTCTACTTACAATGTAACGAGTGCATCATGTGTTATGGGGAGTGTTCCCGGTTCCGGTTGATCTAATTAATGCAGCCTAACAATCCTTTAACGGATTTGAATAATAGAAGCGTATTAGTGTGTTATGTGTAAGCCAGGCTAAAGAGATGGGTCTTTAATCTAGATTTAAACTGACAGAGTGTGTCTGCCTCCCGAACAGTGTTAGATAAATTGTTCCAGAATTTGGGTGCTAAATAGGAATAGGATCTGCCGCCCGCAGTCGATTTTGATATTCTAGGTATTATCAAATGGCCAGAGTTTTGAGAACGCATTGCTAAACAGCTAAACCATTCAGGGCTTTATAAGTAATTAACAAGATTTTAAAATCTATCCGATGTTTGATAGGGAGCCAGTGCAGTGTTGACAGAACCGGGCTAATATGGTCATATTTCCTGGTTCTAGTAAGGACTCTAGCTGCTGCATTTGGACTAACTGTAGTTTGTTGATCAAGCGTGCAGAACAACCACCCAATAAAGCATTACAATAGTCTAACCTTGAGGTCATAAACGCACGAATTAACATTTCTGCATTTGACGTTGAGAGCATTGGTCGCAATTTAGATATGCTTTTGAGATGAAAGAATGCAGTTTTACAGATGCTAGAAACATGGCTTTCAAATGAAAGATTGCTATCAAACAGCACACCTAGGTTCCTGACTGATGAAGAAGAATTGACAGAGCAGCCATCAAGTGTTAGATAATGTTCTAGGTTATTACATGTGGTGTTTTTTAGGTCCGATAATTAACACCTCTGTTTTTACAGAATTTAGCAGTAAAAAAATTACTCGTCATACAGTTTATTGTATGCATTCCGTTAGTTTCTCAATTTGGTGTGTTTCACCAGGCCGCGAAGAAATATAGAGCTGAGTATCATCAGCATAACAGTGAAAGCTAACACCATGTCTCCTGATAATATCTCCCAAGGGTAACATGTAAAGCGTGAAAAGTAACGGCCCTAGTACTGAGCCTTGAGGTACTACATACTGCACTTGTGATCGATATGATACCTCTTCATTCACTGCTACGAACTGATGGTGGTCAGATAAGTACGATTTGAACCATGCTAAGGCGCTTCCACTAATGCCAACAAAGTTTTCTAGTCTATTCAAAAGAATGTTGTGGTCGATAGTGTCGAACGCAGCGCTAAGATCCAGTAGAACTAATAAAGAGATACAACCACGATCAGATGATAGAAGCAGGTCATTTGTAACTCTAATGACAGCAGTCTCAGTACTATGATACGATCTAAATCCTGACTGGAATTCCTCACAGATATAATTTTTCTCTAGGAAGGAATATAATTGTGAGGATACTACCTTTTCTAGTATCTTTGACAGAAAAGGGAGATTTGAGATTGGTCTGTAATTAACTAGATCTTTGGGGTCAAGTTGTGGTTTTTTAATGAGAGGCTTAATAACAGCCAATTTGAAGGTTTTGGGGACATATCCTAATGACAATGATGAATTAATAATAGCCAAAACCGGACCTATGACTTCTGGAAGCAGCTCTTTTAGTAGTTTAGATGGAATCGGGTCTAACATACATGTTGTTGGTTTAGAGGATTTAACAAGTTTATACAATTCTTCCTCTCCTAGTAGAGAATGAGTGGAATTGTTCCTCAGGGGATCTATAGTGCGCTATCTGATGCGATACTGTAGCTGACGGCTGCAAGGATACAATTTTATCTCTGATAGTATCGATCTTGGAAGTGAAGTAGTTCATAAAGTCATTACTGCTATGCTCTTGGGAAATGCCAACACCTGTTGATGTTTGATTTGTCGTTAATTTAGTTACTGTATTGAATAAATACCGAGGGTTATGTTTGTTTTCTTCTAGAAGAGACGAAAAGTAATCAGATCTAGCAGTTTTTAATGCTTTTCTGTAGGATAGGGTACTTTCCCGCCAAGCTAAACGAAATACCTCTAATTTAGTTTTCCTCCAGCTGCGCTCCATTTTCCGGGCTGCTCTCTTTAGGGCGCGAGTGTGCTCATTATACCACGGTGTTGGATTCTTATCCTTAATCTTCCTTAAGCGTAAAGGAGCAACCGCATCTAAAGTGCTAGAAAAGAGAGAGTCCATAGTTTGAAACGTTGCTCAAGTTGTTCTGAGCTATTGGATATGCTGAGGAACTGAGAACAGTCCAATTCTTCTTCTCCTTAGCCCAGGTAAGACGCCTCTGACGTCATCTGTGGTTCAGGAGTGGCTTAACAAGAGGAATATGACAACTGTAGCCAAATTCCTTGACACATCTGTGTGTGGTGGCTCTCGATGCCTTGACCCCAGCCTCAGTCCATTACTTATGAAGTTCACCCAAATTCTTGAATCGATTTTGCTTGACAATCCTCATAAAGCTGCGGTTCTCTCGGTTGGTTGTGCATCTTTTTCTTCCACACTTTTTCCTTCCACTCAACTTTCTGTTAACAAGCTTGGATACAGCACTCTGTGAACAGCCAGCTTCTTTGGTTTGTGGCTTACCCTCCTTGTGAAGGGTGTCAGTGATTGTCTTCTGGACAACTGTCAGATCAGCAGTCTTCCCCATGATTGTGTAGCCTAGTGAACCAAACTGAGAGACCATTTTGAAGGCTCAGCAAACCTTTGCAGGTGTTTTGAGTTGATTAGCTGATTGGCATGTCACCATATTCTAATTTGTTGAGATAGGGTTTTTGTTAAATGTGAGCCAAAATCATCACAATTAAAAGAACCAAAGACTTATACTACTTCAGTCTGTGTGCACTGAATTTATTTAATACACAAGTTTCACAATTTGAGTTGAATTACTGAAATAAATTAACTTTTCCATGACATTCTAATTTATTGAGATGCACCTGAACAGGCAGATTACCACAGAACAGAGATCAATTTATCCTTTTGGAAATTAGGCTGTGAAATAAAGTCAGATTTCCAGTCATTTAAATTCTTTACACATCATCGAAAGCACAGAGTGCTGATTCTACCATTGTGAGCTTAGTGTTCCAGTGAGTCTCACATTCCGGTTTGAAGATGCGTGTCAGATGGAGCTGCAAACCAGAATGTTTAAAATATGTTGTCAGTGACATACACAGATTAATACATGCTCTCACAGGCTGTAATGAATCTTTCTCTTCATCACCTCTCTTCTTGAAAGTGTGTTTTAACACAGTGTAACTCACTTTTTCCCTCACATATCTGACATGCTTATCTGATATTATTTTATATTATTTGATGATATTAATTATAACTCAACAAAACTAATATATATATATATATATATATATATATATATATATGCACACACACACACAATATTCTCCTCCTATCAAATTTGACATTGAAGGGGTGCAAACAACATATTTGCCCACCGGCAACTATAATTGCTGCACATTCAAATACGATTTACAAGGACAAAAAAATACAATAAAATAAAAAAACCTGGGGAAAATAAATGCAGAACATGTTCACATAGGACACTATTAACATGACTATATGCATGAAAGCCTTCAGATAAATTTGGACACAAATGGGTTAAGGATGCAGCAGGACAGAACATTGATTGGAATTATTGTTTTATGAATCATGAAGCTTTAAAGGAATCCCACCCAAGCTTGAAGTGGTGATGAGTTATGAACTACACTAAAGTTAGTGCTCTTAACCCATTTGTTCCCAAATTTCTCTGAACGGTTTCATGATTATGAACTTTACCAAAAAAATGTCATTCCCAAGCATCACTTCATAACTCATTACCTCAATTATCACTCAGGCCTTCTTGTATGTTCAGCTTTTAAAATTATATATCTGTGTTCAGTAACATTAATGATATAATTGTGTTTGAAGGTCTGTACTTTTTGTTTACCTGCGACTTTGAAACTGTATGCTTTGTTGAACATCACTCATTTCAAGTCAAAGAGAGGCTCTACAGGAATGTCTGTTTTGAATGTTGAAACCTTTATTTTTTTTATGATGTATGACCTTGAAACAACTTATAGATTTAAGCAAAATGACCTTTATATTGTTCCTATATGTTTTTATATAAAGTATTTATAAAGCATTGTGAACACTTCAAACATCACCTATTTTTGTGACCTATATGCTATGTACTTATTAATTCATTCAATCTCTTCCAGGGTGTTAAAAACATAAAAAAATTAACATTCCCCTTATACCTAATGTTGGGTATAGTGGACATTTACCCCTGCCAGTAACATATGTTCTATGTTCAACTTTTATTTTCAGACTCAAGGTCCATTAGCAAACACAAAAAAAACAAACCAATACAATACACATTAAAAAAGACAGTTATACCAATACTTCCTCATAGGGGACTGATATCTCACTTTTCAGTATTCGGAAGAAAATAAGATGAAATTAAGAAAAAGCTTTAAAAAATTATTCAATAAAATATATATATATACATGCCATTATAATTTGTTTTACTTTATAATTGTATCTGTTATAAACAACATAGGCCTATAGAGTGGGGGAACTATGACATCACTTTGTAGGTTGTTAGTGTAGCCCTCTCGCTCTCTGCGTGCTTGCTGGCCTCTAGCACCACTGCTGCTGCTACTCTGCGCAGTGTTGTGTGTGCTCGTGGGTGGTGGTAGAGAGGAGACGCGGACACAGAGGGGTTCGGGATCATGGCTTGACCGTTTATTCCACAGCACGGCATCTATAGTGTTGATAACATGAACTCACTTAAGTTTTAATCTAGTAAAGTACATTTCAATGCACATTCAATTCAATAACAACCTCTCACTGCTTATATTATCATGCATAGCTTTGCATCAGCCACCCCGTATTAATCACACTCCAAAGAGAGAACAAAAAAAAAAAAAAAACATTTTAACTCTCCATATTACTCTGCATTTAGGTCTTTAGCAGTTTAGAACACAAAATATCTCAATAGACAGAACTTTAGAGCGATAACAACAAAGATACATTAAATTGAAATTTCCACGACTATTTCCACGTCTTACCTATAGTGTTGATGACATGAACTGAAGAAAAGATGGTGCACTACACGCTATCAACACTACGTACATCACGAGGCTCAAACAGCGCTAAAAACACTTGAATCTACCGTAACACAACAGTGTCATAGCGACATCTTGTGAGCAACACAATACATCAGCATCACACTGTTTCCCTCAACAAAAAGCAAATAGGATTTAGGCTTTTGGATTATTGCAAAAACATGCTCTGTGTGCAACCATAGTTCATGAAACTTGCACGTTTTGTCCACCAAGATAATCTTCACAACATAATATAAGTTTTATGAATTTTGATGCCTAAATAAAAGCGCCAGAACTTAAAAGCTAAACTTAGGCTATAAACAAACTACAACACCACGGTCGCTCGCCTTCAATGTCACCACACTGAGAAAAATTATTCATTGAATTCACTAATTTTTTTTAAGGTAAGTGGTTGCAATCAATTTATTTTAGCTACATTTAAGTAAACAAATTTATATTCTGTTATTTTTGGTCATAAAGATAGGAGTAAGACATCATTTAAAACTGCAAAGGGTCTCCTTTTATTTAAATGTACTCAATAAAAACAAAATAAAGCAAAACAATATGTGCTTTGCTGTCTCTGTTTCCTTAAACTTGTGGATTTAAAGCTAATTTAACATTCTAAGTTTGTTGATTAACAGATAGGAAATGAACATCGTAATGATTAAGAATTAGCTCAGTCAGTGGAGAGTAGGACTTTAGTGGCTGCCGGAACGCATTCAATCACATGAGTATCCATATTATGAACAGAATCTGGTCGAATGAGTTTTCCATTACCTCTGGAAGGGGACGAAAGTGGACAAGCTCAAAGCATTTTAGACCCCATCTATATGTAGTATTGTCCAATTATGATCAGATTGATGAAAACATCTTAATACCAAGTGTAAACAGGGTATAAACATCAACATCAAAGTAAAAAGTGAAAGAAAAAAAAAAGTCTGTGGGAGGCCATTCCCTCCCAGACCTGATCAGAGCCTTCACAAATCTCTGTTGGGACCATTCCTGTGATGCTACAGGGTTCATTGTTAAGGGTCAGGGAATTTATGGCCCCAGGTCGCATGACGAAACTTTTGGGCTCATCAGATGCTACAGAGTAGAGCAGGGGTATCAAACTCAGTTCCTGGAGGGCCATTTAATTAAGGTTGAATCTAAACTCTGCAGGGCTGTGGCCCTCCAGGAACTGAATTTGACACACCTGGTGCAGAGTATTTGGAAAGCAATACATTTGGTTACTTTATTTCGATAGTCCACTTTAGACATTCTAATAACTATAAGTAATTTCTTAACTGCATATCAACTACATGCCAACTAATTCTCATTAACTTGCAACTACATGTCTACTAACTCTCAGAGTAGACTGTTAGGTTAGGTTTAGGGTTAGTAGAATAAGTTGACATGTACAAAGTTTCTCATAGTCCGTATGTAGTATATTGTGGACCCATCAAAATAAAGTTTTAGAAAATATTAAACAGTCTTCTAATACACTAATGACTGCTAGTTGACATGTAGTTGCAAAGTTACTTATTGTTAGTAGAATGTCTAAAGTGGACTATCGAAATAAAGTGTTACCATACATTTTCATTTAATTATAAACAACATACAATTAAGTGTCTGAAAACACTACATGCACTTTAGTATATTTGTAATATAGTATCTTAAGTACTCTAAGAAGGTAAAAACATATTTTGTGTATTACAGTATAAATGGTTGATTAATTGATTTTGGGGAGCTGCTTCTCAATAAACTGCTTGATGTCCATCATTTCCTGTTGAAAGAAAAGAAGAAGGGAATCAGTTTAAAATGTTTCAGTATGTTCTAAATAAATCCAATTAATGCATTCAAATGCCCTGTTCAAAAACATAGTGAGTAACCTACATAGGAAGCATTTTACGCTGTCATCCATTTATTTAAAGCAGTTGGTTGAAGCAAGAAGAAATTCAATGAAGCGTCACACACAGTGCTGGAGCCTATCCCAGTGTATCTGTAAGACAGGGCTAACAAACACCTTCACGCTATTGCTTACACTTATGGGCAATTTAGAATCTCCAATTCACCTAATCTGCTGTTTTTGACTGTGGGGGAAACAGAGTCCTGGTGAAAACCACACCAACACAAGGAAGAAAAGAAATGCCAGCCTGACTTAAACCGGAGACCTACCCACTGAGTTACCACGTTATTAGCTTAACAGTCACTTATGAGGTTCAATAGTGGTTTGGATAAAGCCTTAGAAGACAGCTTCCTATGTAGACACTAAGCATTAGATTTTGGAAAAGAGCTACTGTTTTCTGAGTAATAATAAAGCAAGAGTAAATAATAAATTTGATTTATGCAAACCTCAGGACATGCACTGTGAGGCATTCTAGAGTATGTTTTAAAAGTGATATTGGAGGGATTCAGCATGACTTTGAGTTTCTCTACAGTGAGACAGCCAAAAATAAGAGGAACCAGAGGATCTGCTTCGCCATGACACTGCAGCACCGATATGTCCTTATTATTGCTTATCATTGACTACAGAATAAAGAGACAGCAAGAGAGAACAGACAGAAGGAAAAAATAAAATAAAATTCACATATGAATATCATCATAAAACAGCATTTGTAACCTACATTACTTCTGTACTGAAACATATTTCTTAGTAAAAAAAGATTAAAAAAGAAAAATTATCAACCTAAAACTGATTAAAGTGGACGTTTCATACCAGAATGGAGCCAGATTTGAATGAGATGTTGGATTTTGTGGACAACTTCAATCCATTTCTGAGGAGCTTTTTGACTGGAATGTTTTCTTTACTGACTTAGTGTAGCAGAGAGTAAAAATTATGAGTGAATATAGTGTATAATGCTGTGCCTTATCACTGAAAGTCTGCATAGATGGGCCAGTTCTTGCCCAGAACAGAACCATACCACAAATCCAAACAGTAGCCCAATTGTCAGTTATCTATGACAATTGTGGTCCTGACTGCTTTTGTTGCAGAGACCTTTCATGTCATTTACATGCATCGCATTATATTTTCGTTAGTGGGAATGTTTTGAGTTACTATAAAGAAACATGGATGAATTACAAAGTAAAGAGCGGGACATATTTGATATTAAAAGGAAAAAAGCACAATAAGCCCCAAAAGTGAATTCACTACTGACAGGATGCTTTCTCTGTGCGTATCATAATAGCCTTTGTCTTTGGTTGTGTCAGTAAATGGTATGATGTACACAGGGTGTGTCTCAATCAGCTCCCTTTTTCAGTAGTCAGGGCACTGATCAGGGAGTTGGCCATTTTAAGGACTGTCTCAATCACAAAATAATACCAGTGCACTGGAACGTTTGCGCCATGAAAAATCCCACAATGCACTGCAAACCTAGGGAGCAGTGATGTCACATTTCTGAAGTGCGAAACAAACCACACTAGCCAACTCGATACATGCGACAAGATTTGAAAAGCCAAACCTTTTTTTTTTTTTTTTTTTAAAGTACACATCATTAGACAGGTAGTGAACACATCTAACAACATTTATAATTAATATTGGGTTGTATAAATTATATTTATAATTCATTACTGTTAATTACTGGTGTTTAGTGATGATGAGACAGAGGACAGAAGCAGCTGGAAGAATTCTGAAGTGTATAGGGAAATACTCTCTGCCCAGATGCAGTCAAATGGAGCAAAATTGATTGGATGGCGCTTCATACACACATACATACAGTACATAAGCCCCATTTCCACCGCAGGAACTTTCCCCAGGAACTAGGGACTTTGGGCCGGTACTCCACCGCAGGAACCAGGATCTAAAAGTTCTGGGTAAAAATTTGCCCCTCAAAGTCCCTGCTTTGTTGATACGTCAGCTCCAATAGGCAGCGTCAGTCTATGAGGCGTCTACGTATATTATGTCTATGCATGAAATAACCCCCTATAGCATGAATCGCCTCGTAGCAGATTTATACAGGTGGAGCTGGGGAAGGTGGAGGGTTTCTGAAGCACACTGTGAAACTGCTACAACAAGCACTAGTCATATATTTGAATGTACTCATAAACTGAGCCGCTTCAGACAAGTTTTCAAAGGTCAGGAACTTTCGGGGTGGGACCTGGGCGCTGAACATGCTGATTGGAGTTCACGCAGCATTGTTTTTCAACCACCATATATTCACATCATTTTTTTAATATATTACTGTTATTGTGTCATGAAATATAGTTTTAAAAGTATTTCAGGTGAGAATGTAGTTAAAAAAATTTAAATCTGTGGTTTATTTATAAAGACAGCACCTATTTGAAAATGTGCTTCGCTGATTTCAGAGACGTGAGCTCCACGCGATCGGCGGGCACTCAGTGCTCATATATTCTGACGAGAGCAGCCTCAACTCGGCTAGTCCTTCTGACATTTGCCGCTGGCTCTGATGTCTTTGTAGTGGTTAAACATAAGATATAATTCGTTTTGGGTAAATCTAACAGGTAATCTTTGGTCTTTATTCTATTAATCTGTTAATATGTTAAAATGTAAATGAAAAGAGGCAATACTGTTTGATATAATATTTTGTTTCATTGTAATGTATGTATGTTCCCTGAACTACATTTCTGCCGCTATTAATGTTTAAATTAAAACGAAAAGAGACAGTGGTGTTCGATATCATATTTCGTCTTATTGTAAATACAGTGAGGAAAATTGCAGTAGCCAAGGCGAGCTGAGTGACGTTATCAAGTACGCTGCTGTTCCATTTGCAGAATTACCGGATTTGCATTGTCCCATCCGTGGGAGTTCACACTCCCGAGTCGAACTTGCGAAGTCCGAACTACGGAGGATGCAAGTCTGAAATTTTTTATTGATTTTAGGAAATATTATAATATTTTGAGATGCTGGACTTTTGACTTTCATGAGATGTAAGCTCTACTCATCAAAATAAAAAATAAAAAAACTTTTGAAATGTTTTACTTTACATGTAATGAATCTAGAACAGGGCTATTCAATTAACTTAATTTGAGGGCCAGATTATCGAATTGACCATTTGAAGGGGGCGGGGGACCATCCCGATCTTTTTCTGGGGGGCCTATAAAATTGGAAATTAAATTTAAATGCATATTCAGCAGTAAAATTAACTAATATTACCAACAGTAACATCTATAAAAAGGATAACATTAGGAATGGCATGCTGTCTGCCATTCAATAAAAAAAAATCACACATTTTTTAATTAATTTAAAAAAAAAGTGACTAAACGCATTAATATATTTGTGTTGTCATTTTCACACCGAACTTCCAAATTAATATAGAAACAACAAAGATGGTATATTTTAAATGTTTAATGGCATCTTTTTACTAGTCTATTATTGAAGTATCATTGATACAAATAATGTTACTGTTGTCTCTATTAAATCCATTTTTTCCTTTAATTATAGCCATTTAATATTACAGTATAATTGAAATGTTATATTATTTTTAACCTTTAATAGGCTTTGAAAAATATTACAACTTTTTATAAGTGAACTTAAAACAATCTTCACAAATTATAAATTGTATGCATAAGCTATATTGATTATTCTTTATTCAAGCTACAAAAGTTAATCAGCAAGCAGAGCAGTCAAGTGATTTCTCTTTTTCTTTAGTTCTTTGATTTACATCAATCACAGACTGCAGCAGGTTTCACTTTAAAAGCACCGCTGTTTCTTTAATAAAACCTGATGCACATGACGCGGATGTGACACACAACCAATTTTCTCCCAACTCTTTTCTGTCATTTAGGATTTTATAACTGATTTAAGACTGTGTTTATGAGGTAACTCGCCAAAACCACGTATTTTTACTTAATTGTGTGTGATTTTGTCCACTGAAGCGCTGGCGTATTTGTCTGAAGCGGCTCAGTTTATGAGTACATTCAAATATATGACTAGTGCTTGTTGTAGCTGTTTCGCAGTGTGCTTCAGAAACCCTCCACCTTCCCCAGCTCCACCTGTATAAATCTGCTACGAGGCGATTCATGCTATAGGGGGTTATTTCATGCATAGACATAATATACATAAACACCTCATAGACTGACGCTGCCTATTGGAGCAGATGTATCAGCGCAGCCGCCATCTTGGATGGGTCCCCAATGCGCCCCCCCTGCATTCATTTCTACTGAGGAAGGTGTATCCCCAACTACGATAATCTTAACTCCCCGAATTTTCACACGGTTTGGTTTGTTACAAATGGCAGAGATTTAGTTATGATACAGGACTCCGTCACACATTGAAAAATATGTGCTTTCATGCTAAAAGACTTTCTATTATGCTCTTTAACAAAAACATATGGTAGGCTATGGCATATTGATAAATGTATAAATGAATGAATTTTATATTTTAATGAAGTAACTAGTTTGATTATTCATTTAAATGTATTTCTCTCTCTCTCACTCACACACACACACACACGACCCTTCTGTAACACATATATACAACACTGTACAAGCTCCCATATATACTGTACCAGCTCAGTACATTTTTTTTTAAAGGCCTGGAAAAGTAAGCGTTATAATTCAAGGTCATTCCAGCATCTTACACTACCCTGTCAGGCTTGCAACTGGGGCTGGGGAGCTAAAACCCTTGAAAAATAACTTTTTTGCACAGCTTCTTGCGTATGCTGGCACTCTGTAACTCCAGGGTAGTTAATTTTGCGATGTGGTGCAGCCTTACTTTGTGAAATACAGACACCACAAATGACAAGCATGAAATGATGGTTCTCAATTCTGAATTGGGTTTCTGCAATGTGCTCCCCGAGTAAGAACACATCCTCTGAACCAATCTCCACCCGAACGAAACTGTTGATGAAGGACACACTGACACCTTGTTCTTTTGAGTTTTGTCGAATCACACGCTCTGCTGCTCTGACCACCTTCAATGATGAATCAGGTAATCCCACGCGATCTGGTATCAATACTGCACTGGTTATTGCAACCATAAGCTGCACAAAATACGGGCATAGTTGCTCGCTCTCCGTTGACTCCGATTGACTCTGGTGTTAGCGTAGAGTGAGGAGACCCAACCAATATGGCGGCGACGCTTGATTTACGTTCCAGCATGTCATGAGGTGTCTACGTATATTATGTCTATGATTTCATGTATGTTATATTTGCATCAGCAGCTGCTCACAGCAGCATGTTGTGGATGTATTGGCAGTAGCAAGTCTCGGTGCTTGCTCTGCCACAGCAACAGCAGCAGCAGCGTAGCAGATCTATTCCGCCAAGACCAAATACATTAACATATATACAGTGGAGCAAAAAAGTATTTAGTCAGTCACCAATTGTGCAAGTTCTCCCACTTAAAAAGATGAGAGAGGCCTGTAATTTTCATCATAGGTATACCTCAACTATGAGAGACAAAATGAGAAAAAAAAATCCAGAAAATCACATTGTAGGATTTTTAAAGAATTAATTGGTAAATTCCTCGGTAAAATAAGTATTTGGTCACCTACAAACAAGCAAGATTTCTGGCTCTCACAGACCTGTAACTTCTTCTTTAAGAGGCTCCTCTGTCCTCCACTCGTTACCTGTATTAATGGCATCTGTTTGAACTCGTTATCAGTATAAAAGACACCGGTCCACAACCTCAAACAGTCCAACTCCAAACTCCACCATGGCCAAGACCAAGGAGCTGTCAAAGGACACCAGAAACAAAATTGTAGACCTGCACCAGGCTGGGAAGACTGAATATGCAATAGGTAAGCAGCTTGGTGTGAAGAAATCAACTGTGGGAGCAATTATTAGAAAATGGAAGACATACAAGACCACTGATAATCTCCCTCGATCTGGGGCTCCACGCAAGATCTCACCCCGTGGGGTCAAAATGATCACAAGAACTGTGAGCAAAAATCCCAGAACCACACGGGGGAACCTAGTGAATGACCTGCAGAGAGCTGGGACCAAAGTAACAAAGGCTACCATCAGTAACACACTGCGCCGCCAGGGACTCAAATCCTGCAGTGCCAGACGTGTCCCCCTGCTTAAGCCAGTACATGTCCGGGCCCGTCTGAAGTTTGCTAGAGAGCATTTGGATGATCCAGAAGAGGACTGGGAGAATGTCATATGGTCAGATGAAACCAAAATAGAACTTTTTGGTAAAAACTCAAAGAATGCTGAGTTGCAGCCAAAGAACACCATACCTACTGTGAAGCATGGGGGTGGAAACATCATGCTTTGGGGCTGTTTTTCTGCAAAAGGGACCAGGACGACTGATCCGTGTAAACGAAAGAATGAATGGGGCCATGTATCGTGAGATTTTGAGTGAAAACCTCCTTCCATCAGCAAGGGCATTGAAGATGAAACGTGGCTGGGTCTTTCAGCATGAAAATGATCCCAAACACACCGCCCGGGCAACAAAGGAGTGGCTTCGTAAGAAGCATTTCAAGGTCCTGGAGTGGCCTAGCCAGTCTCCAGATCTCAACCCCATCGAAAATCTTTGGAGGGAGTTGAAAGTCTGTGTTGCCCAGCGACAGCCCCAAAATATTACTGCTCTAGAGGAGATCTGCATGGAGGAATGGGCCAAAATACCAGCAACAGTGTGTGAAGACTTACAGAAAACATTTGACCTCTGTCATTGCCAACAAAGGGTATATAACAAAGTATTGAGATGAAATTTTGTTATTGACCAAATACTTATTTTCCACCATAATTTTCAAATAAATTCTTTAAAAATCCTACAATGTGATTTTCTGGATTTTTTTTTCTCATTTTGTCTCTCATAGTTGAGGTATACCTATGATGAAAATTACAGGCCTCTCTCATCTTTTTAAGTGGGAGAACTTGCACAATTGGTGGCTGACTAAATACTTTTTTGCCCCACTGTATATATATATATATAAATAACACACATATACACATGTATGTGTGTGTGTATGTGTGTATTAGGGCTGTCAGTCTATTAAAATTTTTCAACTAATTAATTACATGATGTGTCGATTAATTAATCACTTTAGAACTAGTAACAAAGGAATGTTGAGATGCTTTATTAAAAGCTGATTGTATTACTGTATTAAAAGTGTTGTATTATGTATAGCAGAGTATTATGAGAGAGAGATTGACTAAGCGATCCTGATTACCTGCATCTGATACAGCATTCATTCTTCAGATCAATCTCATATTCACAATAAAACATTAATTTGGATGTCCGATAGGCTTGTACTATCCTTTGATCTGTTAAGGGTGATTCCAGATGACAGCGCTACTTGGTGCATCTGTTGGCTGCGTACAAGCTGGTTTTGAAAGGAAAAATATCTTCCTTCTTCAAAACTGCGCTTTATTATTTTTCAATTTAAAAGTCTTTACTGCTTACTCATATTTGCATATCATTGCACTTTTGTTGATTTTGATTGCTTCCATTGTCCTCATTTGTAAGTAGCTTTGGATAAAAGCATCTGCTAAATGACTAAATGTAAAATGTAAATGACTCGTAAAAACAGTCGGAATAATGGCGGAACAATGTAACTAAAATCACCATCACGAACACACACCGTTTCCTAATACTAATAAATACTACTATTATTTATATAAAATATTATTTATCGAATAATAATATTTAATAAACAACAACAGCCATCATAAAAGTTGCTATGCAATTCAGTCAAATGTACAAAGGTGGTGCTCTGATATACAGCACTGAAGTTACATAAACATGATGAGATTTTACCAAAACTATTTGCTCTGGAACAAATAATAGATTAATGAGACCAAAGACTGCCCATTAGATTTACCCAAAACAAACATATCTTATGTTTAACCACTATAGAGACATCAGAGCCAGAGGCAAATTCCAAAAGATCTGGCCAAGTTGAGGCTGCTCTCGGTGGGTTCATGAGCACTGTACGGCCCCTGACGTGCTGGAGATCAGATCTCCGAAAACGTTATAGCAAATTGTCAAATAGACGTTATATTTATTAACAAACCAAATATTTGAAGTCCAAACAAGTGCATTGTCACTTAAAAACCCTTGAAACTACATTCTGTGACACAAAAACAGTATTCTTATATAGTGGATTTGGGTGTCTGCCAACTTTCACACTGAGCACGATGTGAAAAAGTGAGGCGAATCACAGACAAAAGGTGCTTTCACACCGAGCGCAAACCAATTGATCACCTTCTGCTAATTCGCACCTTCTGTGCCAACCAGCAATACATTTTTCATTTTTCTCATATATGTATCTCATATATGGTCCGCTGCTCAATATACAGCATTAAATAAAGATAAATAAAGTGCTACATCAGAAACACAAACTATCTATAGTCTAATCCTTACAAGAATGCATCTTAATTTAAATAGAGGTACAATTAGCATAAAGCTACATTTGAAAATGTATGATTATTTATGTTTTTGCTCAAAACCCACTTTAAACCATCGAGGAGTGCTTGTAATAACTTCCGATTGAGATCTAAAGTGGATTTGTATTCTATAATAGGCAGACAAGCACTGTCTGTATGCTTTGTATGCTTTATAATGGATTGAACGCGACACTTGCTTCTCATTTGTCATAAACATCCTTTATTTTTATAAAAATATCATGAGCTGGATAAAACACATACAGAATATATCATCATAATCATATGTTCACTTGCTTTCATATTTCATGTATAGAAAAATGTTTTTTCATACGTAATGGCAGGAGATATTATCCCATGATTGACAGATCTTGAATAAATGCACTCTTGAGATCTGACTCCTAACACTCGTGGGAAGAAAACGGACAGTGCTCTTCAGATCACATTCAGTGGGGAATTAATAGAAATTATATTCTGTATAAAGAACATGAGAATAAATCTGTTCTCAGATACCAATGATAACAAGAAAGCATCTTCTTCCCTCTCAGAATACTATTCTTCAGTGTTTGGTTACACTGGTTTTTGAAACAGCGCCACCACTCTCACTCTTTTGTGTAACAGCAGCTGCTCGGGGCACGTGATCTTAGCTCAAATCTAATTGAATGGCCCATTTCGTCACGGAGCGACAGGGAAAGAAAATCGACACAGGACAAAAAATAAATAAAAATCCTTGCTTTTTTGCAACGCGTCACGTGAATTATCGAGCCTGGTGTGAATAGCCCCATTGGGATCTATTGTTTCGATTCAAAAGTGTCATCGCGCCAAACATGGCCAGCGAATTTTCACATTCAGTGTGAAAATGCCTTTATGCTATACTCTTTATTTCATGCAACAAAAACAAACCCTCCAAATTACAGGTAGATTAAAATTTTCCATTTCATCATTCAGTAACAAAACACAATGCAGATTGTAATAGTGGCCAGAGTTATGCTGGTTACATTAGCTATTGGCAAGATAGCATTGTGCAATCAGATTACAAGAAAGGTTTCAGAGATGAAAGTTATTAAATTTTTATAAAAGACTATGAAGACATTTTTCATAAAATGCAGTAATAAATTATGCAGGAATATTAAAGATTATAATTTAACAGGTTTCCAGGACAAGAAAATAATGTAAACCTGATCATCTAAAAAATATTTTCAGAAATGCTGTGCGGTTTAATAGAACTACCAGTTCCTACAATAACCAACCTTTGATAGGGAGTTCCTGAGGGGCAACCAGCAGCTGAGAGCAACCACACCAGCCAGCTTCTGATGAGTTGTCAAAGCGGTGTAGAGAGAGAGGGCTCCACCCTTTTACCATACACAAACAAATCAAGCAATCATTAAAAAAAATAATATATTAGTTTCCTTAATGTGTTTTCAATCATGTCTAACTCCAGGGCCCTCATTTATCAAGAGTGCGTAGAAAAGGTTCTATATTTTGTCCTACGAATGAAATCTAGAATGTGTGCATGTACAAAAAACCTGTATTTATCAAACGTGCACACGCAGTTCTTACGCAAGTAGTCATTGTTGATAAATCCCACATGTTCTTAAGCACCATGCTTTTGCAGTCAGAAACGCCTCCAATGAACCATATATAGTGACAACACCTCCCTTTATTATCACGTGAATGTATATGTCATGGCAAAGAAAGCAGTACCGACTGAGAAGCCATTCTGTGCTCTCATTAAACAGATCAGCGCACTCTTTGAAAATCCATTCTCTGCACAGCACATAGTTTGCCAAATCTTCCTGCAAAGCGAGAACAGCCATGACCATATAGCTACATTTCAAGTCTACTTCCCAACTGTCCTTTATAGTTTTTCACACTAATTGTGCAAATGTTTAGCTTGAAATATGAAATTTTTCATTGAGTATTTGCAATTAAAGGACACAGGACACACGCGGCGGCACTTTCTTTTTGTAGTATCGCCATTCTACCACTTGGTTCTCTGCATAAGCATGCTCAGAGTTGTGCTTATATTTACACACATTCCTATGTATTAGTACAAGTTGTTAGATCCCACACTTTGCATGAAACAATTTTTTTGATGTTGATAAATGAGGGCTCAAGACAGGAGTCAGGACAGACAGAATTATGGTTACAAAAGCTTAAACTAGGACATCAGGAAAACCTAAAATCCAGTGGTGATTTTGGTGGTAGAAAAAAAACTGTTCCCCTTCAAAATAATTCTCAGATTGGCTTGTAAGATGTCCATTGATGAGTTTGTCTACATTACTGTCTAAATCATTAATAAAGTCTGCTTTTGGGTTCATTTTTGAAACAACATCTCATCTCAAAGTACAGGGTTCATACACATTTTTACCAATAAATTTCCATGATTTTCCATGACCTTTGAGACAATAGTCATGACCTAAGGCTGATGATAACACGGGGCAACTTTTTGAGCAGTTTTGCCAGGCTACGTTTTTTTGAGCAATGTTGCTTAGGCACTTTCCCACTGAGAATGGGTAACAAATTTCTATCTGGATACTTTAAATATTCCCTCACAGTTTAATAGTAATGAATTTATGAATTTCTTCACTGGTAAAATAGATAACATCAGAAATACAATAACAAATGAAGATTCTACGGCATCTAGTACTTCAGCTTCATTCATCGCATTCGCACCCAAAGAAAAACTGCAGTGCTTTACAACTATAGGACAGGAAGAGCTAAAAAAACTTATCACTGCATTAGGGCTGCTCGATTATGACAAAAATCATAAAATCACAATTATTTTGGTCAATATTGTAATCACGATTATTTAAAACGATTATTAGTGGGCCATATGACCAAAACTTTATATTTATTTATTTATTTATTTTATTGTTTATTTTTACAGGGACAATGTACAATTAGAAGTAATTGAACCAGAGTTAGCTAATAGCTAATTTACATCTGCTGTCCCTGGGCAGGTAAACAAATAAAATAACATACAATATTACATATACACCACATAAACATCACAATATTAAAGATTTTTTTAAAGATAGTGATATAGGTATATCAAATATATATTTTCTGTAAATAAGGTTGCTATGACATCTACATTTTAGAGACCAGCGAAATGTCACAATTCTCAATACCACAGCAGAATACCAGAGTAAAATTTAAAAAAAGGTCCTCAAAATTACTGAAAATAATTAAACTGCCAGTAATAAAAAAAAGTAAAAAAAATAAACAAAGGAATACAATGCCAGTAATAAAAAAGCTAAATAATACAGTAGAATAAAAAAAAGATACAAATGAAACAAACTGCGCTTTAATTTTATTTTATTTTTTAATGCAAGTCTAGCTATTCAGTTAACAGCCTACTAGAGAAATTGAATAACCTAATGCAAAATAAAACAGCATAGTCTTTTAGTCAAGAGCAGTGAGTGATTTTGAATGTCTTTTGTTGTTTTGTTGTTTGATTAAGCACACAGTCGGCACCAGGAATATAGCAGCTGTCACTTTAAGAGCAGCACGGATCTAATTTACTGTTACACATTTTAATTCTCAACAGTTTACGCTCATTTATTACATAACCGACGAGGGTTTACGTGAATAATCACTAAGCGCCGCATTTTGACACATTTTTGTGTGTATTGGAGTGTGACGTATGAGGGGAACCCCAGTATTACAGCACAGCCATGATACAAAGTTACAGAAACTAAACAACCGAAAACAATATATGTCTTCCTCAGATTTAATGTTAGTTCTGTACTTCAGCATTGGGTAAAAGAGCATTATAATCTCCTTTGTGGTAGAGAAAGCTGCTTGCATGTAGGATACGGGAAACAGCGAAGATGTTGAATTAAACATACACACAATCAGCGTTTCCACATGTTTATACTGGCCCCGATAATCAAAACTTCTACTTAGCGCTTGCTCCATTTCTGCAAATCAGTTTTTGTAAATGAATGACTTGATCCACATAAGGCCTTCATCAACAGCCGCTTGCTCCACCTAAATATAAATAAAGGTGACTTGTGCTCCTCCTTGCAAAAAATTGTCTCTGAGAAGAATTTCAGGTTTCAGGCCCCATCACAGCACAGAAACTGCACTTGTTAAAATTAAAAATGACTTGCTTCTTGCGTCAGACCAAGGCTGCATCTCATTGCTAGTTTTACTTGATCTTAGTGCTGCGTTCAACACTATAGATCATGACATACTCACAGATCGATTACAAAACTATACGGGTATTCAAGGGCAGGCTTTAAACTCTGGAATAGCCTTCCTGATATCGTTCGGGGGTTCAGACACTCTCTCTCTGTTTAAATCTAGATTAAAGACATCTCTTTAGCCAAGCATCCACATAATGCATCATATAATCTTGTACTGCAGTTATATCTACTCAAATGCACATTATTATTCTTTAGCTTGAGTTGAACAAATCATTTTTGCTTGGATGGAACAGCAGCTACACTAATTAGGTCTCTATTTGTTTCTCTGTTTCTGCCACGGGATTAAAACATCCTGTGGTAACTCGGAATTACATAAACTTCAGTCTGGATCCAACCCTTAAATGATCTGAGATGACCAAACACCTGAGAAGAGATGATGCCAACCCCTCAGAGGATGCCAACCCTCAGACAATATACAGAATTACCCAATTTTGCCATAAGTTAAATACATTAAGTTTCTACAATGAAACTTAATTTCCTGTAAAGTTGATTTGCAATAATTTGTATCGTAAAAAGCACTATACAAATAAACTTGAATTGAATTGAATTAAATTGGTCATAGGCCCTGTCTCTCACCTGGTTGCCCATTGATGCCAACATTAACCAAAGTTGCCCAGCAATATTGCTCAAAAAGTTGCCCTGTACATCATCAGCCTAATGTTCCATTATTTTACAATAAGAGTAAAAATCTGTTCAAATTTATCATAGCAAATGTTAGCTAAAATAAATGACTACTGGTTTGCTTTCTATTTGTGTTAATAAGTACACGCTGCAACTGTGACAGACATTACTCCATGCAGAGAACATATCATGATGACATCACAAAATATTGTAATTTGTTTAACCAATATTATCAGTTAAACTCAGGACCTGAATTTCGTTTTGGAAACCGTTTCAGTCTATAGTATTCAGTTACAAAAATATTAGAAAATTGAATTAACTAAATTAAAAACAGATTAAAGTTACAAAGGTTATACAGTCGAGCAGTGAGTGATTTTCTGTCTTTTGTTGTTTGATTAAAGGGATAGTTCACCCAAAAATTAAAATTTGATGTTTATCTGCTTACCCCCAGGGCATCCAAGACAAAGATTTTTAACTCAAACCATTGCAGTCTGTCAGTCCTATAATGCAAGTCAATGGGCACACAATCTTTGAGAGTAAAAAAAACATGCACAGACAAATGCAAATAAACCCTGCGGCTTGTGACGATACATTGATGTCCTAAGACACGAAACGATCGGTTTGTGCGAGAAACTGAACAGTATTTTTATCATTTTTTACCTCTAATACACCACTATGTCCAACTGCCCTGAGCGCGTGCACGGCATCCGGTGCGTGACGTCTGTATTGTGCTCTGGTGTAGTTTACGCAAGCGCCGGAACCGATCTGTCGCGCGTATACATCACTCATTGTTTACGTTATGGTATGATGGCTAATCAAAATGGTAATTACTTGCGCTTATCCTGATTGTTCAAATCGACTTAAATCTAAAAGATTACGTTTGCTCGTGCGAACTCATACGGGAGTGTAAACAATGAGTAAACTACGCCAGAACACATACAGACGTCACGCACCGGATGCCGTGCACGCACTCAGGGCAGTTGGACATAGTGGTGTATTAGAGGTAAAAAAACAGGACTCTCAAGTTATAGCGAAAGTTTGGAGTGAGATTAGGGGAGGGGCCACGCAAAGGGGAGGAGTCACTCAAAGGGGAGGAGCAACTCAAATATTTGCAGCACCCAAGTTTTTGCTAGCAGTTCAATTTTACCTATTGTTCATAACTGACCAGCACAAATAGAAGTTATAACATTTGGTAAATATGATGAAAGACAAATTCATTCTAATAAAATAAAAAATATTTATGTATTTAAAAATACAAATGTATCAAAAATAAAAATAAATTTTGCCTCAAACGAGCCAACTGAACAGCAGTACTCAATGTACAAACTGTACACATATACATGACAGTACTTACCCTGAGCATGTATGTCAAACTGTGTGTGTGTGAGAGAGAGAGAGAGAGAGAGAGAGAGAGAGACAGACAGAGAACACATTTCAGCTTATGTTTCTTTTTTTCTGTTGTAAATGTTTGTTGCACATTTTGATGCCTCATGATAGGGGTAGAGGACTCTCACATAAAGCACTGTCATGATAATAGCGTTCCATCCAGAGCCAAACTGTTTCTAGTTTTGGTTTTGTTCAAACCCACCATGGAAAACACGCTGCATCTGAATTTGAATTTGGGGAAGCCTCAGTGCTTTATATGGGAGCCCCCTACCCCTGTCATCAAGGCATCAAGATGTGCAACAAACACAACAGAAAAAAAAAATTCATAAGCTGAAATGTGTCTCTCTCTTTCTCTCTCTCTCTCTTTCTCACACACACACACACACACAGAGAGAGCTTTACATACATGTTCAAGACAAGTTCTGTAATCCTACTGTGTGTGTGTACATACACTGAGCACTGCTGTTCAGTTGGCATGTTTGGGGCCAAATTTCTTTGCATTTTTGATCCTTTTTTAAATATGTAAAACAATTTATTTTATTTGGATGAATTTGTCTGTCTTTTATCAGATTCACCAACTGTTATAACATCTCTAGTACTTTCCTTTCAGGAAGCCAAAGCTAAGTTAAAGCTTCTGGTTGCAAAGCAGTTGGGAAGTCTTATTTTTTTTGACTGCATCAATAATACTTTAGCACGAATTTGGCTATATTCCCCAACATCAGCTCTCACTATCTTTTCACAGGCAAGTGATTTCGTAGAGGAATCTTAAAATGAAAAAAAAAATAATAATTAAGGGGTTACCTACAACATTCATCGGATCTTTCTCTTCCAACTTACACTCTGTGTGTGCGCGCATCCATGTTGCTTAGTAACCTACTCGCTTGCAGCAGAATCACATAATTTAAACGGAAACAACATCCTAATTTCTGATTGGCTGGTAGGTGGCATTTAACTCTATAACTCGAGAGTCGAGAGAGCTATGAACTCGGCAGAAAACTTACCTCCGTATTCCCTCATCTATTAATTGTATATTAATTGTAGCGGGACAAGTTATCCCTTCTCAGCGTGAGAAATACAAAGTGTGGCGTGAGAGCGTGTGAACTGGTTGAAATGCGTGAGACTTGAGAGCCCTGAAAAAATTATAAAAATACTGTTCAGTTTCTCGCACAAACCGATCGTTTCGTGTCTTAGGACATCAATGTATCGTCACGAGCCACAGGGTTTAATTTGGATTTGTCTGTGCATGTTTTTTTTTTACTCTCAAAGATTGTGTGCTCATTACATTATAGGACTGACAGACTGCAACGGTTTAAGTTAAAAAATTTTGTTTGTGTTCTACTGAAGAAACAAACTCACCTACATCTTGGATGCCCTGGGGGTAAGCAGATAAACATCAAATTTTCATTTTTGTGTGAACTATTCCCTTTTGATCTGACAGAGCCTTGAAAGCAAAGATTCAGAATAAAAATCAGCCTTCCCAGTAATGTTCCCAAAGAAGATCAAAGCATCCGTGTCACATCTGATGTGACATTCACCCCATACCAATCTCTGAATGTGTCTTCAACGCAGCTTAACTTCTCTATTTTATGCTCATTGTTTATTTAGCTGTTGGTAAGATACTGGTTGCTTTTGGTTTATCTGGTTATTAACTTACCACTTATTAATAAACTTATATTATGACACTTATGATGACATAATATTTGATGGTAGTCGTCCTCACTGAAATGTAGTTTTTATTTAATTTTGATTATTTTTTTTATTATTTTAGTATACTAAAACCAGTGTTTAAGTTTTCAAAGAGTGAGAGAGGGAAAAAAAGAAGAGATTTGCCTTACCTGAGAGAACCCTCCCAACACAATTCTATGAGATGGAATACCATTTTTAACTTCTTGATCAATCAGTGCTTTGACTGTGAACAAAATTAAAACAGTAGTTTACACATTTAAAGGCAGATTCTCTTGTTATTCTTACTCTGCAGTTTCATATTATACTTAACTGCTTTCAGCAGCTCTTTTAATTCCAGTTTCATCTTCCTCTGCATTAGGATTGAGACTAACTATGTCAAACCTAAAAGTTACACAAACTTTTAATCAGTGAAATATGTAATAGATGATGACTTGTGTAGGCTTATGCTGTAGAAAGCACATGGGAAAAAAGAAAAAAAAAAAAAAAAAATTATATATATATAATATTATATATATATATATATATATATATATATATATATATATATATATATATATAGTCATTTAGCAGACGCTTTTATCCAAAGCGACTTACAAATGAGGACAACAGAAGCAATCAATTGTAGTATTAAAACAACTAAAACAGATCCAAAACTAAAAGCTAAAACTTTATAAACACTATATATACACATTTAAAAAAAATAAAACAATTAAATAAAAATGACAAATGCATACAACAAAATTTCAAAACTTAACATTTAAATGAAAACAAAAAATAAAGCTAAAAATAATTCAAAATATTAAAGAACAAAAGGTATAAGAGTATAATAATGATTCTAACATAACACTAATCCAAACACCAAAAAACAACTACATATGTGTATGTACGACCACACACACATACATATACATTATATATATATATATATATATATATATATGTGTGTGTATGTATGCGCATTTATAAATTCAATATTCTTTCATTTCCATGTAGTTTGTTGAAGTACTAAAATAACTCAAATTAAATAAAAACTAAAACTTAAAAAACCTATACAGGCATAATAATTTTTTTTTTTTAAACTAATAAAATTACAAACATTACTCCAACTTTAACTAAAATTAAAATAGATAAATAAAAATCAAACTACATTAGTTTATCAGTAAGCCTAAAAAATAACACTGAGCCAAACACACATGCTAAAAAACATCAACTTACTTACACATAGTAAGAAATGGTTATAAAAACTGAAACGGACGTGAAACAAGTAGTAGGAAAGAGGAGTAGAGAAATAAAAATAAGTATAATAAAATAGTGTTTATAACTCACCAGGAAGGCATTGCCATGTTCATGTTGAGGGTGACAGGCATTACTGGTCTTTCATGGTCAGTTGCATAAAAAAAGAGGGAACAAAAGTAAATGAGAACAGAACAAGAATGTAAAAGAGAACAAACGGTAAAAATGTATATGGGTTATTCCTACTATGCAGTATGTGGCCCCATGGGATAGTAAAGCATCCACTGGTATGTATACTTCATAATCTTGGCATAAGTAGTGAGCCATCCATGTACTTTTTGTGTGTTGCTTTAGGGAATTTCACATTGACTGTCAACGTGAGTAAAAACTGCCTCAAATGGGAGCAGAGATTTGTGTTGTACATGACGGCAGCTGAACTCTCTAAAAAGAGTATGACAGTTCAAGTGTCAGTTCTGCTACACTCATTTGTGAGCCATGCTGGCAAAATGAGTCAGAAAGTGCACGGTCTAATTTTGAGCTACAGGCAAAAGTAGTGAAAAATGTCAGTTTTGGTCAAATTTAAGGTTTTCACAAAAATTAGTTCATTAAGCCCTTTTCTAGCGATCCAAATCCTTCAAATAGTTTTTCAAAAAAAATCAAATAGTTATTACCTGTTCCTTCCACAGTTATTCAAACAGCGAATAAATTAAAGAGAAAGCGAGCAAAGAACATTTACATTGTCAAAGAACATTATGACTGACTTAAGTCTAGTGCGAGTTAGACACTCTCCAAAAACTTCCCTTATAATCAATAAAGCTGTCTATACACTGTTTTATGAACGAATCTCTTACATCATACGTACATCTGCACTTGTTTATGACGAGAGAATTCGCGTGAGAGCTGAATTCAGTCAGCGAGCACATGCACTAAAAACACTCATCCTCAGCCTCTGATTGGCTATTCTATTCATAAGCTCAACAGACTCATGTGTGATTGGTTATAATGCGCAACACTGTAAAAACGCGTTTAAAAGAAAATCATGGCGCAACACTGAGCAGATCTAAATTTAATGCTGCGGTCAACAATTTTTATTTAATTTTCATTTTATTTGCGACAACCGTAATAGATTTAGTTTAACTGTACAGCAGCATTTGTGTTGAGGACTGTGTTAGACTAACTGAGGATAGTGCAGATATTATATCATTGATAGAGGACAATGACCAGGGATGAGTCATTATTTAAAATTGGAATTTCTCTGGATTTACAAATCCTTGGGAACTTTTGGGATAACATAAATACCCAACTGTATGAAATATATCACACTCCGCAAGTAGTTTTTGGATTTTTTATTACAAAAATTTTACATATTGTGCCTTTAATCATACATTAAAAGAAAAGACAGAATCACTCGCTGCTCTTGATTAAAATCATAATTATTATTAAGAAAAGAACTGTAGGAAAATATGCAGCGTTTCTAGGTGATTTTGCTTTGGAATCTTTAACTCCATTTTTCTCAAAATCAACTCTGCTGACTATCGCTTTCAAACGGCTGTAGCTAAATAAAAAGAACTAATTTTTGAAAATTTGCTCATTCAGACTCATTTTGCCAGCATGGGTCACATTAGGCAAGGCAAGTTTATTTATGTGGCACATTTCATACACAATGGTAATTCAAAGTGCATACATAAAAGAAAGTAAAATAATCGTAAAATAATAAATCACAACAATAAAACCTGAAATTTTAAAAAAGTTTAAAATGATTTAAAAATCGATTAAAATGAATTCAGAACAGTTAGAAATAAAAATTATTATACATAAAATACAGTGCAGTCAGTTCGGACGTAGCACAGTGCTCATTCAACAAATGCATAGCTAAACCGATGAGTTTTGACTCTGGATTTAAATGTGGCTAATGTTTTAGCACATCTGATCTCTTCTGGAAGCTGGTTCCAACTGCGGGCAGCATAATAGCTAAAAGCGGACTCCCCTTGATTTGTGTGAACCCTTGGTATTTCTAACTGACTCGATCCAAATGATCTGAGTGGTCTGTTAGGTTTATATTCAGTGAGCATATCTGCAATGTATTTAGGTCCTGGGCCATTGAGTGATTTATAAACGAGTAAAAGTACTTTCAAATCAATCCTAAATGTAACTGGAAGCCAGTGTAAGGACCTGAGGACTGGTGTGATATGCTCAGATTTTCTGGTTCTAGTCAAAATCCTGGCAGCAGCGTTCTGGATGAGCTGCCGCTGTCTAATGGTCTTCTTTGGAAGGCCAGTGAGGAAACCATTACAATAATCCACCCTGCTTGTGATAAAGGCATGAACAAGTTTCTCCAAGTCTTGACTGGAAACAAAACATCTAATTCTTGCAATGTTTTTGAGATGATCGTATGCTGATTTAGTTACTGCTTTGACATGACTACTGAAAGTAAGGTCTGTCTCCAGAATCGCCCCAAGATTTTTGACTTTAATTCATGCGTTTATGACCTCAAGGTTAGATTATTGTAATGCTTTATTGGGTGGTTGTTCTGCAAGCTTGATCAACAAACTACAGTTGGTCCAAAATGCAGCAGCTAGAGTCCTTACTAGAACCAGGATATATGACCATATTAGCCCGGTTCTGTCAACACTGCACTGGCTCCCTATCAAACATCGGATAGATTTTAAAATCTTGTCAATTACTTATAAAGCCCTGAATGGCTTAGCTCCTCAGTACTTGAGCGAGCTCTTATCACAATATAGTCCTCCACGTCCACTGCGTTCTCAAAACTCTGGCCATTTGATAATACCTAGAATATCAGAAGAACCTTTTCCTATTTAGCACCCAAACTCTGGAACAATCTACCTAACACTGTTCGGGAGGCAGACACACTCTGTCAGTTTAAATCTAGATTAAAGACCCATCTCTTTAGCCTGGCTTACACACAACACACCTATACGCTTCTATTATTCAAATCTGTTAAAGGATTGTTAGGCTGCATTAGTTAGATCAACCGGAACCGGGAACACTCCCCATAACACACGATGCACTCGTTACATCGTAAGTAGAATGGCATCTACGCTAATATTTGTCTGTTTCTTTCTTATTCTGTTTTTCAGTCCGTATCCGATCAGATGGTGGATCAGCACCAAGAGATGATGTCTACAGCCCTGATCGTCAGTGGAGACCAGGACACCATGATGAGCCCCAGAGACATATCCCCAGTGATGACCTCGATTAAAATACAATAAAACTAAAAATATAACAAAACAACTAAAAATATAATAAAATACCTAACTACATAATACTATTATTGTTAGAAATTGCAACAAAATAAAAAACAGAAATATAAACTTTTAAACTGCGGGTTTCGTCTGGCCAGAGGAAAACTGGCCCCCCGACTGAGCCTGGTTTCTCCCAAGGTTTTTTTTTTTCTCCATTCTGTCACAGAGGGAGTTTTGGTTCCTTGCCGCTGTTGCCTCTGGCTTGCTCAGTTGGGGACACTTAATTTCTAGCGATTGTCGCCGATTTGATTGCACAGATACTATTTAAACTGCGCTAGACAATGCCATCTCAGAATTCAATAATGAAATACCTTTAACTGAAAATTGAGTGTTTAATCTTATCATTATACATTACTGACACTCTATCTTCCAATTTGATACTGTTAAGTGCTTTGACACAATCTGTATTGTTAAAAGCGCTATATAAATAAAGGTGACTTGACTTGATTTTTATTTGTTTGATCCCTAGAGTCTTGATACCCTAAAGGTATGCATTCACCTTGAGAACTTCATCTTTGTTTCTAAATGCAATGACTTCAGTTTTCTCCTTATTTAACTGAAGAAAGTTCTGGCACATCCAACTGTCATCAATGCATTGGCAGAGGGAGTCAATGGGGCTATAGTCATTTGGAGATAAGGCTAGGTAAATCTGGGTATCATCAGCATAGCTGTGATAGGCAATTTGGTGCTCTCTCATTATTTGACTTAGTGGGAGCATATACAGGCTAAACAAGAGCGGTGCAAGAATTGAGCCTTGTGGGACTCCAGATGTCATGGACGTCCACTCAGACTTATGCTCTCCTATACTCACATAATAACCTCTCCCTTCTAGGTATGACCTGAACCATTTGAGTACATCCCAGAAAGCCGGACCCAGTTTTCCAGTCTCTCTAGAAGTATGTTATGATCGACAGTGTCAAACGCAGCACTAAGATCTAATAGTACCAGCACTGATATTGTGCCAGAATCAGAATTAAAGCGAATATCATTTATTATTGTGTGTTGGTCCATGCACATTCTGAATCAGGTCAAAAATGTTTAAAACAGTTATAATTTCTTTTGTAGTTTTGATTTCTGCATTATCTATGTGAATATTAAAATCCCCTGCAATAGCAAAACAGTCAAACTCTGAGGAAATCATTGATAAAAGTTGTGTGAACTCTTCAAAGGCAGGAGAGTATTTTGGAGGCCTGTAAAAAAAAGTTAAGTCTAAGAGCTCTCACAGGAGGAGGAGGAGGGCAAGCTGGGCTCAAAGGCTTTGGTGGTTGTGGGGCCCACCGTTTTTTAGTTGATATCTGGGGGCTTGCAGCAAAAGAGTGGGAGAGTTTGGTCCCAGCATCAGTGTTGGGCACGTTACTTTAAAAAAGTAATTAGTTATAGTTACTAGTTACTTCTCACAAATAGTAACTGAGTTAGTAACTGAGTTACATAATTATAAAAGTAACTAATTACCAGGGAAAGTAACTATTGCGTTACTTTAAAAAAAAAAAATTCAAATGTCAAATAACTTTGGATGCCCCCAATATTAAATATGTTAAATTAATGAAATGGACACTAAAAAGAATAAATTATTATTATAAAACATTGTACATTAATCTACACTATTTATCTACTAACACTTAGTATCAGTCAGGCAAACATTATAATATAATATTATGATAATTCAATATTATATGATGATAGAACTTTAGTAATGAGAATAACCAAGTATGAATGCATATTTGTCATCAATATAAAACACACTAAGGATTAATGAGCTGCTGGGTTCATGAATATTAATCACGTTGTCTGCGTTCGCTCGAATTGATTTGCTGAAATCAAAACAGTGATGATAATAGGTGAGCGCCTGCGCCAGCCAATGAGATTGTCGTTTGAGCATTAGCTCCACCCACTACCAGAGAAACCGGCAGTTCTTAAAAGCTGAAAAATTCCAAAGGAACTCCGTTATTTTGACAGGAAAATACAACAAAGAATATTGCTTACATGCATGGCCGTAGCCAGGCTTTGAAAATTAGTGAGGTTCGGATGGGGGGATGGTTGGGGGGAGATTGGATGCTATAATAACCTCTTATTATAGAATTGTGCTATAATAACCCCTATATATATACACAACTCATTATACACTATTAACACTTTAAAATAGACAGAAATTTTTGTGAAAGAAAGAAGTTTTCTCTGTTTTGGAGGGATTTTAATTTTTAAATCATACCCTATTTATTGCATCAAAATTTGTTAATACATTTCTATAGTTATGGGGTGGATAATTTTATCAGTTGTTTATTATACATGCAACAATACTGTTATAGTTTTTATTTATAACCATTGCGGTGTAGCTGATAACTTTGTCTAGTGCTCTTATAAATGTTTATAGCATGATTTGTGAAAATGTAACTACTATGAATGACTTGGCATATACTTCTTCATAGTGTTTGCATATTTCATTTTATTCTGTAACCTACTTTTCTACAGATCTCTGCACTAGTGTTAAATGCTACTGTTTTTGACAGCGTTGATAACGCTTCTGACAGATAATATTAATTTTTTTATTTTATTTTTGCGTTTGAATGTCGTAGGGTAGGCTATGTCAGAAATGGGCTTTTTGATTACTGGTGATTACGGCGATGCAGTGTTGCCAGATATTGCTATTAAGATGAGCAAAAGCCCATCAGTAAATAAAAATAAACTGAATATATTACAAATCTTTTGCAAATAAGATAAGATAAAGATATCGCTGACCCTAAACCGCAAGGTCCTACATTATTAACTTTCTAAAGTGTCAAATTAAGTGGGAAAGACAAGTCAAAAACGTGCATATTAGCTGGATTTGGCAACACGGAGACTGCGCTCGCGTCCTCACTCGCAACTCTCTCAAGCCTCGTTCACTCCGCCAGCGTCCCGCAGCGAAAATTTTCATACCACGGACGCTAAACATTCTTGCAAACTGTCTAAACTGAATTATACATACAGACATATGAGGAGTTTAATAGCAAATTGGTCATTCAGAGAACAAATTTTATTTTTGAACATGAAAAATTTACCGAGGTTCGGACCTCGGTGATAGCTGGCTACGGGCCTGCTTACATGTAGCGCGTCAATTCTGCATGATATGAAAGACTCTCTTGCTCTGTATCTTTCTTTGCGTGCGTGTATGTGAGAGAAAGCGACGGCGAGCGTGCGCTTCACACTAGAGTTTATGGTACGTCAAATACAGCTACACTGCGCATCCATTCAGATGAACTGAAAAATTAAATTCTAATAATATAATAGTAATGCCACATTTTATTGTCAGTAACGGTAACGGCGTTGTAACGGGGGAAACAGTAATTAGTTTGATTACTCGTTACTGAAAAAAATAACGCCGTTAGTAACGCCGTTTATTTATAACACCGTTATTCTCATCACTGCCCAGCATACACCAGTTCCTAAACAGAATGCGTGGAGCACCTTTCAGCACAATACCTAGATATTCAAAAGACTAAAACTGACCAAATTACACTTGCTTGCATTGATAAACATCTTTAAATAGAGCAGCTACACCTCCACCTCTCCTAACAGTCCTGCAGACACTTATAAAATTAAAGTTAGGAGGGGCTGTTTCATTGAGGACTGTTGCACTGCAGCTGTCTTCATTTCATTTAGAAACATAAAATCCAAGTTGTTTGTGGTGATTAAATCATTGATCAGAAATGATTTATTTTTTAGTGAGTGAATGTTTAAAAATGCCAACTTGATGGAATTACATTTTGTCTCTACAGCAATCTTAGTTTGATGCATAATAGGCCGCAGATTAGATGGGTCACCCGTATGGCTTGAGAAGGCCTTAGACTTTCTATCATGTGATAAAACAGAAATAGAGAAAGCTACATGCACACTGGGATCCCGCTTGTTCTGTAAATATTTGTGACAGTTGCTGCTATCATAGCGGGGACCCGACATATCACTGAGAGCTGTTATCAATTGTTTTTGGTTCACCTACAGCAGATGGAGGAGGATTTGGGCCCTGACGTTGTGGCAGCGGCCGGACAGCTCTCACAGGAGGAGGAGGGCGAGCTGGGCCCACAGGCTTTGGTGGTTGTGGGGCCAGCCATTTTTTTAGTTGATATCTGGGAGCTTGCACCGAAAGAGTAGGAGAGTTTGGTCCCAGCATACACCAGTTCCTCCATTTTCTGTGAGAAGCTTAGAAGTGGAGATGCTGCAGAGAGGGATAATGTGGCTGGTGAGATGGGCTCTGGTGTTTCCGGTGGCTGTGATGTGTTTTCCTGGCTGTTTTCCAGAAAATCGTCCTTGGGTGCTGAGTCTTGGAGCTGTTGTAATATGTCACAGTCTGTCTGTGATTAGCTCTGTTGGCAGGGCTCAGCCGGGATAGTTTCCATGAGCAGTGCTTGTTGTGGCTGCGTGGCGTTATCAGTGTCCTTGTGGGACTCGGAAGCTGATACGAAGTCCTGTGGTCACTCATACTCGGTCCAGGTGTGTGTGTGCCATTCAGGTTGAGTGGATTGGCATACACTACTGAAGGATGATGGAGGGAGAAGTAGATATTGTCCTTTAGAACTCTTGCACCAAGTTTGTTTCGGTGGAGGCCATCCAGTTTAAACAGTTGTCTATGGCCCCAGAAAAGATTGAAGTTGTCGATGAAGTTGACTCCTTTTATACTGCAGGTTCTTTGTAGCCATGTATTCAGCCCAAGCAGCCGTGAAAACATGTTTGTTCCCCTTGCTGGGCGTGGTCCACTGATGAACGACTGAACTTCAAGTCTTTGAAGTGTTTCAAAGAGTTCACTGAAATCCTTCTTAAGGAGTTCTGACTGCTCTTTCCGAATATCATTCTTCCCCACATGGATGATGACTCGATTTGTAGTCTTGTGCTTCATTAGAATGTTCCGAAGTTGCTTGTTCACATCAGAGACGGTTGCTTGAGGAGAGCAGCATGTCGTTGTAGTCCAACTACTGATGTTTCTGATAATAGAGTCGCCCACTATCAGAGTCCTGGGCTCGGCTGCGCTTTGAGCTGGATGCTGCTGTCTGCTCGACCTTGAGCGCCTGTTAGTAGCAATGTTAGCTGCTGGCTGATACGATCTATGTTCAGTCACATTTGGGGATTCCTCACCCACATTCATTAATGCTTCAAATCTGTTCTCAAGATGTATAGGGGGTGGTAGAATACCAGTGTTTGCAAGCCTCGTCATAGCCGTATCTGAGGTAGAGGATGCTACCGCAGCAATACGAGATACTCGTGACAATCTGATGTCTCAAGTGCCTTTGGGTCTCGCTCTCTGTGTCCCGCCTGTTTTGGAAGTTCAGCAAGTAACTTTGTTTCAAGAACCACAAACTTTTGAAGAAGTCTGTGGCAGTTCATGCAGCAAGTAGACTCCACAAGAGGCATTTTCTTTCTCATTTGTTTAAATGTAGGCAGCTGTGTTTTCCGGTCTCTGGAATGTAAGCTGCTGGCAGTGGGAGGCAAAGAGACTTATTTTTGGTAGTATTATTCCAGTCCCAAAAGGTCTTTAGTTTGGTGTTTGTGCCAAAACTGTGTTGTTTGAACACTGTGCTGATCTGCTGAAGTTAAAATCTTAGAAAAATCTGAGAAAAGTACATAAACAGGGAGCAAAGCGCAGAGCAGTAAGCAAGAGCATCCGAACAGTAGCGAAGCCGGAAGCAAACCATTCAGGTGAGGAGGCACTAGAGATTTACAACACTTTTGAAATAGTAAAAGAAGCACCAGAAGAAGTAACTGTAGACAAGATTTTGAAAGCTTTCAGAAACTACTGCACAGCTAAAAATTATTTAAGAGACATCAGTTCTGGACATGCATGATACATTTGCCAATGCATGATGATAAGTTTGTTACAGAACTCAGGCAAAAAAGCAAAACTTGTCAATTTGGAGCATCAGAGGATGACATGATAAGAGACAAAATTGTCTTTAGTGTGACAGAAAAACTGCTGAGAGAACCAAATCTGACTCTATAAAAGGCCATAGACATATGCAGGGCATCTGATTGCCAAGGAAAGAATAAACAATGGCATCAGTGAAAAAAGAAAATGAAGTGCATGCATCTGACATGATTAAGGGAACAAGATACAAAATGAAGCCCTTTAAAGCGGCACATCAAAAGCATGTACCAGATGTGGACAGACACACGCACTAAGATCATGTCCAGCATAAGGGCTAAATGCAGAGCGTGTGGCAAAGCCAACCATTTTGCAAAAATGTGCAAGATCAAATCTGTGCAAACACTCCAAGCTGTTGATAGTTTGTATATGGGGAACCTTCAATGCACACAGATAAATGCAATCTGTAAAATGAAGGATCATGGTACACAAACATGACTATCAGAGGGATCCCTATTGAATGGAAATAGGAGATGGTCCTCACTGCAGAACACAAGATCCAGGGTGTGTGGTTGGATCTAGATCCAACTCCTCCCACCTTACATTTACCTAAACCTACCCGTCTCCACCCCCTGATCCCTAAACCCACCCATCCCCACCCCTAAACCTACCCATCTCCACCCCCTGGATGTGGATCCAACCCCGCCCCCTGGATCTTTTGTTCTGCAGTGAGGGGCTACTGGGAAATAGGGCTGGGCAGTATATCGAGTTTGTACGATATATTCTTTATAAGCGATACAGTATGAAGCAATATCGTTAATATCGATATAAGTTTGATACGAGCGCATCTGAAAAAAATATCTAGGGAGGACACAGACTGAACTGCTGCGGAGAAAGTGCATAATACAATTTGTTCTAAATGTATCAGGCTTCATATGAAGGGCTTTAAAAAAATCGTAAGATATAGTAGCCTATAGTTTCAGTTTAAAACGGCTCTGACAGAAAGGCTGATTGAGCCGCTGACAGAGATGCTACTCGCGCTGTTTGTGTTTGAGACGTGCTGATTTCCTTAACGCATAACTTACATTTCACAGGTATATTCTCCATCTGTAAATGTTAGAAAGCCATGGAAATATTTCCATTTTGCAGTCAGAAGTGCGTGAGCTTTTGCTTTGCGATTCTCCGCTAAACTTCACAGACCATTTAGAACGAGCGCCGCCACGCTCATGCGCGCCAAACAGACGGAGCGCAATGAAATAGGAGCGCAATAACTCTGACTAAAATATACATTTTGCTGAAATATTTGTAGTTGGAAAATAAATGTGACATATGTAGAATTTTAAACCGACAAGTAAGTGTATTTGTATGATAGCACTAACTGTAAAGTGTAATGGGGTAATCAAAATAACCTTTTTACTCAATTAGTCTGTGCTTTTTTATTATTTTCAATTTTAGTTTAGTAAATTTAACTTCTCCTTTAAAAGCATTATTTTTGTTTTTAGATTGCAATTTTACAATGTTAGAATGTAATGTGATTTGAACCCTTTTTGCACATAATATATGCCTTCATGCTTACATTCACTTTATTTGTTTAATCCAAATACAAAATACCGAGATATATACCGTATACCGCACATCAGCCAAAAAATACAGAGATATGAATTTTTGCTCATATCGCCCAGCCCTAAATGGAAACTAGACACCGGTGTTGATGCAAATGTCCTGCCACTTGAACAAATCAGAGAGCTACCTGGCGATGTCGCACTCAAGCCCACAGAGACCATGCTAGTGGCATATGGTGGTGCAAGGATCAAACTGACTGGTTATGCATGCCACAAAGGAAAAAATGAATCAAGGCTGTTTTTTCTTTGTTTTTGTTTTTACAGAACAGTCAACACCACCAATACTTGGCAGAGCTTCATGTGAACAACTGAAACTGGTCAAGCGTATCGAGTCGGTGAGAGCAACCCTGCCTGCTACAAAAGATGAACTGGTGAAGCAATGTCCAGAGGTATTCCAAAGGCTAAGAAACATCCCAGGTGAGCATCACATATACATTGATCCAGAGGTTCCTCCAGTGGTTCAAGAAAAAGAAAGATTCCCCTGACCATAATGAACAGACTAAAAGAAACTCTGGATCAATTAGTGCAGACTGACATCATTGCATCATTGCAGAAATTCCTCTTCAAAAAAGGCCTGCAGAGAAAGGCCTGGCTATGGATACCCGAACATGATGCAGCATTCAGGGTGGAAATATCAGAGGGTTGGAAGCCAGCAGTTCTGGAGACAGAACAAAGGCCAGAGCCTCGTGCCTACAAGATTATGACCGATTCTGGGGCCTGTTCTTCGTACATCACTAACTCAGTTAGCTGGACTTGACTGTTGATGGTTTCAATTGATCTTAGATTATTTGGTTCTTTGAAGCTCATCACCGAGTTGCTGTCATAACAACAGGTCCGTAAGCTTAAATCTGCTGGGGAGCAGGCTTCTTTCATGTAAACAGGATTAGATTGCATCTTTTTAATCAGAATTATTACTTAAAATCTGTCCCACCCATAATTTAAATTAATTAAAAAATAATATAATAATGTTGTGTAGTTAATTGTAATAATAATAACAGTTTTACTCATTGAATATTTATTAGTGATTAAATAATTACTTTATAATTGTATTGGCATCTTAATTTGAGTGATGCATTCATTTTAGTGGTGACAGCTAGTATGGGAGTGGCTTGATGAAGTGCAGGAGATACAGATAACTTGACCTTGACCCTTAAGAATCTTTGATTAATGCTGTCACGTAACAAATCTGCTTCAAAGATAAAATTAAATGAATTGCTAATTACAACAGTGAAATAAAAATGCAAAGCCTGTACAAATACTAGAAATCGTGAATATAAATAATACCTAAATAATTACAAATAAATTAAAAACAGTGCACATTTAATTTATCTATTATAACATGTATGCAATTTTGTTTGCTTTGCTTTGCTGTTTCCTTATAAAGGTCCAGAAATTTGTCAACTTTTTCATCGGGTGTCTTTTTTAATTAAATTAAGTCATTACGTTGCTGTCTTGCTGCCAGCCAATCACTGCATTGCTGATCGAGGTTTTGAGTATCGATACATCTGCCCTTTTCAGGGAACATGAGAATGCACAGTAATCTTAGACAACTTAATCCAGATATTTTAATCAAATCTGCAAATTCGTTTGAAGAACCAAATTTGCCAGAGTTCAGTTATTAGAACATCTGGAATCTTTTAAATCATCTCAGATGTAATAAATGACGTACAAACAGAAGACACTTGCCTATAAGCAAAGATAAAAGCTCTAACAGGTTTTGTACAGGAAGTTGAAGGAAATGACACAGAATGGTCAGTATAGAAAGACAATGTGCAATATCAAACTGTAGGGACTGAAAACACTGAGCAAGGATATTGTACTAGGAGCGGGAGGCTTGTACAAAAGCCAGTTAGATTCAGTGATTTTGAAATGGGCTAAGATGACGACAAAAATAAGTCAGTTAAGTAAGTTATGTTTGTGTTCTGATTGAGAAATAAACATGTAAGCAGGTGCTGTTTATTATTCTAGTCTTGAGCTGTATAATAATTGAGTGGTAATACTTGTTTATGAACTTTTTTTCTTTTCGTGCCATTTCTTTTAAATGTCCTAAAAAAGGGGGGGATGTAGTGTATGATGTAAATATAGGCTATTAAAGTAACTATGCCTGTTATTATTGCTATTGTATATTATATGCTATTTACATCAACATCCCACTAGAGGGCAGTGTTACAAAGTTTAAGTGGTCAAATTGTTACAAATTGTGTGTGCATTAAAAGACGATGAACAGTCACAGTACACTCTCTCGTGTTTTTTTTGTTGTTTTTTTGGGGGGTTTTTTATTTTATAAATAGAACCCATGGAAAGAACATGATAACTATGGGGGGAAAATACCCATTCTGCCATTCCATGGGGTATTCCTGCCTCACTTGGTGAAAAATACGCACCATAAAATAGTAGGGAAAGCATACACTGACTCAACAGAACACTTAGCTGTAGTCAGAGCATCTGCTCAGGGCATCTCCCTTTAGTCTGGAAGATATTCCAGCTCCCATACACTGAATAAATGGGAAGTTCCAGCCTCTAGAACCTTCCTCCCTCTCTTGCAGACTACTCTAGATTTACAGGTGGAGCTTGAAAAAGAGGATAAGCTGCGACAGCTTCTTTTTGACTTGACACAGCTCAAGAAAGTCTACCCATGGGACAAATATAGCGTTTTCAACCTGGGCATAACCACCACCTTCTCATACAAAAGGCTGTAGACCAAGAATGGCAAATATATTTAGTTTGCAACAAATTCTTGCATACAATAATCTAACCAGGCTTCACAGGGTAGCTAATAGCTCTGAATAATAGAAGAAAGTCCCTTGCCCTGATCCAGATCCTCAAGTAGATCTGCCTGGTAGGCTTGCAACACCACCATCATGTGCAAAGTCCTCTGGCCTGACGTTCTGCCATTTACACCCTACTATTCAAGTGTGAGGTGACCTGAAGTTAGTTGGAATGTAGGGCAGAGACCTTCAAAGAAGATGATTCAACTTAGGAGAGAAAGCTTGCAGGCAAGTCTTCAGATATCCCTGCATGGCTAATCTTTACATATTTGCATGGACTGATGTTGGGACTCCTCATGCCTCCAAGCTAGACCCAATCTGGCTGTGGCACAGGCCAAGGCACCCAGCACTTCCCCGTATGCAGGGCTGGCAGATTGAGAAGACTCTATCTGCATACAGTTTCCTCACCTTTCTCAACCACATCTGCCATTTCATCGTAGCTGGATGGTGCCAGCAAAGCACTATCTGCTGAATCAGATTATTCAAGGGGCAGAGCATCTTCATCCAACAAATTGTTTGAGGCCAATGATAGAAGTAGACGCTAAAGTGCTTGCTAGAGTTCTGCCTTCACTGTGCGCAATCAAACAGCACGCTTCAGACACCAGTCACACTGATGGCATTCCCCATAGCGTCCATCACAGATGCAGTGTAAAGCTCCATTTGGGGAATGATTTTATGTGCAAGTCAGATAATTTTGCATTAAGGTTTAAATTTTGTGAACTATAATTTTAAATGTGTTTAAAGTTCAAGCTTTAAAGGGTTACTCTATCCCAAAATTAAAATTTTGTCATTAATTATTCACCCGTGTCGTTCCAAACCCGTAAGTCAAGTCAAGTCAAGTCATCTTTATTTATATAGCGCTTTTAACAATACAGATTGTGTCAAAGCACTTAACAGTATCAAATTGGAGGATAGAGTGTCAGTAATGTATGATGATAAGATTAAACACTCAATTTTCTCAATTTTCAGTTAAAGGCATTTCATTATTGAATTCAGAGATGTCATTGTCTAGTTCAGTTTAGTTTAAATAGTATCTGTGCAACCAAATCGACGATAATCGCTAGAAATTAAGTGTCCCCAACTGAGCAAGCCAGAGGCGACAGCGGCATGGAACCAAAACTCCCTCTGTGACAGAATGGAGGGCCAGTTCTCCTCTGGTCAGACGAAACCCGCCATTCAATTCCAACTGCAGCCATGTCAGATTGTGTAAAGGGCTTATCTGATTCCTGTGGTCTTGTGCCGATGGGAGCATTTTAATTTATAATTTAATGTATTTGTTATATTTGTGTTTTATTCATTATTTTAAGTTTTTTATTTATATGATTTATTCATTTGCTATAATTGTAATGTATAGTTTAATGCATTTATTGTTCCTTGGTGTATTTTTATAATATATATTTGTTTGTTTATTATAATTTAAATTTATGTCTCAGGGGCTCTCCGCTGACGATCAGGGCTGCAGACATCTCTTGGTGCTGATCCACCATCTGATCGGATATGGACTGAGAAATAGAATAAGAAAGAAACAGACAAATATTAGCGTAGATGCCATTCTTCTTACGATGTAACGAGTACATCGTGTGTTATGGGGAGTGTTCCTGGTTCCGGTTGATGTAATTAATGCAGCCTAACAATCCTTTAACGGATTTGAATAATAGAAGCGTATTAGTGTGTTGTGTGTACGCCAGGATAAAGAGATGTGTCTTTAATCTAGATTTAAACTGACAGAGTGTGTCTGCCTCCCGAACAGTGTTAGGTAGATTGTTCCAGAGTTTGGGCGCCAAATAGGAAAAAGATCTGCCGCCCGCAGTCGATTTTGATATTCTAGGTATTATCAAACGGCCAGAATTTTGAGAACGCAGCGGACGTGGAGGACTATAATGTGATAAGAGCTCACTCAAGTACTGAGGAGCTAAGCCATTCAGGGCTTTATAAGTAATTAACAAGATTTTAAAATCTATCCGATGTTTGATAGGGAGCCAGTGCAGTGTTGACAGAACCGGGCTAATATGGTCATACTTCCTGGTTCTAGTAAGGACTCTAGCTGCTGCATTCTGGACCAACTGTAGTTTGTTGACCAAGCTTGCAGAACAACCACCCAATAAAGCATTACAATAGTCTAACCTTGAGGTCATAAACGCATGAATTAGTATTTCTGCATTTGACGTTGAGAGCATAGGTCAAAATTTAGATGTTTTTGAGATGGAAAAACAAGTTTTACAGATGCTAGAAACATGGCTTTCAAATGAAAGATTGCTATCAAACAGCACACCTAGGTTCCTAACTGATGAAAAAGAATTGACAGAGCAGCCGTCAAGTGTTAGATAGTGTTCTAGGTTATTACATGTGGGGTTTTTAGGTCCGATAATTAACACCTCTGTTTTTTCAGAATTTAGCAGTAAGAAATTACTCGTCATCCAGTTTTTTTATATCGACTATGCATTCCGTTAGTTTCTCAATTTGGTGTTTTTCACCGGGCCGCGAAGAAATATAGAGCTGAGTATCATCAGCATAACAGTGAAAGCTAACACCATGTCTCCTGATAATATCTCCCAAAGGTAACATGTAAAGCGTGAAAAGTAACGATTAAGATATTTTTGATGCATTCTGGGAGCTGTCTGACCCTCCCATAGCAATGAAATTAACATGATCAACATCCAGAGACGTAGCAAGGAGATCGGTAAAATAATCCATGTAACATCAGGAATTCAACCGTAATTTCACGAAGCTACGAGAATACTTTTTGTATGCAAAGAAAACAAAAATAACGACTTTATTCAACAATTCGTCTGCTCCACATTAGGGGTGTCGCGATATACCGGTATTGACGATAACCGTGATATTCAAAGCAATAATTATCGATATCATGTTAATTTAGTGTGTGACGATATACCGGTCTTGGCGATAACCGCAATATTTAAAATTAACAGGATTGATAACACCACATGTAAATACTCCAGCGCCAGTACCTGGTTGACCTCCAGGTGGCAGTATTGCGCCTTAACCCTGACACCTGTCAAACAAGACAACGATGCAGCACTCGCAGCTATCCGAGAAGAGCCGTGTTCAGAGTAAGTTGACTTACTTTTGAATGACTTTTACTAGTCATTAGAATGGGAAATGTTACATTAATCTGTTAACAGAGGTTTTCTGTATTCATATATTTAAGTAAAGGGTGATTATTTTAATTAGTACCATCTTTTCTTTACTTGTCTTATTTTTGTATTTGCAATCAATACGGCCTGTGCGTAGTAACACTTCATTTCTTTGTTCAAATCTGTTAACAGTTACACGATTAAAACTGATCTTGAAAAACTGAGCGACCACATTACTATATTAAACTCTGTAAAATGGTAAGTTGGTCGCAGTGCCATGCACTTAATGCATCATCTGCAGCCGTTCTAGATGCACATTAAAATTGAATTAGCAGCGCTCTTACTGCATGACTTCAGTGGCGCCAGCGCAACTATAGGTTAAAGAGCTTAAAATACGGGTATACAAGCTAACAGGTTAAAGTATCAGTTTAGATGTTAATATGGCAACACTTTACAATAAGGTTCATTAGTTAACATTAGTTAATTACATTAGTTAACATGAAATGAGAATGAACAATACTTCCACAGCATTTATTAATCTTAGTTAATGTTAATTTCAGCATACTAATGCATTATTAAAATCACAAGTTGTGTTTGTAAACTTTAATGCACTGTGAACTAACATGAACAATGAACGACTGTATTTTTATTAACATTAACAAAGAATAATACATTGGGTAATAAATATATTGTTAGTTAATACATTAATGTTATCAAATGGCACCTTATTGTAACGTGTTACCATTAATATTTATTCATCATACTGTTGAAATTGACAGTATTTTTTCTCTTGTTATTATATAGGAGCTCCAAAGAAAACAAAGAAAGCTAGAGTCTTGTGCCCTGCATTTGCCCGTGAATTCTTATGGCCACAATAACCGTGATATGAAAAATCTAATATCGTGACAGCCCTACTCCACATCACTGGGGATTTTGGAGAGTATCCACTGAACAAATGGCGTATGCTGTATGTTCCATTGCTGTCTATGGGAGGGTCAGACAGCTATAAGAATGCATCAAAAATATCTTAATTTGAGTTCCGAAGATGAACGGACGTCTTTCGGGTTTGGAACGACATGAGGGTGAGTAATTAATGACAAAATTTTCATTTTCATAACCCTTTAAATATGTTTACAGATTCATGCGGTTTATTTTTATTGCATTTTTGAAGTTTTGATTTACTACAATTATTTGGGCGCTATCAGTGACCATGTTTCCTAATCTGATAAGCACCCCATTTACGAACGATTGGAATGCATTAACATGTTTAACTATCAAATCGGAAGTTTACAAAGTGTTTGTGAATCCGGAGGAAAGTTTTTGAGAAAGTCTGTTTTACGTGCAAATTACTCAGAATTTACTCATATATTTAAGCCAGTTTCATGAATGAGACCCAATGTTAATGAATAATTATGTAGAATAGAACTATTCTCCTGCTCTTCTGAACACATATGCCATTTTATTGAGCAACTTCGGTCAAAATTAGACAAGGGTGGGGCTGTGGGTGCTGTGTTTATTGATTGAAAGGCATTTAACACTCTAAATCATAATATCTTAATTATTACATTTTAACTTTTTGGTAGTCTTATCCTACATCAAGGAAACAGTGCATCAGGATTAAAACACATATATCCTTTTAAAGAGATTGTTCCACAGGTGTTCCTCAGGAATCAACCCTAGGGCCCCTACTTATTTTGAAAACAAAAAGGAGGCGGCGGTCCAACCAGATATATTAGTTAATGGTGAAAAATTACAAATTGTGTCAGATTTTAAATATCTTTGAGTTATTTTACTCTCATTTTAATATTTGAAAAGTATGTGGAGTGACACCTCAACTTATAAATTTTAAATTTATACGGAGTCAACTTTCAATAGAAGCTGCAAGAGTTTTCTTGCATTCTTTGATCTTTTATAATTTTTCCTATTGTACTTCATGGTCACAAGCAGGAAAATCTACTCTTTTACCTTTATATACAGGGGTGCACTGTCCGCCCAAAATAAAATAAGTTCATTTGCATACCGACATGGTTGACAGCTGTTAATGCACAATTACCATTTTAGATCGACAAAACTGTAACACTACATCTACATTCCATTTAAACTGAAAGCATAAATCTAGGCTATCCACTGCCGTTGTCAAAGCACAATGCAAAACTGTGACATTTCTTTCACTGACGTTCTTCAATCGTCAGCGCATATACTTACTTACCGGCAGCCTGCTAAAATAAAAATTTGCTGATTTTAAGTATGAAAATAATGAAAATTCATTTAAAAAAAGCAAATATTAGCAAAAGTTTACTATAAAATAACTGTATTTTTATTTAATACTCCCTTTTTATTTTCAAATATAATAGTATAGTATTATCACACTTTATTTTGTTTATTAAAAAAAAAAAAAAAAAAAAAAAAAAAAGTGCACTAAAAGTGCAATAATATTATCATCACTATTATTAATTAATTTTTTATAGTTATATTTAATTGGTCACACTATGTGCAGTGAGGACCAAACCAAATCTCCAGGTGCTCCTATGAGAACCAGGCTGAAAAACGTATTTGCACCCGTTTATATACCTTATATAAACTTGCTTTAAAAGTAGTTGACAAGAAACCGATATCATCATTGTTTTATAATTAAAAAGTACAGTTTCTTCACTTTTGACAATTTTGTTATGTTTTACAATTGACGTTTAATGTACAAAATTGTTAATAACCTTGCACCCTCTTCCTTAAAAGAATTTGTTTATTCACGTACTGAAAGCATAAGACCCACAAGCTTCATCAAAAATGATTGTGCAGCATTTTGGCTGTTCTGTAAGAGCTGTTAATAACTGGAACAGTGTCCTACTTTTGAACAGTTTGAATTACATTTGAAAATATGATTAAAGGCGAGTAATGTTTGTGATCATTTAATATTTGTGTGTTTTGAAATGGTTACATGGCTTCGGGGGTCTTCATTTTTTATCATTTTTATTATAGGGTGATGTAATATCTATAGGGGATATTTTGTAGCAACTTGGCGTGTAGTTTCTATGTGGGGGATTATATTTCTTTAAATTTTTTCTTTATGTAGAATTTAAATTATGGGGTGGATTTTACTGTACATGCTATTATATTGATGTTTTTGTTACTTAATGTGTTTTGGTACTCTCCTGCCCAGGGACAGCAGATGAAATTAAGCTCTGTAGCTAATTCTGGGGCAGTCTTTAACTGTCCATTGTCCCTCTTAAAAAAAAATAAATAAATAACAAATTTAAAAAAAAAAACAAAGCAATGTGATTTATTTGAAGCAGTGCTGCACATACCAATCAATGACAGACATCAAAATACCACAAGTGATTAGAGAGCAGATAGCTTAAACTTTTAAACTGTAAAAAGCAAGATTTTCAGTTCAGATAAGTTTTCACAAAAACAAAAAGTTTTATGAAGTGAAGTTATGAAGTTTTTATGAAGTACACTTCACATTTCAGCCTTTAAACCATTTTTAAGAAAATGGATGAGTCAGAAGTATTCGTTATTATTAAACAATAATCATCAATAAATTAATATTTTAATTAAATAACATGTAAACACATTTTACTGTTTAGATTTTTATAATGAATTATCTTCTTATCGATCCACCAGTTCACATTTACAGCTCTGCGTGAATGCAGGGTAAAAACATGGATCGATTTTTGCATTGGTCTGAACAAACACTACCCAATACTATGTTCCTGCAATACCGAACGCTGCAGTTCCAGGTCTGCATTTCTATTTTATACCTTATTTTTTGTGACAGCGCCACCTAGCCAATTCTATTCCAACAGAGGATGCCTTATTAAAACATCTGCAAACAGATGCAAAGACTAGTTCCATGGAAACTATTCATTTTTATCTTTCCATCTTATTTTTAATGTAAGAGCTGGTGTGAACTTGACCTGTGTGAGGCTATGTCACCAATCTCCATTTAGTTTATTTAGCCATGCAAAACATGTTCAACATGGCATCTTCCGCCATTTTGGAGAATACGAGTTACCGTCTTCCGCCATTTTGGACAGTACCACGACGCATATGCACGCGTTTCTCAGAACGCAATCAGCGCTGTTTGCATTCATGCGAGCATTTTCTCCTGAATGTAAACAACGCTGATTACGTTCTGGTGAAAGAAACTCTCCAAAATGATGCTAGACGGTAACGTAGGGAAAAGAATTGTTTAAGAAATTGTTATTTTTGTTTTCTTTGCACACAAAAAGTAATCCCGTAGCTTCACAAAATTTAAGTTCAGCCACTGATGTCACATGGACTGTTTTACCGATATCCTTGCTACGTTTCTGCATCTGGGAACATTGCAGTTGTGTTGCTGTCTATGCAGGGTCTGAAAGCTCTCAGATTTCATCAAAAATATCTTTTGTGTTCCAAAGATGAACAAAGGTTTTACAGGTTTGGAACAACATGAGGGCGAGTAATTAATGAAGTTTTTTTTTGTTTTGTTTTTTGGGTGAACTAACCCTTTAAGACTTTTTAAGAACCCGTGGGAACCCTGTTAAACTATCATGCGTCACTAATGACTGGAGTAATGGTTGCTGAAAATTCAACCTTGCCATCACAGGGATAAGTTACATTTTACAATATATTATAATAGAAAACACAATATTACAGGTTTTTTTTACTATGTATTTAACCAAATAAAGGCAACTTTGGTAAGAATATGAGAGTGGTTTTACTCTGCACGTGCCTCTTTATATGAGAGGCACGTGCAGAGGGGGGTGCGGTGGGTGCTTCAGCACCTGCCCCTTTTCCCCTTGATGCCCAAAGTGCCCTTTTGTCAAGGCCATTTTATTTATTTTTTTTGTAATTAAACGCCCTTTTGTGAAGGCCTGCCCAATCTAACTATTAGTAAAATTAATTAATAATAATTTAGCCATAAATAAAATTATCCACATGATGACCTTTCACTTGACGATCTAATCCGGGGCGATCCCTCACGTTGAGACACCTTTGAAATTACCTTAGTAATTTAGGGCACTACCAGGATGCCTTCAATAACGTCCGCGGCTGCTGGTATGTGGAGTTCTCAGCGAAGCGGTGTGCTTGTAAACTTATATTATTGAATTATTATTTTACGAGAATGGCGTGAAGAGATCATGCACAGCTGTTGCTGTGTGTAGCCTGGAAGCAAGGTTAGCTGCAGCAAGGGGCTACAATGTTTTTGTTCAGTGTTTTTAGGGCTGTCACTAACGACTATTTTAACGACTAATTTATCGATTAATCTAAACAATTAATTTTCCACAAAAAAAATTAAAATAAAAAAAAATCAACAATTTTACTTAGGAATACTTTATTAAACCAAATGAAATCCAAATTTATATTAAATCCTTTTTTAAAGCAAAAGTAAAGTGCAACAGAGTGCAAGAAGCAAGTGTCCATCTCATAGTCCAAATCACTGAAATCAAAGTTCAGTATTATAGTGTAAGAATGACAACATATCCACATGTTCTAGTCTACTAATAATGAAATTATAATAAAAAAAAACACTTTTTAAAGGAGTATTTACCATAAATATTATTTACCACAATTTAGGTGAAAAACATAAATGTGCAGTACTTCTGAAAAAAATAAATCAAAAAAAAAAAATTAAAAAACATTTAATATACTTTAAAATCAATTACAGTGGGGCAAAAAAGTATTTAGTCAGCCACCAATTGTGCAAGTTCTCCCACTTAAAAAGATGAGAGAGGCCTGTAATTTTCATCATAGTATACCTCAACTATGAGAGACAAAATGAGAAGAAAAAAAAAAATCCAGAAAATCACATTGTAGGATTTTTAAAGAATTTATTTTAAAGAATTTATTTGCAAAAAAAATTATCAGTGGTCTTGTATGTCTTCCATTTTCTAATAATTGCTCCCACAGTTGATTTCTTCACACCAAGCTGCTTACTTATTGCAGATTCAGTCTTCCCAGCCTGGTGCAGGTCTACAATTTTATTTCTGGTGTCCTTTGACAGCTCTTTGGTCTTGGCCATGGTGGAGTTTGTAGTTGGACTGTTTGAGGTTGTGGACAGGTGTCTTTTATACTGATAACGAGTTCAAACAGATGCCATTAATACAGGTAACGAGTGGAGGACAGAGGAGCCTCTTAAAGAAGTTGTTACAGGTCTGTGAGAGCCAGAAATCTTGCTTGTTTGTAGGTGACCAAATACTTATTTTACCGAGGAATTTACCAATTAATTCTTTAAAAATCCTACAATGTGATTTTCTGGATTTTTTTTTCTCATTTTGTCTCTCATAGTTGAGGTATACCTATGATGAAAATTACAGGCCTCTCTCATCTTTTTAAGTGGGAGAACTTGCACAATTGGTGGCTGACTAAATACTTTTTTGCCCCACTGTAATTGAAAGAGTATAGAAAAATGAAAATGGAAAAAAAATTTGGAAATAAAACGGATTTCATAGGGCCCTATAATTTTTTTTTTTTGGGTAATAAAAATTGATTTAAGTGAACAATGGCTTTTAAAATGACTTAAAATACATATATAATAGCAATGATGCAATAATAATTAGTTCAAATAAAGTATCAAAAGCAAGAAATCATATGGTTTTATTGAACAAAACTGTTGAAATGCATAAAGTATTATAAAGAACCATTTAATTTAAATGTCCACTTAATCTTTAATATTTGGCCATTTCTTTAGGACAGAAATGCTATAGCCACTGTAATTAAATTAATATGTGGACATCAAAACCTGTAAACTCAGAGTAAGGGTTTGAGCTTTAATTTTGAAATCGCGATGTATTCTCCTGTGATTGAGAATGAGAATGAGAGCACTGTAGCTGCCATCTGCCGCGAATTGTGAATTCACAATTATGCTTAATTATGATTTTTAAATGGGTTTAATATGTGACCCTGGACCACAAAACCAGTCGTAAGTGTCAATTTTTCGAAATTGAGATTTATACAGTATCTGAAAGCTGAATAAATAAGCTTTCCATTGATGTAAGGTTTGTCAGGATAGGACAATATTTGGCCGAGATATGTGAAAATCTGGAATCTGAGGGTGCAAAAAAATATTGAGAAAATCGCCTTTAAAGTTGTCCAAATTAATTCTTAGCAATGCATATTACTAATCAAAAATTACATTTTGATATATTTACAGTAGTAAATTTATAAAATATCTTCATGGAATATGATCTTTACTTTTTGGCATAAAAGAAAAATCTATAATTTTGACGCATACAGTGTATTTTTGGCTATTGCTACAAATATACCCCAGTGACTAAGACCGGTTTTGTGGTCCAGGGTCACATATATCATGCAGCCTTGGAAAATAGAGAATGGGAACCTACGTCACGCCGCGTCGGATTCCGCCATGTTTTAGGTCACGCTCATGAGCATACAGCGTAAACAAATGCAAATCACCACAGAAAAAGCTGACCGTTTTACATTAATATTTTTTGAAAAACATCTTACATACGCTTAGAATAAAACGGACTAATATGTAAATCTCTTTAAATAAAAATAAAAAAATTGCTCTGTTGTTTGTTTGAGAGGCTGTGAATATTCACTATTCAGTCTCCTTCACTACAGTGGTACTGATATAGGCCAACTGCTAAAACACTTACTACAATTAACAATGGTTTTACTATAGTAAACGTGTAGTGACCGTGTTTTTGGTATATGTATTACCATTCATATAACCACAATCTTATTAAATACCATGGATAAACTATGGTTAGAGTTGCAAAACCATGGCTAATTTTGTATGGTGAGAATACACTATAGCTAGATCTCAAACAGTGGATCATTGTTATATCGTCATATTGCCCGGTAAAACTGCTCAGTGTTAAGAGTTAAGCCATTATAGAGGTAACAGAACTTGAAGCTGCTTTAAAACGATGTGTATTGTGGATGCTATGCAAACAAATACATTGACTTGATCGAACCAAGTTGAAGATTCCTACTAGCAATGCCGAACAACGATGCGAGCGATCAAATAAATGAATGAATGAAACTTAATCTGTACAAAAAGTGGCCGGGTATTAACGAGCCGCCGCAAATAACATTTCCATATACGATTTCCTTCTATTTGTGGTGAGGGCTTATAGTTTAATGCAAATCACTGCATCTATAATATATTAAATCTACAGAGATGAATTATAAAGCCACATTTTATTTTAGATGTTTACCATACCGAGTTTCAGTTTAATTTTCATCCGAGTTCCGTAGTGAATGTAGATACATTTAATGTTTATATGATTCAACTTAGATTAATTAGTTGGAATGATCAATTGCCATAGCCCTTATCATCAATGTCTGCAGGTAAAACCTTGGCTTTTTTGGCTTTCTAACGTGGAGAAAGCAAGTTTTTCATACCGGCTGTGCAAAGGGATATGGCAATTGATGATACAGTAAGCCTTAACCACTGCAACGCGATCTTAAGTAGAATAATATAAACATTAAATAATATAAAACGTCTACATTCACTACCACTCAGTCTCCGCTGTAGCTCCCATGACCTAAATTCCCAGAATGCATTGCTGCTGTGACGACACATTCTCAGACTCTATTGTCTAAAATTGTGTTTTATGGATTCTCGTCCGTGAAATGCGCCATTTCCGGTATTTTGCCGTTTAGTCAACGTGATCAAAATGAAGTCGATGTCGATGATTTTTCAAAATAGACTAGTCGACTAAAATCGACAAATCGCGACAGCCCTAAATGTTTTCCTAATGACAATTTTATGATTGGTTTATAAAGGCTACTACGAACACCTTTTTCCCATTTTTATCACAGAATAATTCAGGAAATATATTTTATAGTTTCTATACTAAATTATGTCAATCAGTACTGCATTTTTCATATAGTTTATTTATTTATTACCTGGAGATAACTTGAAAAACACACATAAACCATATATTTTTCGCAATCGTGTGTTTATTGTCTTAACGTTTCATCAGTAAAATCATTTCTGCTTTTTATTCAGCACAGCTACAGCGATAGCCGTGTGCGTTTGTCCATATTAGGAATTTCCTGCACGTCATAAGTTTCTCTGCGAGAGCGCCCTCTGGCTTCGAGTATGAATGAAACATGCACTGCAAGAGAGTGTTCAGCTCTCGTATCTCCTGATTTTGGATACAAATAAAATGTCAGTTCATGTCTCTTTTCATTTAAATCTAGAAACCTCTATGTGAAAACACTTGCTCGAGCTCAAATAAACTGCGGGGGACGAATTTACATTTTATTAAAATTAATATTAAATATTAAAAATGCAGCTAACGTAGTTCTACACACAGCAATAAAGGTGCTTGTTCTCTTTCATTCTTGCGGTTTAATTGGGAAAAAATTTAAGCGCGTCAAGGTGTCATCTTTTTTATGTTATCTAACTAAAAACTATTCATACTTTGAACTATTATTATTACAGTATTTATTTAAAAACCGTAGAGTGCCTTAAAAATAATTATCACAACACTGGTAAAACAGGCTTATACTGATTTTCTCGTCCTCCGAATTATACTTATCAATCTTGTTTTTATAATCATTATCATTTAAAAAATGAATAAATTCAGAACAGGATTAGAATAGAATTATATTTGAAATAAAACAGGAATATTTTTTTTCCTACAACAGCAAAACCACCATACCCTGTAAACTCAACAACAACAATAATAATATAATTCCAGAGTAATTAAGAAGTGCAAAAAAATGTCTTTAACATTTAAACTTAAAATGGTCTTTTGTTCTGTGTTTCTTTTTCAAACCTGCGTCATGGCATTTGCTGCTGTATCAATACAGAAGCATCCATTTCGATACACATATCAGCAAGGAGCACAGCCCCATTAAAAAGGCGTGTTCCATGTTCCCCTTTTATACTTTTGAGCACCTGCCCTCCAGAGGTCTCTGCACGGCCCTGGGTTTTAAGCAGTGGTTTTCAGTCCTGTTGAACCCACTGATCTGCACATTTTGTATGTTGCCCTTATTTAACACACATGTAAAACTATTCAGATCATCAGCTGATTAGAAGAGAGCTCCATGAACTCAAGAGTGTGTCAGATAAGGGAGATATACAAAACATGAAGACGTAGGTCCCCAGTACCAGGATTGAAAACCATTTTAAAGTATAAAATATTCCAATATTAAATCAAAGATTATTCCAGTTTTGATTTAATGAGTTAAGCATATTTCAACAAAGGCATAATCACAGTCAAATATCAGGTCACAAGGTATATCGTACACACCAACGTGCTTTATTTTAAAGTTATGAATAAAAAATATTCAATACATACGCATGAGGGCAAATGTACTTTACATAAGGTGTCCTGATCCCAGCCATAGCTTCAGCCCATCCATGTCTGAAAAAAAGGTAAAAGTGCTTATCACGAACTTCATTCAGTCATGCCATATAACTGTGTTACAGTTTACCCTGTGTCTCCTAGGCCATGGAGGAATATCACCTGGAGAAAAATAAAAAATAACATGCAATATATAAATACGTAAAATCCGAAATAAGAGGGTTGTTTCCGTTATTGAGAGCGCTGTGTGCTTGTGCCGATGATGACTTACCGCGGCCGTGGCTCTACATGCGGCGGGCACAATTGCTGGTAGGGTCGCTGACATATTACCGCACATAAAAGTACCTAAAGTTTTGCATTTAATAACAGAAAGCTAAGTTACTGTAGCTCAATATCAACAGCTCACAACAATGTTATAATTTTGCATTGCATAAAAAAAGCACACTAACCTTTTCGCTTTATGGCCGATATTAAACGCGTAGCCTACTAGACGTCAAGTCAGATTACAGTCTTCTCTTGTGCCGTGTAGGCTACATAAAATCCGAATAGCTGTTCCTGGAACGGTTTTAAATTACCACAACAAACATTCGACACAGGAAGTCCCACCCTACAGCTCAGCAAAACACAATACAATTGGTAAATTCTTCTTCTTCGGAATTTTGGCGTATTCCGCACCATAGGCACATACTGCCACCAACTGCTTATATTCATACATGGATGATAGTCCCGTTTCTTTTCATATTTTATTTTACTTTATTGTTAGTTCTATTTCGGGTTCACCCAAGCTGTATTTCTGGCGGCTGCGTGTTCAGCTCCCATGCCATAAAACCCAGCTTGTGTGTTCCCCTATTCATTTGTTTAATCCTGTTTCTACTATATATTCCATTACTATTCTTTGATTAATACCCTCTTTTATTCCTTTTCCTAATATCCAATTTGTCTTCTTTTTTCTTTATTATTACCTTTTAAGTTCTTTATCATTTCAATTATCTCTATATTATATTTCCGACATTTTAATATTACAAGTTCAACGGTTTCTATTACCACACAAAAAGCACATTTACCTGTAATATGTTTACCTATTTTGTACAGTGATGCATTTAGTCCTGTGAGCCCAAATTGTAATTCACCTCATCTTTACTACATTTTCCAAAATTGCATATTTCTTTAACTGATTAATTAATTTTATAATAAAATATTCCTGTATCAGCTATGTCCCACTTCTTCTGCCACTCTTTTTGAATATTTGGTTTAATAATTGATTTGATTTCTCCTCTTCCTAATGGGACTTCAATCTTGATATCCTTTTTTTTATTTATTTATTTTCTGGTTGCCTTTTTTGCTAACTGATCTGCTATTTCATTTCCATTGATTACTGTGTGATTACCCTATTCTCATACTAGATTTAATGTCATAATAATGTCATAATATGTTTGCAGATATTTAAGAAACATGCTAAGTTAACATACTTGTTTATCTGTAAAACAATGCTATAGTCAGTTATTCTCCTTTGAAAATGTGCATTCCGGCCCTGAATGTCTGTGTTTGTTATGGTTTGTGAAACTCTCCCACTGCCAGTTTACCCAATTGTATTTCGGCACCCCGGGTTGCCAGTTGGCGGAAAACACTGCTAATTTAATTTCATTCATCGTCATGTGCGCTCGTTCCTGTAGGGAGGGTTTGAACAGGTAGGGTTTGGTAGGGTTTGTTGAAGGGTTTCAACATTGATGAACACATTCATTTTTATTTGAATTATTACTCTGTAGGTTTTTGAACCATGTATTATTAATTATAACGAAATGCACATATTCATGTTATGTCTTAGTTCCATGTAATGCAGGCATTACAAAAAAAAATTTCATCTAAACCTTATTCACCAAATATATTTGCTTTAAGTACCCCTGAGATTTTAAAATAAATATTTCAATAATTAAGTATCACATTTGCACGTTCACGGTTTCTTTGATGTTGACTAATGATCACATGGCATGCAGGTAAATAAAAATATTTCATATTTTTTAGTAAGTGTTAAACAAAGTCTATAGAAATACAAAGACGTTCACTCCTATATTTACAAATGGGAGAAACTGTAATATGGAGGAATAGTTCCACCTTCTAAATGAAAGAGCCATATTTCCCATAGAAACCTGGGGCACGTCCAAGCTCAAACTGGTGCGCAACGTTTTGCTATGGTTTCCGGGTTAAACGACATGTTTCCTGGAAACGGTGTACAATGGGGTTTGAGATATGTTTTCTCATCAGCATCATGTATATAAACCACACGGTATTAAAGAAACAGCTCACACAATGGGTCCAAGTGAAGTCGTTTACAAATGTGTCCGCTGCAGCTCAGTATACACTACAATTTAAAATATTAGAAGACATGTTTGTCATAAGAGTTTTATAGTAACAATATAGCATATCAACATGATAATGTAGTTGTTTATATTTTCAGCTTCATTGCAAGGCAAGTTTATTTATATACCAAATTTCATACAGGTAATTAAGTGCTTTACATAAGAATGGACGGCAAGGGCTGTGACTGCAACATTGAGCATATTTTGCAGTATTAAACACGTATTTATACCGATTTCATCAGGCTCCGAAAATTCTTCAAAAAGAACACAAAGAATGGCCTTCTCAGCTGCCATAGTTGCAACTCTTGCGTCATCAGAACAGCGTGTTAACGCACCACCGTTTCCGTTTAAAAAATGTTTTGCAATGTTTTGTCGGGGCTGCGTAGCCCTGACTAGACCAGTCAATGCACATGCGCAGTCTTAAGCACGTTATGACTACGCATGCGCATTGGCTGGTCTAGCCTGAAAAATAAGCTTTTTAAATGCTATTTGAGCATAAGAAACAACATTCATGGGGCAATTAATTTCAGATTTTTGTTGCTGATGTGACATATGGAATTTAATTGTGAGCGCAGCGAGCAGTTTTTGAGATTTCAGTATTCCCTCATTCATTAAGATAGGTCTTGTACAAGCTGTCCGGAGGCATTGCAAATATGGCCGCTGAGTGAAGAGATTTTCCTTGAAAGGGAGTTTGTTTTAAAATTATTTATTTTCATTTTAATTTTTTATGATTTAAATAATTGTCAGCTTTTCATTAAACTCACAACCCCCTGCAGTTCCTTTACGAACCCTAGTTTGGGAAACCTTGATGTAATATAATGTTTAATGCACTTCATGTTGTAAATTACAATGAATGGAACAAGCTTTCTTACTCTGCATTTTTTTACATCATTATGGTGCAAGATCATGCTATTTAAATCAATGTGATAAAGGAGTTAAATCAAAAGTAATCTAAAAGTAATCTGATTGTTACCTAAAATGTGTAATGTAACAGATTACGTTACTGACTACAATTTTTGTCATGTAATCTGGAATCAGTAAAGGATTACAATTTGTAAGTAATCTACCCAGCTCTGTATGTATGTATGTATGTATATGTATGTGTATGTGTATGTGTATACATATATATAAATATATATATCTCATTTAAAATGTCTTCTCTAATGGATTTATTTGAAACCAAACTATTTAGTAGAGCCCTGCATTTCAGCCTGGGCCTGACAGGCCCCGACTTTTTCACGCCCCTAGGGCCGGGCTTCGGGCCAATTTTCACGTCATAGTTCAGAGGTGGGCCAAGCCTTGGGACTGTTTTAGGCTTCTCCTTATTTTTATGTTTTAGACATCCATCAATTAGTGATGAAACATGAGACCATGCTGCTGCGACTGTCAAGAACGGCTCAACAGTGTTTAGTGTCCAGCAGCATGCATGCCATCAGCACAGCTGAAGACTTCTCCGTTCAAATACAAGCAATAGGCTAAAGCTTGCCGCAAAGTCCCAGCAAAATTAATCACCATGAATGTGTCAGGGGGTAATAGTAAGGAGATATTTTAATTGTTTACTAATAAACTAGTGTTTTCTGTGTCAGTGTCGCAAAGATGAAGATGACGCTCCTGATTTGCCATCTCCTCATTAGACGGGACTTTAGCGAGAAGTGCATCTTTACGGATCATGATTATAATGAAAGAGTTTTTGTTTTTCGATTTGATTTATTTAGTTAAGTAGTAATTTAAAGCTTTCTATAGATATTGTCACGAATCTGGTCTGTAACTTCCATTCACTCACCACCAGAGGTCACTCACTCACCACAGTATTCATTGCACTGATCACATTACTGTTGCACTTCACCATCTATTCAATTTCCCATCATCCATTGCACTGATTGCACACACAGCTGAAGGCACTGATCACACAGCTCTCACTAATCACACACTCTATTTAAACCCTTGACTTTGTTTCCCTCATGGCCGAGTATTGTATGCGTTTACCGCTCCCCTAGCCGTAGCAACTCTACAGAGCCCCTGATAGTTTTTGTGTTTACCGCTCCCCTGGCCGTAGCAACTCTACAGAGCCCCCAATAGTTTTCCTAGTTTTCCCCTGCCTGTTTTGGATTGTGTTTTCCCCTGCCTGGACTATTGCTTCGTTTTTCAGATACCTCTCTCGTCAAGCCCCTTCGTATACTGTTCGCTGTCGACCGACCTTTGCTTGCCCTTGGATTACTCTTTGTCTTGTCCCTGCCATACCTGTTTGCCATTGCTCGACCCTGCCTGTATTTATGACCATGCCTGTAAATAAAAGCTTGCACTTGGATCCGCACGTCTCGTCAGCCCCGTTACAGATATATTTATCATGTCTGTGAGGCATGTATTCGCTGAGTTTCGGTTCATTTTTGTTAAGTGCTCCTGTTCAAGATCGAGATGGCAGAAAGCGCATGTTTGTTTTCTTTATTTTATAAATGCACAACATTTTGTTGATATTGTGAGTACACACAAATAAAAGTAGACCCTTTACAGTTCCGAATGATGTATTACTTTATGAGCAAAATAACAGCGTGTTTTTTTTAAGTTATTGCACTGAAAGTGATTGCGCCTCCATGTCCTGCAAAGCGCGCTTTAGCTTCCACTCTTCCACGATTGGATATAGTGCACATTTATCTAGGTATAACGTTTAAACATTGTTATATGCTTGAACTGTTTTAGTATCTCTAGAGATTGTATTTTAGGTAAGTCATGATGATTTGAGAAAGCTAAATTGATCAAACAGACTATGATCAGCTCACTGTCTGCCGCTGGCCGCTTGGTCGTATACTTTAAAAAAGAAAAGAAATGTATATTTAACAAACAAAAAATGCTCCAAACGTTTTTCTAAATTAACTTAATAAAAAAAATTTAAAAAACGAAATATAATCACTTTATCAATTCTGATAAGCTGTCGGACACTGGCCGGGCTAGGGCCTAAATTTGAAGCCCGTGCAGGGCTCTACTATTTAGCGCTGACATGGAGTCTGAACATATAATTACTCTATCTGGTCTAACATCTTCTATCCACTGTAATGCAACCATTATTGCAACTAATCCTACTATATACATTGCTAAATTATTTGATAATCTTTTGAATATGCTTATTTTTGTTAATAAATGAATAAATATTCCTATACTTGTCACCCCAGATTCTGGTACCTTTGATCCATCTGTATATATGAAAAATAATTAGTTTGTGTGTATTTATATATACTTTACTATTAATTTCTTTTTTTTTTTAGTTCTTTTTTTTTTTTTTTTGTATCTATACATTTGCCATAGGAAACAACCATGGTGGGATTATTCCTATTGCTATTGTCCTAACACTATTTTCGATAATTTATATTTATCCACTTCACCTTTTATTGTCCACCTAAAACCCCTTCCTGGATTTATTTTATATTCCCAACAGTCTTCGGCCGTTTCTCAAATGGAAGGATGCATCCTCCGGAAGTTGTATTTGCAGGCTGCATATGTCATAAAGCCTGATTTATTTCAGTTAACTGAGTATTATATTCGCGAGTCACAAGCATATTACAACAATTTACAATGAACTAAGAATAATGGTCAAATTTATAACTGTTAATATTCTAAAATGAGATCTTCATGACGATTGTAGCCTACAAATGCGACCTCCGAAGGATGCAGCCTTCCGTTTGAGAAACAGCCTTCAAGTCTTGGTAAATGCTGTCTTTTTCTTCTTTTGTCTTTTTTCTTCTTTTGATTGTGCAAAATCAACAAAAGAGCAATGATATGCAAGTGCTAGAACAAGTCCCAATTAGCTTAATGCAGTATATGTAGCAAGGTTTTTTTATAGAAAAGAATAGAGCAAGCTAGTGTTAGAGGCCTTTTTTGCTTTTGTTGATTGTATAATATAAAAAGAAAACATAGATAAAATACAAAAAGATTAGAAAAGCTAGTGTTAGTTTTTTTTGTTTTGTTTTTTTTGTTTGTTTCATAGATTAGAACTAGAAAAGCAAGTTTTAGAGTTAGAGGGTCAAATAAAGATGGAAGAGATGTGTTTTTAGTCGATTCTTGAAGATGGCCAAGGCCAAGGATCCACACAGTCTATAATCCAGGAGGGAGGTGGAGCGGAGGCGGAACAGGGGGAGGGATGGAGGGCCAGGTCCCTGTGGAAGCGGAGTGATCTGGGACCGAGGTAGAGCCGGCAGAGCAGGAAACCTGGGAGGAATTGTGTTGGGCAGGTCATTCCACCAGGAGAGAACATTTAATTTAAAAATCTGTGAAAGTGATTTTGTGCCTCTTTGGGATGGCACAATGAAGCGACGTTCATTTGCAGAACGCAAGCTTCTAGAGGGTACATAAGTCTGAAGTAATGAATTTAGGTAAAGGGGTGCAGAGCCAGTGGTGGTTTTGTAGGCAAACATTAATGCTTTGAATTTTATGCGAGCAGCTATTGGTAGCCAGCACTTATTTTTATGTCCTTTTATGTTCCTGTTCCCTTGGCATCAGCATTCCAACCAAAATTATTTAAATTTACATATTCATAACATTTTAACATTTCTTTGACTGCATGGGTATCTCTGTGTTCCCTTATAGATCACCAGTATGCCATCTTTAATTTGAGTCTCCAGATTTCTAAAGGCAACCCTGCCATTTCCACCTGTGTAGCAGAGAATGGGAATGTTCTAAGGTTCTTCCCTTTTCAACAATGTACCATTATCCATGTATAAAGATTTACCAACTCCTTGTCCAATCATTGAAAAAATGTAATTTATCATAATATTTAATAAAATATTAAAACTTCATCTTCAATTATCTTCAAAATATTAAAACTTCATCTTCAATGATACTAGTGCCCAGACTGCATCAACATTAGACACCTGTATAAAACCAAGTAAAAACAATAAGGAGATGTGGATGATCAGTTTTCAGTGTTGTCTGTCCTGCATACACTGCCATGCCATTTGATTAGTTCACCCAAACTTTGTGATCATTTACTCTCCCATGACTTTTGTTTATTTTCTGAACACAAATGAAGACCTTTTCAATGAAATCCGAGAAACTTCTGTCCTTCACCTGAATGTCTATTTACCCAAAACTTTAGACAGTTGATCATATATAGTGATCATGTCTCTTCAGAAGACTTGAGTCGCATTTCCGCTGTCAGGCCAAACCATTCTTGCTGCTTAACCATTCCATTCTGTGCTGATCCGGCCCAAGCGATACAGATATGGTTTAATTTTTCCACTGTTGGCTGTTAACAGAGCTCTTTGGAATGCAACACAAATGTGTCAGTCGTTGCCTTAGTAACGCAAGTCTTAAGATATGGTACCAGATGTAAATAGCACCCATGTTATTTAATTTTACTATTAACTTGTTTACTTTGCTCAAATAGCATGCTTGGTCAGCTACAGAGAAATTGGTGGCTAGGTCAAAGACAAACCAATCCTGAGCAGCTACGTCACTACAGGCATTCTACAGCATGGTTCAGCATTTGGCTAAGAATTCTGGATCAAGAATGGTTTGTAATCAGACCGTGTCTAACCAAGTTCAAGTGGAAATATAACTAAAACTGCTCCTTACCATTCATAGAACGGTTTGGCCCAAAAGTAGTTTAAATGGCTCCATTCATATGGATTTATTTTATACTTTCTTTAGAACCATTTTGAAGTGTCAGAGTTTTGGGTTAAATATCTTCATTCGTGTGATGAAGATGCACACTTTTTTATGGGATGGAATGACAGGAGGGAGATTAAATGGCATAATTTTCATTTTTGGATGAAATAGGTATTTAATCAACATTCATTGGGCTATTCCAAAAGATTGCATATATTAAATCATTAATAGCGTAATGAACTGTTAAGGAGTAAGAAATAGACAATATCACTATAAGAAAATGTTAAATTAGATTGACTTCCCATGGCATGTTGAATTAGAATATAAAATACATATATCCTATGTAAACAAGTAATTGTTAACTATGATGTTATTTTATTGCACCAACTTTGCATAGATGATAGCACAAAAGACCATTTCACAAAAATAAATATAGAAGCAAACAAACAAATAAATAAATAAACCTTATGAGTGAGCATGACCGGGAACCAGGAACTAAATCATAATGAGGTTAAATCAGAGCTGGAATGACTTATTGGTTTTTATTGGAATAAGGCTAAATGAGAAAATTCATTTGGTATAAATTGGGGATTGTTAAAATATGAAATTAGGAAATACTTCAGAAAATTTAGTGCTAATTTGGCTAAATTAAAATGTCTCGAAGAAGTTAATGTTGTTAGTGAAATCTCATCGATTACTAAGATCTCACCTGAAAAATTGTCCGATAGTCAAGGAGCGTATTTAGTTGATTTGCAAATTAATGCATAAATTAAGAGCAGAAGGTGCTTTCATAAGGCAAAGGTCAAGGCAAAGGTGGCTTGAATACAAATAACAAGTCACCTGGAAATGCTGTAATAACGACGGAATTTTATAAGTTATATTCTGAGCTGTTATCTCCGTTCCTCCTGCAAGTGTTTAGAGCAGGCATCCTCAAATCTGGCCCACTCCTGCAGAGTTTAGCTCTAACCCTAATCAAACACACCTGAGCATGCTAATCAGAGTCTTCAAGATCATTAGAAAATCACAGGTAGGTGAGTTTGATAAGGGTTGGAGCTAAACTCTGCAGCAGATTGGACCTCCAGGGAAAGATTTGAGGAACCCTGATATAGAGTTTAGATTGCTCTGAGCTTACTGTCAGTGAAGCTTCAGCAAGGTGTTATTTGTTTAATACCTAAACCTAAAAAGGATACTCTTCTCTTAGACAACTGGAGATCCATCAGCCTTCTAAATAATGATTATAAATGGTTTGCCCTTATTTTCTCTAGGCATTTTAAGTTGGTTTTAAACTCCATTATTGATGAAAATCAGTAAGGTTTTATGAAAAAATCATCATATTTTTAATAATATTAGACTTGTCTTTGACCTTATTGATTACTCTGACCTTATTGAGGACAATAGTTTAATTCTTTTTTGGACTTTTTCAAAGCCTTTGACACTATCGAGCATCCTTTTATTTTATTTATTTATTCATTATTTATTTTATTTTATTTTTATTTTTTTGTAAGAGCGTTTTGGTTTCAGCCCCTATTTTTGTAATGCGATGAAAACCTTGTATGCTGGGGGAAAAAGCTCAGTGAAATTAGGACATGGTACGACACATTTATTTTAGAAAGAGGAATTCGGCAAGGCTGTCCAGCTTCCGTATATCATATTGTAGCTCAAGCCTTCTGTCATTTTATTATTACTACACTAGAAGGAATTCATATTGCTGGTAGAAATATCTTAAGTCAACTAGCAGATGACACAGCCCTTTAAAAAATTCTAGCCAGGTTCATCAGGCAATTAAAACTATTCAGTTGTTTTCTAATGCTTCAGGTTTGTACCTTAATATCACAAAATGTGAAATATTTGTCCTGAAAACCCCCTCCTTTTTATCTGTGGATGGTATTCCTGTCAAAGAAGCTGTAAATTATTTGTGAACAAGATAGGGTTTCCCTGAATTTTAATCCTGCCTTTGAAAATATTAAAAGTAAATTTAATATTTGGTTATTAAGGGACCTGTCCCTTAGGCTGATGATACACGGGGCAACTTTTTGAGCAATGTTGCTGGGCAACTTTGGGTAATATTGCCATCACCGGGCAACCAGGTGAGACACAGGGCCTACGACCGATCTAAAGTATCCAGATAGAAATTTATTTCCCATTCTGAATGGGAAAGTGCACAAAAAACATTGTTCAAAAAAAGTTGCCCCCGTGTATCATCAGCCTTAGAGTTCTTCTGTCAAAAGCAGGAATTTCTAGACTAACTATATTGCTTCATCTATACATTTAGTCAATAGAACTGTAAAAACTATCGATCAGAGTTTATTTATTTATTTATTTTTTATGGAAGAATCGTGTGCACTACATTCATAAATCTGTTGTCATAAATTCCCTTAAAAATTATGGGCTTGACTTTCAAGATTTCTCTATTTTAAATTAAAACTCTCAAAATTAATTGATTAAAATTTTGCTTGAGGAAACCTTCTATGTGGAATTTTATTCCTAATTTTATTTGGGGTCTTTCTTTTTCACTAATGTGTGATTATAAGATTGAGAAATTACCAGTGAAACTTTTTGCTTTTCATGCTCAAGCTTTGTTGGCTTGGAAACTGATCTACACAAGCACAATTTTTCTCCGCAGCGTTATTTCATTTGGAACAACCGTTGTATTTTGTATAAACACAAAAGTTTTTTTGTTTTTTTTTTTTTTTTGTTGAAAAGCTGGTTTGATAAGGGTATTGTTTTAGTTCATCATTTATTTAACACTCAAGGGTATCTTATGACTTATGATGAGTTTCTTGTATACTTTAATTTTCCTGTGACTCTCAAGGAATTCTCTCTTGTTTTCTCTGCAGTTAATTCTGGTATAGTCTCCTTATGTAGAGATGTGATATTGGTTGATATCAGTAATCTAACTGATACAATATGTTGTCAAATTTGTTTTTCACAGTCCAAAAATAACAAATCTATTCGTTCTCCATTTCTAAAGGAAGTTGTACCAAGCTTTGCTCCATTGCTTATTGGTCCAAATTTGTTAATCTTGAAAGTGTTATTGCCTCACATTCACAAGTTTTTTGTTACAAACAAGGTAAAAGAAATCTCTTTCAAAATAATTAATAAATTATATCCTGTTAAACATTTTCTGAGTAAGTTTAAGAAGGATATTGATGTTAGTTGTTCTTTTTGCACCTGGAAACAGTCCCCCAAATTTTCTGGTATTGTAGTTATGTGAAAATGTTATGGTATGTCTCTGTTTATCAAAGAAAAGGTACTCTTTCATTTTCATTTGCATTCTGAAAATGTAGTTTTTGGATATTTTAATCTGCACATTTTATTTGTCAAGTTTCACATTCATAAGTGTAGTTTTTTTCTAACAAAAAGCCCTGTTTTACTGTGGTTTATAAAGAATTTAAAAACTATTTTTGTACTATTCAACATAGTGCAAATAGAAAGACAATTAAAACGGTCCACTTGTGCTCTATCATCAAAATCTTTGAGTGATAGAAAGGTCCTGTCTGTGATGTAATTCATTTATTTTTTCCTCCTTTGTCTTCTTATACAGGTGCATCTGAATAAATTAGAATGTCATGGAAAAGTTCATTTATTTCAGTAATTCAACTCAATTGTGAAACTCGTGTATTAAAAAAAATCTTTAATTAATATTAAAAATCAATGCACACAGACTGAAGTAGTTAAAGTCTTTGGTTCTTTTAATTGTGATGATTTTGGCTCACATTTAACAAAAACCCAACAAATTAACTATCTCAACAAATTATTATACTTCATAAGTACTTCACAACATTTTTAGTGAATCGTTGGCCTTCTGGAAAGTATGTTCATTTACTGCATATGTACTCAATACTTGGTTGGGGCTCCTTTTTGCTTTAATTACTGCCTCGATTCTCTCGATTGGTTGTGCATCTTTTTCTTCCACACTTTTTCCTTCCACTCAACTTTCTGTTAACATGCTTGGATACAGCACTCTGTGAACAGCCAGCTTCTTTGGCAATGAATGTTTGTGGCTTACCCTCCTTGTGAAGGGTGTCAATGATTGTCTTCTGGACAACTGTCAGCTCAGCAGCATTCCCCATGATTGTGTAGCCTAGTGAACCAAACTGAGAGACCATTTTGAAGGCTCAGGAAACCTTTGCAGGTGTTTTGAGTTGATTAGCTGATTGGCATGTCACCATATTCTAATTTGTTGAGAAAGTGAATTGGTGGGTTTTTGTTAAATGTGAGCCAAAATCATCACAATTAAAAGAACCAAAGACTTAAACTACTTCAGTCTGTGTGCACTGAATTTATGTAATACATGAGTTTCACAATTTGAGTTGAATTACTGAAATAAATGAACTTTTCCACGACATTCTAATTTACTGAGATGCACCTGTATTTTCTTTCTTCTCTCAGTTATTCTATTGTAAATGCTGCACATATTGGAAATCATAATTTTATATAGGCCTTTTATATAGGCCTACTGTACATGGGATAACAGTCCGTGTAGGTTATCAAAAATTATATTTGCATTACTTAAGCATTAACATTTTTATTGTTATTTTTCTTTTATGTTTTATATGGAAAATATAACCTGACACCCGCCATTATTACATTATGACTGAGGATACTTCACCAGTAGAGTGGAGGAACTATGACATCACTTTGTAGACGGAATGGCGGTTAGCATGAAACTGGTTCCCTCGACAAAAAGCCAATGGGATTTTTCCATAGGCTTTTGGATAATCGCAAAAAAATAAGCTCTGTGTTCAATCATAGTTCATGAAACTTACACGTTTTGTCCATCAAGATAATCTTCACAAAATAATATAACTTTGACGAATTTTGAAGCCTAAATAAAAGCACCAGAACTAAAAAGCTAAACTTAGGCTATAAACGAACTACAGCACCACAGTCGCTCGTCTTCAGTGTCACCACCACAGCGCTCCCGACAACTGTTTCAAACTTATTTTTAACATGTTCAGTGAAAAGGATTTACTCTGTATATGAATTTTAATCCACACTACATGAACCGTTTCATATAAACTGGAATAAATACAAAACTAGAGCCAAACTAAAGCTGAAATGAGACATTAGTAATAAATAGTATAGTGAATAAATGAAATACCCTGCTGAAAAAAACAGCTAAAACCAACCTAAGCTGGTCAGGCTGGTTTTAGCTGGTCTCCCAGCCTGGTCATAGCTGGTTTATCAGGCTGGTTTTAGAGGGGTTTTGACCACATTTTTAGCTGGTCAGGCTGGCTGGTCTTAGCTGGTTTAATCTGTTTTTTTCAGCAGGGTAATCTTAACTAAAGGACATTTAAAGCACGTATTTCTGTACATTTCGAAATAAGGTGCATTAAAAGTCAATAAATCCTTGATTAATATGAATATTTTAATTAAAAACGTATCCCCGTGTATTTAATCTTTTAAATAACAGCAGAGTGAGTGAGTTTTTGGATATGGTCAAATTAAACTTATTTTAGTGAACAAAGTACCACATTTCAGCTATAATTTTGTTAGGGTGGGTACACAATTTTATTTTATCCTTGCTTCTAGGAAATCCTCAGTCAATATGCTTTTTAACAGCTTGATGTTGCCGTAAACATTTAATTTTAGCGTGGCTTTAAGCACTATGCATCATTAAAGTTTCAATTTCACCAAGTAAAGCTGGTAAATGTGGTGTTTACATGTAATAATCGTAATATGAGTTTACCTTACCCAGACAGCAACATAGTTTTGGCCCAGATCCAGTCCACATCTGGTCCGTGTGAAATCCATGCGGGCCAGATGTGGGCCAGATCTGGGCCGACACTGCTGGCTGTCTGGGTATGGTCTGAACCCAGAGTCTCCGCATCAGTAGGAAAGCGATAAAACGAGCTTCTTCCATCCGAAGACATGTGTAGCATTTCGGGACAAAGCAAAAAAAAAAAAAACATTGTCGAACAAAAATATAAAATGCTGGAAACTATTCATTGGTTATTCTAAAATTAATCGTATTACAAATTATGCTACAACTGGAAAATACTGTAAATTGTTAAACTGTTCGGCATGATGATGTTGAATGTCTCCGACAGCGCCTGTAGTCCCATTTAGCAACTTGTTAGCAACCGTCTTTTTTAAGCAACGTAACAGCTTTAAAAAATCACTAGTGGGGTGTAACTGGTGTATTTTATGTTGTAGAATAAAGCATGAAAGTATCTTGAGCTTGTGTGAACCACAGACCTTATTTAAGGGATTTAACCAAAATCCCATTCAAAAAACCCATTGACTCTGGGACGATGGAACCGGACGTGCTAAAATGCTAACTCACTTCCGGGTTTTCGCCTACAAAGAGAATAGACTTGTTTGAGATGCGCCTCGCCTGAAATATAGGCGAGAGTAGGCGGCTGCAGTGAGGGGAATAGTGAAATAAGTGCAGTCAAGACGGACAGTTATGACCTCTCGAAGTGGAACAGATACCAACGAGATCAAAGGAAGATATCGCGTTATTCTCACTCATACACTGTGCTGCTGATAAACATGATATAATTTCAGTTCTGTTGCTTTTATATGAATATAAATATGATGAACAAGACACTCAAAGTGCTTGCTATTTAATTCCATACGAAAGGCCTATGTATCATCCATTTTTATTTTAATTCAAACATGTATTTTAGATTCATATAGAAAATATGACAACAATCACATCTCACACTGAGATCGCACTGTGATAGTGTTTGGGAATATTCATGCACAATTTAAATACATAATTGCATGAAATCAGATTTTTTTTAAAAAGTAAAACATTTTAGAAGAGAATGCAGAGTCACGGTTGTCTGAACCAATGAGCATTAAGCTGTGTCGTCAGTCAGTCTTTTCCCATCATGCTTTTGGTCAGCGCAGTCGGTGGAGAGCAACTGCGCGCGACTGTTCAATCCGACACAGCCGCCTCGCCGTCGCGAGCAGTGTTGCCAACTTAGCAATTTTGTTGCTAAATTTAGCAACTTTTCAGACTACCCTAGCAACTTTTTCTTCCAAAAGCACCTAGCAACAAATTTAGCAATTTTTTCAAATTTATTTGGCAACTTTTAGCAACTTTTGATAAGTGACTCAGACAATAAAAAGACACACATTTTCCATCCTAATTACACAAAAAGAAAACCAAAGATGCCTAGCAGTACACACATCACGTGGATTGAATTAGCTGCTATTTGCATTTCTTCAAAATAATAATAATAATAATAATAATAACTGAATAATTTAATAATTGTTCATTTATGATAGGCTACACTTTGTTATAGCTTGTACTTGTGATTGTTGATCAGTTAGTATGCTGTAAGAAAAATGGAAAATATAGGCTGCTAGTAATTTTCCAGGACGTTATCCATTATCCATTGTAACCCTGTAACCCAAAAACACAATGCGTAATTTAAAATGCAGGTAAAAACCAATACGTAAAATTCTTTCATATTAACATAGTAGATTGTGCCCTATTTTTACAGCCTTTTCTTGGAGTGTAGCATACTAACTACTAATACACTGCTTAAAGCATAATTGTTGAGAATGTGTTATATTACTAGTTTACTAGCTATTAAAAAAAAAACTTAAATTGTAATCATTCAAAAATGTGTAAGTGTTCAAATAATTCAATGTTTTTTAAAATACAGTTATTTATATTTGAATATTATATTATGCATATTGTTTTACAAACAAATCTAAATTAACATATATAAAATATATATTTTTGCTGAGATTTGATGTTGTGACACAATTTTGCGCCGTGATTACGCAATGACATCATTGCGCAATGACATCACACCATCATTTAGCAACTTCTAGCAACAAATTTACCTTCCTTTAGCAACTTTCTCTGAAAATTAGTTGGCAACACTGGTCGCGAGAGTTTTTTGGCACACGTCAGCATGACATCAGAGCAAGGCGGACATAACTCGGACACTTTTCTAACCGGCATGCATCTCGCGGTGATCGGTTCTGCGCAGATTTTGCTCATCTCAAACAAGCCTATTATTAACTTAAAGGTAAAAACAAAAGAAAAGATAAGCAGTTATCCGTATAGAGAATAAGAAGTAACCATGGGAACGGATAGCGTATCCTGCTAATATGGCGGCGCCTTCCCGACATGCAACGCTGAGTGAAAAGATTGTGACTTAACTTCTCATTCTCATTGTTAGGTCTAGAGCCAAATGGCTAGAAGCCGGGGAAAAAAACTCTGCGTACTTTTTTAATTTGGAAAAAAACGAGGCGAATCTAAAAAAAATTTCCTCTTTGAACATTGATAACAATGTTGTAACGGATAAGAAAAGGATTTCAAAATTTGTTTCAGATTTCTATCAAAATTTATATACATCAAGTTTTAACCCTGACTCAAGTGATCTTTTTTTTAATAAGATACAGCCCTTTATTCCTTGTGTAAGTACAAATAATAAGAACCTTGGTGAAGAGGAAATGTCTTTGAGAGAATTGGATGATATCATTAAAAAAACTCCTTTTAACAAAAGCCCAGGACCTGATGGTTTGCCTTTCGAATTTTACAGAGGGTGCGTCCGAAATCGCATACTTCCCTACTATATAGTATGCGAAAAACAGTATGCGAGGCGAGTAGTATGTCCGAATTCATAGTATTCGAAAAATAGTAGGCGAGAAGTACCCGGATGACCTACTACTTCCTTCCGAATTCTGTAGTAGGCATACGATGGACACTTTACTATCCCATGAGGCCGCGGGAGAGGCGGCGTCATATTCGAAAAATGGCGGAAAGCCGCGACGCGGCTGTCTTCAAGTGTAAAGGGAAAAACCTCAAGGAAAAACATTGTTGTTCATTGTGGTTAACTTGTACTTGTTTAACATCATCCAAGTAAACGGCTGACTTGTTGAGGGTTTAACAAACAGATTAAACTATTGTGTGAATTGTGTGTAAAAAGATCTCTAATCATTAATCATCAGATGGAGTTATGTTAACCTCATTGTAGTACATCAGCTTGTTAACGCTGCTTTCTTTAAATAGGCGGTTCGTTAAGCGTTAAGAATTTAAAACATTAACGATGTTTGCACAGTGAAGTGGGCTCTTTAAATTTTCGCGCTGTTGTGAAGACGCATGACACCATCAACATGGCGGATGTAGTACGTCCAAATTCCATTCATACTACCCTCATTCATACTATATAGAACGTACTTTTTTAACGGTCGAGTAGTACGTTCGAATTCAAATGTAGTACCTACACAAGTAGTATGCGATTTCGGACGCAGCCAGAGTGTTTTGGGAAGATATAAGAGATTTCATTTTAAATGTGTTTAAGGAATGTGCTGTAAATGGAGAACTTACTGAATCAATGAAACAGGGAGTAATTACATTGCTTCCAAAACCTAATAAAGATATTTTGCACTTAGATAACTGGCGCCCAGTCACGCTGCTTAACTCGGACTACAAATTATTAGCATCATTATATGCCAATAGATTAAAACCATGTTTGGAGGAAATCATATCTATAACCCAGTCTGGATTTATGAAGGGGAGAAATATCTCAAATAATATCAGACTGGTGTTAGACCTTTTAGATTATTCCGATTTAGTAAATGAGGAAGCTCTAATTTTGTTTTTAGACTTTTACAAGGCTTTTGACACCGTTGAGCACAATTTCATGTATCAGACCCTTGATCATTTTGGTTTTGGCCCATCCTTTAAAAATATGATGCATACATTTTATAATAATATTTCAAGCAGTGTTTCTTTGTCTGGCGGTACATCATCTCGTTTTATTGTCCAAAGAGGGATTAGACAGGGTGCCCTATTTCCCGTTTTATTTTTATTAGTTGCAGAAACTTTAAGTCTTTATACTGTACATTGCTCCCAAATTAAAGGTATCGAGATGGAAGACGTTACTTTAACTATTAGTCAACTTGCCGATGACACTTGTTTATTTCTGAAGAATAAAGATCAGGTCCCTGTTATTTTGGAGGCTCTTAAATTGTTCTCTGATGCCTCAGGTTTATCAGTGAATCACTCTAAAAGTGAAATTATGGCAGTACATCAATTGAATGACTCCTATATATCTGGGATACAGGTTAAACAGGTAGTTAGATACTTGGGTATTGTAATTAGTAAACCAGCTTCAGAGAGAATTAAAGAGAATTTTTCACAAAGATTACAAAAGACAAGAAATATTTTCAATTGTTGGCTTCAAAGAAATTTATCTATTCAAGGTCGAGTGTTGATCTCCAAGGCTGAAGGAATTTCCAGACTTGTATACCCTGCATTATCCCTTTATTTGGATTCTAATATGTGTTCTGCAATTGACAAAATTTTATTTAAATTCATCTGGAGAGGCAAGACAGAGTACGTTAAAAGAAAAACTATAATTAGAAGTGTAACAGAAGGAGGAATAAATGCTTTGGACTTTAATACTATTAACAATGTCTTTAAAATTAACTGGATCAAGCATTGTCTTTGTGAGAATAATTTTCCATGGTTCGCTATACCCAATATGATTTTTAAAAATGTGGTGGTCTTCATTTTCTACTCGCCTGTGACTTTAAATGCACTAAGCTCCCGATTAAGTTGTCTAACTTTCACAAACAAGCTTTGGATGCATGGAAATTAGTCTATAAACATAATTTCTCTCCCCATTCATGTGTTATTTGGAACAATCAATATATATTATTCAAAAACAAGTCCATTTTTTGGAGTGATTGGTTTAACAAAGGTTTAATTTTTGTTACAGATTTATTAAATCACTCAGGTAATCTATATAATTACACTGACTTTATTAATAATTATGGATTAAATGTATCTTCCAGTGAATATATAAAACTAATTCACTGTATTTCCCAAACCTACTTCACCTTATTAAAACGAAAAATGTATAAGCCAGTTATTGGTTCTCTTCCAGATCTTACTGTTGGGGGCCTTTCTATTAGAGATAAAAAATTCAATAACTTTTATATTAGGAAAATTTTAACGAAAGAAAAAAGTATTTTTCCTAAGGCAATGGTGAAATGGAAACAGGATTATCCCTCGCTTTTATTTCAGAATCTGTGGTCAGATATGAATAAATATGTAATTCCTAATAAAGTCAAAGAAATTCATTTTAAAACACTGCACAGATATTATCCATGTAATGATTTCATCAGTAAGTTTAAAGAGGGGTTCTCGCCTTTATGCTGTTTTTGTAAAGAAGAGTCAGAAACCATTTTTCACTTATTTTTCAGTTGTGATTATACCAAACTATTTTGGTCCCAAGTTTCTTTGTTTCTTTTTGAAGTGTTTTACAAGTTTGTCACTATAACTGATATAACGGTCTTTTTTTTGGATTGTGATACAGGTCTATTGGAAATGGACAATATAATTAAAATTATTGTTTTATTGGGGAAATATCACATACACAAAGCAAAATGTATGTTAACTGTACCAAATGGTAGACTGTTTTCCATTGATTTAAAGTTTTTTTATGATTCTCTAACTTCAGTACAGAACAATCGTAAAGCTGTTAAGACATCTCAACTATTAAAGAGGATTATTGATGTATTAGATATATAGTTTTTGAAAAATGTATGGAAATTTCAAAAATTGTCTGTTTTTATAGACTTATATTTTTGTATGACTTTGTATTCCCCTATTGTTATTTCAAATTTAAAAAAAAAAAAAAAAACTTCTCATTCTCTATAATGGTTGATAAATTAGAGTTCTACGTATGTTTACTATTAATTTGTAATTCCATAAACAAATGTTTGTTCATTACGTTTCACTGTTCATTACGTATGTTCATAATTGTTTACTTTTATTATTTTTTGTTCCCTGCATGTGGTTCCGGTTTAGCGTACCACGTGCGTATCCCCGTGTCATCTGCCCTTGAGTAGCATTTCTGTGGATCTATAATGTCTTTGACCAAGACAACAGCGGGGAAAACCATCGATATCGTAAAGAATCTACCTCGCATTACACTCGCAAACCTTCGACCAAACCCGGGAGCAAAAAAAGATGTAAGTTTATTAATTTGTGAGAAGTTACAATGTAGATGATTAGTGGTTTAGCGTGTTAGCTGAGGAGCAGCATGATAGTCAGATGACCAAAATGTAGGTTTATAGTTACGACACGTTCCTATAATTTTCTAAAGTCACCGTAGTAGTTTTACAATTAGAGTAGATGTTGTAGGTAGTAAATCTACTAAGGACAATTAATCGTTCATAACCTAAAAAAAAGAGGTTCCCAAATACTATAGTAATTTATAGTAAATGCTAGTGTTTTTGAACCATACTATAGTAAAGCGTATTATACTGTATATATTATAGTATTTAACAACACTTTGTTAATGAATGCTACAGGATACTGATAGTTCACCCAAAAATGAAAATTCTGTCATTTACTCACCCTCAAGTAGCTCCAAACCTATATGAATGTCTTTGTTCTGCTGAACACAAAGGAAGATATTCTAAAGAATGTGGGAAACAGAGCAGTTCTGGGGCAGCTTTGACTTGCATAGTATTTTTTTTTTCCTACTATGGAAGTCAATGGTACCCCAAAACAGCCTGGTTACTGGAACTACTTGAGGGTGAGTAAATGATGACAGAGTTTTCATTTTTGGGTGAACTATCCCTTTAACTATAGTGCACTGATAAACTGTAATAAATACTGCAGTATACTTTAGTTTTTACTACAGTAAACTGTAGTGTATTGTAGTATAATATACCCTACAGTTGTAGAAAACTGTACTGCATTGGGTAAAGTAGTTTGTTTATATTACTATAGTTTTTATGTTACCACAGCGACTATAGAATAACCACAACAAATTAATTCAAGTACTTCACTATAGTATGGTTCAAAAACTCTATATTATTTATAAATTACTATAGTATTTTTTTATGTGGGGTATTCTATCAGGTCGAGCTGTATTCCCAGGTATAGTTTATACTGATAATTGCCATGTGTAGCATGAAGAAAAACTTTTTAAATAAAGTTTATTTGAAAATAGAATTAAATAAAGTGCAAAAAATGGTTTTACCCCTTTAATGTCTAGATTTAGAGATTGGATGCATTAGGCGTGGATGCATTAATTTCATAGACTTTTCTATAGTCTTTCATAGACTAGGTTTTCAAACGATGAGGGAAAACATGCAAGTCTCTGTAAATGTGTCAGCTAATGTAAAATGTGGTTCAAAGTCAAATTGTAAGTTTAGCTCCTGTTAAAATGTGCAGTGTTGGTTACATTCAAAATCATAAAGGATTAACAAATATCATTGATACTTTATACATTTCTGGGGGCATTTATTGCAAAACAATTATGCAAACATAAACCATTATTGCACAAAATCAGCTAATAAGTAAATTTAACTTTAGTTAATGAGCAAACTACAGTGCCTGTTACACTTGGAATAATAATTTATTACACTTGTAATTATCCTGTGATTTCATAAATATAGTATATCTGATCACTTTAAAGGAAAAGCACAGAGGTCGTGGAATGCATGGAGGCAACAAAAGTGGACGGGGCCATAAGGGTGAACGGCAACGTGGTAATCGACCCCGACTGGGCTTTGAGGGTGGACAGACTCCATTCTATCTGATCATCCCAAAATATGGCTACAATGCCAATCACAGGTGTTATGGTTCATATTGGTCAAGATATACTGTTACATATACATCTTTCACCTTCATGGCTCATAAAGATGCAACCCTGTGTGTTTTATTCATCCAGTCGTCGGCCGCAGTATCCCCCACTATCCCTACGCAGACTCCAGTATCTAATAGATTTGGGTCGTGTTGACCCCATGCAACCCATCGATCTAACCCAACTCGTCAATTGCAGAGGAGTTGCAATCCAGCCTCTGAAACGAGACTATGGCATTCAGCTCATTGATGAGGTGTGTATTAAATGGCATGAATATTTTGTTGTCATTGTTGAAGTCTGTCACATTTGCAGTGGCGGAGTACATTCATTTTTTTGAAGCATTTCTTTATGTAAAAAATATTTTTAAGGTGTCTTAAGGCCTGTTCACACCAAGCACAATAACGATAAAGATATAGTTCTAAAAATCGTTCTCAAAATTAAAGAATAGCAGAGTCCACACCACAGCTATAACAGTAAAGGCACAGAGAAAAAATATCGTTGGAATCACTTTCAGAACGATAAAAACATTGTCACCCAATAAGAGTCCATCCTGCTATAATGATCTTGAGAATTTAAAGTGGCAGACGAGCGTGCACTTAGAATAAACAGATGATATCGTCCGCTGGTGTGGACACTAATATCGTTGTCTTTATAGTTCTCTTTATAGTTATCTATCTTGGTGTGAACGGGGCTTTAACCTTACAAACTTGTGTAAATCTGTAGGAAATCTGACTGCTCAAAATCTGCAGTAACAAAACACAATTTATTCATAAGTCATTTTCATTGAACGCAGTGTGTATGGCTCTGTTACAGGGTGCTGATATATTTTGTGCAAAAGTAAACCTGGAGGTCCAGGTTGCCTCAGAGAAAGCCATTGCTGCAGTTGAGCGAAATGGGGGTATAATCACAACCAGCTACTATGATCCTCGTAGCCTCCGTAAGTATGCCTACACTCTGTTATCTAGGCATATTCACATACAGTGGGTACGGAAAGTATTCAGACCCCCTTAAATTTTTCACTCTTTGTTATATTGCAACCATTTGCTAAAATCATTTGTTCATTTTTTTTTTCTCATTAATGTACACACAGCACCCCATATTGACAGAAAAACACAGAATTGTTGACATTTTTGCAGATTTATTAAAAAAGAAAAACTGAAATATCACATGGTCCTAAGTATTCAGACCCTTTGCTGTGACACTCATATATTTAACTCGGGTGCTGTCCATTTCTTCTGATCATCCTTGAGATGGTTCTACACCTTCATTTGAGTCCAGCTGTGTTTGATTATACTGATTGGACTTGATTAGGAAAGCCACACACCTGTCTATATAAGACCTTACAGCTCACAGTGCATGTCAGAGCAAATGAGAATCATGAGGTCAAAGGAACTGCCTGAAGAGCTCAGAGACAGAATTGTGGCAAGGCACAGATCTGGCCAAGGTTACAAAAAAATTTCTGCTGCACTTAAGGTTCCTAAGAGAACAGTGGCCTCCACAATCCTTAAATGAAAGACGTTTGGGACGACCAGAACCCTTTCTAGAGCTGGCCGTCCGGCCAAACTGAGCTATCGGGGGAGAAGAGCCTTGGTGAGAGAGGTAAAGAAGAACCCAAAGATCACTGTGGCTGAACTCCAGAGATGCAGTCGGGAGATGGGAGAAAGTTGTAGAAAGTCAACCATCACTGCAGCCCTCCACCAGTCGGGGCTTTATGGCAGAGTGGCCCGACGGAAGCCTCTCCTCAGTGCAAGACACATGAAAGCCCGCATGGAGTTTGCTAAAAACACCTGAATAAGATTCTCTGGTCTGATGAGACCAAGATAGAACTTTTGGCCTTAATTCTAAGCGGTATGTGTGGAGAAAACCAGGCACTGCTCATCACCTGTCCAATACAGTCCCAACAGTGAAGCATGGTGGTGGCAGCATCATGCTGTGGGGTGTTTTCAGCTGCAGGGACAGGACGACTGGTTGCAATCGAGGGAAAGATGAATGCGGCCAAGTACAGGGATATTCTGGACGAAAACCTTCTCCAGAGTGCTCAGGACCTCAGACTGGGCCAAGGTTTACCTTCCAACAAGACAATGACCCTAAGCACACAGCTAAAATAACGAAGGAGTGGCTTCACAACAACTCCGTGACTGTTCTTGAATGGCCCAGCCAGAGCCCTGACTTAAACCCAATTGAGCATCTCTGGAGAGACCTAAAATGGCTGTCCAGCGTTTACCATCCAACCTGACAGAACTGGAGAGGATCTGCAAGGAGGGATGGCAGAGGATCCCCAAATCCAGGTGTGAAAAACTTGTTACATCTTTTCCAAAAAGACTCATGGCTGTATTAGATCAAAAGGGTGCTTCTACTAAATACTGAGCAAAGGGTCTGAATACTTAGGACCATGTGATATTTCAGTTTTTCTTTTTTAATAAATCTGCAAAAATGTCAACAATTCTGTGTTTTTCTGTCAATATGGGGTGCTGCGTGTACATTGAGGGAAAAAAATTAACTTAAATGATTTTAGAAAATGGCTGCAATATAACAAAGAGTGAAAAATATAAGGGGGTCTGAATACTTTCCGTACCCACTGTATGTGCACATAAAATCATGGACCATGACTTCAGTACAATAGCCAACCTAACATAAAGATACAGGGCTACTTGAAATAATGTTTATTTTGTACAAACCAATGACTCATGAGGATGTCTCAGTAATTATGTCGTAATAGATAATATCAGTTGCACTGATAAGATTTGTGTGTGGTGTTTTAGAAATCCTCATCAAACCAGTGCCCTTTCTCATGTCTGGGGAGCCCATACCCAAGCGCCTGCTCCCTGGTGAAGACCTTCTTCCATATTACACAGATGCCAATAACCGCGGCTACCTCGCAGACCCAGATAAAGTCCAAGCTGCACGGCTAGGTCTGGCTAAAAAGTATGGCTACACCATACCTGACATCACAACAGACAAATTTTTTGAAATGCTGGTACAAAGAAAGGATCCTCGTCAGATCTTTTTTGGGTTGTCACCTGGATGGGTGGTGAATATGGCAGACAAGAAGATTCTCAAACCCAATGATGATAAAGTCTTGCAGTATTATGGCAATATTAAGTTTTTATAGTTATTCACAATGTGAATGTCTATGGAAATAAGTTTGTTTGTATATATAGTGAAAGTTGAATAACTTAAATTCAATGTCTGTAATAAAAAGCTGATTCCACAATTGGTCCTTATTCATTTATTTATTTTAAATTGAATATAAAAATTTAAGTACATAGTCTCAAAGAAATGTTAAAAACAGCCATTGATGGTGGTAATGAATGAACCCAATGACAAACCATAAGAGAATTTACAAAAAAAAGAGCAACAACTTTATTAACATCAGTATAGAGTCCTGCATGATACAAAACATCCCTTTTTTGGGATGCAGCTTCATAAAACATGATCAGATCGTGAAAAAACATAATTATTTAGATTCTCCTGATTAAAAAGACCTCAAACTCACTATAATCCATAATTTATATCTGCAGAGACCACATAGAACAAAAATAAAAGGTAGCTGGCATGTGGTGTTTTCACTGGTAACTTCATGAAACATGCATATATCATGAAAAATGACATGCCATTATTTTCAGAAAATTCTCCCCATTAAAAAGCACCATAAGAATTATTAAAAATTCACCATTATCATGCGATTTTATCCAAAGATATTGCTCAGAGAGCTATAACAGATAAAACCCGACAGGCGCAAGTGGGGCACAGCAGAAAAAAACAACAACTGTAGTACCTTTGACATGGCGCTTTTGCTTTTAACGTTATGAAACATGCATAGATTGTGGAAAATATTTTTTCTCCAATCAGTTGGAGAGCTTTATTGAACACTTGGCAAATAAAACGTAAGAGCCAGCATGTTTCTGTTATCTTTTTTTATAACTTGTACACCTTTAAATTCACGAAAATAAACTGAAAGAAAATTAATTGGTACTGTGCTCATCTGAATGTGAGGATGCAGCCTTCTGTTTGAGAAGCATTAATTCACTTCTTGCTCACTGATAGTCATTAGAAGCACAGTTGGGTATAATCAAAGTCTCTTTCAAGGATAGTCTTTGTTTTATCGCGTTAATACTGTATTCTAATTACTTTTCCTGATAACGCAGTAATGTAATGCATTACATTTTAAATTTATGTAATTTGATTACAGTTATTGTCAATAATTTTTTTTACAAATGCAGTGTTAAAAAATATGAAGTAAAAATCATGTTTTGCAGGTCAGTATGCCCTTTAATAAATCACCGGAGAGTGCCAGCTTCCGAAAACGAAAAGTAGCCGAGATGAACTTGATTAATCTTTTTTGTTTACGGAGGTGATGTGGGCGTTTACATATTCGCGCGTTTCAAGCCTGATTCGCGTGGATGATTATCATATAGAACGCTATGTGCACGGGCGGGACCACATTATAGATGATCTTAGACGGGAAAGACTGTACCTCGCGTTGGATTCATACGGATTAAGTTATCAGATAATATTTGTTTTTTCTATTCTATCTGTTTTCTTTTTATTTATTATATAATAAAAACAAATAAAAAAAACTTGCTACTTGTATTGCATTAGGCTAACTGAGACTTGTCATAGCCCTTGCATATCACTGCTCTTTTGTTGATTTTGATTGCTTCCATTGTCCTCATTTGTAAGTCACTTTGGATAAAAGTGTCTGCTAAATGTAAGTACTTGCTGAGTTTTCGTTCATTTTAGTGACGGGTTTCAGGAAGATATTCACAGAGACTGAGAATGCAGAAAGTGCACCCTATTTGTTTTCTTTATTTTACAAAATAAATTTGTTTTGTTGATATTGCAAGTGTATACAAATAAAAGACCTTTTACAGTTTCAAATGATGCATTACCCCAGATAGCACGTGTACGTCTGCAAGATGTCTGTTAAAGATCACTTGATCTGGAAAGCATCTGCTGTGTACAAACGTCTGACGGATGTCTTGCAGATGTCAGTTTTGCAGGCATTCTAAATCATATACATCTTAAAGACATCTAATATAGGCCTATGCCTATTTGACATCTGATAGGAAACGTCCAATAGACGTATTGCAGATGAGCAAACACTCTAAAAAATACTTCTTGCAGATGTAAATGCATTTACATTTACATTTAGTAATTTAGCAGACACTTTTATTCAAAGCGACTTACAAATGATGACAATAATTCGCAATCAAAAACAACAAAGGAGCAATAATATGCAAGTGCTATGACAAGTCTCGATTAAATCAATTAAATGATTGTCTGCAAAGAAAGAATTTAAATATTAGTATGAAAAAGTCTAATTAATGAACGTCTAAATACTAATAAAAAGGCTTTTCACGTGTAGAAGTTGTATTCTGCCGTTGGAGCGGCGCACTTTAAAAGCGCAAAATGCAGACATCAAATAGACGTCTCCATGATGTATGTGTGCTATTAAGGACTCTTATCTGTACGATCAAAAATTATGAAACATTTTAAGTTATTTTTGCTGTTATCAGGAAAAAATGCAAGTGATTGTTCAAGTTGCTGTTTTAATAATTTTTCAGTCAATATTAAATTAATGAAAGAACTATGAGTTTCACTTTGTAGTGTATTTTTTAGGTTTGATAACTTGTAAAGTAAACTTGAAAGTAAAGTAGTTAGTAATCTGATTAATTTTTAAAAGCAGTAATCAGTCAAATTTTCAAATTAAAATTTTAAAGAAGTAATTAGTAATGTGTAGTGGATTACTTTTTTTGAGTAACTTAGGCATTCACATCAATTCACAAGTCATTCTTTTTGGTTAGGTTATTTCATTCACTGTTTGGAAGTAATTAATTAATCAATCAATCAGCTGAACTGTGCACATGTATTTTAGACACTTCATGTCTTGTTCCATTCATGCAATAAACAAATGTCCACTGCTGAGCTGTGGGCTATGACTAATTTCAAGGGCATGAATGTAGACAAAATTACAATTTGAAAATTAATCAGAGCTATAGAAATGTATTGTCATTTTTACAAATAAAGCTTCATATTATAAGAAGGCTACTTTCTATGACCTTTATATATCCTGTAGTCATGGCGAGATTAGGTTCCTTCAATCTAAAAAAAAACAAGAATCGAAAAAGATCTGGAAACAACAGCGAGGAGTCTTCTTGCAATCAAATCCCATCGATTCCAGAACCTGGAATCGGAATCGATTCCAAAAGTTTCGGAATCGAACTGCCTATGAGTAGTCTCTCTAAACCGGAGTGTACTACTCTCCTTGGTACGGTTTTGGAGTTACGAGTCATTATTTTTGTGTATGTCACTCGGAAAAACATCACCTTCCTTCAGGGCTTAGGGTTAAGCGGAGTTCATCATATGAACTGAGGAGGGCAGCAATACGCCCCTGATGCATCTAACCTCAAATCTCTAAAGAAGACGAAGAAGAACAGCATGGCATAAAGAATTCAAGCAACGGCATTAAGGATCTGTTGTGGGGCGTGTCCGTCATCACCTGTTTCAGCATTACAGGTAGAAGTAGGGGACATGCCTCCTAAATTAAGAAGACAACAGTTAACTGCAGTATATTGGGCAAATCTTATGGGACAGAACAAATCACATCCCACTTTAAGGGTACTAGAGCAGTGTTGGGAGTATGGGAAAAGGGAATGTCATAGTTTTGAATGGGTGATTGGAGATTTGGTAAAGGAGTTGGGTATTAAAGAGTTAAGTATTACTCCAATAGTGGTTTTACCAGCAGTCCCTTTGTGGATTTGGCCACAGCCTTCAGTTGATTTAAGAATACTGGAACATAGGGAAAAAGAAGGCCAGAGTGAACTAGAGGAAATCCAGGTAAGGAAATACCTGTGGTTAAATGGATACATCAAAAAATCCAGATAATGAGCAAGTAGGGGTAGCAGTTGTCATTCCAAAAATGCAAATTTCCAGAAAGGTAAGGATCTCAAATAAGTTATCAGTATTTTCAGGGGAATTAATAGCAATAATGATGGCATTAAGATGGATAAGCGAGGCAGGATTAAAGGATGTGGTAGTATGTTCAGTCTCTAGTTCAGCTATTATGTGCATTAAAGCACAACAGTCAGACACTAGACAGGATTTAGTAGTGGAAATTCTGCAAGAATTATATACGTTACAGCAGAAAAGGGTGAGCGTAATATTCATGTGGGTTCCAGCTCACATGGGGGTGAAAGGAAACGAAGCAGCAGACAATTGGCGAAACAAGCTCTGAGGGCCGAGAGAATAGAAATGGAAATATCATACAGTAGATATGAAATTAAAGCTATAATTAAAAACAAATAAATCAAAGATGGCAACAAATGTGGGAGACAGGAAATAAAGGTAGAAATATGTATGAAATACAGCCAAAATTGGGGAAAAGTAGGTACTCGGGTGGAAATAGATGTCAGGATTGTGGACTATCTTGTGTGTGTTTTGCTCCCCATGTGTTCCCTGTGACGCCACCAGCTATCCAGATGACATGCTCTGCGCATTCTATGATGCAAGCCTGAACACTGCGTGCAGAGCGCTGTCGTCCGAAGATGGTCCTCGAGAGGATTTCGCCGCCTTCGTGGAGTGGATTCTGGTGAGAAACGGATCGCCCCTCACCGTCTCTCCCGAGGATGATCTCGCCAGATCCACTCTAGACCCAGAGCCCAGCCCACCAACTTCCCGTGGTGCAGAGCATCAGCCCGAGCCCACCGATGACGGAGAGCCAATTCCCGCTGCGATCTGCGAGCCAGCGCAATGCCGAGCGACTGAGCAGAGGATCGCCCCGGACGTAGAGCCCCATCCGTCAGACCAGGTGCGAGAGCCCGGCGACAGTGCCCACCACGAGGGAGCAAGCCGTGGACGGTGTGAGCGCGGAGTGGAGCTCCACCCCCTGCATCACGGCTGAGGGTGAGCTGATCATGCATCTGGGACTGCTAGACTTGGAGGGGGATCTAATTGATTGGGAGACAGATCTGGAGGCCGACATTCCCCCTCTCCTCCAAGTACTCCAGAGTGCAATCTGGACGATGGCGGGGCGACCCCCCAATTCCATTGGTTTATAACACTGCAAATCTTATTGGTATAGACCCGAGCATGCGCATTCCTTTGTGTACAATTTTGTAATTGATTTGATATATTTTTAAAATATAATTTATATTACAGAAATAGTATGTGCTAACTCTAGAATCATAGGCTTATCTTAATTATTATCTGTTTAGTAACCATGGTAATTTTAGTCAGATGAAGTCGTTTACAAATAAACTCTTGACTACCTCCGGGTTCTTCAGGCTGAATAGCGCTTCATATTTCCTTGAGGATTGGCAAGCCGCGGATCAGCACTAAATTGGATTTTATACGCAAATTATGATAATTTACTGAATTTTAGAGATGGACATACACGAACATAAGCGGCTGATTTTACGTTTTAAAGCACAACCGTTTTTTTGTTGTTTAAAGGGATAATTATAGCCTACGTTTGTCAATGCGTCACAAACTTGTAGGTTACAAAGTGCTAATAAAACAACATGATCTCACAGAATTCCGTGTAATGTTCACGGACTTAATTACCCAGATAGCAAAATTTGCCTGGCCCACCTCTGGGCCACAACCTTGCTTAGCTTCTGGCCCAGTTCTGGCTGGGTCCCCGGCCCAAAACTGGCACACACACTGAAAATCGACTCAAACAATTTCCTCTGGCCCAGATGCGGATTTATCATCATCATTATTGTTCAGAACTGGGTAGGTTTAAGGTAGGGGTGGGGTCAGGTACTCCAGTGAAAGTATAACTGCATCGGAGTCACTCTTTTTACGTGGTCCGATGCAGCGCTGGTGTTGAACCAGTGAATCCGTGCATGGACCATGGCTGATACCTTCTGTGAGCCCATCACGGAATTTTCGGCGATTCCGTGATGCCACCACAGATTCGGAGGTTAATTAAGTCCGTGAACATTACACTGAATTCTGTGAGATCAGGTTGAATAAAATGTTTTCATGGCAAGCTCAATGTTTCCTTGTTTATATCTTAATAAAATATTTGAGCCTATATTGATTCTCTTACAGTTTTTAAAGGTTCCTATCTTATAGTAAATAAGTGTCCGTGACATCAGATATTCAAAATCCAATTATTTATGTATCCACACCCTCATTGTGTGTGCGTGTTATAATCTGTGTACGGGATGAATTTATATTCAGCTACTAACACTCGATAGTTGTAGGCTGCCATATAGATCTGCATAACTATCGAATATTAAATCACTCAGAGCTGTAAATCTGTGCAATAGATACGTGAGCACTTTTAATGAGTATAAGAGACCTTCTCTGTGATTATCATTTTTTTATTTATTAAAGACTATAATAACTATCTAAAATCAGTAGGCCTAATATAGTACAGTGATTCCTGGTTCTTTTTAAAGGATTGAGCAACAAAACCAGTAATTTAATTTGTGCATATAGCCTATATAAAAGTATAAATAAAAATGTTGCAGAGAAAATTAACATTTATTGCTTAAATACGCACTAAAGCACATTAATAATAATATTTGCTGTAGGTCAGATTTAATAACAGCTGTTTTAGTAAACAAAAACATTTAAAATAGGCCTATATGCAAAAAAAAAAAAAAAACCTTTCAGCAAGGTTTTTATTCCCATTATCCACACATAAAACCCCAGTTCACGCTGATGGACTATTTGGTATTATTGCCTTATTTGTCACCGCAGTTGTTCTTTAAAATAAAACCATTTGCGGGTTTGTCCTATGTCTTACTGATCTACAGTGAATTATCATCATATCCTAAGTTATTGCTTATCCACCGATCCTAAAATAATATAGCCTACATTATACAAAACAGCTAAATCTCAAACAGTGGATCATTTTTATCAACATCGCCCAGCTAAAACTGCTCAATGTTTAAGTATGTCTGCTTCGTGTACAGTGAAAAGTGCAATAATATGACTTAATTTAATGTGCAACCCACCTGTTGAGACTGAGGACCACTATTTATGTTCATCACACAGAAACATCATTAATATTTCTCATAGGTGAGGCTATTTGTAGCATAGGTAGGACTATATCATGGCCACGAATTAAGAATTTGTTCCCCAGACTGAATTCGTGAGCCGCTCATATTACACAGCTCTGTTCTGCCTGAAGTACTCGGAGATGCCGTTTGATAGGAACTTAATCTAACTAATTTGTCATAAATAAAAAAAAAACACATTTGTTAATTGATTGCTGTTGTTAGCATTTAATATTTCTGTAGTACAGCCAAACAGCATAGATCATTCATAAAAACGTATATAAAAGAATGTTCATGCGCAAATGTCTACACCAATAAGCTCTGCTGTATTATAAACCAATGAAATTGAAGGTGGGCCGAGCGACACGTGTCACCCCACCTTAATGTGTCGCCCCGCCCCATCGTCCAGGGTGCACTCTGGAGCTACTCCTCTCCTCTCTCCTTCGTCCTGGCTGGTCCCATCCAGCCCTCCTTCGTCTCCGCTGGTCCTGTCCAGCTCCGCTCCTCCAGAGCGCCCTCCAGTGCCCGCTCCCCGAAAGCGTCCTCCAGAGCCCGTGCCTCCAGAGTGCCCTCCAGTGCCTGCTCCTCGAAAGTGCACTCCAGTGCCCTCTCCTCAAAAGCGTCCTCCAGAGCGCACCCCAGTGTCGGCTTCCGTTCCTGAGTTCAGCCCTGGAAGCCCGTTGGCTCTCTGTCTCCACCTCAGGCTCCTCCTCCACCTGCTCCGCCACTGTTGGTCAGCCCCCTGGAGTCGGCGGCCATCCCTCCTCCATGGCTCCTCCCTCCGTCGGCTCCACCGTGGGCCATCATCATGGCTGTTGCCTGGGTCCTGCTGTGCGCCTCCTGCTCCAGGTCCCTCCTGTCTCTTCCCTGGCTCCTCCTTCCTTCGTTGCCCACTTGGACTCTGTTTGCCGGCCCCCTCCCAAGGGTTCGTCCTCCTCCTGAGCCACCTCCTAGTTCCCGCCTGCCCCGAGAGATGTCAGGATTGTGGACTGTCTTGTGTGTGTTTTGCTCCCCATGTGTTCCCTCTGACCCAGTTTCTCCCTCACGTTGATTGTTAATTTGATTCCAGGTATGTCTTGTCTTCCATGATTATCCTGTCTTTATAAGCCCCAGTCCTTTCAGTTAGTGTTTGTCGGTCCTTGTATGTCTTCCCTGCCTGTGCTCCATGTAAACCTGTTGGAAATTAAAGACTCTAGTTTTGTGAATTCTCCGTGTCTCCTCGTTCCTGGCTCCCTTGACTCCCCATGAAACGTGACAATAGAAGAGAGGAAAACAATGTCCAAGCATCCGACAGGATGTTGTGAATGATGTGGGAGAAACGAAAATGGTAGAACATGTTATCATGTATAAAGATAGAGAAAAGTTATTAGAAGAGGTTCAGAGGAAAGAGGACATTGAAATTAATTTGAGATACCTGTTAAAACCAGAACAGATAAGCAATAACAGAGCAGCTTTAATTAAATATTTGGAGAACACAGGATTAATTAATAGGATTTGAATGATATGTACAGTGGTGTGAAAAGGTGTTGGCCCCCTTCCTGATCTTTAAATGTTTTTCATATGTGTCACACTTAAAAGATTCAGATCAAAAATTTTTAATATTACACAAAGATAATGCAAGTAAATACAAAATGCAGTTTTTAAATGATGATTTCATTTATTAAGGGAAAAAAACTGTCCAAACCTACCTTGCCCTACTTGAAAAATTAATTGCCTCCTCCTATTAAATCATGAAAGAACTGTGATTAACCACATTATTTTAGAAAGAGCAGAAACTGGGCTTCCCAAAATCCCACACCAACAGGGCGGATGGCTGGGAGGAACGGAGCGAAAAGGGTGCAGTCTCACGTTCCCAATCCGGACCCGTTATCCAGTGGATCACTAAATCCTCGCCTGAGGATCCTGAACACAGTACAAAAGAAGAGAGGAGATCTCTACCTACGCAAAGGTAAGAACGTAACCCAAGAAGACATACTGACACAGAAGGTGCGTTTACATGTACACTTTTTTTGTCATTCCGATTAAAATCATTCCGATTGAAAGATTCGATGAACTGTTTACATGAGACGTTATCTAATCCGATATGGTGTTTACATGTGCCTGTGCTTTCGATTTTAGGATATGCTAATAGCCTACAGTGACAACAAAAACAAGTCACCAGAGGAAAAAACGCCCATATTTACGTTAATATTTTTAATATCTGTTTGCACTTGCTTAGAATAAACGGTTAATATTTGAATCCCTTGCGTTCATTCGAGCGCTCAGTCATATGACCAGAACGCGATCATAGAAATCATATGCCCCTCTGTAATGCAGCTGAGATTAATTGTACTCTGATACTACAAAGTTGTACTGTACTTAAATGGAACAAATACACGATTTCTTACCAAGAGTTGCTGAACAATGAATCAAAGGAGCATTGCTTTATCACAATCGTGTTTCGTACAACATTCATGGCGTGAGCACGAAAAAATTCAAGCAGATCGGAAATTATGAATCTGTCATCTATACAAATACAAATGACAAAGGCAACTTTTGGTCAAGTTGTTTATTTTCATTGAGCTACTTTCACTATCATCACTGTGTTGTTTCTAAGCTGAAAAGCAGAAAATTGCGCTTCATTTCAGATCTGTTTTCACTCCGGACATGAGAGCAGATAGTCCGTCACACAGCAAGCGTTCTCCTTTCTAATGTGTTTTTAACTGTATAATGGAAATTTTAACTTTATACCTCCACTATTACCCAGTCTCTACTGCAGTGTCGGTGTCCCCAAATCACAGAATGTACCGTTGCCGACATCATCACGTTCACGTTCTGACGACCCGACCTCTGGACGTGATGACGTAGACGCAAAGTAATCGGTTTAAAGTGTTTACATGGCAGGATTTTAATTTTGTTCGGTTTATAGAAAGGTTTATCCCACCCCTCTCGAACCGATTACAATTTCATTCGGTTTGGGCATTTTTATTCCGATTGAGGTGTTTATATGGAGCATTTTCATTCGGATTGGACTTTTAAACCGATTACAATGCTCCATGTAAACGCACCTAGAGAGAAGGCATAGATGGGATTAAATAGGAAGGGGGGAAACGAGTAACAGGTGCGGGGCTAATAGAGCGCACAGCGCTGTGAGTTAGCGCTGATTGCTCCCCCATGTGCAGCCGTAGATGACAGGATGAAAACAAACCACCACGTGTAGCTGACATCGCAGCAATGAGTCGGAGAGAGGTGCTGACCATGACACATCTAAAGAACTGCAGGCCTCACTTGCCTCAATTAAGGTCAGTGTTCATGATTCAGCAATAAGAAAGAGACTGGGCAAAAACAGCATCCGTGGGAGAGTTCCAAGGCAAAAGCCATTGCTGATCAAAAAGAACACAAAGGCTCGTCTCACATTTGCCAAAAAATATCTTGATTATCCCCAAGACTTTTGGGCAAATATTCTGTGCACTGATGCGACAAAAGTTGAACTTTTTGAAAGGTGTATGTCCCGTTACATCTGACGTAAAATCAACACAGCATTTCATAAAAATAACATCATACCAATAGTCAAACATGGTGGTGGTAGTGTGATGGTCTGAGGCTGCTTTGCAGCTTCAGAACCTGGATGACTTGCCATAATTGATGGAACCATGAATTCTGCACTCTATCAGAAAATCCTGAAGGAGAATGTCCGGCCATCAGTTTGTGACCTCAAGGTCAAGTGCACTTGGGTTATGCAGCAGGACAATGATTCCAAACACAGCAGCAAGTCCACCTCTGAATGTCTCAAGAAAAACAAAATTAAGGTTTTGGAGTGGCCAAATCAAAGTCTGGACTTAAATCCAACTGAAATGCTGTGGCATGACCTTAAACAGTCCATTCATGCTCGAAAACCCTCCAATGTGGCTGAATTAAAGCAATTCTGCAAAGAAGAGTGGGCCAATATTTCTCCACAGCAATGTGAAAGACTCATTGCCAGTTAGCGCAAACGCTTGATTGCAGTTGTTACTGCAAAGGGTGGCACAACCAGTTATTAGGTTTAGGGGGCAAGCAGTGGCGGCTGGTGAAAAATTTTGAAGTGGGGCTATGGCACAAACAATTTCACAAACAATTCCTCACAATAAATCAAAGCAATATGATTTATTGCAATGCAGACAAAGTTAAAGAACATCTGGTTAACTGTTTATTCATTAAATCATCTCTGATCAGTTTATTTTACCAGTCTCCAGCCGTTCCATGACTGATACAAATCTGAGGATAACCATGTACAAGAAAATCAATGTGGTGAAAAAAACCTTCATGTTTTTTTTTTTTTTTTTTTTACTTATTTGTACAGGAATTTTGCTCTTCTCTCCTTCTGATTGACAAACTTCTCAATGACTTTCTTATTGAAGTCAGGAATGTCTCTGATAAGTTTCTTCTCAATAGAAAGCATTGCCAGAGCATTAAGGCGATCCTGGGTCATTGTATTTCTTAGGAAAGTTTTGATCCTCTTCAAAGTAGAAAAGCATCTCTCTGACTTTGCTGTTGTCATAGGTGTGGTGATTATGATCTTGAGAAGACTGACAGTCTCTGTGAAAGTACTTTGAAGATTGTTCTCAATGAAAAACTGGTACAGAGGCACTGCACCACTGCCAACCCTAAACACAGGGTTCTCATAGATGAGGGACAGTTCTGTTTTGAGCTTGGCCTTGTTCAGCATGGGGTATGCACTGTTGTTTCAAGTGCTGATTCAGGAAACTTCACACTGTGTTGTGGAAACAACTCTCCATGCAGCAATGTTGCACTGACGAGGTGCTGGGTGAAGGAAAACCGCTCCTTGGAATGAATCAGGATAGTGTCACATACCTGTAAAACATTTTTATCAAAGTGATTCTGAGTGAACATAACATGTACATTATATTATTACTAATGTTTAAACTCCAGTATTCCTCACTGTACTTTACAGTGTTTACTTCTCCTGATCTTGAACTTGCTATTGGTTTCCTAAACAAAACAAGGTCTACAGTAGCATTTCAATAAATAAACCACCTATTTTCTGCTACATGTAAGGATATTATGTACTTAATTATTTTCCCATTTGTGTGGATGACAGAAACATCATCATGCTACTTGTGACTGATCAGCACTACTGTACATGACTTGGCCCATCTGTTTTATAACTGTGATCTATACGTTTTAAATACTGAGGCCAGCTACATAGTCTTAAAAGTTAGTGATGTAATTATTTTCTTCTACAGTTCCAGTCTTTTTTAGTCAGTTAAATTAAAAAGAAGACTGTTAAGTTTACTGTTTGGCTGACTGCTAGTTGGTCAAACTAGTGCTTAATATCTTAATACAGTGGCTAGGTTTATGCTACTGGACTGGTCTGATTTAAATTCCTTTTATTTGTCACTAAAAGATGATATATCCACTTACCCACAGAGGCAAGATAATGGCATGTGTTGTGAATTTCTATATTCTGAATGGCAAATGTTATATTCACAAAATAATACATTTACAAACAGTCACTGCAAGAATGCTTATTATGAACAAAAAATTTATTGACATTTTATGGAATAATTATTTACAATATAACGCCCATACTAAACAACCTCAAACATTATGGATTTTGTTTTTGGGAAAACATAATACTTTTCACTCTCTTTCCTTGTTGGTATTTAACCATCTGTTCCTTTATAATTATAATCTATATGTCATCTTTTGTCTGTGTTTTTGTGTGTGTGTGTTTTATCTCTGTAGCTAGCCTCCGTTGTTCTCGGTCGCTTGTTGGGCTGGTGCTGCTGGTCAGATGACGCACTGTCCCCACACAGAAAGGGAATTGAGTCCCTGGCCCAAAAAAAGTTAATAAATAATAATTAAAAAAAAAATCACTTTAATGGCATGGTGCAATTAAGATTTCACAGACAACGAATCTTTCTAACAACAAGAGCTTTATCAGCCACTAGTAAATAAGGGTATTTACCGGATTGCTTGCATGTTGTTTGTGAATCCCTGGACAGCTGCTAGACAGGGTCGATGTTCCTCTTCTGCAGCTGGTTGATTAGCATGTCTACATTTGGCATGATCTTGTAAAACAATGCCAGGAAAAAACAGAAAGCCTCGTCTTCAAGCATCCTCACAAAACCCCCTGACTCTCTGACAGTTGAGGAATCAAAGTTCCCTGAGTCTCTGATGATCTGAAAACATTTTAAAAGGTCATCCTGGTGTTCGTACACAGTGTTTACAGCGCAACTTTGGAAGCTCCAACGTGTTGTAGAGGCCCTGGGAAGTCTGTGCGCAACCACTTGGTCAAGCACGGCGATTAGGTGACCTGGAGAAGAAGGCAGAAAATCCAATAAGGTCAGAAAAAAAAGTGCCGATTCTGGGGATGTGTTTTGTCGCCTGCTGCCTGCTGCATGATGAGGTTCAGCTGATGTGCGTAGCAGTGAACGTAGTGAGCATTTTTGCAGATGTCCATTATCTTACGCTGCACTCCGCCGGCACTTCCTCTCATCACAGTAGCCCCATCATAAGTTTGAGCAATTACTTTGTTTTTGTTTTTTGTCCATTTGGTAGTATGGTACTTAGACTGTCCAGAAGTGCTGTAGCAATGGAGTCGGCGTTTGCTTTCTGGGTGGTAAAGAACTCAAAAAAGCGCTCTTGGATGTTACCGTTGGAATCGATAGCACAAGCACCTGACAGCGGGTGGAAACATCAATCGTCTCGTCAGCTTGAATGGCGATGAAATCAGCGGTAGTTAGTTCCTCCAGAATGTGATCCTTTACCACTGATAGCATGGAGTCCAACAGCTCATTTTGTACCGTCTTTGATGTGCCCTTAAAAACGGTTGCTGTCTTAAGGTGCTCCTCTAGCGCATTGTCTAGCGAGGCAACAAGATCCACTAAACCCCTAAAAATACCAGAGTTGTCTGACGAGTCAGTCTCATCGTGCCCACGCAAGGCCAACTGAAAAGCCCCACAAAACTTAACACAATCAATTATCTTGGATAAAATATACCTGTTTTTATCCACCTCCTCGTTGCGTTTTCTTATCGCAATCCTGTGACCGTCGTCTAACTGAGTAGCGATGTTTACTCTTCCCAAAATGGCTAGTTTGACAGAATTATCCATGTGTGTCCTGGTGTTCCCCTTCAATTCGGTCACTCTACATTGCTATGGGAAATACCTTTTCCTCGAATACTACTGAAGCCTTATTGAATCACGCCAGTAAAACTGGCCAATGGCGTTCAAGCGCGCAAAATATGAACGGGATCCCACTCTATATAAGGCAGTGCTTGTACGTCATCCATTCAGAATTTTTTCCTTCAGCAAGAAGCCTATTAAAGAAATCTACTACTCACCGTGATCTACACGCTGCAGCGGACACGCCTTCTCTTCCCCTGCTGTGTTCCGGTGAGCTTCAGACGGACAAAAGTTGACCTCTCGCGATTGCCTCTTCTGTGTAGAGCCAATTGAACCCTCTGATGGCCACGAATTGTGCTTCTTCTGCCTGGGTCGCGCCCACGCAGAGGCGGTGCTTGGGGGGTCGGACTGCCCCCACTGCGGAGATATGAGTCTCCGGACTCTCAGGCTCCGTGTGGCCATCGTCCAAGGCGATGAACTCGCCCAACTAGCTCTGCCGCGCTCTTCCTCTGCAGCCTCTTTTGAGCCAAGGAGTAAAGTGCCGCGAAGTTACTGACGCGGATCTGTCCGGGTTGGGTGACGAGACCGCGCCGGCTCAGTGCCCACGCGCTCCTCACCCCCCTGCTGCAGGTCCCCTTCCAGTGCGATTCATGGCCGCTAATCTCTGCCCCTCCCCCAGCGCGCAAGATGTGGTGTCTTTCGGAGCCACGGAGGAGGATGATGCCATGTCGGTGGCAGCGTCTGCGAGAGAGGAGTGGTCCAACAGCCCACTGGATTACACTGCGCCCATCAGTGATGCTGGGGACCTCCATCACAGTGATGTTGAGCTCCTCCGCGTCCTGACCAAGGCAGTTGATGAGCTCGGTCTGGAGTGGGCGCCTCCTACCGAGCCGGCCAGAAGCCGTCTGGACGAGTGGTTCCTCCAGTCGGATCGCGGCCGAAAGGACACCCCGTGGAGGCCCGGCCCCTTTTTCCCGGAGGTGCACGACGAGATAGCGAAGTCGTGGAACGCGCCGCTCACCAGTCGAGTGCACAATCCGGGATCCTCCCTTCTGTCATCTGTGGACGGCGCTGACCGAGCGGGGTATGTTAAACTCCCCCCTGTGGAGGAAGCCGTCGCTGCCCACCTCTGTCCTGCAGCCGTGGCAAACTGGAGGGTGCGAAACAACGCGTCTCTCCCATCTAAACCTTGCCGAGCCACCGCAAACTTAGCTGGCAAGGCTTTGTCAGCGGCGGGCCAGGCAGCTTCAACACTGCATGTGATGGCGATACTTCAGGTGTATCAGGCCACGCTCCTTCAGTCCCTGGATGAAGGTGGCCCGGACCCTGAAGTCTTCAAAGAGCTCCGACGCGCCACAGATCTGGCCCTCAGAGCGACGAAGGTGACAGCTTGAGCGATCGGCCGCAATATGGGTAATCTTGTGGTGCTGGATCGTCACCTGTGGCTGACTCTGACCGAGTTGAAAGACTCAGAGAAGACGGCTCTTCTGGACGCTCCCGTGAATCCGTCAGGTCTCTTTGGAGCGATGGTAGAGACGTTCACGGAGCGCTTTGTTGAAGCGCAGAAGCAATCGAAGGCCATTAGCCACTTCTTACCAAAGCGTGCCAGCGCGAACCCTCCTGCGCGTTCCCGCTCCTCCTCAGTGCAGCGCGCGGGAAGACCGTTCGCCCCTCCTACTGCTGTTCGGCGCGAGCATGAGCCAGCGGTGAGACCAAGACAGCTGTGGCCGAAGCGCCGCCAGGGCTCGAAGGGCCAGAAACCCCGCCCTGACAGAGACGGCAGGCCACCGGCTCTGGGATCAGTGCCTCTTACAGACCGCGAGAGCGGCTTCTACAGTCATTATTTTCTGGTGCCAAAGAAATCTTGGACCTGAGGGCGCTGAATCGCGCTCTTTTAAAGCGTTCTTTCAAAATGATAACGCTGAGACAAATCCTCTCACATATCAGACCGGGAGATTGGTTTATCTCCGTGGATTTAAAGGATGTTTATTTTCACATTCAGGTAGCCCCCAGCCACAGGCGCTTCCTGAGATTTGCATTCGAAGGGATAGCGTACCAATTCACGGTCCTGCCCTTCGGCTTATGTCTGGCCCGTCGTACGTTTACGAAATGCATGGATGCTGCTGTCTCTCCTCTGAAGCAGAGCAGAATGCGCATCCTGAACTATCTCGACGACTGGCTAGTGTAAGCCCAATCAGAGAGCGCGCTGCTCAGCGACAAACTCAGACTCCTCGCTCATGTTCAGAGCTTAGGACTGACTGTAAATATGCAAAAGAGCATGCTGATACCGAGCCAGAACATCTCCTTTTTAGGAGTGGAGCTGGACTCAATCAATATCTTGAGCGTCTGTCGGAGGCGCTCACAAAACTGATCAGTTCTCTCGCAGTCTTCAAATTAGGGCGTTCTCCCCCGCTGAAATGCTTTCAGAGGACCCTCGGCCAGATGGCTGCTGCCTCGACAGTATGCAATCTAGGGCTCCTGCATATGCGTCCGCTTCAGCTCTGGTTAAAGAGCCGGGTGCCACAGAACGCATGGCGCACGGGCTCCTTACACATCAAAGTGACGCGCAACTGTTTGCATACACTGAACCCTTGGCGCGATATGACTCTGTATCGCCGGGGTGTTCGTATTGGTCAAGTGATCAGGAGAAAGAATGTTACGACAGATGCATCGAGTACGGGCTGGGGAGCCGTATGCAATGGCAGACCAGCCTTCAGGACGTGGTCAGAAACGGAGAAGTCATGGCACATAAACTGTCTGGAGCTCCGTGCTGTTCACCTAGCGCTCGAGTGCTTTCTTCCAGACATTCTTCAACGTCGCGTTCTCATCAGGACGGACAGCATGACAGTGGTGGCGTTTATAAATCACCAAGGCGGTGTGAACTCGCGACCACTGCTGCAACTGGCGAGAGACCTCCTTCTGTGGGCAGATCGACACCTCCTCTCCATCCGGGCAGTACATGTCCCCGGACGCCTGAACTACGGCGCGGATTTACTGTCGAGGGACGGGATAATCCACGGGGAGTGGAGATTACACCCTCTGACAGTCAATATGATTTGGAGTGTATTCGGCAGGGCGGAGGTGGATCTCTTCGCATCAGCGGAGAACACTCACTGTCCGCTGTTTTATTCACTGACACACTCTCCTCTGGGAGTGGATGCACTAGCTCACAGCTGGCCGAAAGTACGCAAGTATGCCTTTCCTCTAGTGAAGCTTCTGTCTCGCGTGCTTTGCAAAATCAGAGAGGAAAAGGAATCTGTTCTGTTAGTGGCACCGAAATGGCGCAATCAGCCGTGGTTCCCAGAACTGGTGGAGATGCTGGTAGCCCCCCCATGGATTATCCCACTGAAGAGAGACCTTCTCTCTCAAGCACAAGGAACGATTTGGCACCCAAATCCAGAGTCATGGAGCCTTCATGTCTGGCCGCTCGACGGAGCTTGCCAGTAACAGACGCACTTCCTCAGCGGGTGTTGAACACTATCTCTGAGGCTAGGGCTCCTTCCACGAGACGTCTTTACGCACATAAATGGACAGTTTTTTCAAGTTGGTGCGTATCGCGGGGCGAAGACCCAATCAGCTGTCCAATACCAATAATCCTTGCCTTCCTTCAAGAACGATTTGATAGTGGTCGTATGCCATCCACATTGAAAGTGTATGTGGCCGCTATAACAGCCTTTCACGCGCACGTCGAAAATCGCCCGATCGGCAGAAATGACCTGATCATACGATTTTTAAAAGGAGCAAGAAGGCTGAACCCTCCTCGCCCTTCTACTCTACCCACTTGGGACTTGGCGCTTGTGCTTGACGCTCTCATGGGACCCCCGTTCGAGCCCATACAATCAGCGAGCTTGCGAGCGTTCTCTCTCAAGACAGCGCTCCTGCTCGCGCTGGTCTCTGTTAAGCGAGTTGGAGACCTGCAGGCGCTTTCAACTGACGACTCGTGTATTGAATTGCAGACTCACCTTGAAGCCTAGAAAAGGTTATGTGCCTAAAGTGCTTTCGACTCCATTTAAAGCGCAGGTCATAACACTATCTGCTTTCCGCCCCGAAACACAGGCCGGGACGGAGCCGCTTAATACAATCCTGCTGTGCCCTGTACGCGTGGTGTGTACTTATATCAAGCGCTCTAGACAGTTCAGACTCTCGGAGCAGCTATTTGTATGTTTTGGTGGACGTACAAAAGGATTGCCAGTGTCCAAGCAAAGGCTGTCACACTGGATCGTCAACGAAATTGATTTGGCTTACAGCTCTAAGGGCGTGGAATGTCCTATAGGGGTTCGGGCCCACTCAACCCGTGGACTCGCGTCCTCATGGGCCTGGGCAAATGGCATGTCTATTCAGGACATTTGTATGGTGGCAGGCTGGTCGTCACCCAGCACTTACGCGAGGTTTTATAACCTAGATGTGTCGTCGCTTGCCTCGCATGTGCTGTCAGTGCACGCGCCTACTCAACCTCAGCTATGATCTGAGATGTGTATCAGAGTGGTTTCGACTAGGTCGTATACACCCTGTATTAATGCACCATCAATTCAATGCTGTCCCCGTCAGTTATCACAATGTTATGGTATAGTTCACCACGTCTTTTAGGACTTGGTCACCATCATACCGATACGGCAGTGCATCATAACATGATTTCATTAAAATTAAACAATTACAATTAATCTATATGTGAAAGCGCCGAAGCCGCGGCCATTTCACTTTCTCTGTTTCACCGGAGTTAACTCCGCCCCTGGTGTGACGCGGCATCGTCTTGCTGCCGCGCTCCCTGACTTTTACATGGTTTCGACTAGGTCCTGTAGACCTGAGCTGTGTTTACGAAGAACGCCAATATCATTGCCGCTCTCATTACGGCTCTGGATGTGAAACTTGACATACTTTGTCGAACCAGGCTCCATCGCTGTGACACGGCGGGATTTTATACGTTCCCATGGCAATGTAGAGTGACCGAATTGAAGGGGAACGCTCTCGGTTACTAACGTAACCTCGGTTCCCCGAAATGAGGGAACGAGACATTGCTGTTATTGCCGTGTCACCGAGCTCAGGATCTTAGAATGGCAAGTTGCTTCAGTCAAAGATTCTGAATGGATGACGTACAAGCACTGCCTTATATAGAGTGGGATCCCGCTCATATTTCGCGCGCTTGAACGCCATTGGCCAGTTTTACTGGCATGATTCAATAAGGCTTCAGTAGTATTCGAGGAAAAGGTATTTCCCATAGCAATGTCTCGTTCCCTCATTTCGGGGAACCGAGGTTACATTAGTAACCGAGAGCGTTCTCTTGTTTTCTTACTTTCTCGGACAGGTGTTTCATATCTCTCACTCCCGCAACTGTCCATGCTGGATCTGCCCCAGATGCTTTAAACAGCAAGCACGGGAAACAAAATAAGGCATTAGCAGAAACGCATCCACATAGCCAGGCCTTTTTGGTGTACCAACGGGAAGAGTAGCTTCGCGTGTACTTCCCTTTTTCGCTTGTCTACTGTCTCATTAAGAGGTCAGGCTGATCTGGACCCAGCTCCTTTACCTTCAGTTTTTCTGCCAAAGTTCTCCTCTCAAACGGACATTGGAGTAGAGATTGTACAGAGTTAGGTTCGTGTCCAGAATTAATAACACCTGAGTCTGCCATTGTCACGTAATTGAAAATTGCGCCACTACAGACCAGCCTTGATTTTAGCAGCTTGGGGCGACAGAAAAATCGCCCATTTCAGTTAAGATTTGAGGACGCTGATTGGCTAAATTTTATGTCACATCTTGAATATATTTATATCTTGAATCAGCATGTAACTAAATTCTACAAAGACCCGCTTCCTGTGGGCGATTTCTCGAGTGCCCCTCATCAGAAATTGAGACGTGCTGACAGGCAGAGGGGTCATATGGTGATGGTGAAAACATATATTTTTCACAGATTTTCTAATATATCACATCATACAAATATACATTTAAATAATTTATATAATTATTATTTTGTGTGTGGTTCAGGGAGGGCGGCGCCCTAGCGCCCTCTATTGGCCAGCCGCCACTGGGGGCAAGCACTTTTTCACACAGGGCCATGTGAGTTTGGATTTTGTTTTCCCTTCATAATAAAAAACTTCATTTAAAAACTGCATGTTGTGTTTACTTGTGTTATCTTTGATTAATATTTAAATTTGTTTGATGATCTGAAACATTAAAGTGTGACAAACATGCAAAAAAAAAATCAGGAAGGGGGCCAACACTTTTTCACACCATAGGCTATAGAATATATATGGATATAATATATATATTTTTTTAAGCCAGAGGAGCTGAACATGCAGCGCTGGCTGTAGCATAGATTTTATGGAGGATGGGGAGTATGGAATGCCAATCCTGCCATAATTAGAAATAAATAAAGAAATGTAAAAAGCTCAAATAAATAAATATATATATATATATATATATATATATATATATATATATATATATATATATATATATAAATATACAAAGAAAAGTAAAAATAATCATTATTTATAATTTTATTTCCTTATTTATGTTTTTTTTTCTTTTTTTTCCACATTTCTTTTTTTCTTTTTTGTATTTATACATTTATTTATTACATTTATTTACTTTTATTTATTTTCACATTTATGTATTTATTTACGTATTTATTTATTTATTTCCACATTTATATATTTCTACATTTCTTTGTCCGTAGGGTAATGAGGAGGGCGTTTTACCTCAGGAATAGCAATCGAGCCAGAGTAGTCAAGAGGTAAGCTTTGAGGCCACAGCAGGCCCCAGACCAAGGGGGCGGCCGGACTTTAGTTAGCGTGTACAATAGTCTAACTCACAGTGTAAAATAGTCTAACTGATTGCTTTTAGATGGAAAAGCTGCCCATAACTCCTGGTCTAGAATCTGTATTCTTCGTAATAATAGTATAACGAAATAGATTTGGAAAGCGTCAAATAATTTTACAATGCATTTTCGCACACTGTAAACCCTAATAAGTTGAGACTACTCAAATGATTTTTGGATTTTTGGAAAGTGATTGGAAAGTGATTCTCTCAGTTTAACTGAGTAATGGGAAATTGACAACTCAGTTTAATTGAGTTCACCTAATGTGGTCTTCTCATTGAATTAACTTATTTTTTTAAGTACAGATAACTTAAAAGGCAAACAGACTAAACTCAACTTTTCCCGTTTATATATTGTGTTTATTGGCTTTAAATTATTTTATAAATCATTAAAACATTTTTTTCTTCACATCAACAACTTTATTTGGGTTACACTACATAGATGAATTTCGATAATGTATACTTAACTGCATAATAACATTTAATAATAAAAAATACAATTAAAATACTTGGAGTATCAGAACAATTAAAAGCACACTGAACAACAACAGTTTGTCACCTACATTAATGTACTTAACAGAAACAATGCTGTTATAAGAGTAAGCTCATATTGTTAAGTCACATTTTCAACAGAAACATTTTAATTGTTACCAAAACGTGAATCTGTATGGAGCATAGAAATTTGCACAGTATTTGTGAATGGTAGTAGCTATTCAAAGTGTGCAAAAAAAAAAAGAAAAAGAAAAAAAAGAAGTGTTTTACTTTTTAACCAAATAGGTTTGCCAAAGACTGTATTTTAGGCTGCAGGTCTTTCTGCCCCATGGAAAGTAGAATACATTGAACACATCAAGGATCATGCTGCGATCATCGGACATCTAGAGAAGATGAATAAACATCAACAAATTAAAATTAATTCACATGCATCCAAACTCACGTACATTTCAAAAGGTGCAAAATAAAGGGATTTTTCACCCAAAAATGAAAATTTGGTGTTAATTTACTCACCATCCAAATGTAGGTGACTTTTCTTCTTCAGTTCAACACTAAAGAAGTTTTTAGCTGGAACTGTGGTCCTGTGATTCATATAATGCAAGTCAACGGCTACCGGCACTATGAGAGTCAAAAAAACATACACAGGAAAAATTAATTTAATATTGTGGCTCCTGACGATACATTGAGGTCTTATGAAGCGAAGGGAGTAATTTAACAGCAAATTTTCATTTTTAGGTGAACAATCTCTTTAACCTACCAGCAAACTTCAGTGAGTCTTTATCACAAGGCTCTCTTCCCGCCTGCTTCAGGATGACCGCCTGTCTGCCAGTCCTGCTGTTGGAAGAAAACAGGAAATTGAAATTGAACAATATCAGTCGATATTGATAATTGCCATGATAAATGTCAAATCTTTTTCTTTCAAGTTTAGTGGCAGATTTTTTTGCTCCTGGGTGAAAGTTGTGAAAAGTTGAAAACAGACAGTTAATTATGGTTTTATTATAGACTACTCTATACAAATGCAATACAAATAACACAAATAGACAAAAAATTAGCTTAATACCTGTAATGCTGTAATTATATTCCATTACTCCTTTAAAACATGTAATGCCTACAAATTCAGAATTTAATCAAATTAAATATGAACCTACATTTCTGCCACAATAACATGGTTACAGACAGTTAGTGTTACAGTAAATCCATGGTAAATGCTGGCAATTTATATATTTGAAAGCCTTCTCCTGTTTTCCGCGTCAGTGCTGTTGGTAATGTACGCATAATCTGATCAGACATTAAACTAGTTTAAATAACAGGGACATGTATTTTTTAAATCGGAGAACTCGTGCGTTTCTCACTGGATCTCGCAGCGCTGTTTAGTGATTGCGTGACCGCGAACGGTCGGTGAACTCAACGCATTCGCTCCGAGCTCTCCGCGGTGCTCTTTTCTTTTGGGCCGAGTTGATAAACGGTCAGTGCGGCACGCGATTCAGACGAGTAGCGCTGTTTCGTTCCGCTTTTGGCGCAATTGCCATTTAATGTTGTTTGTGTAGTTCATGAACATTACAGAACATTTTGAAGACAACTAAGCAAAATGTACACAGGTTATTTTACCATTAACCTACCTGCGTACTTCATATGAGCCTTCACGAGGGCTCTCTTTCCGCCTGCTTCACGACGACCGCGTGTCTGCTATTGACGCTGCGGGAGAAAAACGGGACATTTGCAATTATACCTTTCAAATAACATTACAATGAAACTCGTAAGGTAATTAAGAAAATTGTATATATGCGTTTTAACATCTACTTACCAATTTAACTTTTGATTTTCATCTCAGACGGCTCTCTCTGCCAGTGCCTCGTAAACCCCCCACAAAGTTAAACACACATCAAAAACGAAATACCAAAACAAACTAGAATGTACATTTCCTGAAGAAAATGTGAGTGGTGCTTGCCGTGGCAAAACTCTGCACTAGACTGTCAATATAGCTTTCAGCATGATCGTAGAGAGCCAACTCCCATGTCTGTATGATGTTGTGGAGCTGAGATATGGCTTCTTGTTGCTATATGGTTGCTAGGGTGCTCTATATGGTTGCTATGGTGTGGCTATACAGTTTATGGCATGATATTTAAAGACTATTTGACAGTCTGAATCAACAGAGCCCTACCCAATGTTTCTACAAACATGGTGCTGAAAAATAGTTTGTTAATGTCCTTTTACAGTTGCTAGGGTGCTGTAAGTGGTTTCTAGGGCATAGCTTTGAAGTTCTTATGTCAGTACTTATTGGCCGCTTGATAGGCCGAGTCAAAAGAGCTCTCCCCCAAGTCTTTATGACTTCCTGATCAAAAGATATAATCTTACTAATTTTGTGCCAATGTTAAGTCTATGGGACTTTTTCGCCCAAATTTTTTCGTCCACCAGACGAACATCGTACACTCAATTACTTATAAAAGATATAGCACACCTCTATAACTGGGAGGTTACTAAGCGTATTGCTAAGCGGTTGGTAGTTGTCACACATCATTACTATGTAGATTTATAGAGTTATTCGTATGTTCTTAGTCTGATTTAACACTTAGCTAATCACTATTAGCATGTAGCTATTCACTGCTAGCATGTGTAGCATTTGATCACGAGTCAAAAGAGCAAAACCTGCATGTTTATATGACACTTTTATCCAAAGATATCCCTTTTGATCTGTTTTCAATGGAGGTCTATGGGGTGGTTGCTAGGGTGCTGTAAGTGGTTGCTAGGGTGTGGCTATGAAGGTCATAGGTCATTACTTATTGGTTACTTAAAAGATGAGTCAAATGAGTGTGTGTGTTACAGAGAGAGAGAGAGAAGGGGCTCTAAGGGCCTGCTTGTGTGTGTGTGTGAGAAAGTGACAGTTGAGATTAAAATTCACGAACATTCCGCCATTGTAAGTCAATGGACTTTTTTGCCCGCTTTTTCGTCCGCTGTGCGAACATCGTAGGTCCGATCGCTTAGAAAAGATATAGAAAAAGATATAGCACACCTCTCCTCAATGAGCTGGTCATTATTAAGATATTCCAAACCTGTATGAATGTCTTTGTTCTGCCGAACACAAAGGAAGATATTTTGAAGAAAGTTTGTAACCAGAGGCTCCATTGGCTTCCATAGTAGGAAAAAAATACTATGGAATTCAATGGTGCCCCAGAACTGCTCTGTTTCCCACATTCTTCAGAATATCTTCCTTTGTGTTCAGCAGAACAAAGACATTCATACAAGTTTGGAACTACTTGAGGGTGAGTAAATGATGACAGAATTTTCATTTTGGGGTGAACTATCCCTTTAAGAACGTGGCATTCCATATTCATGATGCATACATTTAATACGTTTTTTTTTTTTTTTTTTAATGCCCCTGGACATCAGTTTATGGGTTTGTTTCTGATGCTGTCAATGTTGTTTTTGGTTACATTAAAAAAATTCAGTTAGCTCAAAATGCTGAGGGCACACGACAGGCACTGTTTGGATGAGCATGATGCTGCTTGTATGTTCAATGCATGGCTTGTGTGTTTCACTAGCTCCGTTCCCATGGACACCTTTTGTTTGACTTAATTCTGTATATTTCCAGCCTAAAACGTGTGATTAATCTGTATCTAAAGCCGTGTATACACCAAGAGAACCCATTATAATCAGTTGATGCAGTGACTGTTAACACGGGAAGTGGCGCGAGGCAACAAATCTTCTACAGTAACTGATACCTCCTTCTATTCCGAATCTTGGAAACATGCGTTGTATGCGTTGAAAGTGAAACCTAAAAAAACAGCACGCATAAGAGAGCGATTGCACGCTTTCGCGAGCTTCGGCAAATACACGCTATCACTGATTGCAGGCTTCCCAGCCGAAACAACCCCCGACGTGAAACTGAAATAATAACCGTAATATAACATTTTGGCCAAATTGCCCATCTAAGTCATTCATCCCACACTATCAACAGGTGCGTCATGTTGTAGGCTACATTTCATGTACTTCATTTGGGCACCACAAGGTGTCACTGTGGCCTCAAAGCTTACCCCTAGACTACTCTGGCTCGATTGCTATTCCTGAGGTAAAACACACCCTCCTCATTACCCTACGGACAAAGAAATGTATAAATAAATAAATGTGAAAATAAATAAATGTAGAAATAAATAAATGTGGAAATATATAAATGTGGAAAGAAAGAAAGAAATACGTAAATAAATACATAAATGTAAAAACAAGTAAAAGGGGAAATAAATAAATGTATAAATAAAATAAATGTGGAAAAAAAAGAAAGAAATACATAAATAAGGAAATACAATTATAAATAATTATTTATTTTTGCTTTTTTACTCTTCTTTGTATATTTATTTATATATTTATTTTTGCTTTTTTTACATTTCTTTATTTATTTCTAATTATGGCAGGATTAGCATTCCATAGGGGGAGGGGGCTAGTAATTAGAGTCTCTGGATCGAGTTCACAGTAGGTGGCGGTAATGCGCGAAATTGGTGCGATCCGTCAAAAAAAAAAAAAAAAGGAAGAAGAAGAAGAAGCAGCATGGCGGAAAAGTGAAGTTAACTTTGCTGGGGAGCTTACGGTCGAATGGACCTCACCGCAATTTGTTAGCAACAATAGCTATTATCACTTGTGCCTCGTATAAACTCACAGCTGTCCCTTTAAATGTTTTGCATTTTTCAGCGTATATCTGAAACCTTTACTTAAGAGAATGCGAAACGTAACGAACTCCTGTCAGCTACTATAAATGCATTATTTTGAGGGAGCCCGTCTTTATTGTGTCATTAATAACTAGTTAAAAACTGTTTCTTTGTGTGTAATCTGCAGTGGACCCATGCTTCAGAGGTAACCGCTATTCATTCATATTATTAGTCATAGTTTCTAGCATTACAGAGTGACGTTTTATACTGCTAATTTGATTTCCACGTGAAAGAGTGGTAGTTCTCTCTCTCTCTCTCTCTCTCTCTCTCTCTCAATTCAATTCAATATGTGCTTTATTGGCATGACAATTGCTACAATGTATTGCCAAAGCATAGTGTTTACATTGAATCTAGAACAGATGTATTTTAAAAATAATAATAATAAATAAATAAATACATGCTTGTGTATATATAATTAAACAAAATAGAGCGAATAAATTCTATTAGCAATTTAAGATTCTGTGTGTGTTTGTGTGCACATCACTGATTTGTTGACTCCCTCTTTTTGTGACCGGCATCAATGTGTCTTGCTGCTAGTAAGATACAATCTTGTTTTTCTCCTAATAAATATGGAAGTTGTGTTTTCTTGTTTAACATTTTGAAGTCAGGGCAAAGTGTTTCAAATTTGGGATACAATTTCTTTCTAATTTCTTCATAGTTAAGGCAGCTGGTGAGGTACTCAGATATTCTGCAGTTTTCTTTTATTTGTGTTGCTTATTTGATTTGGGGTTTGTTTTAAAATTTATTTTGGTTTTGTTATATTTCAATTTCACAAAAAAACATGCATTTCGTCCAAGCAATAATAAAAGGACACCTTTTCATATACTGTATAATTTGTCTTAAATCTCATTTTGTTAAAAAAATTGTGAGAAAATCGTATTGTGAAATCAATCGTATCGCATGGCGAGTTGTGTATTGTTACAACCCCTTAGATGTGTGCATTATAAATCTGCTGGCATCTGTGTTAATATTAATTAAACAATAAAAGAAAAGAGGGACCTACTCACTGCTCTTGACTGAACAATTTTTGTAGATTTAACAATAATCAGTTTAATTGTAATGACTACGTACAAGACTATGCAGTGATTATTTTTACATTTGATTATTCAATTCCCCCATTAATTTAAATGTTTTTGTGCTTTTTAGACATGCGCATCATAAACCTGTTTTACAAAATGTTTTCATAAATGTGTCATGTATCACTGAAAATGGGAGAATTTCAGCTTTAATGTGGTATGTTAGGATAATTATGGTTCAAATGTGTTGCAGATTTAAATGTTAGCTTGTCTTTACATTGGAACTTCTCAAAAATATGTTTTTTTGAGCCCGGTCTTGTTCAGTCAATATTAAAGATAATCGAGGTTATATTTTCACATAATGTTCTTTAGATTATGTAGGATGATTTTATGTAGAAAACAGTAAAAACATTACATTAGATGGGGTTTCTACAGACTTGGTCACATATCACAAATTATATTGCCCATCCCTAAAATTGATGTGTGTTTTTGTGAGATTCACAGAGCTGTTCTCTTTAGGAGATGTCAGAAAAAATCTCACTCTTTAGTTGCTTCCTGCTTCATGTAGTACAATTAATCTAGTTAGGATAGTTCTTAGGACAAATGTTCCTTGTGTTATTACCTGTTTATCATTGTGCAACTTGGGAAAGAGTTTTAAATTTAATGTATTTCAGGTAAAATGGACAACACAATATTTATTTTATATTTCTAATTAATTAATTAAAAACAACAACAACAACTTGTTTAATAATGTCCTCAAAGAATTATTCAACCACATTATGGAATTAATAATAATTTTGAATAGTAAGAAATAACCAAGAAATAATTTTGACAGAGTGAGAAAACAAGGAAGCATCAATTAAGTTTTGAGGCTCATCAACAGAAACTTCACTTGACCTTAAAACAGAAACATTTCTGATTACAAATTCAGTCGATCGTGATGTTTAACTTTAATTTACATATTCTTTGTTTTGTTGTGACTGTAGATTAAGGATATGGTGGCACTTTTTATGATGGCCAGAACACTAGCACTGAGGCTGCATTTCCTGAGCCATTTGGATGACCAGATCCTTCCATCACTGAAAGCATTTGCTGGTAAGCGTCTGTCTTCTCCCTGTCTCCGAACCTCTACTGTCTGCTTTCCCACATGTTCCAGCCTCAGTCCAAGGAGTGTATGCACCACAGAACGAGGTCCAATGTTCGTTGTTGCTGGATCTGTTCGCCCTTACCAGGAGCTCCTCCCCAGTGGAAGTGGTCTGTCTTTGTTGCACCACCTGACTTCTGATGAGGACCACACATTTATGAAACGACTCACCTCCTGTACTTCATCTCAGCAAGTTCTTCGTCTCTTGCGATCTTACCCTCTCCTCTCAGGTGCAGCAGCAGCATCTATACTTCACCGACTGGCAGACTTGGAGCATGATTCCGCACGTGGTCTTTGGAAACCACAGATACTACTATCAGATGCAGGCCTTAATAAACTTTGCCAAACACTAGAGAATGATTCAGCCAGATTACAGGATGAGGTATTGGTTAGAGCTCTCCTGGGCTGTACACGTCTCTACCTTGACCCTCAGAGCCGCCTAGTGCTAAAGCTGATGTTCGAAAGTCAAAAGAGACTGAATTTGGAACGGCTCAGTGTTGAAGTGCTATGTGGGTTATCAAGGGCTTTATTTGCATTGGAAGGTCCTAACAGTTGCATGATAAAACAGGCTATGAGTCAGCTCCAAAATAAAGATACAGCTCAATGGAATACAGCAGAGCTAGTTGCTGTTTACTCTATGCTAGCAACTGGTTTGGGTGAAGATGGATGCTATCTGGAGCTTCTAAATGAAATGAACGCTCAGGCACTTCAATTAGTGCAACAAATGGGCCCAGGGGCGATTAGTGAAATTCTAGGTGCTTTGTTCAAATTGAGACATACAGAAGCATTACCACTTGTAATTGCACTTTGCAAGCAAGCTGTCCATCATGTGCAAAACTTTGCAGATCCAGAACTGATTGTGGTGTTGTCAGCACTTATGCACTATGGACACAGTGACCACTTTCTTGTGGAAGCTCTTGAGCGCCATGTGCCCAACATTGCCTTTACTGCTCATGCAGAAACCGTAACCAAGGTGATGCAGTTTTTCCGGCGATGGCGCATTCTTTCTCCACCTGTTTTTAACACGGTGGCTGAGAGTTTTGTGTATCGTGCAGAGGAGTACTCGACATGGCAGGTGTCACAACAGATAGCTGCACTGGGAGTTTTGGGATACCTGCCACCTGATGCTGGGAGATTGTTCCGAAAGGTGGAGTCTGTTTTGCATGCCCGGTTTTCCCAATTTCAGCCCAGAGCCCTGCTCGACCTACTGTATGCCTGTACCCTTCTACAGAGATACCCACTTAACTTTGTCTCAAAAGTCTTCAGCCCTTACTTCATGCAACAGCTACAGGGTAAGAAACAATGAAACATTTTCTATACAGTACCTGGGTTCAATGTTCAGGAATATTCATGATTAATTGATCACTTATTTTAATATTAATTGATTAATTAATCATTATCATTAATACGGAATAATAATACTTGGAGTTGTCCATGTTCATATGCTCGTGGCCTACTTATTAATTGTTTAAATATGCTCAAACATGAGTATTGGTATTTAGCTAATAATTTAAATGTAATTCTTTAATTTATTACTATAATTAGTGTATGGTATAGAACATACAGATTGGTTGTGAAACAGTGATTTCACCATCTACTTGCATAATTACTGAACATTTATGCTGAAATTGGTTAATAGACAATAGAAGCTTAATTCTTTAAAAAGATATTTAGCACTTAATCATTAACATCTCTATGCAATGTACTAAACTTTTTAAATAATATATTTTCCATCTCTCTTTTGAAGGGGAGGAGAGCAGTGGGATAGATCACAGAGTGCTTGCACAGCTGACCCAACTTTACATGACTGTAAAGCTTGAGTGTCCATTTTATGATGTGAGTGAAACTGCATTATTATTATTTTTTACTATGCTTAAGACTTGTTGTTTTATACCAAATGTGATGTGAAAAATGAAACAAATTCCAAACAAATGGTTCTTTCACACCAAGCAAACAGAATTGCTGTTAGGCAGAAAGAAATGTAACATTCATGTCAGTACAATAGAGGGGACAACATACTGTTAAAAATTATTTGATCCCCTACTGATTTTGAACGTTTGTCCACTGACAAAGAAATGATCAGTCTCTAATTTTAATGGTAGGTTTATTTTAACAGTGAGAGACAGAATAACAACAAAAAAAATTATAAATTGATTTGCATTTTAATGAGTGAAATAAGTAGTTGATCCCCTATCAATCAGCAAGATTTCTGGCTCCCAAGTGTAATTTATACATGTAAGGAGCTGAGATCTCAGCTTGTTACCTGTATAAAAGACACCTGTCCACAGAAGCAATCAATCAATCAGATTCCAAACTCTCCACCATGGCCAAAACCAAAGAGCTGTCCAAGGATGTCAGGGACAAGATTGTAGACCTACACAAGGCTGGAATGGGTTACAAGACCATCGCCAAGCAGCTTGGTGAGGAGGTGACAACAGTTGGTGCGATTTATTCACAAATGGAGGAAAGACAAAATAACGGTCAGTCTCTCTCGGACTGGGGCTCCATGCAAGATCTCATCCTGTGGAGTTTCAATGATCATGAGAACGGTGAGGAATCAGCCCAGAACTACACGGGAGGATCTTGTCAGTGATCTCAAGACAGCTGGGACCATAGTCACCAAGAAAACAATTGGTAACACACTATGCTGTGAAGGACTGAAATTCTGCAGAGCCCGCAAGGTTCCCCTGCTCAAGAAAGCACATGTAAAGGCCCGTCTGAAGTTGACCATCTGAATGATTCAGAGGAGTACTGGGTGAAAGTGTTGTGGTCAGATGAGACCACAATCGAGCTCTTTGGCATCAACTCAACTCGCCGTGTTTGGAGGAGGAGAAATGCTGCCTATGACCCCAAGAACACCATCCCCACCGTCAAAACATTATGGAAACAACACCGTGGAAACATTATGCTTTGGGGGTGTTTTTCTGCTAAGGGGACAGGACAACTGCACCGCATCAAAGGGATGATGAACCGTCAGGGCCAGGGCATTGAAAATGGGTCATGGATGGGTATTCCAGCATGACAATGACCCAAAACTCATGGCCAAGGCAACGAAGGAGTGGCTCAAGAAGAAGCACATTAAGGTCCTGGAGTGGCCTAGCCAGGCTCCAGTCCTTAATCCCATAGAAAATCTGTGGAGGGAGTTGAAGGCTCGAGTTGCCAAACATCAGCCTCGAAACCTTAATGACTTGGAGCAGATCTACAAAGAGGAGTGGGACAAAATCCCTCCTGAGATGTGTGCAAACCTGGTGGCCAACTACAAGAAACGTCTGACCTCTGTGATTGCCAACAAGGGTTTTGCCTCCAAGTACGAAGTCATGTTTTGCGAAGGGATCAAATACTTATTTCACTCATTAAAATGCAAATCAGTTTATAACTTTTTTGAAATGCGTTTTTCTGGATTTTTTTTGTTTTTTTGTTTTTTTGTCTCTCACTGTTTAAATAAACCTACCATTAAAACTATAGACTGATAATTTCTTTGTCAGTGGGCAAATGTACAAAATCAGCAGGGGATCAAATAGTTTCTTCCCTCACTGTACATCACCTTTCAGCCAGGGGTGGGGAGGGGTGGGGTGGGGTGGGGGCAATGAACACAGTGGTCAAATAACTTGTAGGTAAACAATTTAAATATGTTTTTAGTAAATGTTTTATTTATAGTGCAGGGCTGCTTGATTTTGTCAATTATATTGTGATCATTTTGATGACCATTTGAAATGGGATAGGTTTTTTATTTTTTTTGTAAACCCCCATTTGGGAAATCCTGATGAGGCAAGTAAAGAGCATCTGTTGCAGAAATCAGCATCTGTCTGGTGTCCAGCTCATGTTTTCCAAAGGTCTGCATACTGTCTGCGTGACTGATTGGATGATGAAAATGGTAGTTAGTAATGTAATCTAGGTACCTAATTTTAGGTACATTTTTAGGATTACTTTTTTATTTTTATCTAACTTGTTTTAAACTTACAATTAAACATAGAAGGAAAATGTAAAAGAGAAAAAAAAAATAGGGAGAATGAATAAATTGTGAATAATAATTGTCATTGTGTAAATATGTAATAATGTAATCCATAAAAAGTAACTGTAATCTGATTATGAGTATTTTAAAATGTAATATACTTTAATTACATATACTTATTTTTTTGGAATCTGATTACATAATACAGATTACATGTCATCAGTTACTACCCTGCATTGAGCACACATGCAAGGTGAATGTTGTTACAGAAGAGGTAAGGTGGTACTAAGCATGTGTCAAACTCGTTCTGTGGTCAACAAGCTGCATGGATACAGTTGTGCATGAGACAGAGCGAAAAGCATAAAATGAAGTATACCCAGCTTTTTGGGCTCCTAAAAAAATACAATTTAAAAGGAGTGTTATATATGAATTATATAATAATGTTGCTTGCTTATTCATAACAATGCTCATTTACATATTTCTTACACTTAAATGAAGGGACCACGACTTTCGCCAAAGTTTCAAGTAAAGTCATTTTTGGCTTCTGGACAGTCTTTGGAGACTCCAGTGGAACCTCATTTCTACAATGCTGTGAAGTCCGCCCTAGTGGATCTGCTGGGAGCTCAATCTTACTTTGCTTCCAGAGTACTTACACCATATTGTTATACGCTAGGTACATATTATGCATCCACTTTTGTCCTAAAATTGCATAGCTGTCAATTTCTTACACCAATACATGTAAACCTTCTGATTGGTATATCTCTGTGGCTGTATATGCCACTATTTTCTCATTTGTATATATGCAGACATTGAGATAAAACTAGATGAAGAAGGGTACGTCTTGCCTGCTTCACATACAGATGAAGTCCATAAAAGGTAAGCCATTTCCTGCGGTTTGCAAATGATGTAGAAACTGATGATTAGTGATATTGATATTAATTTGTTTATTATCAGAATTGCTCTCTGTATTGATGGGTCAAAGCGCTTTGCAGCAAATGCAGAGAAACTACTAGGCAAGGAAGCCATCAAGCAGCGTCACCTGAGGATTCTGGGATATGAAGTTGTTCAGGTAAAACAAACTTCTTTTCTCTTGCCTTTTTATTTACCGACTGTGCTTTACTAAAAAACTTTTTTTCTTTTACTAAAACTTTTTTCTTCTATACCTTTCTAAGTGTATTTGCATGTTTCATAAATCAAGCTAAAATGTTCATTTAAAAGAATAGTTCCCCCAAAATAAAATTTGTAATTTACCCAAATGTTGTTCCAAACTCTATCCTTTTTGTGTTCCAGAGTGGAAAGAAAATTAGAGTTGTGCTCATAATTTTACATGTACCTTGCAGAATCAGCGAAACTATAATAATTGTAGCAAAATAGAAGAGGGTTCATAAAAATGCATTAAGAGCTGGGAATTGTACATTTTTTCTTCAGAAACTACATAGACAAAATGAGGACAATTTACCCCAATCATCACCCTCCTTGAACATCAGTTGTCCTCTGTGTGAAAATAGTCACCGTTTAATAGGGTTGAAAGAAATATGCAGAAGAAACCAAAGAATGTTCAAGACCTGGAGGAAAATCTTTTTAGGATCCCTATCATTTTTTTTTAATAAACATTCTGCAGATTTTGCAAGGTGTAACATAAGGTGACAACTGTATTTAAAGTATTGTTATTGTTTCAATCCACAAGCTACAAAACATTTCAAGCTCTGAAAAGGACACATAGGTAGTGTAAAATTTATCCATACAACTCCAGTGGTTTAAATTTAAGTCTTCTGAATTTTTATCAACATGAGGGTGAGGGTGAAGTAAAATTGAAGTAAAATTAATTTTTGTTTTTGGGCTAACTATTGCTTTAAACCCCAGTCTTGAATGCATGACAATGTTTACAATGTTTGACAATGCTCCATAATGGCCTTAGTTTTACTCTGTCTCTAGATTTCATACTATGAATTTGAGAAACTGAAGGATAAAAAAGAGGTTGTGGAATATTTGCACAAGAAGATTTTTCCTCACAGCTACAGACTCAGCTGGTGATATCTGGATTACCAAATGGATATTCAACGGTGATTATTATGATGGATATTCATTAGATTTATTATGTATACAGAAGTTTGTTTTTTGTTTGTGTACAGAAATGTGATATTGTATGTAAATTATATTTATTTATGCTTTCAATAAAGTGTATTGCAGTACAAAGTAAACCACCTACTGGTGCATATCCTTCAGAAAATAAATCATATCTACACAGTCAAAAACCAACCAACCAACAAAAACTCCTAACCCAATGATTAATGTTGAAAGATATCATGGACAGATTTCTTAAGAAGCAAAAGATTATAATCTGAAGTAGATCAAGACTGATTTTAAAAAAGATGAAATCTTGACAATGAAGGTCTGTCCCAGTGTTTATGTTTGTAGATATTTGTCCAAATCTTTTGAGGGTTTAGGATATATTGTCATTTTGTTCCATTATGTAGCTGGAATCTGAGGAAGGCCAAACTCGTCCACCAGTACTCCATCCTGTTTACAAAAAGCAGAATTCTCATATCAGTTTGCAAAAATCATTTTCTGTAACAGTGGATGTTATTTCACAAAGCAAAGAACATGTAAATATTTCATACGGAGCACTGCATTTTTAGTTACATGCGATTTCATAAATACTGTATATAACACGATGCAGACATTTTTCAATACTCTGCTCTAATCTTAATCAGTATAGAGTATACGGTCTCTTTATATGCAATAAAGTGACACTTTTTGGCATCCTAATTAAATTTTGATTCATAAAATTGACAAATGATCTTTGAGTGCATTTTTCAACTGTATACAATTTATTACTGAAATGAAAAGTCCAGCACATTGTGTTGATGGATGCAGCTTCTTAAACCGTGTGGCTTGATTACTTTACATTTACTAAGCATTCTATTAAATGGTCATGAAACCCCTGATCTGAACCTGGCAGAAAAAATGAGCATGGAATGCTATAGAAAGGTGGGAGGGCAGAACATGAGGAGGTCTTATTGTATGTTAATTAGAGCACATGTTCTGTATTACCCCGAAAAAGGGGCATCACTAGTGGGTGGGAAAGTGGGACTGACTATAGAGGGGAACCACAGCCATTGGGGGCCCACAACAATTGAAATTGCCTTCAGAGCACTTTGATATTTTTAGAATGTTTTTATTTTTCAGATGTATATTGGCAGGTTAAGCGATCCTAAATGGATCCGCATTGTATAATAAAATAAATTATAGTGGCATTCATTATAACAAATTATAAACAGCCTAAACAAATTTAAAGCAAAATTGAATTGTCGGTGTGTAACAAACTTGACGTGCCTTGCCTTGCCTAACAAGCACAAACTGGCGCAAAGTTCAATGCGAGGAAAGAAAAAAAACGAAAACCACAAGATAAATTTTTTTTCTATGAACGCATAGACCAGCAATTTTTGAGCAGCTCTCAAAAGAGAATACAAAGTCAACATATGGCTTAATGCAAATTTTTCGTCTCACTGTAATACCATGAACTATTTTATTATTTTTTAACTATTTAAAAAAAAAAAAAAAAATGAAATTAGTTAATTATTATTTGCATTAGTAGTTATAAAAAATACTTTAAAACATTAGCATGTAGCCTTCAGATATTATTCAGTTAAGTTACCATTGCATTAAAAAGATCAAATAAAAAGTTACAAAATAAAATAACGTAAATAATAAAATGGACAAAAAAAAAAACTGAACAAGTGGCAGGTCTACTGCACTTACATTGCTAGACATACCCCCGGTTTCACAGACAAGGCTTAAGCTAGTCCCAGACTAAAATGCATGTTTGAGCCGTCTCAACTAAAAATATCTTACTCTGACATATCTTAAAATATGTCAGTGTCATTGTTCTGTGTCAAGATGCACACCTTAATGTTTTCTTCCAAGGCATTTTTGTAAAAGTTGCTTAAATATCATAATTTAACTAAGGCCAAGCCCTGGCTTAAGCTAAGCCCTGTTTGTGAAACCAGGCCTTAATGCTCAGACTTATTTTCACATATCAATTTTTTTTTGTCCCATCCATAGCTATTTACAGAGCGCTCACACAAATACGCATGGGAGTGTTTAAAAGCATTTTTAAAATTTAAGTATCGACTTGATACTGAAGTTCCAGTACTTTTGACAACACTACTAGAACTGATGTTATATGTGAATGCATATTTGTTTGCTTTCCGTGCTTGCCGTTAACTGTAAATGTAAGTCGCAGTACATTTCAGATTATAAATGTGACATTTTCTAGAAAACCCTAAATAAATAAAAATGTTTTATGTTTTTTAATTAATGGGTATGTTTACCCGATTCGTGGTTCTGTCTCCTGGTACTCCTTCGGGTATAGCTGGAGCAGAAGAAGCCTCATCCAGATAGGAATTGTCATCGTCCAAAAGGAGTTCATCACCAAGTGCATCCAGCTCTTATGGTACAAACAAATAATCATGCATGCATTTTTTATATATATAAAATAAATACACACATTTATTAGTAATAGATCAAAACTAATTACTAATCAAAAATAAAAATGCTAAAATGCACACAAAAAAAAAAAAAAACTTAACACCCGTTCAAACTAACCTGCCTCCAGGTCATCTTCATCGATGTCTGGTGTACCATAGCTGCGGCTAAGAGCTTCTTGCACTTCATTAGCGTCTTCCATCATGTCCTCCAACTGGTCTTGCAGATCCTGCAGCATGAACAGCAAAACTTTCTCTAATACACGCATCAATTTTTAATCAGTTCAGACAATTTTGTATTTTACACTAAGTAAAGAAATGAAAGGAATCTTACCTCAATCTGATCAATTTTAACATTCTTGTATGCTTTTTTCATTTCTTTGGCACCAATTTTCATTGCCTCCACCTATGTTAAAAACAATAACATGCACACACAGAAAACATATGTATGTATGCTTGCTACATATTGCTAATGTTGAAAAAACACATGAAGGGAAATATAGAATAAATCACAGTTTCTTCTTTTTTTTCTTATGACTGCGTTCTTACAGTGGTCTTGGTGTCTTTTAGTGTCTGGATGGTGTAGTTTGCTTGTTCCATGTTAAAAGACTGCTGCATCAACTGATCTCTCTGCCCTTCATACCTGGAGATATAACAATATAAATGTCTTGTATCGGGTTTTTTGCATCAACAAAGTTGAGGAAACATCCTCCTAGCTTGTCTGATTTGCATGAAACTTAGCACACAACATCCCTAGACACTCATGACAGAAGCTTAAAAACGTTTAAACTTAATTTGACAAAGTATTGTGGAGATGTAAGTTACGATATAAATTAAATGGCCACGCAATGCTCATTTTTTTATGAGCTGACTTAAATATGCTGAAAACAATGACCAAGCTTAACAAAACTTGACAGGCATGGTCAACAGGACATTCTGACAAAGCACACAAAGTTTTGTAAAATTCTACCAATAAGAGGTGCTACAATTGAAAACCCACTATAACTTCACAACCATATGCTTCATTAAGTTAAAAACTAGTATGTATCTTCAGGAGCACAAGTCCCTAGCTTCTGTTTGCAAAATTTAATGAAGATTGAACCAACCTAGGAGGAGTTAGTAAAGGTGGAATAAGAAAATTTTAAATGGCAGAAGAATTTTATAATTTGAAGAGCCTAACTCAAGGATTCTGAAGAGCAAAAGAATGTTGTGTGCCAGAATAGTGTTTCAAGTTTAAGAAAATTATGCCATGCTTGGGGTCTCTACGATTTACTCTGTTGCCCATACACCTTTAGGACAAAAGAAAGTCAGTGCAAACACAATAGGGTTTCGGAACTTTAAGTCTTTGAGCCCTTTAATAATCTTTAGGAAATAAAATAAATTAATTAATTAAAAAAAACAATCCTTAAGAGAACAACAGGGCACTCTCAGTGCTTGGGCCCTAAATGTGCCAGAAAGTGCTAAACATGCCAGCAACATGCCATAAACATGCACAACCATGCTAGTAACACTTGGCTAAGCATAAAGCATGTTAGTAATACCCAGCTATGTTATAAAACATGCTAAATACATGCTAAAACTTGCTAGAAACATCTAGCTAAATGCAAACTAGCAAAATAGAATGGAATTCCCCAGGCATCACAGTGATTTTTTGATATTTTGCCATGAAACAGAAATTATTGTTGAGAGTCTAGGGATGCGCAAAACACACCAGCACCCTCAGAGTACACCAAGGTGAAAGCTTTGCAGCTTTAATTTACTGTGCAGATTTTATGTATAAACATTAAGAATGACTACAAATAAGGGAACTTACATTCTCTTCTGTTTGAGGACTCTCATGGCTTTCTGTTTCACCATGTTCTAGAATAGAAGCAGAAAAAAACGGACTACAATTTTTCCAATGTCCTGTTCGCATTGTTGGGTCAGATTTTCATACACTGCGTGGTGTGACGCCCTCTGTCAGACACCAGATATATGGCTATAATGTTGAATGATTTATAAAAAAAAAAATAGATAACAAAATGAAACAAAACAAAACAAAACAAACAAAAAAAAATCTACGAAAATTCTATTTATTTTGAGTAACCAAAAATCAAGGCAAAATCAAGTAACAGAAAACTGAGAACAGTAGCTCCGGCTTGTGTCTTCTGAACCTATACAAGAGTTTTGTATGAAGGACAAAAAAAAATCTTAAATCTCATTCACATTTGGAGATATTCAAACCTAGCATATAAGAGTGTCATGCCAGGTTTAATGTCAAACAACACCAACATTGTTTTTTCTACCAACTGTGACACACCAGGTTTGAATATTTGGAATTTGAGAGCTATATAGGGAATTATTTTCGACATATATCATCTTAAATTTCTGTCTTTGGTCATCACACATAGCCAGAGCTGGGTGGTAACTGATTATATGTAATCTGGATTACGTAATCAGATTTACGTAATCCAAAAATTAAGTACTTGCAATTAGAGTAAATTACATTTTAAAATACTCGTAATCAGACTACATTTACTTTATGGATTACATGATTACATATTTACACAAGAGCAATAATTTATTCCTAATTTATTGATTCTCCCTAATTCCTCTTTTTCATCTTTTAAATTGGCCTTTCTAAATTGGCCTACTGCTTATATACACTCAGAAAGTCTTACAGTTTTGTGAACATTCACACATAGATCAGTCATTAGTCAGGTGGCTACTCAGCATTTGACCACTGGATTTACAACAATCATTTCATGTTTAAGAAGTGTTTCAATATTGCATCAACTACTGATGAACATCAATATTTATTTGAATTATCACTCAGTCGGTTATTTTACCATATATTACTTTGGAAGATGTTTGTCTTTCTAACACATGAAAATGCACAAATTCACCAACTTTTTTTGTCATCTGATCCTCTTTCACGTAATATATTTTTATTTGAAGTACCCTTGAGATTTTAAAATAAAGATTTTAATGATGAAGTATCACATTTGCATGTTCATGGTTCTCTGACATTGGTTATGGTCACATGACATGCAGGTAAACAAATAAAATATTTCATTTTTTCAGTAAGTGTTTTGATTAATTTTAAAATGATTTGTTTTAATTCAACATTTAATAATGATTTAATTATTAGCTTTTCATTAAACTCATAAACCCCCTGCAGTTCCTACATAAACTCAGTTTGGGAAACCTTGACGTAATATAATATTTAATGCACTTCATGTTGTTAATAGCAACAAACTGAATATATTTTCTTACTCTTTGTATTTTTATATCAGTATGGTACAAGATTATCTTATTTAAATCAATGTGAAAAACGAGATAGCTCAAAAGTAATCTAAAAGTAATTGATTATATTACCTAATTTGTGTAATGTAATGGATTACGTTACTAATTAAATTTTTTGTCATGTAATTTGGAATCAGTGACGGATTACAATTTGTAAGTAATCTACCCAGCTCTGCACATATAGTTACAAAATCATATGGATTCAAAAGACGTGATCTATAGCGCACAAGTTAAAAGCAGTTAAGGCATTCTGCCTAAAATCCCTTTTGTTTTTCATGGAATGATGAAAATGTTATGGATACAATTAAAAGAAACATAAATGCCAGTAAATGTAACAGAATTTAAATTTTGTGGTGAGCGATTCCTTTAATGTTCAAACAGAAACACATAATTCCACCAAGGTAAAGTCTGAGCCAAATTTTACCTTTGATGGGCCATCCCTCATTTTCTTCATTTGATCTTTGTATTTCATCAGTTCGGCATCAAGTCTGGCTATCTTCTTATCGACAGACTCTGCTCTTGAGTCAACCTGGAGTTCATAAAGGGAAAGAAAGTTATTATATAGGATACAACATATATTCATCCATGCACATGATTAATTTATTAAGGAAATGAGAAGCTGTAATTTTAAATGCGGAAAAAAATGACACCCAGTGATGTCACTGAATTCTAAAGAAACCAGCAGGACTGGTTCAAATTTGCACAACCTCAACACAAACTTTTTGTCATACACAACTTACAGAACAAATTTTGTGTGTATTCAAAAACACCAACCATGCCACTTCTTTAACATAAGCAAACCAAGAGAACAACAATACAATCAACAAAATAAACGTATAAAATAATGTGTATCTACATGAACAGAGTCTGCTTTACTACATGACACAGCAGAACATATTTCTACCATCAACAAATAACATGAAAAATGTTTAGGCTGATAATATGAAGAAACATAATTCAGTGAGAGATTGAAGCCATTTCAGCTCTCAGGACAACGTTCTTTTGTTTCACATTCTCCAAAGTTACATAGAAACAAACACATACACCCGATATACAGTCCGTCAGGTTTGGTGGCGGTCCTTTGGGTTTTCCACGTCCGAAGATACGATTCATGCCGACACTACTGTAAATAAACAGGTTAAATAATAAAAAAATAAAAGAAGAAAACAGTATCTCAACCTCCGCCCGACAACAAAACACAGCCTAGAAAAAGAATCCGGAAGTAACGAAGTAACGACGTCATGACGTCATGACGTCCAAGGGGTATCCCCACAGGCCACGTCTATGGCGTCAAATCTGTGCCATTAATAACCGAGCGCGCCACTTATGCTGGCGCGCGCGGTAAATCACTTCCGCGAGAGGAAAACAATCTACACGCAAGGAAACGGGAGCCCGCGAGCTAATTTCAAACACTCGCGCGCGCGTCACTCGTCCTCTATGGCGTTCGGCCGGGTCCATTAATATTACGCTGTTACATGCACTCGTCTCACTGAACGTGACGTCTGCGTCTGTCGAACGTGACGTCTACGTCTGCCGAACGTGACGTCTGCGTCTGTCGAACGTGACGTCTGCGTCTGCCACATCACAGTTCTGCTGCCTGAAAGTGATGTCTGCGTCTGCTGCAATGGTTTCCAGCACTTTCTATAGACTTATTCATGCTTTATTATTCATATTCATTCTCTTTTATTGTTTTACTCCTCCTCAATTTTGTATAGTTAGCTATTAAGTGCTATTTACCTTTCTTATGTATGCTATAGCTTATTCCAAATTGTAAATACTGATTTGTACAAATGATATAAAATTTTCTGTATGCCATTGTACAAAAAGACATCAAATAAAAATACACTAAAATAATAAATATTTTGGAGTGGCAAAGAGTTTCAGACTTTCTGTTTATTTATTTTAAGTACTTAAAGCTCTGAAACAAAGGACGGATTACCTTTTTTTTTTTTTTTATCATTTGCATGTATGAATAGTTGACAACATTTAAAAAAGATAATTTAAATCACATTAAAGAAAATATATCCTGCAAAACAAATGGAGGAATTGTTTACATTTTTAATGATAACCAACTATGAAAGATCAAACCAGAATTTAGAAGTAACATCTCAGTAAAAGAATAGATGATAAAGTGTTTCAGGAAAAGAATAACAAAAAACACATGGGTCCACTTAAAATTTAAATATTTTCTGCATAAAATCACTAACAGGGTAAATCCTAAACATAATTCTGTAATGTGTCTCCTTAACCTTTGGAGCAACTGTAAGATAAAAGGTAAAATATTTATCTCTTACTGAGGGTTCAACATCTCTCAGAAAATAGCACTGATAATCTCCTGTAGCTATATGTTTAAATTCTTTATAAATTAGTTTGTTAATACACACTTACTATCGAAGAGATCTATATTAGCCTCTATATTTCCCCTTCTCCCAAAAACAGCTTATACAGCTTAAAACAGTTCAGTTTTGTAAGTAATGAAAAAATAATTATGTTTAGAAAAACGTTTGGAGAATTTTTTTTGTTCGTTAAATGTAAGGTTTTTTATTTATTTATTTTTTACATTAACGACAAAGCGGCCAGCGGCAGACAGTAAGATGATAAAAGCCTATGTTTGATCAATTTAGCCTTCTAAAGTCATCACGACTAGCCTAAAATAAAATCTATAAAACAGTTCAAGCATATCACAATGTTACTTGTTTAAATGTTTAACCTATGTGCGCTGTTCGACGCATATCCGACAGTTTGTGCGGAGAGTGGAAGCTGAAGCCGCTCTGCAGGACATGGAGGCGCCAGCAGGATCACTTGCTTTTTTTTTTTTCTTACAGTAGAAACAGCTTAAAATATGCCATAGTTTTTGCTTATAAAGGTAAGAGTAATACATCATTCGGAACTGTCTACTTTTATTTGAGTCGTGTGCATTCACATATAGTTTGATTATCGTTATATATAAAATCCGACATATCATTTTTGTCGATATCGCACACCCCTATATTTAATTCTTAACATAATTCACTGATCATCGTAAAATAAGCTTTTATCTTAGAATAAAAGAGAAGATAATTAGTTTTATTTTTCAAAACGAAAGGAAAATGAATAAGTGCTGTCCTTTTATTCTTCAAAGAATCTTAATATTATGTTTTAAACGTAAAATAAAGAATAGAAGAGAGGCGCTTGAAAAACTGAACATTAGGTATAATGTATTGTTCTATGTATTTGTCTATTTTTATTATTATTATTTCACAGCAACAGTCTCAGATCTAACAGATTATTGCGATCAACGGGTTGGCCATCACTGATGTGCTGTTGGCTACATTAAAAATTTAAAAGATAAAAATAAAAAATAAACCCCAAATGTAAAAAAAAAAAAAAAGGAAAAGGAAAATCAAAAAGGATTTCATAAAAACGAAAAAAACAACATGAATATACCTATAAGAAATATCAACACAAACTTCACTAAAGGATTCCTTTCGGAGACATTTGTTATTTATATGTTATAGACGTTTTATGTTACCTTTATATTTATTTCAACTTTATTTCCAGACTCAAGGTCCATTAGCAAGAAACACACAATACAACCCAAAACAATACACATTAAAAAAGACAGTTATACCAATATGTCCTCATAGAGGACTGATATCTCCCATTAGTAAGCCTAGGATGACAACAACATTATAATATTATTATGCAAGTCATCCAGCCGACAAATACATTTATACATCAAATTTCTCAATGCAGGGAATGACTGTACTCTTGCCTTACAGAATAGATCACTTAACTTTATACTTTTACAAATAGTGTAATAAAAATAAATGTCTAAAAATATGTCTAAATTATTATTATTATATTAATATATTTATATTTAATATGCACACGATTAATGTATATTGTACAAGTTAGCCGGGGAAAAGACAGACGCACTAAAAACTGCAAAAAAAAAAAAAAAAAAAAGGTCAGGCGCAGATGTCACGTTCATTGAGAGGAGTGAATGAAGAGCAAGTAAATTGTGCATTCGTTCACACACTGCACTGAGCCGTGTGAGCAGCGTGTTATGGTACGTGTTAGCGAAAAAAAATAAAAATTACTTCACAGCCACACGTGAATCACGCGTGACGTCTGGCTAGACACTTCACTGCCACACGTGACTTACGTCCCAGCTAACACTGTTACGTAACCTATTGGTAATTTTTGGTAATTTCATGACTTACCAATAGGCAACGTAACCACGACGTCGTATGCACGTAATGCCATTACCATCTCATTACCAACTGGCAACGTCGGCAGTACGTCCTCCTAACGTAACAGGATAACCAAGAACGTCCCAGAGAGGTACTCTAATCGTAATATATTGGTAACTTCATGACTTAGTGGCAACGTAACTGCAACGTTGTATGCACGTAATTTCATTACCATAATTTTTGTACGTTCTTTATGCTCTCTGATTACCATAATGCTATTTAAAAAGTGTGATTAAACTTCAGACACAAGATTGAACGTTCCTTCTTATAAAATGTGTTTCTTTTCACCAAGTCAGAATATGGACGATTGCTTTTAATATGCCTTTGTATAGCCCTATTAATAAATTCACATCAATTACACCCATACCGCACTGTTAAATATGTTGAAATATATTTATATATATACACAAATAGTACATACAAGCGTTCCTGACACTTTCTTTCACGTAAATGACACGCTTCCGTTGAATATTTACTTTACAGAAATGGTTTAGTGTCTTCGGAAAAAGTCCGTTAGCATCTCAACCGTGAGCTAACTATAAGAGGTAACGTTAACTATAGACTTGAGCTCTTGTTTATGAAAGTTTGGGCTTTTAATGTAATCTTATGTGTAGATGAGCGTTTTTTATACAAAGTTTTTGCTGGCAGTTTGTCAACGGATGAAGTAAGCTAACGTTAATTAATTTAACCTAAAAGTATGCACTGTACAGTTAATCGGATACGTCACTTACATGGAGCGTGAAAATGTGCTGAAACTGAAAACAGGTTTTGATCTTTCATGGTAAACACATATTGATACCACTTGTTCTGTGATTTCAGAAGCGTCAGAAAAAACCCTTTATTACACAGAAGTTCCTGATTTTAACATTTCTGAAGGGAGCTGCTGACAGAGAAATACACATCACAGGTGATCTGATATCGCCTATATCACCAAGCATCTGTAATTTTCTTTTGCAAAATTATATATATATATATATATATATATATATATATATATATATATATATATATATATATGTGTGTGTGTGTGTGTGCGCGCGTTTGTTTGTTTGTTTGCTTGTTAGTTATTTTAAAAGGGCTTTGATGTCCAAACATAAATAACACTGTAAGAGCATTACTAAATAAGTAAACCTAAAAATGTACATTCTGTTATTAAATTGTACATTCTGTAAATTATTATTTTCTTTTCTGCATTTCACCTCTGCTATATTTTAAATAAACCTGGTATTGTGACAGATTGTTTATGTTCCTAGATTCTTCCATGCTGACGGCCGTGCACAAGAGTTAGAGCGTATCTCCTGTCGAAGAACATCTCTAGACATTATGAACCATCTGTCTAGTAAGTAATACCTCAAATATACACTACCTAAAGTTTAAGGGTCAGATTTATCATGTATTAGTATTTTTGCTCACCACTGCTGCATTTATTTGATTAAAATACAGTAAAACAGTAATATTGTAAAATTACCATTTTTTAATAACAATTTCCTATCTCAGTATGTTTTAAAAAGTGATCAAAGCTGAATCTACAGTCTTCAGTGTCACATGATCCTTCAGAAATCATGCTTTGCGAAAACAAGAATAAATTACCTTTACAATATATTCATATAGAAAACAGTTATTTTAAATAATAATATTTCACAACATTACTGTTTTTATTTATGATCAAATAAAGGCAGTTTTCTTGGTGAACATAAGAGACTTATTTCAAAAACATAAACTGACCACAAACTTTAATAACACAAGTGATTTGAATATTAATTTGTTTATTCTAATAAAATGCAAGAAGCTTTTAAAAATATTAACGTAAATAGTCATTTTTTCCTCTGGTGATTTGTATTGTATACCCATAATGCAATGCACAGTGCCGTAGATTCCCATTCTCTATCTCCAAGCTTCACGCTCTCACACCATGTCTACAATGGATGCGACAAAGTTACTGTTAAAAATCATTTGAACTTTTTGTTAGTACGTCATAAATAGAACGAGGCATCAGATTACTGTCAGGGATTTGTTGTGTCGTGCCGCACTGCATCCAGTGTAGACAACATCATATGTGGCAACATCATAGGTCCACATCATATAATAATAGGTTATATTGTATTTTGTTGCGCCGTCCGGTGTAGACACGGTGTTAGAAATCTTATTAAATATCGTTACATATGATGTATGTATGATGCCATCCATAACTGATAGAACGTTTCTATTTCAGAGACTGAAAATCATCAATAAACCAAAAGGTAATTATAACTTATTTCAAGAATAAGAATAAGAATAACAAGAATAAATAAAATGCATCTGTGACTTAATATTGCTTCTTATTTTTCAGTGAAAGTTGAAAGTTCTCATTAAACACATTGCTTTCTTCTCATCTTTGTGCATTTTCAGATGTTGTGCATATTTATGAATCAAAATTATTAACTTTCTTTCTTTAACTTTTTAACATCAAATTAACATATTAATTGGTTGTCTTCTTTCTCTTTTTTTAGTTTGGTTTAGCTCCAACCCCAATTAAGCAGACCTGAGCAGCTGATCAAGGATCACCAGAAACTCTGCAGAAGGTTGGTCCTCCATGCCCAGGACTGGACACCAGTGTTGTAAGTCATCTATCTAGAAGTCATCCTGCCTCTCTGAATTGTCATGTTCAGAATAGATTGCAGGAGATCTCAACATTGTCTCTCAAGGTCCACTTACATGCAGAGTTTTGCTCCAACATAGTGCAGTGCACCTGAACAAACTAATAAATTTTTCAGTTTTACTAACTATAAAGTCACAAACAGGTGAGTGTGATCAGGTGTGGACCTAAACTCTGGGTGTCAATCACTCAGGTCCCTTGCTCAGTAGTCAGTGGTTAAGGGCTGTCTCAGTCACAAAATTTAGTTTGCTCCCTAAAAAAATATGCAATATTTGACTCATATTCAATGATGCTATTATCTTTTTTCCCCTTTTGTTTGTGTGTCAATCACAGCTAAATAAAACCAAAGGCCATTCAGCCACAGGTCACTGCATCTTTTGCTGTGTAAGTTTTTTTTTGTTTTTTTAATGTCAAACACATTTTCAGTATTTATATTTGGTTTGTATAACCATTTTAGAGTCACCGTTTCGGTACGGTTCTTGTGTACTATCCTTTTAACATTTCAGCAGCTGACTTTTTTTAGTACTTGCATAGTAATTTTAATTGTACAACATTTGCAATGCATATTGCAACCAAAGACTTAAACTACTTCAGTCTATGTGCATTTAATTTATTTAATACACGAGTTTCACAATTTGAGTTGAATTACTGAAATAAATGAACTTTTCCACAACATTCTAATTTATTGAGATGCACCTGTATATAGCAGGGCTCCAGACTAACTTTTGAGAGCAGTGGCACCAGCGCCACTGAGTTCTACAGATGGTGGAGCCAGAAGCAGATTTGGTAAAGCTGGGGGTGGTGTGTGGGGTATTAAAATAAAGATAATTAAATCATAAAATTATTATAATTTTGCGTTAATAAGTGTAGTTACTAGTAATATTACACATTTATTTCTTGGTAATGCACATTTGACAGTAAAGCACTGAGCTTGAATTGAAGCACAAAATTTACTTTTATTAACAACAGTAACGTGCAAAATGTAAGTTTTATATAGAAAATTAACATATTCTACTCTTATTAAATGTACCATTATTTGTTTGTAGTATTATATGGAACTGACCAACAACTTCAGTTATTATAAAAGGAGCTCTCTTGCTTTGTGTGATTCAGTCAGAGGAGTTTGTTTTTCAGTGTACTTTGTGACTTTTCTTACTTCATACACAAAAAAGAGCAAATATTTTACAAAATTTGATTTCTTGATGATTTAAAATTTTATAATAGTGATTTTATAATTTCAAAATATAAAGTAAAAAGTACAAATGAATATCTAATAAGCCTATAAGTGTTCCTCTGCCACCATCTACTGGTTATAGTGGTAATTTGATGCCCCTTTTTTTATTTTTTTATTTTTTTATTTTACAAGTGTTTGTTTACCACAAAGTATATTTTGGTCATTCCTTTAAAAATAACATTTTAATTGTATGCTTTTTAAAGTTTTAAAGTGCTGTAAATAGTTGTGTGAAATACTTAAATGTGCTTGAATTTCTCTCTCAAAAGGTTGTACAAACCCTAAAATGCATAATGTAATGAAATTCAACTATTTCTGCCACAACACCACGGTTATAGTTAGCGTTACTACTTCTGGTTATATGTCAGCGTTGTTTGACCTGTTTATAACAGATTTCTGTGCAGAATTTGAATGCTTCTCACTGGATCTTGCAGCACTGTGCAGTAACAGTGTCGCGAAATCAACACTGCTTCCTGAGTAAACCTGTTCTGAGCTCGGAGAAGTTTGATTGCTCTGCGCTGATCCGAGCTGATAAATGGTCTGTGCTGCACAGCTCAAACGAGTAGCGCTGTTTCACTAGCTTTTGTTCCGCTTGATGTTTCTCATATGCAACAGAAATAGCAGCGCTTATGAGGTGGGGCAACGTAGTGGTCATGCTAGTGTGATTGCTCACAAAATTTAGTCGCACCGGCAGAAAAAACGGTCCATGATGAAAAATGAAACCATTTGGTTGCAGTCTGGAGCCCTGTATAGGAAGTGACCAAAAACTGTGTTAAAAATTCTAGAAAATTGTTCTTATCCTGTGAGTCTCCACTCTTTTGTGCCCTGAGGTGGAAATGCCCAAACAGTAGGGAAAACTCTTGTGTACTTTTACATTTTTGACAACCATTGTTTTTTTATTATTATTATTTTTACATTTACATTTTGGTTATTGTTTTCTTTCTCACTTTAGATGCTGGTGAAAAAACCGCCAGGCTAAAGCATTCAAAGTGGAAACTTCTGCTGTGGCTCAGTAATCCAGGATTGGGATGGTGGAAGGAGCAGAAGAACCAGAAGATCAGAGATCAGGCAGAGATCTACTGGTGCGCCTGAGGAAACAGATCTACCTCATGTCTTAGTTAAACCAAAGATTCTCATCACTCACCTCCATGCCGTTCCGAACCTGTAAGACTTTTGTTCATCTTTGAAACATAAATGTATATCTTTTTAATGAAATCTGAGAAATTTCTGCCCCTCCATTTCACAGTTTATGCAACTACCACTTTCATGCCTCAGAAAGGTAGTAAATACATCATTAAAGTAAACCCATGTGACTCCAGTTGTTTAACCTCAATTTATGAAGTGATATTAATGTTTTGTGTGCACAAAAAACTTTGCATTTTTATTTACAAAATAACATGTTCACAAGAGCACCATGATGCATCACTGTTGGGTTGGCGTGAGAGCTGACCATCTCATGGTGCTTTTGTGAAAATGCTTTGGAGATTTGTGAATAAAGACATACTATTTTTGTTATTGCTGTTTTTATGCGTACACATGGCATCTGTTAAAAATATCTTCATTTGTGTTCTGCACAAAAGGGTCTTATGGGTTTGGAGCGACATGAGGGTAAGTAATTAATGACATAATTTACATTTTTGGGTGAAATATGTTCTAATGTGGCTATAATTGGTCATTGTTATGTTTTATAAACATTTTCAATATTTTAAAGATTTATTGTTTTGAAAAATGATGTTTATACAGTCTACTTTTGTTGGTAACACTTTACAATAAGGTGTCATTTGTTAACATTAGTTAATGTATTAACTAACATGAACAAACAATGAACAATGCATTTATTACACTATTTATTAATCTTTGTTAATGTTAGTTAATGAAAATACAGTTGTTCATTGTTTATTCATGTTAGTTCACAGTGCAGTAATGTTAACAAACACAACTTGTGATTTTAATAATGCATTAGTAAATGCTGAAATTAACATTAACTAAGATTAATAAATGCTGTAGAAGTATTGTTCATTCTTAGTTCATGTTTACTAATGTTGTTAACTAATGAACCTTGTTGTAAAGTGTTACCCTTTTGTTAATATCAATACCTCTGTGATTATGGTATCTTTCCTTAATTATCTGAAATGTCTGCTAGCAAATATTATGCTAGCATATCTGTTTATAATGATGCTGAGCACAGAACGTCCTGAATGCTTTCATTCATATTTCGCTGTATATCCTATGTTTTTATTAACAATTTGGGTGCATTTTACTGTTCGTATTTGTGTGTTTTTCAAAATAAATGAACTGAATTCATTTTGAGTCTATTCATCATTCACAGCAGTTGAAAAAGCCTTTAAATTAGTTTGGGCATATGAGGACATAAATTAGGTTAAACTACTGCATGTCCGCCCATAGAAAATAAATAATTATAAACAAATTACCAGCTGATTACCAGCACACAACTATTGATCCGCATAGCGTTGCCACGGCGTCGCAGTTACGAACTGGCGACGTCACAAAGTTACGTTGTGGCGACGTATACGCACCTTTCACTTTTCCGGTTGCCACGACGTAACTACGTCGCCACGACATAACTTTGGTCACCAGATTACGTTGCGGTTACGTAACAGTTACGTATTTTTGTTAGCTGGGGTGACATCTACCTGACGTCTACGCCTCGTCTGCGTCTTAAATTCAATGGATTAAATAGGGGGGGAAAAAAATTAAGACGTCAGTGAGACGAGTGTATGTTACAGCGTAATAATAAAGAACCTATCCGAACGCCATAGATCACGCGCGCGAGGGCTTGTATTGTGCGCAGAGGACGAGTGACGCGCGCGCGAGTGTTTGAAATTAGCTCGCGGGCTCCCATTTCCTCGCGTGTAGATCTGTTTTCCTCTCGCGGAAGTGATTTACCGCGCGCGCCAGCATAAGTGGCGCGCTCGGTTATTTATGGCACAGATTTGACGCCATAGATATCCGTTGATTTGTGTATTAATGTTAATACACACAAGGAGCTTTAAAGCACCTCCTTGATTGCTTCTTCCTGTCTGTCCTGCACTCAAAAAAAAAAAGGTTTTGTGCCACTTTTCGTTTTATTCAGATATTTTTTGTTAAAACAACACAAATATATTTCATTTTCAGCCAAAACACTATTGTATTGTGTTTAATTAACTTAAACTGTTTATTTTTCCATTTTACTAAATTATCAATTGTTAAACTAACGTAAAGGTTTTAATTTCGCCATTCAAAAAAAAAAAAACGGATATGACGATCGGTCTTTGTCAGACACGTGGTTTTGTTGTGTGTGACGTCAGCGCGGCGCCATTTTTGAGGTATCGCGCTACTGACTGAGAATTAAAGAGATTACAGGAGTAAAAGTAAATGAGATAACTCTAAGATAACTAATAAGATAAATATTTAGATACGACGTAAATATAACTCACAGACATGGAGAAGCAAAAGAAAATTGAGAAAAGGCCGTACCAAGATAAACTCGATAAAGATGCCAGGGACCATTATTTAGAGAAATTGTTATCCATTCAGAACATAGATCCATATGAGCTGACTGCAGTAAGTTAGAGTGCTGACCCCGCATTGCTACCTTCATCCTCATACTTAGACATTGTTAATTATCTTGTTTATGGTATAAGCGCATATACCAGTGAACAATTTAAAAACTATAAATCTCTGGAAGCCCACGGACATTTCACCAATGGCTGGGTACAGGATTTATTTACATTCCGTCCAAAGGACTGCGACAACACAGTAGTAACAGCAAAGGTATGTTTTCTGTAATGATTATTATGTAATAATGTCATGTTAACTGTATAAGGATGGTTTGTTTACTTTGAACGTGTCAAATAAATTTGAATACTACCCTCTTTTCATGCATTTTTTCTTTATTGTATTAATTACACAAACCAATACCGAACACAATAAAGCAGAAACATTGTTCCAATAAAATAAGTCAGCATCATGAAACAAATTGTCTGACATATCAATGAACCAAATCAATGTATGTAAAATTTTATAGTGTATATTATTATAGTACCCTCTGGTATATTTGCAGCCCAAGTAAGTTGTTGTCTACAGGTCTTGCACTCGCAACGGCTGAATGACACACCACTCAACCCCTGGGCCATCATCAGCTTATCAGGGGTTATCATAAACGGAGATATGTTTGCAAAGGTGATGTTTTTGCGTCGCACAGCTCCAACCCAGGCCATCCGACGCCTCTTTGTTACGTCCGCTACATGCTGTCCATGTCCTTTCTTTAAAGTGGGAAAACTAAAAAACCTTTCCCCGTTACTTAGTTTGTGACCTTTCCTGTCGTGAGACTTACTATTGCAGCCTATCACACAACAAGAACGTACCATTTTATCACAGAATTATTTTTAAATGAACAACACAATTCTCCCAACAGAACACACCAGCAATTATACCTTACAAATGGCGGCTGCGCCCATAATGCACTTCGTGTTCCACGAGTGTGACGTCACCTGACAAAGACCGATTGATAAAGACGGCGCGAAGGATGTGCAGCGTGGCATCTAGAAATACCAGTCAGGTAAGAAAATCTAAAGTTTTCTTTGTGTTAAGCCAAAGTCTTTCATTTGTTAGTGTTTTTAGTATACTGTTAGTGTTTTGCTTTGCAGTCGAGTAGTTATTGTGTAACTGTTTACCGCGCCTTTATGCTTTCGTGCGGTTGGGAGATGTGAAAGCGCATGTCTTTCTGTAGTGTTTGGACTGTAACGTTAGTGTATATGTAACGTTATGTGTGCTTGTGGAACAGACGATGGGGCGAATTATTAAAATTCAGATGATTTTCCGTCTTATTAATGATATATGAGCAGTTAAATACAGGTGCTGCTCATATAATTAGAATATCATCAAAAAGTTGATTTTATTTCACTAATTCCATTCAAAAAGTGAAACTTGTATATTATATTCATTCATTACATGCAGACTCAAATGTTTATTTCTTTTAAGTTTGATGATTATAACTGACAATTAAGGAAAATCCCAAATTCAGTATCTCAGAAAATTAGAATATTTAAGTCAAGTCAAGTCACCTTTAATTATATAGCGCTTTTAACAATACAGATTGTGTCAAAGCACTTAACAGTATCAAATTGGAGGATGGCGTGTCAGTAATGTATAATGATAAGATTAAACACTCAATTTTCAGTTAAAGGCATTTCATTATTGAATTTAGAGATGTCATTGTCTAGCTCAGTTTAGTTTAAATAGTATCTGTGCAATCAAATCGGCGATAATCGCTAGAAATTAAGTGTCCCCAACTGAGCAAGCCAGAGGCGACAGCGGCAAGGAACCAAAACTCCTCTGTGACAGAATGGAGAAAAAACCTTGGGAGAAACCAGGCTCAGTCGGGGGGCCAGTTCTCCTCTGACCAGACGAAACCCGCAATTCAAAAGTTTATATTTCTATTTTAATTTTGTTGCAATTTCTAACAATAGTAGTATTATGTAGTTAGGTATTTTATTATATTTTTAGTTATTTTGTTATATTTTTTAGTTTTATTGTATTTTAATCGAGGTTTTCGCTGGGGATATGTCTCTGGGGGTCATCTGGGTGTCCTGGTCTCTGCTGACAATCAGGGCTGTACTGCCCTACAAAGGCAAAGTTCAGTAACTACGCAAACACTGAAACTGAGAAAAATGCCTTTAAAGTTTTTACACCAGCCAGTCAAACATGTTGTGGCTAGATTAGTGGTTATGTATTTATGTAATGCCTTATTAGGAAGACATTTTTTATAGATAAAAACCATGACCACTGATGTGACCTTTGACCACCAAAATGCAGATACTGCACTCTGCCTTTGGATGACCCTACACAACTAAAACACTATTGCAAAAGCAAAGTGCAGTATCCACAAACTAAATGTTCATCCAGATTTCTTGTGTTTCTTACTACATGTTGATTGTTTTAAATAACTTTAATAATTTTATTGATGTTTGCTCGTTGGGAGTGTTAAAATTACTCAATAGTTAAGTTAAGTTAAGTTGTGACGTATTGTCAAGTATGGTGACCCATACTCGAAATGGTGCTCTGCATTTAACCCATCCAAGTGCACACACCCAGCAGTGAGTAGTGAACAACGCACACACACACAGTGAACACACACCTGGAGCAGTGGGCAGCCTTGCTCCAGCGCCCGGGGAGCAATTAGGAGTTCGGTGCCTTGCTCAAGGGCACCTTAGTCATGGTATCGAAGGTGGAGAGTGGAGAGAATAGTAAGCTTCAAGATTAAGAGTCATCTTATCGCAATGCTCCTTTCACCACAAAGAGTGTTTTTCTCATTTTATTTACAGAGTAATTCATTACAGACCAAGGTTGCTTTAAAAACAGTTACAAAGTAACACAATTTAAACAAAATAACAACAACACAAGTGTGTGTGTGTTTGTCCCAAAGGCAGTTTTTTAATTCCTCCTTGGCCAGGTTCTCCCAAACTAACGATGGATTCAATGGGCAGAGTTATGTCAGTTTCTGCAGACCAAGAATGCTTTAAAATCATGTGTTTTAAGAACATTGGTTTTAACCATTCATAAACAAAAACAACAGAACAACTACTAGGTAATGTAGGTATACATGTGAGTGAGCGTTCACTTGTGTGAGTGGTTGTGTGTGCAAGCTTGTGTTTGTTTGTGTGTGTGTGAGTGTCTGCATGTGAGAGTGCAAAAGTGTGGTTTGTTCAGTTCTCCCAAATCTTCACTCCTCCTCAGCCAGGTTCTCCCAAAACTGACGGCGGTTGAGGGGCATCATTGGGCAGAGTTTGGAATTGATGTCTGACGACTTCTCCCTCTCTATCCCCTTGTCTCCAGGTCGCAGTTGTTTTAGATACTCCAGAGTCACCTAGAGTAATCCAAAATTTACATTTTACTGCAAGGTGTACACTGTTATAACTCTGCATGTGACAAATAAATTTTACTCTTACTCTTATTCTCTTACCTTCTTCATGAGGAAGTCCAATTGAGTTTGAAAAACTCTCTTGATCCCCTCCTCAGCTGAATAACAGTCATGTTAGACAGATTTGGAGCTTTCTTTAGCTTAGCCAGTGAGTGGCCAGCCCTCCATGCCAAGATGTTTCTACTCTGGATCTCCACCACTTTGACTTTCCCAGAGTTGGAAGAGGCAATGACACTCTTGAAATCCTCAAAATCCAGGACAGCACCTCCAGGCCGCTTCCTCATCTCTTTCTCCACCCCATGGTGGAAACTGTCTGCACTCATGAAGGTGTGTCCTGGTTCAAAGTACTTTAAGGTTATATCCTCAAGTGGGGTCATAGGGTCATTTACCACAGTAACTAAAGTTGTAAGGAGGCACCAGTTCTTGTTCTGTGCGGTGCAATTGTCAACCCAGTAAATGACATGTTTCACATCCTGCTCCTTATTAAGTGCTGTGACAAAAGCTGATGCCACCTCTTCTGCCTTCCTTCCAGCAATGCCTTCGTGCCATATTACTGAAATGCTATTCTTCTTGGAAGATGACTTTTTCCCCACACTGGCAAAGGTTTCATGGAAGGCCGAGATGCGTTTGGTAAAGACTGCAGTCTTCACCCCAGGCATTCGGGGCAGCATGATGACTTTCTGGAGGTCAACACTGTGAATTGAGAGGTCATCAAGCTCTTCCCTTTCTGCATCCAACCTGTAGTGATGCCTTTCTCTCTCTGCTCTCCTCTTGTGCTCATCCCACTTTTTACAGAGGTTACATTCCTGAATGCTGGTTTCATTCTGGTGCTCTGCTCTGACGTGGACATCTTGCCTCAAGCAATTTTCACACTCTTCTTCACCCAGCTTAGTGAAGCTAATGTTCCTATCCTTCACGGCCGCCTTATATGTTTCATAGGAACATTTGAGAGACTTTTTTCCTTGTAATCTTTGAACATCAACTGAATGCTGACATCACTCGGCAGGTATCTCCTATGTGGGGCATGCTCATGTCTGTAATGGCTGGAAGTGGGATTAAATGATTCAATGCGTTCAAATATTGGAGCCATATCAATTTTATTGATGGGAGTATGCCTTCCTCTGCGTTCTTGTGGTGGTGTTAGACTTGAGGAGATTGTATTTCCAATGACAGTGACTATCAGTCTATCATTTTTTGGATGATAGCCCAAGGTTGTAAAAAATGTTGTTGTACAGACTTCCTGTTGCTGGCCGAGGTCATCATTCAGATGGTAAATGAGTGACCTGGTTCGTCTGCTAGAAACAGCTGAGGTGTGGCGCATGGTCTGGCGCTGTGAAACCATATGAAAAATAAAGCTCTTTTTCTCACTCTAGGACATATTCCAGTATGCTGTAAATGTCCATCTCCTTTGACCCTCTGTTATTTTTTTCATGCATTTCTTCCTACACATTGGACCACAAGGCTTCCCCATCTGTGGGAACTTACTTTGTTCGCTAGCTGCAGGCTGGTCCTGACAAACAATTTGCCCGCTATTGACATCACCATCTTCATCACTATCAGCCTCATCCTCTGGTACATAGGTAGCATCTCTCTCATCATCATCCTCATCCTCACTGTCATCAGCCCTTGTCACCCTGCCCTCATCCTGTTTGTTCCATTGTGTTACAGATTCTTGAAGACAGAAGCTATTATCTAATAATCTATTATTATTATCATCTAACTCCTCAGTGTAACTGCCTGTCTGAAAGTCTGCATCCAGTGAGGCAAACAACTGATCCAGACGTCTGCTTCTGCTCTAGGAATTTTTGAAGTAGTTTCCTCATAATGTGCTGCAATAAATCATGAATGAGATTTTATTATAATTAGTAGCCTTATCAAGTAACCTATTTACTTTAATTTATTGAATATTTTAATATGACATACATAATTTCCTAGAAATAAAGGTCATTGTTAAAATATATGCATGCTGCTTCTCCTTTTTGCCTAACTTCTATTCTCAAACTTTTACATTTCCTATTTATTCTATCTGAAAGCTAATCATTAAAATAGAGGATTCTGATTCTTAGCTAGCTGTGAAATCCCCCCCCAAAAAAAGAAAAGATTGGCAAGATGTATTCTGACAATTGAAAAGTGAATCATTATTATTGAACAAATATGACAGGACACTAATTAAAACTAATCAGTTCTGTTATATTTACTGATTATGAAATAAAATCTATAATCATAAAAGCGGTGGTATCCGTCTTTTTATTGAGTTGGTAATTAAGGCTGACTTATCTCGGTCTGTAATTAACTCGATCGTGTGATCTATCGTGGTTTGCAAATTGTGGATCGCAAACAAAGGCGGATTGATTTCAAAATGTATTTACATAGACTCATATGTAAGTTTAATTTGACATCCAGTAGCCTGCAGCAGGTGGCGATAATGCTCCTGAGGAGGTATTCGTCATTAAACAAGAAGAAGAGGAAAGGTGGATGACAGCTATTTTCAAATCTGCTTCTGTTGATGCCGGGTGCATGTCGGGTTGTCACTTTGCTGAAGAGGCGCAGCTATTGTTAGCTAATTGTGCATAACAATATAACTTTACCGGAGCCAGCTAACTTTTGAGGTAGTAACCCTTGTCACTACAATTGGATTAGCTGCCTGAAAGATGTCCAAATCAACGAACATCAACGCAATTATAAATCGGATTATCATTACGAGTGTCAGAGTGGATTTTGCCTTCAATGGAGAAGGTAGGCTAATGTCTGTTTAATTTGCTAGCGGCTGGCTAGTTAATGTTACTTTTTTATAAAGTTGCCATTTGATTTTGCTATCTTCCTTACCAGTCTTTGGATATTTGCGTTTTAACGTGAGTTCAACCATCATTTGACCGCGGGATTGTGCCATGGTACTGCTTTATAAATAATCTTCCTGACTTATCTCAGTTCCTCAGCATATCCAATAGCTCAGAACAACTTGATGATGTAACAGGAACTATGGACTCTCTCTTTTCTAGCACTTTAGATGCGGTTGCTCCTTTACGCTTAAGGAAGATTAAGGATAAGAGTCCAACACCGTGGTATAATGAGCACACTCACGCCCTAAAGAGAGCAGCCCGGAAAATGGAGCGCAGCTGGAGGAAAACTAAATTAGAGGTATTTCGTTTAGCTTGGCGGGAAAGTACCCTATCCTACAGAAAAGCATTAAAAACTGCTAGATCTGATTACTTTTCATCTCTTCTAGAAGAAAACAAACATAACCCCCGATATTTATTCAATACAGTAACTAAATTAACGAAAAATCAAGCATCAACAGGTGTTGGCATTTCCCAAGAGCATAGCAGTAATGACTTTATGAACTACTTCACTTCCAAGATCGATACTATCAGAGATAAAATTGTATCCCTGCAGCCGTCAGCTACAGTATCGCATCAGATAGCGCACTATAGACCCCCTGAGGAACAATTCCACTCATTCTCTACTGTAGGAGAGGAAGAATTGTATAAACTTGTTAAATCATCTAAACCAACATCATGTATGTTAGACCCGATTCCATCTAAACTACTAAAAGAGCTGCTTCCAGAAGTCATAGATCCTCTTTTGGCTATTATTAATTCATCATTGTCATTAGGATATGTCCCCAAAACCTTCAAATTGGCTGTTATTAAGCCTCTCATTAAAAAACCACAACTTGACCCCAAAGATCTAGTTAATTAGACCGATCTCAAATCTCCCTTTTCTGTCAAAGATACTAGAAAAGGTAGTGTCCTCACAATTATATTCCTTCCTAGAGAAAAATGATCGTATCATAGTACTGAGACTGCTCTCATTAGAGTTACAAATGACCTGCTTGTATCATCTGATTGTGGTTGTATCTCTTTATTAGTTCTACTGGATCTTAGCGCCATGCTCGACACTATCGACCACAACATTCTTTTGAATAGACTACAAAACTTTGTTGGCATTAGTGGAAGTGCCTTATAGCATGGTTCAAATCGTACTTATCTGACCGCCATCAGTTCGTAGCAGTGAATGAAGAGGTATCATATCGATCACAAGTGCAGTATGGAGTACCTCAAGGCTCAGTACTAGGGCCGTTACTTTTCACGCTCTATATGTTACCCTTGGGAGATATTATCAGGAGACATGGTGTTAGCTTTCACTGTTATGCTGATGATACTCAGCTCTATATTTCTTCGCGGCCCGGTGAAACACACCAAATTGAGAAACTAACGGAATGCATAGTCGATATAAAAACTGGATGACGAGTAATTTTTACTGCTAAATTCTGAAAAACAGAGGTGTTAATTATCGGACCTAAAACCCCACATGTAACCTAGAACACTATCTAACACTTGACGGCTGCTCTGTCAATTCTTCTTCATCAGTCAGGAACCTAGGTGTGCTGTTCGATAGCAATCTGTCATTTGAAAGCCATGTTTCTAGCATCTGTAAAACTGCATTTTTCATCTCAAAAGCATATCTAAATTGCGACCAATGCTCTCAACGTCAAATGCAGAAATGTTAATTCATGCGTTTATGACCTCAAGGTTAGACTATTGTAATGCTTTATTGGGTGGTTGTTCTGCACGCTTGATCAACAAACTACAGTTAGTCCAAAATGCAGCAGCTAGAGTCCTTACTAGAACCAGGAAATATGACCATATTAGCCCGGTTCTGTCAACACTGCACTGGCTCCCTATCAAGCATCGGATAGATTTTAAAATCTTGTTAATTACTTATAAAGCCCTGAATGGTTTAGCTCCTCAGTACTTGAGCGAGCTCTTATCGCATTATAGTCCTCCACGTCCGCTGCGTTCTCAAAACTCTGGCGTTTGATAATACCTAGAATATCAAAATCGACTGCGGGCGGCAGATCCTTTTCCTATTTAGCACCCAAACTCTGGAACAGTCTACCTAACACTGTTCGGAGGCAGACACACTCTGTCAGTTTAAATCTAGATTAAAGACCCATCTCTTTAGCCTGGCTTACACATAACACATGTCACGCTTCTATTATTCAAATCCGTTAAAGGATTGTTAGGCTGCATTAATTAGATGAACCGGAACCGGGAACACTCCCATAACACACGATGTACTCGTTACATCGTAAGTTGAATGGCATCTGCGCTAATGTTTGTCTGTTTCTTTCCTAGTCTGTTTCTCGGTCCGTGTCCGATCAGATGGTGGGTCGGCGCCGGGAGGTGATGTCTGCGGCCCTGATCGTCGGCGGAGACCAGGACGCCGGATGACCCCAGAGATATATCCCCAGATATATCACCCAAAAATAACAAAATAACTAAAATATAATAAAATACCTAACTACATAATACTACTATTGTTAGAAATTGCAACAAAATTAAAATAGAAATATAAACTTTTGAACTGCGGGTTTCGTCTGGTCAGAGGAGAACTGGCCCCCCGACTGAGCCTGGTTTCTCCCAAGGTTTTTTTCTCCATTCTGTCTCAGAGGGAGTTTTGGTTCCTTGCCGCTGTCGCCTCTGGCTTGCTCAGTTGGGGACACTTAATTTCTAGCGATTATCGCCGATTTGATTGCACAGATACTATTTAAACTAAACTGAGCTAGACAATGACATCTCTGAATTCAATAATGAAATGCCTTTAACTGAAAATTGAGTGTTTAATCTTATTATACATTACTGACACTCTATCCTCCAATTTGATACTGTTAAGTGCTTTGACACAATCTGTATTGTAAAATATAAATAAAGGTGACTTGACTTGACTTGACATGGTAGGCTAGCTGGTTGGCTTGTTGGTTCTGTGTGAGTGTTACGGCTACCAAGCCAGACCGCAGTATCTGCGTTGTCGAAGCCGGAAAACAAAGCCAGAACGCAGTAACTTCACTTACTGCGGTTTGCCTTGGTATTAGCCTGGATTTTGTAGTTAATGCAATTTTGACACTGTCGTTTCTCAGAAACGGGATAAGATATGCTTTTGAGATGAAAAAACGCAGTTTTACAGATGCTAGAAACATGGCTTTCAAATGAAAGATTGCCATCAAACAGCACACCTAGGTCCCTGACTGATGAAGAATTGACAGAGTGGCCATCAAGTGTTAGATAATGTTCTAGGTTATTACATGTGGGGTTTTTAGGTCTGATAATTAACACCTCTGTTTTTTCAGAATTTAGCAGTAAAAAATTACTCGTCATCCAGTTTTTTTTATATCGACTATGCATTCCGTTAGTTTCTCAATTTGGTGTGTTTCACCGGGCCGTGAAGAAATATAGAGCTGAGTATCATCAGCATAACAGTGAAAGCTAACACCATGTCTCCTGATAATATCTCCCAAGGGTAACATATAGAGCGTGAAAAGTAACGGCCCTAGTACTGAGCCTTGAGGTACTCCATACTGCACTTGTGATCGATATGATACCTCTTCATTCACTGCTACGAACTGATGGCGGTCAGATAAGTACGATTTGAACCATGCTAAGGCGCTTCCACTAATGCCAACAAAGTTTTGTAGTCTATTCAAAAGAATGTTGTGGTCAATAGTGTCGAACGCAGCACTAAGATCCAGTAGAACTAATAAAGAGATACAACCACGATCAGATGATAGAAGCAGGTCATTTGTAACTCTAATGAGAGCAGTCTCAGTACTATGATGCAATCTAAATCCTGACTGGAATTCCTCACAGATATCATTTTTCTCTAGGAAGGAATATAATTGTGAGGATACTACCTTTTCTAGTATCTTTGACAGAAAAGGGAGATTTGAGATCGGTCTGTAATTAACTAGATCTTTGGGGTCAAGTTGTGTTTTTTTAATGAGAGGCTTAATAACAGCCAATTTGAAGGTTTTAGGGACATATCCTAATGACAATGATGAATTAATAATAGCCAAAAGAGGATCTATGACTTCTGGAAGCAGCTCTTTTAGTAGTTTAGATGGAATCGGGTCTAACATACATGTTGTTGGTTTAGATGATTTAACAAGTTTATACAATTCTTCCTCTCCTACAGTAGAGAATGAATGGAATTGTTCCTCAGGGGATCTATAGTGAGCTATCTGATGCGATACTGTAGCTGACGGCTGCAAGGATACAATTTTATCTCTGATAGTATCGACCTTGGAAGTGAAGTAATTCATAAAGTCAGTACTGCTATGCTCTTGGGAAATGCCAACACCTGTTGATGCTTTATTTTTCGTTAATTTAGTCACTGTATTGAATAAATACCGAGGGTTATGTTTGTTTTCTTCTAGAAGAGATGAAAAGTAATCAGATCTAGCAGTTTTTAATGCTTTTCTGTAGGATAGGGTACTTTCCCGCCAAGCTAAACGAAATACCTCTAATTTAGTTTTCCTCCAGCTGCGCTCCATTTTCCGGGCTGCTCTCTTTAGGGCGTGAGTGTGCTCATTATACCATGGTGTTGGACTCTTATCCTTAATCTTCTTAAGCGTAAAGGAGCAGCCGCATCTAAAGTGCTAGAAAAGTTCCTGAATAGTCCATAGTTCCTGTTACATCAAGTTATTCTGAGCTATTGGATATGCTGAGGAACTGAGATAAGTCAGGAAGATTATTTATAAAGCAGTCTTTTGTGGTAGAGGTAATGGTTCTACCATATTTGTAACAAGGAGTTGACTTTACAGCTTTAGCTATATGGAATATACAGGAGACTAGATAATGATCTGAGATATCATCGCTCTGCTGCCAAATTTCAATGCCACTGACATCAATTCCATGTGACAGTATTAAATCTACAGTATGATTTCGACAATGAGTAGGTCCTGACACATGTTGTTTAACACCAATAGAGTTTAGAATCTATAAATGCTGATCCCAACGAATCTTTTTCATTATCAACATGGATATTAAAATCACCAACGATTAGGACTTTATCTGCAGTCAGCACTAACTCCGATAGAAGATCAGAAAATTCTTTAATAAAGTCTGTATGGTGCCCTGGTGGCCTGTATACAGTAGCCAGTACAAACATCACAGGGGATTTATCATTAATACTTGTTTCTTTGGATAACGTTATATGAAGCACCATTACTTCGAACGAATTATACTTGAAACCCAACCTCTGAGAGATACTGAAAATATTGCTATAAACTGTAGCAACACCTCCCCCTTTACCTTTTGGATGCGGTTCATGTTTGTAACAGTAATCTTGTGGTGTAGACTCGTTTAAAGTAATGTAATCATCTTGTTTTAGCCAGGTTTCTGTCAGACAAAGCACATCTAGTTCATGGTCAGTGAACATATCATTTACAAAAAGTGCTTTTGAAGAAAGGGATCTAATATTCAATAAGCCAAGCTTTATCATGTGTTTATCTGTATTATATCGTTTTTTTATTTGTTGAACATCAATTAAATTGTTGCTATTACTTTGGTTTGGATGTTTTCTGTATTTTGTAGTTCGGGGAACAGACACAGTCTCTATTAGAGGTCGACCGATTCATCGGTTTTGCCGATTAGTCGGCACCGATAGTTGATTGCCACAACTATCGGTTATCGGCAAAAATCCATGCCGATAGTTTTCCGGTTTGCAACCGTTGCCGGAATGTCCGTTGGCATTATACAGTACGAGAGCGGCCTCTAGAGGCGGAAATCACTGACAGCATGTGTTGTTTATTTTGACACGTGACACTGCGCGCTGCACAGAGCGGGAAACTCCAGACGTGCATTTAAATACAGCCGACAGAAAATCCTGCCGCGGAACAGAGCGCCATTCACATAGTTTTGTATTAAATTACATTATATTTGTCCCAAATCATGGTGAATGTGTATATAATGACTTCACCCTAGGCTATAAATTATGTATTGTGCATTTTTCAGCAAAACATTTGTCTTTCTGTGGCTCTAATAAAGACTGTATGCTTCATATAGAGAGCTGTAATAGATCGCGATTTCTCTTTCCACTTGCTGTTTTTTTTTAAACACCGAACTTCAAACTCATTTATGCCACATTGTTCATTCTTGAAGCAAACTTATGTCCGTTTGGTGATTTAAATAAATTGTTTTAGACCGCCACTTGATTTGAACGCAAAGCGTCTGGTATGTGTGATGCCTCTGAGTTCTCCTAGACGCTGCGCTTTTGCCCGGTGTGTGACTAACTTTTCTTTTTTGTTTTTTTTGTTTTTGATTAGACAATTATCAAGTGTTAAAAAAATAGAAGCAAATAAAGTGTGTGAGTACACATACAATATCCATATGGATATTGTATGTGTACTCACACACTTTATTTGCTTATGTATGTAATTTTAATGCTATGGCCTTGTGTAGATATTTAAATATGGCGATCTTTAAGCATGACTGTTGAAATTAAATGGTAACATTTAACAATAAGAGTCCATTCGTAGCATTAATGAAAACTGTAGAAGTATTGTTCCTTAGAGTGTTTTCATTTCAAAATTCACTATTAGCTACTAATAGGCTATATTTTAAAATGTTAAAGTTTCTTCTTTTAACATTAGCATATTATGAAATAACTTTAATGATCAATATACTAAATAATATTAATATTTTTATTCATTTACAAAGTATGGTTCAGTACTGTTGCTGCTTTTTTTTTTTTTTTTTTAAATGGTAAAGCACTAGCTCTCTTTCAGTATCCATTTTGAAAACTATCGGTTGATTAATCGGTATCGGCCAGTGTGGTCCAACCTAGGTATTGGTAAAATCCACTATCGGTCGACCTCTAGTCTCTATAGTGTGATTTCTAGGTGAAAAAGTTTCTATGTGCTGAGAGTTAACTGACTTCTGTGACATGAGGCGGCTAGCAGACGATCGGTTTAGCCAGTCTGTCTGCTTCCTGATCTGGGCCCCAGTTAGTCAAGTACGAACTCTAAGACTATGTGCCATATTTCTAGAGAGAAGAGCGGCACCACCCCAGGAGGGATGAACACCATCTCTTTTCAACAGGTCAGGTCTGCCCCAAAAATTCTTCCAATTGTCTATAAAGCCTATGTTATTTTGCGGGCACCACTTAGACATCCAGCCATTAAGTGACAACAGTCTGTTATGAATCTCATCGCCACGGTAAGCAGGGAGCGGACCAGAGCATATTACAGTGTCTGACATCTTACTTGCAAGTTCACACACCTCTTTAACATTATTTTTAGTGATCTTCAACTGGCGAAGTCGAACATCATTAGCGCCGACGTGGATAACAATCTTACTGAATTTACGTTTAGCATTAGTCAGCACTTTTAAATTTGCCAAGATGTCAGGCGCTCTGGCTCCTGGTAAACAATGGACTATGGTGGCTGGTGTCTCTATTTACACGTTCCGTACAATAGAATCGCCAATAACTAGAGCACTTTCATCAGGTTTCTCAGTGGGTGCTTCACTGAGTGGGGAGAACCTGTTTGATGTTTTGATCGGAACGGAAGAGTGGTGTTTTGACCCGCGACTAGGCCGCCTCATAGTCACCCAGTTGCCCTGCTGCACGGGCTCAACTGAAACCGAACAATGTACAGGACTCCCTGAGCTAGTCGCATCCGAAGCAGTATCTACAGCCCTCACATTCTTACTATCTTCAACTAAAGTTTGGATGCGTGTCTCTAGTTCTAAAACCTTCTCTGTCAGCCTAACTATTTCCCTGAATTTAACACACGTGAATCCCTCGCTGCTGACAGAGACAGATAAACTATACATGTGGCAAACAACAATAGCAGGAGAAGAAGCCATTACTCACCGTGATTGATGAATGATACCAACTTAACTTACCACTTACCATTGTTGTTTGAGCTCATGAAAAACGGAGCGATAATAATAATAGGCGCGAATAGAAACGCAAATGGAACCGCGAGTGACAAGCTAACGGGCTTACAAGCTGCACTCGCGGTTTTAAAAGCGGACGATCAAATTAGTTAGATTAGTTTGAAAGATAACACCAGAATTAAGTTAGGTGGGAATTAAGTTATATACTATCACTTTAGACAAAAGGGAGTGAAAGTAAGGTAGAGATTCAATAAAAAGCGAAGGTACACGGAGCTACAATCACAAACCTCTCAGCAGCACAACAGACTGAAGCAATAGCAATATTGTTCCCGTTAGGGATGTTCATATCGGTTATTTTTCCTAACCGACAACCGACGCTCGTTAACTGATTATTAACTGTTAACCGACAAGATTATTTTAAATTAGAACTGAATTAAATTAGTAAGAATAAGTGTCTGTGACCCGTTAAAAATACTAACATTTGTTTTCCGGGGATTAATTTTACATGCGCAAAAAGCAGCAAACAACAGAACATGAGGATTCACATGGTCATCATAGCTATCACATCACGCACCTGCAGCAGCGGAGAAAAACATAAAGCTAGGATATATATATATATATATATATATATATATATTATAACGAATAAATAGGCCTATACGAGAAATATATTCACTTAAATCATAATTTAAGAAAACTAAAGAAAAACTGTGCAACAAGTAGCGCGAAAGGAACAGACGGCAGAAAGTGGCCTATTTTTTTGGCTTATTTTACAAAAGCGCAAAGATTTGTTTTTATTGTGAATGTACACAAATAAAAGCAAACCTTTTACAATTCCGATTATCTTCATGACTAAAAGGAGTGGTTGCTTCCACTGTTACAAGGGGGAAAAAATCAAGTGATTGCTCCTGCGCCGCATGCGCGCACACAGTTAAGCATTCTACCTTGACAATGCAGCCTGTTCATTATCATTATAAAAAACAATCAGTCAAACATATGGAGGAAAAAAACAAAAAAAAACACACTGCTCTGTTTAAATATGTAGTAAAATCTATGCCGTTAATCGTTATCACCCTACCGCCGTGAAGTTATGCAAAACGTTTTTTTACGTGGATATTGGAACGCGAGTGAAGTAGGCCTAGGCTACATAAAAGGTAAATAATATTTTGGCATTCAAATACATCACGAATACGGAAACATTTGATTTTGTTTGAATGAGAGACCCAACATTGGTTTCAGTTTCGTTTTAGCCTAAATGAATTCGTTTTGGTTTTATAGCTAGGCCTATAGCTTCTTACATTTTTAATTCTTGTTCTTTTCTAAATAGCCTACTGTTAATTGAAAGGATTTGTTGAGGAGTGATGGGAACTAAAATAGCCTATATGTTTACAGTGTTTATTATAATGTTTGTAATTCGCGTCGGCCTATTTATGAATGAAATAATAAAATGCGACTTATGTTTTTTTTTTTTTTTTTCTCTCTCTCTAAAAAACGTAGCTATATATATATATATATATATACACACTTATTTTATATTTAACCATTTATTTTAACGTTATTTTAACCATGCAGCAAACCTTTTAAAATATTTTGATAAATTACTGAAAAATAAATAAATAAAGTGACTTTAAACCGTTTAAGTGATTGTATTAATCGGTCAAAATTCTTATCAGTCGGTTAACGGTTAAATGGTTAAAATGAACATCCCTAGTTCCCGTATTATTTAAGGATTTTTTAGAAATCTTGGCCAACTGAAAAGTATGAACATGAAAAGTATGAGCATGTACAGCACTCAATACTTAGTTGGGGCTCCTTTTGCCTGAATTACTGCAGCAATGCGGCGTGGCATGGAGTCGATCAGTCTGTGGCGCGGCTCAGGTGTTATGAGAGCCCAGGTTGCTCTGATAGTGGCCTTCAGCTCTTCTGCATTGTTGGGTCTGGCATATCGCATCTTCCTCTTCACAATACCCCATAGATTTTCTATGGGGTTAAGGTCAGGCGAGTTTGCTGGCCAATTAAGAACAGGGATACCATGGTCCTGAAACCAGATACTGGTTGCTTTGGCACTGTGTGCAGGTGCCAAGTCCTGTTGGAAAATGAAATCTGCATCTCCATAAAGTTGGTCAGCAGCAGGAAGCATGAAGTGCTCTAAAACTTCCTGGTATACGGCTGTGTTGATCTTGGACCTCAGAAAACACAGTGGACCAACACCAGCAGATGACATAGCACCCCAAACCATTACTGACTGTGGAAACTTTACACTGGACCTCAAGCAACGTGGATAGTGTGCCTCTCCTCTCTTCCTCCAGACTCTAGGACCCTGATTTCCAAAGGAAATGCAAAATTTACTTTCATCAGAGAACATAACTTTGGACCACTCAGCAGCAGTCCAGTCCTTTTTGTCTTTAGCCCAGGCGAGACGCTTCTGACGCTGTCTGTTGTTCAAGAGTGGCTTGACACAAGGAATGCGACAGCTGAAACCCACGTCTTGCATACGTCTGTGCGTAGTGGTTCTTGAAGCACTGACTCCAGCTGCAGTCCACTCTTTGTGAATCTCCCCCACATTTTTGAATGGCTTTTGTTTCACAATCCTCTCCAGGGTACGGTTATCCCTATTGCTTGTACACTTTTTTTCTACCACATCTTTTCCTTCCCTTCGCCTCTCTATTAATGTGCTTGGACACAGAGCTCTGTGAACAGCCAGCCTCTTTTGCAATGACCTTTTGTGTCTTGCCCTCCTTGTGCAACGTGTCAGTGGTCGTCTTTTGGACAACTGTCAAGTCAGCAGTCTTCCCCATGATTGTGTAGCCTACAGAACTAGACTGAGAGACCATTTAAAGGCCTTTGCAGGTGATTTGAGTTAATTAGCTGATTAGAGTGTGGCACCAGGTGTCTTCAATATTGAACCTTTTCACAATATTCTAATTTTCTTAGATACTGAATTTGGGATTTTCCTTAGTTGTCAGTTATCATCAAAATTAAAAGAAATAAACATTTGAAATATATCAGTCTGTGTGTAATGAATGAATATAATATACAAGTTTAACTTTGAATGGAATTAGTGAAATAAATCAACTTTTTGATGATATTCTAATTATATGACCAGCACCTGTAAAACCTCCCTGTGCTCTTTCTATCCTACTCAATCAGCTAAATCACGGAAGCAAGTACAAATAATGCCACATTCGACTTCTGCATACATTTTATCTGCTATTCCTCTTTTGTAACAGCATGCATTTGATCACTGTTTTCTTACTTCATCGCTGCCTGATGAAGAAATGAAGGAATGTCACAACTTTACTGACGGAGGAGAAAACAGTTTTGGCAAAAGTAAATGAAGTGCTGTATTGCCTTTTTATCATTTATAAACAAATAAGAATGATTACACTAAATAAACATGAGCGATGCAAGTTTCAAAGTCCTGTGCAGCGCTGCTTTGTTGGCAGAAAATAATTATTTTGCTTTTTCAGTTGTTATTATTAGAGCAATGTGAAAACTAGCAGTTTGCCAAATGTAATCAGTTTTATTTTTTGGATTCAACTTAGACTAATCTACATCTTTATGTAACTGAATTTAAAAAAAAAACATGACCAGTCTTAAAAAAAAAAAATAAATTGGCTAACTTTTAAGACTAGTCCTAACCTTTTATGCAACACCCCCCAGGTCTTAAAAAGGTCTTTTATAAGTTTAAAAATTTTTTAAAATCTTGCAGATACCCTGTAATAATATTTTATCGACTTTTGTTACAATCCACGGCTTAGCCTATTTGAAGTTTTGGTTATGAACATGGCGGACGCGGTCATACAATGACTTCAAACCGGACAGTACTCCTGAGCTGTTCACATTATACATATGCTCCAGATATGTAATCACGTCCACCCTTTTGGAATAATAAACATATTCATTACTCACGCAAATAAATCATTGATTTGATTTGTTTTTGATCATTGAATTTGTCTTTGGTGTTGTACTGTATGGGTGTTCTTGTAACAAATTGCACTTCATTTGTTTACAGATTTGTGCAGAATTTGAGACGGACAGAATTATGATAGGCCCATTAGTGTCAACAGTCTTTGCCAAAATGGATCCACACTGCAAAACTTATGAAGATGTTTGCAAATCGAAGAAGAGTCCTTGGACAAAGAATTAAACCCTCTTGGTGCCCATTACACGGGTAAGAACAACTACACTCAACAAAACCTTGTATTAAAACATTATTTTCTCACTGGCCACTAGGAATGCAGCGTTTTACGATTAACCGCACGGTTAATTAATTAACCGTGATTAAAACGTCACGGTTAATTAATCGTAAAGGCTCCGCTACACCAAGTGTTTCTGTTGCACGGAATGGAACTGTTGAAACATGAGCAAAACAAAAACAAAGTTACACTAGCGGTGCACCAGCTTAAAATGCCGTGCTTATCAGAGACACAGAGGCTACTAGATTAACTATGATAGAGGAACCAAACAGTGATCCTTTATTTCCACCAGAGAAATGACTGAAGTCGATAGTGTGGGACCATTTTGGGTACATCAAGAATGACCAGGGCGTCATTTAAATATTGCCGTAAAAATTGCTGTTAAAGAGCGAATACGTAAGGGATAATGCACAGCTAGACAACCTGTTCTTGCTGTGCAATAAACGATTTTAATGCACGACGTGAAGGCAAGGACCACCCGACGCGAAGTTTGTTAGCGCTAACATTCTGCCCGCTTCAGAGATGAAATAGTGCGGTGGGAGAGAGACTACCTGCATCTGCGCGTCACTACAAACAATGAAGATTTGAGTTTAGTTATTTAAACAGTCATTTTACCCCCTCTTTGCTGATTAATATAATGTAGCGATCCAGTATCTAAGCTATTTTATTGATGAAAGCCGCTGGGCAGCGTTGACAACACGTTTCTGTCCTCTTAAATGTTTGTGTGGGCAGCTCGATCTCGATCTCACAAACCAAAATAATAGACATGATTTTCTCAGGCCTTGTGTAAAATGAATAAAGATTATTAAAATGAATAAGTATGGATGACAGTTGATTACAATAATAGTTTAGTTTATTACCCTCAATAGTAGCAGTGTTCTCTGTGGGATAAATAAAGTTAATATTAGTCTTATATTAATAATACTTAATTAATATTGTGATTTATCATCCCTGTTATTGTATTCATAAGTAAATTTACTTTTCACCATCTTTCCAAGTTCTGTACCTCAGGTCCAAAAGAAATGTAGAAAGAATGAAATGAAAACACCAAATACATTTATTTTGAAAAGAGAAAAACTGACATGCATGTTTACAGAGCAGAGGTCACCTTTTTAATTCCAATAGGAGAGATGGACTATTTTTTTTTTCTTTAGTATTATTATTTTGTGCTGTATTATTGTTTACTGTTATTTCTGTTTCAAAAGGCAGCAATAAATAACACTTTAATATCTAAAGACTGTTTGTGATTTTATGTTGTGAAATGAATAAATGCATACTAATCATAATAATCGTGAAACCGTGATTATTCCTCAGACTATAATCGTACCAACAAAATCTATAATCGTTGCATCCCTACCAGCCACTGAGTTTTAGGGTTATGGTCATGGGTATTAACAAATAAAACCGATATAATGAGATTAGGTTTATTAATACAATACATACAAAATATGTGACACACATTACAAATGCCTCAAAATAAATAGTTTTTGGGAGGTTAATGCGAGGCGGGCGTGTCTGTAGAGTTTACCTCCAACACACCTGCCTGGAACTTCTAGTAAGACTTTGTTTTTGTTTGAAAATTCCTAAAAACCTTGATTAGCTGATTCGGTGTGTTTAAAGGGGGAGTTAACCCAAAAATGAAAATTCTGTCATTAATTACTCGCCCTCATGTCATTCCAAACCCGTAAGACCTTTGTTCATCTTTGGAACACACATTAAGATATTTTTGATGAAATCCGAGAGCTTTCTGACCCTCTAGAGAGCAACGCAACTACCACATTCAAGGCCCAGATACGTAGTAAGGACATCAGATAAATACTCCATGTGACATCAGTGGTTCAACCGTAATTTTATGAAGCTACGATAATACCTTTTGTGTGCAAAGAAAATGAAATTAATCATTATTCAACAATTCTCCTCCAAACAGGGGCTTCATGCACTCATTATTTTTGAGGGGGCACGAGTGAAGAGAGGGGGGGTTGGGGGTCAGGCTAGTAAAGTGACACAGTAGTTACATGCAGACGTCAGCAGAATCACACGTGTACGTTGTTTACATGCAGAGGTACTCTCGATAATGGCGGAAGACATGATTTGGAGAAGAATTGTTGGATAAAGTCATTATTTTTCATTCTTTGCACACAAAAAGTATTCTTGCAGCTTTGTAAAATTGTGGTTGAACCACTGATGCAACATGGACTATTTTACTGATGTCCTGACAACGTTTCTGGGTGTGTGAACATTTCAGTTGCGTTACTGTCTATGCAGGGTTAGAGAGCTCTCGGATTTCATTAAAAAATATTTTAATTTGTGTTCCAAAGGTCTTGTGGGTTTGGAACGACATGAGGGTGAGTAATTAATTACAGAAGTTTCATTTTTGGATGAACTCTCCCTTTAATTGGTAATATTTCTGAACTCTGCAGGACAGTGGCTTTCTGTGCTGATCTGGCCCAGTACTGTCATGGTTTCATTTTCCACTGAAATGTTTGTTAGAATTACATCTTGACTGCTTGCCTGTATTTCCTGTAAGGAAATGATCAGACAGAATAAAAATTGATGAATGACTGAATTGTTTTTTTGTTGTTGTTATTTTTAGAAAAAATGTAAAGGCTAAATCTCATAAATTGTTGTTGTTGTTTGCATCTTTAGACTAATTACATTGAAGTACCCGATTGAAGACCCTAGCAGTCTTATTATGGAGTATATGGTGAGTAGTGTTTTTTATTTATTTATTTTTTTTTTTTGTATTTTCAAGGATGATAAATGCTATGGTAAAGTTAATACACAAGAATTTGAGTATTTTTACTTTTAAATATCCTCTCTAGGATACAGATGTTGCCAGCACTCAGGAGGTGATCCAGAAGACTCATGGGAATCTGATATGTCATAAGATTTGAAGGTGCAGACATTGAAGGCAGCCCAGCAGATGTTGGAGGGTTGGAAGATAAAGTTCTTCAGGACCCTAGCAGTATACCCCATGCAAAACCATGTTTCTGGGACTGATATATGGACTGAACTTGAGCAACCCTCCTGCAGTACTCCAAATGTGTACCTGAGGTCAGAAGTTATTTCTGTAGCCAGTTCCTGTTCCTGGAATAAGGTTTGATTGGTTGCCTTTAAATGCCAATTAGAAAATGACAGTAGTTTGATATTTCTGCTATTTTGTGAAATGTGGTTTCAACTGTATTTAACAAATACACTTGATCATTTGTGACATCTTGTCTTTTATGACTCAATAGAAGACAATCACGCACACGAATGCTTTGTTGAAGGGAGTAACTTTAAATAGAAATTATTTATAATTAAAGTAACTAGAACTAATTTGATGGAACCACTGTCCATAATTCAAATGAGTTGTTTGAAACAAACGTCTTTATGTTGATAAAGTGAAACACGTTTGGCCAGTTTTTAATAAACCAAAACATGTTCACTAAACTAAACCAGTTTAAGTTACAGGGAAGTGAATAAATTGAGTTGGTTGGACATAACTGAATGAGGAAGAATCTATGTGAAATAGTAGTGTTCACACAACACAAAGAGTTTGCATAGGTTCAAAAAATTCCATTCATGTTAATAAAAAACAATTTGGTTGTGTGGAACCACTGTCCATAATTGAATTAAGTTAGTTTAAAGAATTTCTTTGAGTGACATTGATGACTGTTATATCTTCAGTGAGGTGGGCTCACAACCTGAATGATTAATAACAGTCATAGTAAGTGAATACAGGTGCATCTCAAAAAATTTGAATATCGTGAAAGTTACTTTTTTGTAACCTTTTTCAAAAAGTGAAACTTTCATATATTCTAGATTCATTACATGTAAAGTAGAACATTTTGTTGTAATTTTGATTATTAGGGCTTACAGCTCATGAAAGTCAAAAATCCAGTATGTCAAAATATTAGAATATTTATATTTGAGTTTCATTAAATGACCATCCCTATAGTAAATTCCAGGAATCTCTTGTTCTTTGAAACCACAATAATGGGGAAGACTGCTGACTTGGCAATGGTCCAGAAGACACTGATTGACACCCTCCACAAAAACGGTAAGTCACAGAAGGTCATTACTGAAAGGGGTGGCTGTTCACAGAGTGCTGTATCAAAGCATATTAAATGGAAGAAATTTGGTAGGAAAAGGTGCACAAGCAACAGGGATGACCACAAGCTTGAGAATACTGTCAAGCAAAGCCGATTCAAACACTTGAGAGAGCTTCACAAGGAGTGGACTGAAGCTGGGGCCAGTGCATCAAGAGTCCCCACACTCAGACGTCTTCAGGAAAAGGGCTATCAAGCCACTTATGAAACAGAAACAAGAAGCATCTTACCTGGGCTGGACTGTTGCTTGATGGTCCAAAGTACTCTTTTCTAATAAAAGTCAACTTTGCATTTCATTTGGAAATCAAGGTCTGAAGACTGGAGAGGCACAGAATCCAAGCTGCTTGAAGTACAGCGTGAAATTTCCGAAATCAGTGATGATTCGGGGTGCCGTGACATCTGCTGGTGTTGGTCCATTGTGTTTTATCAAGTCCAAAGTCAATGCAGCTGTCAACCAGGAGATTTTGGAGCACTTTATGCTTCCATCTGCTGACAAGCTTTATGGAGATGCTGATTTCCTTTTCCAGTAGGACTTTAGCACCTGCCCACACTGCCAAAACCACTTCCAAGTGGTTTGCTGACCATAATATTACTGTGCTTGATTGGCCAGCCAACTTGCCTGACCTGAACCCCATATGGAATCTATGGGATATTTTCTTGAGAAAGATGAGAACCAGTCGATCCGACAATACAGATGAACTGAAGACTCAGTAGTGCCTCAGCAGTGCCACAGGCTGGTCGCTTCCATGCCACACCTCACTGATGTTGAATGTAAAATACATGAAAGTTTCACTTTTTGAAATGTTACAAAAAAAGAACTTTTTCAATATATTCTAATCTTTTTTTAGATGCACCTGTATAAGCATTTAAATTCAGAAACCTTAGTGAAAATCAATGTTTTCTGGGACCTCACTCTGTCCTCGTGTGCAGTTTCAGTTTGCTTATCCATCTAAAATGATGCAATCAACCTACTCAGTATACATCCTCTATACGATAATTGTGATACTGCATAAAATGTATACGTGTATATTTGTGGTGTACAATTTACATGTGTATATTTGAGGGGTTGCACTTGTTGAAATACAGTAAGCGGCTCTTCCAGTTAGGCTACCAATAACTCACAAATCCTATAGATTGGACAGCTGACAAATTCCCTCCAATTTACATAATTTTTATTTATTCAACAATCCTCCTTTATTGTACATTACTGTTAAGGTAAAACTCCTTAGCTTGTGCCCTGTAATTAAAAGAAGAGAGGAGTCATCTGACACTCTCACACTCTTAGGTGATGTGTGATCAAAACAAAAATATATTTTGGTACCACGTGTGAGAACCACTACACACATTTCAGTCATCACAACAGCGTATTACTTCCTTTTGCCAGGGTTATTTCATCTTCAAGTCAATTCTACACATGTATGGTGTGTAGATGTTATAATGAGTGCAATGATATTGTGAATATCTGAGATTGGATGGAATTCTACAATAGTATAATAAAATAAAACTGTAGTAGTTACATATTAAAAGAAAAAACTAGGGTGAGACTTTGTTCTATGCATCAGTGTTTGATTGAATTTTGAGTTGTGGGTGTTGCATTCAAAAGTGGAGGCAGATGAAAGTAAGCATACGGGGCAGGGTTTAAAGGGACTAAATGATTGGATAAGTCCTGCATGTGTGACCAAAGAACAGCCAGTTAGATCTTAACATATGCATGGATTAAGTATTTATAAAACAGACTGGGTGAATTTTCATTTCATGTCACTTGAGAATTGACAGTCAAATCAAGGCCGTGTTTTAGCCTGTACAGTACATAACATAAAACTTAATGAGGCTGCTGTTTATGGGTCAGATCCTCTCAGCATGAAACAACTGAAATATTGTTGACTTCAGATGAACAGTTAAATAAAATTGACAGTTCCAGGTGAAATCTCAAACAGTTTGGTGCATCAGAGTTTTTCCTCTTTAATGTGACCATGCAATGCAAGCATCCAAGACTTACAATGACATAATATGCCCGTACAGTATATCCACCTACTAAAAACATGAACCTCCTACATTATCATGATATACTGAACTCTGTCTTGTTCTCAGAAAAAAAAACACATCTGCTGTATATAGATTAATAGTACATTATGGGTTAAACTATTATTGATTTGTGTGCTCTGTTTTGTAATTTGTAGGTTTTATAATTTTAGAGAACAGTGATGAAGTCAAAAAGAGTCCTGTTATGCATCACATACAATAACATTTTCTTGATGATACAGTTTCAAATATACTTCATTTTAACCTGATTTGTTCCAGAAATGAAGGGATGATTCTTTTACACTGACTGCCAAAAATAAAAATTCAATTAAATAAAAAGTAAGAGTATGAATGAAAATGATAAATAAAATCAGACCAATTTCACTCTATCATGTTAATTTATTAGTAGTAAATTAATCGCATATTTTACAAATCCACAAGTCCTACCTTCACTTAATAAGGCACAAGAACTATTTTGATTTCTTCAATGATTCATTCGCTAACGGCAATAACTGAAAGGTTTTTACATCCTTTGGATTCGCATGTACAATGGGACCGGAAAAAAGATTTTAATAAAATGAATGGACACTAGTTTGCTATAACTAAAGTCATCTAGTAGATTAAAAAGCAAGATAAAAAATATTTATATTTATTTCCTGTTTGAGGTTCTACGGACGTTTTCCAACCTGTGTTAAAGAGTTTTTCTGCATACATATATTATGAGATTACCAATTAATCAACAACTGTATGAATGCATTAATGAGTTATTTCACTTCATAAATCATCTCCTCCATTCCGGATGTATGTCACAATATTTCCCACAATACATCAAAATCCTACATTTAGGATAAAAGTATCTATTTTTAAGAAATAAGAGTTTATCACTATACCATCATTCATATTGATTCTAGCCTGTTTAAGACATTAGAGATGGTTTCTGGAATGTTCTGAAATTCATCTGATTGTCCTCTCTCACAGTATATCACTTTAAGGTGTGATCTATTTAATGTACATGCTCATACACACTCTCTCACACACACGCAAACATCTCACCTTGCACTGTGACGCTCAAAGCCCACATAAACCTTTAAAGGGCTCTTTGTTTAAGACTCCACAAAATCTAGCCAAAGATCACTCACATTGAGAAAAGCAAATATCCCAATCTAGAAAAATATATATATATAAAAATACATGGCAACAATGGAGAATGATAAAGCAACCATTTTCTAAAAGTGCACATCAAATAAGACCATTGCCACTGACACCTCTCCAGAACACACTCTTCACATCCACAAAACCCTTCCACAGGTCAGCTGAAGAGATAGGCCAAAGTGAAGGCAGTGTAGAGAAACATCTTACAGTGAATAGATTTTTCAGTCTTTCATTTACTTCCACTGCAGTTTGAAATGGGGTCACACACAAAAGGCAGTGTTCAACATCCGAAAACCATCAGTTAAATACAGTGTCTACCTGCTGTATGGTTGGTGCCATGACACTCTCAGGAATTTCAGAACAAAGAAGCCAGTTCGTTTTTATTCTGGTGGTTGATAAAAAGTACCATTTCAGGTGATGGTGCAAATGAATTAAATGACTGTACAATTCTCTCCCTGACTTTTACAGTCACTGAGATCAGATGAACGGGGCTCCGAAGCATTTGAGGCACCAATGCACACTGTTGCTAGGTGGTCTGTCAATGGTGGATAGGACTTTCAGCTGTTCTGTGCTGAGCTGTTTGTATGCAAGCTGATATTCACGATTAAAGGCCTCTGTGGAGGAAAAACGAAGCAGAGACAGTTAAAAAGTAAATCTCACAAGTAAATCTTTGGGTCCTGTTTCACCCCAAAATCAAAAGAAAAAAAAAATTAAATTTGCCAGAGGAGTTTAAGAAATACTTGTATTCATAAATGTATTTTCTAACAATATGTTTTTATTTCTAGCTTTTTTTTTTTTAACAATAATGAGTGACATTTTGGCAATGTCATAAAAACAAATGACATCCCATTGCAAAAAACCTAATGGTCCTAAACATACACTTCATGTTAATGTATGTTTTTTAAACTTTTGAAATGCTCTTGACAGGTTTTGTGAGATCCACCCTATAGGCATATAATTGATGCAACAACAGTAATTGAAAGCCCTTTCATGTAAAATTGGAGAACAGCGTTCACTTACCAATATCAATGTTCTCCCTTCCTAAGGCAACAAGTGACAGAAACAAAATTTCCCTGTAGATACTCCTGGACATGAAGAGAAGAGTAAAATATTACAAAATGAGTGCAACTGTTACAACCTCACTTATCCAATAATTTTTAATTGTTTTTAGCACATTAATGAATATGACAATGTTACTCTGTTGTTTTTAACAACTTTTCCCCTACTACGAAGCCCTGCACATGGCATGCAGAAAAAAAAGATGTGTCCATTAGTTAAGAAATCTTTGAGCACTTTTTATGATTTAACTGAAAAGATGGAACTTAAAATGAAGGAAAGAATAAATAAAATATATGTTTGTTTTTTTTTGCATGTAATGTGTAGAAGGTTTACTTGAAGCAGTGGCCTCAAACTCACTTCCTGGAGGGCCACAGCTCTGCAGAATTTAGCTCCAACTCACTTGCTTGGAACTAAACTCTTCAGGGCAGTGGCCCTCCAGGAACTGAGGTTGAGACCACTGACTTAAAGTCTGGGGGAAGTTGAGGAACAGAAAATCTGTTTTTATTATTATTACTATCATTACTACGAGTAAGATGAATGAAGTGTGCCGCTAAAAAATTGTGCCTACGTGCTGTGTCTTTATATTTATGCAAATACAACGTAGGGCTGGGCAATATAACCACATCTCGCAAATGCTCTGATTAATAGACAATCTAATAACCTAGAAAGCTGATAATTACATTTTAAATAATCCAGTTACCATACGTTTATCTTTTCAGCATTTTTGCTAGTATGCAATTAGTTCAAGCAAAACATTAATTGAAACCTCTTTTTCTTGATTATACATCTTTGTTTCTTTTATTTCGGAAGGTAATGTTGCATGTTAAAATGGCTATTCATTTTGTTCTGCAGACAAAAAATAAATAAAATGCATTCTGTATAAATTTAACATTTTGGCCCCCCTTGCAAGATGTTTTCAAGCCCCCCACCTAGGTTTAGGCAAGAAATGTTATAATTAAGGAAATGAAACCTATTAAATATAATACTAGTGATATATAAAGACTAATCTAGTGATAACTACAAAAAGAAAATGAGAAAGCGAAACATCCGACCATGAACTTGCATTGATCCATGAACATCCATAAATCTAAAGTCTCTCTCAAGGATACAGGAAGTTTAATTCCTCAGTATTTGAGCAAGCTCCTATAACATTATAATTCTTCATATTAACTTCATATTTATTGTCTTCCTAGTGTCGTTTGAGAGAGAGTTTAAATCTAATGACCATCTCTTTAACCTAGCATACACACAGCCTAGCATTATCACATTTCTGTAATTCAGATCCCACAAAAGTGATCGCTAGACTTCATTGATTGGGTCTACCGGAACCATGAACACTTCCTATAACACCTAATGTGTTGAGAATTCAAATGAGGACACATGACATAGTTATCTATGGGTGGAGCTAAGTCTCCTTAGGTGCACTTAATGAATATCTGGCTGCCTTTGTTTGATGTGTGTTTGTACCATTGAAGCAGTCTTTCCCTTTCCTACTCTCACGAAGAGAGATTTCTGTAGAGATGATGTGTTCCTGATTTAGTAAGTTTATTTCCTTTGAATTTGTGTAATGTTAATTCCTAAAGTTATGTTTGTTTGGGTTTATCTTTGAATGTTGTGGGTGATTTATCATTCATACAATGTATTAGTTTTCTTATTTGTTGAACCGTTCAATGTTGAATTAGTTTGATTATATTTGGTATTTCAGTGTTTGAATTGTTATATTGTTAAAGATGTTTATTCTTATTGTTTTTAGAAACCATACAACTCTATAGTTGGTTCCAATGCTGCAGCCAGAAGAAATCTTGAGCTGAACTGAGCTAGATAATGAAACTTCTGGGGAGCTTGAATCAATCAGCTAAATAGCTGAATCAACCTGAATCAACATTTTTTTCTGTAGTGTTGAGCACTACAACCAATCACACATTTCTTTTGAGCATATGAATAGTGACCAATTAGAAGCATTTAGATTAGTCACCGGTGATGAAGAAATACACGGAAAACAACTATATATCACACCTATATAATCACGGCATGTTGCATTCTGTGTAATGGTAACCATATTTTAAGATGTGCTCAGGAGAACACAGTGTAAACAAACACAAATCACCACAGACTAACTGCTTGATATTAACATTTGGAAAATAGCTTACATGCACTTTAGAATAAAACAGACTAATATGTAATTTTTACATATGACTAATATTTTTACTAATATGTATTTTTTATAAAAAAAAAAAAAAAATCACGTCTGAGACACTGCAAATATTCATTACGTAAAATTCAGTCCTGTTCACTAAAAGTGACACAGATATATCTGTTAAAAGAATAAATAAAATATAGCTAGCTCTCAAATGGTGGTCATATCACCCAGCCCTAAAACTGCTCAATGTTAAAGCATTAAGCCATTATAGATGTAACAGAATAACTTACTATAAAACAGCTTTTAAACAATGTGTATTGTGGATGCTATACAGATAAACAACCTGACTTGAATGAACCAAGTTGAATATTCTTTACTATTAGAGATGCAGATGAGTGTGATCTAATAAAGAAAATGAATGTTCTTAATCCATACAAACACAAGTGGCTGGCTATCAAATAACATTTTCAGATGTGATTTTCTTCCTTGCTTGTGATGTGAGCTCTTGCAGTTTAATGCACATCAGTGTCTCTAAAATATATAATAAATCTATAAAGGTAAATTATAAAGCCACATTTTTAGGATAAACGAGTTATTTACCTTACCGAGTTTCAGTTTTCACATTGTTCACTTATCTTAAGATTTTCAGAGAAACTCATGCTGTAGAACAAGCTTATAGCAAACACTGAATCAGGCTTTTTGGTTAGGAAAGCAAGCAAGCTCATTGGCTGCAGAAGCAACAGAGGCATTTAGCTTGTGCCATGTAGTAAGCAATGTGATTGGTTTTAGATTGTGTGTAAATTATCTATAAGCCTGTGGCATCTAGAGCTTCATGCCTAAACTAGCCATATATACAAGGTGTTGCATGCATGTCCAACCTCTGGCGTTTAACTTCTGGGCGTTTCTTGATCTCCCTGAGGAGCATGTTGATGGGGCTGTAAACATCGTTCGTCTGAATGCTGCGTACAATGCTGTTCAGCAGAGTCCGAGTCTCCTGGTGGTCAGTGGGGGCTAGAGTGCCCTTTTTTTGCACTGCACGACAATGACACTCACATTCAGTGTCATACATGAAGTAGTCTATTGGCAATCCATTCATGAGGTTTCTCTACACTATTTATTAACTTTATAAAGATGTGCACATTCTCATTTGTTGTTTCTAAAAACGTGACAATACTAAATAAATAAATAAATAATAACAATAATTTCAAAGTGTCCCTGCTATACTCACAGAAGTTCCTCCAAAGCTGATAGAGGGGCTCTGTGGGCTCCTGGTGTAAGTTGACGTTGTCCCACAGCAGCTGCACATACACCTGCTTGCTGTCCTGAGACAGAGATGTCTGTGGCAGCTAAGGGAGAAAAACAGAGAGGGGAGCATTATCATGACAGTTCAGTTCAACCAGCATTTAGCAAACAATTACTGGGCTGAAATCATAGAACACGCAATTTGAGGAACACAATTATGAGGCATATTTTCATAAAGAGCTGCAGGAAAATTACATTTAAAAGACTCATTCTGAACTAGTTAGCAAGAGCATCAACAGCGTGAATGTCAAGTACCTGCACTCCATTGTTGCAGTGTTCAGATGTGAGAATGAGTCCAGGCAGAATGCTGGGCAGGTCTAAACGGCGAAAATACCACACCAGGTTCCAGAAGATGATGGGGTGCTGACTGAGGAACTTATGAGTATAGATTACCTGAGAGATAATGGATATAGATGAATTAGAGACCATACCTACATAAAGGCAAAACCACAATACAAGGCAACAGGCTGTTGCCCTCTGCACATCTTACTGATACATACTTAACACAACTAAAGACTAACACAAATAAAGGGTTCACAAAGTTCTTTGCCTCAGTCTCAAAACAGGAAAGGGCAACAGGGAAGTATTTGATGAATATAACATCACATATATTTACTGAAAGGTTGTAGTAAAGTCAAGCTTGAATACCTGATCCCCCTCATTCTCTAACAGCGATTCCAACTCTTTGCGAAGGACCAGTGGACTGAGATACGGCACAGAAACTGGTTTTGGGTTCGGCCACTTTTGACTCAGGGTGTCCTGAAACATCAAAATACAGAATTAATCAATTGTGAGCAATAAGTATAATTCATAAAGCTCACGGAATATTAAAACGGGACATTCCCCACTCACCGCCACCTCTTGTAGGCTGTTGGGCAGGCTGGTAGTGGAAATGCCATGATTGGGTCTTTGGATCGAGTCCAAACTCTGCAGTGGGCCTCCCACGCTGTTGCTCCGAGTTAAAGTGTTGCGTTTCTCGGCTTGCTTCTCCATGAGACCCAGGGGGTCTGAATGTACTGGCTCTGGTACAAGGCTAAGTTGCAAAGTCAGAAATCATAATATGATTTGAGATTTGACACAAACATCATCAGTTGGCCAAAAAAATTCCCATTTGACCTACTAATTTGAAAATAAATTCTAAATTTCAGCAACAAAATATTTCAGTTGTCATTTAACAATAAAACCTTTAATCTCACTTATCTACTGATCTCAAAAATAAAGCCTTCAATATTTACTCATACACCACAAAAAATTATGTTCTGTTTTCAAGAATTTAATTTTTTTCATGTTTTGATTTCAAGAATCTGCTCGCATACATCTTTGGGGTTCCAGTTTGAGTGACAGGCATCTCAACAGGACCCTTGCTGTCCTCAGGAGTTTCTGGGAAGCTCATGAGGTCTGGAGGGTCACTAGAACAACCCACTTTCACTTCAGAGGAGCCAGAAGTGGCCGGATGTGTGCTGGAGCTGTTAATACTGTCTCCTGATGTGCTTGTCTTCAAGTAGAAGCTGTAAACCAAAAATACACAGCGGTAGTTTATTATTACACTCAAAATAGCATCTGTTTTTGTGGTGCAAAACACTGAACAAGACACTTATGTGACCCATATGAACATATGCCAACAAGCACAGTTGAGTTTAATTTCCTAGTTGTGCATGCATAATGTGTCATCATAAAAATACTAAAAAAAAAAACCATCTTATTTTATAAATACTACAAAAATGCATTTTTTAAATATGCTTCTTCATTTTCTTCAACACAGTAAAAGCAAGGAAAATGCACTTGCAGTGTATAATTCAGCATCAAGTGGTTTAGTAACTCACCCCGGTGTAGAGCGCAGGTCGTGGAACTCAACATGGAGTAGAGGGAGAAAAGAGATTTGACAGAAAGGACAGGTGCAGTTGAGATTGGAGTCATCAGCTGTCCAGCCTGCCATGATCTCCTCGTCATACACCAGAGCTTCACAAGACCGACATTGAGAGCAGCTGGACATTAGAACCTGCCCAAAAGAAACGAAGTTCAACTTTATTACTTAATTCTGAAGTGATACTGTGTTTAAGCGTCAGCAGAGGGCGATGCTCTCACCTCTAAAGCACAATTCTGGTAAATGCTTGAGGTGCTGGCATGATGAGAGGAACTATGTTCAGACCTCTCTGAGTCTGCACCTTTCATTGAGCGGCCTGGAGTCAAAGCTGTAAAGAATGCCAAAAAGAAATTTTCAAACAAAAGAACACTGTGTACAGACACCACATTGTCTTATAAAATAAGAAATACAACCCCAAATCAGAAAAAGTTGGGACAGTATGGAAAACGCAAATAAAAAAAGAAAGTAGTGATTTCTAAATTTACTTTGACTTGTATTTCATTGCAGACAATATGAACAAAATATTTCATGTTTTGTCTGGTCAACTTCATGTCATTTGTAAATATACATCCTTTCTTGTCATTCAGACCTGCAACACATTCCAAAAAAAGTTGGGACAGGAGCAATTTAGGGCTAGTAATGAGGTAAATTGGTTAAATAATTATTTGAAACAGGTGATGTCAACAGGTGATTGTTATTATGATTTTGTACAAAAGCAGCATCCAAGAAAGGTCTAGTCCTTTAGGAGCAAATATGGGCCGAGGATCGCCAGTTTGCCAACAAATACGTGAGAAAATTATTGAAATGTTTAAAAACAATGTTCCTCAAAGAAAGATAGGAAGAGATTTGTATATTTCACCTTCAACAGTGCATAACATAATTAAAAGATTCAAGGAATCTGGAGGAATTTCAGTGCGTAAAGGACAAGGGCACAAGCCTAAGCTGAACAACCGTGATCTCCGATCCCTCAGGCGGCACTGCATCAAGAATCGTCATTCATCTATAAGCGATAATCACCACATGGGTTCAGGACTACTTTTGCAAACCTTTGTCAAGTACCACAATACGTAGTTACATCCACAAATGCCAGTTAAAACTGTACTGTGCCAAAAGGAAGCCCTATGTTAACAGTGTCCAGAAGCGCCGTCAACTTCTCTGTGCTCGGAGGCATCTGGGATGGACCATCATATAGTGGAAACGTGTACTGTGGTCAGATGAATCAGTATTTCAGGTATTTTTTGGGAGGAATGGATGCCGTGTGCTCCGGACCAAAGAAGAAAAGGATCATCCAGACTGTTACCAGCAACAAGTCCAAAAGCCAGGGTCTGTCATGGTATGGGGTTGTGTCAGTGCCCTTGGCAAAGGTAACTTGCACTTCTGTGATGGCACCATTAATGCTGAAAAGTACATAGAGATTTTGGAGTACAATATGTTGCCTTCAAAAAGACATCTTTTCTTGCAGGGACGTCCATGCATATTTCAACAAGACAATGCAAAACCACATTCTGCACACATTACAAAGTCCTGGCTGCGGAGGAAGAGGGTACGGGTACTTGACTGGCCTGCCTGCAGTCCCGACCTGTCTCCAATAGAGAATGTGTGGCGCATTTTGAAGCGCAAAATGCGACAACGAAGACCCCGTACTGTTGCCTACCTTAAGACTTGTTTGCAGGAAGAATGGAACAAAATTACACCTGAAACACTTCATCACTTGGTGTCTTCAGTCCCTAAACGTCTTTTAAGTGTTGTGAAAAGGAATGGCAACATTACAAAGTGGTAAATGCTTTACTGTCCCAACTTTTTTTGGAATGTGTTGCAGGTCTGAATGACAAGAAAGGATGTATATTTACAAATGACATGAAGTTGACCAAACAAAACATGAAATATTTTGTGTTCATATTGTCTGCAATGAAATACAAGTCAAAGTAAATTTAGAAATCACTACTTTCTTTTTTTATTTGCGTTTTCCATACTGTCCCAACTTTTTCTGATTTGGGGTTGTAAAATGACTGATGTAATGAATCTTCGTTGGCCTCATGCTGATACGTGTTTTGGAGTGGACATTCAACATGACATGTATGTATGTATGAGTCTTACGTGTCGACAGCTGTGCACGGCTGGTATCGCTGCTTTCACTGCTGCTACCCAGGCTGGTGTTGCTGTGTGTGAGTCCGTTTGAGGCCAGGCTGGGCATCAGGCCTCTGGGTAAAGTGTTCTCTGTTGCTCCTTCTGCAGACAACAACTGCTCTTCTAGCCTAGCTGGGAAACTGTCTCGGGGCTGTGAGCTTTCCTCCTGAATCACAGACATCCAAAATACAGTTCAGACTAAACATATGTCCAACATTTACAATGAGGAAAAACTGGAATGCTTAAGAGGTTAGCTTTACACACAGGGAGTTTTGGTACTGATGATACTTCATGAGATGAACTAGTGGATATTTTAGTTTCTTAAACTAAATTGAGGTCTAGGGACCCTCGGGGGCAAGAGGATGTTAGGGCACATGCAGATTTTACTTTTTTAAACAAAAAAATCAGTGTATAAATTACCTTTTATTTCGAAATGTTCAATGGAAAATCCTGCATTATAAGTGTGCCTCAGGAAGCATTTTAAAGTTAAAAAATAAAATTAAAAATGAAATTCATGACCCTTTTAAAAGCTACTGCCCTCAACAAACAGAAGGTAGGTATTGGTATATTTTAGACTACTTTCTGTCTATCCCTGGCTTTCATTTATAACAATGAACACACTTGGAATATATTTTTTAACAATCACCATTAAGGGTTCAACAAGAATGTTAGTAAAGTGGAAGATTGTTACTAAAGCTGTTTGTTGAGTTAATTACTCCTGAGTTTTATTGTCTAGAGCGGTTGGTGTAACTCAGATTTTGGTTTGTGTGCATCATGATCTCCGATCATGAAGATACTCAAGAAAACCTCTTTGGATTTCCTAACATCATTATTTCTTACAGTCTCTCACCTCATCATCTGAGTAGGAGTAGGCTGAGGCCACTGCATCCCACATTTTGCTGGCCACATTGGCTGCTTGCTTCATGCCTGACTTAAGCATATCTACTTTAGGCCCTAACAGAAGAGAGTCCATCTTGATGCCTGATATGGAGTTGATGACGGATCCCAGTGAACTGCTCTGTGATGACTTTACAAGCGCAGTCAGTGATGATGACCTTTGACCTGCAGAGCCTGGGGTCTTGGGGGACTTGACTGCAAATGTCTTGGAGCGTGTGACAGCAGGGCTACGCTTCGGAGTCTCTGTTAAACTAGCAATTTTGACCGGACCGATCGGAAGGCTCGATCTTCTTTCCAAAGACTGCTTTATTTCAGGAGAGTCTGGACAGTTAACTGATTTGTGGTTTGATCCCTGTTGCAACTCCATGCTGGAGGATTTACCATTCAAGGGGCTATGGAGGCTCATGTACATCTCAATCTCATCTGCAAGATTCCTTGACACCACAGGTGGAAAGGGCCGTGTGGACTCCTGGCTCTGAATGGAGGTTGTATCCTCAGTTTCCGATGCAAAGAGTGAAAGAGGATCCGCCCCCACCTCAACATCCTCCCTTTCCACAGCTTTAGAGGAGGAAGAGCCACTGCTTATGCTTCGCCCAACAACGTCGCTCCCCTGGGGTGTGTCTACTGAATCATTCTGCTCTCTACTTTTCCCCACTTTCTCTTCTGCAGAACTGAATGCTTTATGTTCCTTCTGCTCATCTTCATGTTCCTGCTGGAGGGCAGAGCTCATTGTAGCCTCCATCTTACACTCTTTAAAGGGAGTGATGGTTGTAAATGGAGGAGGGGTCAGACTGCCGGAGAATGCAGATGCAAGGATTTTTGCATCTGCACCCATATGATCAGCACTGAGCTCCAGACTGCCCTGCTTTTGTAGCATGCCAGCTTTGCTCTCTGCACTGAAACTGCAGCTGCGCTCCACAAAGGCTTTCATCCTCTGCTGCTGTCCAGCCTGGGAGAATTGTGAAACTGGGATTACAGAGTCATCCTCCACAGGCAGGGACACATCTTCACTCTTCTTACGGGGAATGAAGAGCTTAGCTGTACATACACCTGCTGGAGACATATATGACAACAACATTTTTTTTAATTATTTTATAAAGCTCTAAATAAATACTAGATTTTGCAAGGCCAAAAGGAAAATACAGTGCTTGCAAGGCAACAAAAATAACAATGTTAAAGTTTTAAGTAAGTTTAGGTTTTAGGTTTCTGTTCTTGTGAAAATAAAATGCAGGAAAAAGAATTTGATTTGTTAATCATAGAGTACATTTTCAGTGACTGACCAGATTCTCCCCTGTCTGACTCTGCAGTGCTGTCAAAGTGGACAGGGATCTCAGTAGACAGTTTAACAATGCTGGCTACAGAAGGTGCCATCTCAGCAGGGCTGGGGGGCTCCGTCACAGCTACAACACTGTCCACAGAACTAGCAATATCGTCCCCTTTAAAGAGACAAAAAGATGACACGGTCTTAAATAAATGATCCTGATAGCAGTGTATAACAGACAATCCAAGGCTGTAAATAATAACACATTAATGTATGTGATTAAATATGTTTAAAGATTACATTTTGAATGATGTTAATCCATTTAATCATTTTGACATATCCGTTTCATTCTGTTTCAGTGATTTAATTATCATAGAACCTCAACAAGAACAAATTATCACCCACAAATTTCATTTGTGTAAATTTGAGTGAAAATGGCATTGCAGTAGTACTGTGGGAAAATACATTTTAGTAACACGTGAAATATTAAGTTCATAAAGTGTGGGACAATTGTTGTATTATTTAATTATTGCAAATTTGTATTAACTTCAATGCATTTCCTCTGCATTTTAAAGCTATATTAAGTTCAGCAATCCAATACAGTACCATTTTGGATCTTGGTTGCTTTGCTACTGCTAGTGTGGTTGGTGGAGAGAGGTGGAGAGGTTATAGATCCATCAGTAAGGTCCTGGGGTAGCTCGTCCTTAGATCCATAACCCTGATCAGACTGACCGGCTTATGAAATCATAAATACAAAACATAATCAACAATACAAAACAGAAACGTAAGTAAAATTATATTTAATGTCACATCTACAGTACCTGTGCTATAGCGACTGTCAATAGCAACCTCAACTATAAGGCTGTGAGGGAAGAGAATGTGTTCCTCTACAATAGGCTCATTTGAGCTGTCTATACTGCCATGTCTCAGTCTGTCTCCATCAGCACCTGCTGCTGTACCCGCTGAAATCTCTATATAAAAACACACACCATTTCACAAATTTGTTTCATAATTGTAAGAACTGAAGATCAAACTAAATATCAGTACTTGTTTGTTTTTTTTGTGTTATTGAATCTTTATCATCACACGTCTAAATAAAATTAGTCCTAAATTTATAATACTGTTTTACATTTTTCATTTTAAAGTTGCATTTACTAAATAAACATCTAACACTAAATTTAAACAGTTTGCTAGAGATTGTAATGTGCTCCAAGCCAGCATTTGCCAGACTACGGGTGCACAGGTCTGCCAAAACACCTACTGGTCTCTGGTACAATGAAATGTTAATTGTAGTGCAGTTTTGTGAATTTTAGCCTGAATGTTCAATGTAGGCAAACTATTTGATTTTCCATAGCAACTTTTTCAACATTATGGTTGATTTGCAGTCCAGCATTTTCTTTATGTTTAGCTATTTGGAATTAAAAACACTATAATATCTTATGTAGACAAAATACTTCCAAGGCACTCATGTGGTAGGATAAAAAGCCTTTAATGTACTGGGCTTAAATAATTACAAATAGTTAAAAGTAGATCTGCGAGTTTCAGCAAAACAGCCTTCTTCAGGTCCTAAAAGTGTTGGCATGCCATTTATGAACATTAGACCTAAAATTATAAAGTAATATTAGTCTAGTTATTTACCATTCCACTCAGAAGAATTTGTAATGCATATTTTAACATGCTGGTAGGAAAACTCTACTGTTGGAAATGGCAAATGCATTCCCGTCTGACCAGAAGCGGGGATAAAGTGTCCAGAGGGGGTAATATCAAAAGCAGTCAACCACCAAACTGCATCCTGTATCTAACCATATCTAAATACCACAAAGGGCCAATATGTATAAAACATGTCAAATGCATGAGCATAGGAAGGAAGGAACTCAAACCTGTGGTTATCAGAGAAGGTCCTCCTTTAAGTGATGTTCCACGCAATGCCTGTTTAAACTGCACAACTCCTCGCACCAGGTTCCGCATTTTGGTCCACATGAATAGTCCACTACGGTTACGACTTGGCCAAGGACTTTCAAGGACAGCCTGGACAAAGCACAGCCATTTACAGGTCAGCAGTAACCATGACAATTTTTTTTCATAATAATAACACACTGACATTTGTAATGCTCCTGAATTTGTAATTCAATGGATGTCAAGTCATCATTATTTTAATAGTGCTTTATGCAAAAGATATTGTTTCAAAGCAGCTTCACAGTATTAAACAGGAAAGTAACGGAATCAGTGATGCAAACATAGAAAGACAATAGAAAGACGATAGCGTAGGAAGATGATGGCATCATTATTCATTAAGTACAGTGTTGGTTTACTTCAGTTCAATAAGTGTGTAAAGTTTGTTCACTAGGAAACAAGCTTAATAAGCAGCTCTACTGAAGACAGAAGTGTTGTTAATCAACTCAAGCTACAAAATATGTTGCAAAATTCATCAGTTATGAACAAATTCAATCTAACTACAAAGTAGAAGACACTAGTGACTGCTAAACTCTTGAGTGGAATAATCTTATCTGTCAGTGAAGAGCTTCTTTTTAAAATACACCTTTAAAGTTTGTGGTCTACAGATCAATTACTTAACAAGTTATGGAATTTGGTTCGTTCTCAAAAAAAAAAAGTGTGTGAATTAATTTGACAGAAATCATGTCAAAATAGATTGCGGCAATCTATTCGCAAAACTTTAGAGCAGGGGTAGGCAACTTCGGTCCTGGAGTGCCGCTGTCCTGCATAGTTTAGCTCCAACCCTAATCAAACCCACCTGAACAAACTAATCAAGGTCTTCAGAATTACTAGGGCTACAGGCAGGTGAGGTTTTTTTCAGGGTTGGAGCTAAACTCTGCAGGACAACGGCACTCCAGGACCGACATTGCCTACCCCTGCTTTAGATTATTCACACCAAACTTGGTGTGTGTAATGACAAGCATGACCTGTGGATATGCTTATGACTTCTGAACAGTGGATTTTGGTCTCAATGATCAGAAATCACGAGACTCCTTAGATTCAGTGCAGCATTTGAATGGTACATTTTCCAATGATCCAAAATAATGTCACCCATTTTGGGTGTCTGCCATTTTGAACTTTGTAGTAAAATGTGTCACTGGCGCTATGCCTTTTTAAAAAAAATGCTAATTGCTATTGATTTCTTTAACCTATTGTCATGAGACTGATTTTCATAGATTGCCTGGCCTGAGCCATGTTGTGTAGCCTGACTATGTCAAACTTCGTACTTCCGCTCAATTTCAGTTCGCTTCTGTACTCAGTCTGATATAGTAAACCATCTCCCAGATTATCTCCGGCTTCACAGCAGCTGGGCCAACCAACGAACAGAGGGAGGGCTGAGAGCCGTGACGTAGATGCTAAGCGCCGAATTTAAGATTGTAGTTTAGGTGAGGGAAATCTAAAACGACAGCGGACATGGAGACACGGGATGCTATTTACATATCTGTGTTTACAACGGAAGTTCGAGGCGGCTGAGCCGGCACATAACATATGTCATAACCAACCGTTATGTGATTGGCTTACGGGTACACCAATGATTTTAAACTTCATACAAGCGCCTGCCCACGAGAAAGTAAATGCTTGTCAATTATGCCCTTCCAGACTCTGTCTACGAAGCAAAACGAAGTAGCAGAGTTTGGTATTACCAGGCTACATGTTGTGAACATCAATACCAAATACTGCAAGCAGCAATTAAGGGTCAAAGAACAACAGTGGCAAAAGAAGAAGCTAAGTATGGCAGGGAGCACCAGACCAACTGCAGTATCTAGTAATTAATATGGCTTAAGTCGAAATGGCTGAAAAATCATAAATACAACCACTAGTAATATGATTTAATGGTCTATCACATTTGACTAATAGTTGGCAGCTTGGCACTAATGTGGTGTGGTCAGTGTGAGGTGACAATGTCACACTTACAGTTGAGGTCAAACGTTACCCCTAGCAAAATGTTAATTATCTTATTAAAATAAGAGGGATCATACAAAATGCATGTTATTGTTTATTTAGTACTGACCTGAATAAGATATTTCACATAAAATACGTTTACATATAGTCCACAAGAGAAAATAATAGTTGAATTTATAGAAATTGTAATGTTTCCTGCGCTTGGTTGAATAAATTATTTTTCTTTCAGTTGCTGGGGTGCCAGACAGAGTTTCTGTCATTTAGTCAAACCAAACTTGTCAAATCAGTCAAGAAACTTACAAAGGCCTGTGTATCTAAATAGCCACATACCTTTAAATTTGTGAGTTAGGAAAATACATTAGATAAACCTTACAAATAAAGAACCTTCAACATAAAAAAAAACCCATAAATCACCAATAAATCACCCTTTTCAGTTATCAGATCTGTATATTCAAAGTTATAATAATGACACAGAAAAGGAGAGGAATCAGTTCATTAGAAATTGTCCACAATATAGGCAATGTAATCCAGCCAAGAAAAATAGATCAGTTCAAACCCAAAACATTCAGTTCAGTTTCTGTTAATCATCAGTAAAAATGAACTCCCAATAGTCAAAGTGGCCAAAAGAAAAGGGATAATAATAATAATAATAATAATAATAATAATAATAATATCAGTCAACAGTATCCACAGCTGCTGTATTTTACTCACAACCTAATTTTCCAGAAAGTACGGTTTGATTCCGTGACTCTGTAACTCCTCGAGTGTGAAGATTGATTGGTTTCAGACTCCCGATCCGTCAATCCATGTCAGAATGCACACTTGTTCGACGGCATGCTTGCAGCGTTTAAACAACAATCTGTTTGGCACACAGCAAAGTGCGATGAAGCGATTAATACAGGAATTGAGAAGTTATGGGATTGCTATAAATCGCAGACGGACTTAACTTTCAACGTGGGTAAAACAACATAAAAGTTTACATCCCGTTCAAAAGTTTACATCCACTTGATTTTTAATACTGTGTTATTACCTGAATGATCCACAGCTGTGTTTTTTTATTGTTTTTTAGTAATAGTTGTTCATGAGTCCTTTGTTTGTCCTGAACAGGTCAACTGCCTTCTGTTCTTCTGTTCTGTTCCACAATTTTTTTTTTTTTTTAAAGCATTTTTGTGTATTTGAACCCTTTCCAACAATGACTATGATTTTGAGATCCATTCTTTTCACACTGAGGACAACTGAGGGACTCATTTGCAACTATTACAGAAGGTTCAAGCACTCACTGATGCTCCAGAAGGAAAAACTATGCATTAAGAGCCGAAGGGTGAAAACTTGGAAAATCATGGTTGTCTTAAAATAGACCAAGTTTGGTCTTTATATACTTAAATCATTGCTGAGATGCATCTATAACCTCATGTTCATTCTGGTGTGCTCTTTGCCAAATTTGTTTGTGTCTTATTTGAGAATGGTCTGACTAATAAACTTGAATTCAATAACTTTTGCTTTTAGACTTAAAAGATCTTAGCATCTTAGCATTCACTGTGGTTATAGTTGGGACTATCACTCTATCTGTGTGCCAAATTTCATTAACTTTGTTGCAAGCAGTTCTATGGGCTGAACACGAGTGGAAGAATTGGAATAAGAAGAGAGGGGGTGGAGAACAAGAACAAGAACAAGAACAACAAACATGGAAAAACAAGAAGTGCTTGGCCCCTAATTAGAACACCAATGACTACAATAGGTGCCTACACAGCTTCATTGCTTGGCCTCTAATTATGCCTACTTACAGGCTGCCATTTTCCAACTGAACTCCTCCTAGACCATTGGTCTGATTTTCTGATTGCAACAAAATGTTACAGATTATAGAACCCGAATTCCGGAAATGTTGGGACGTTTTTTAAATTTGAATAAAATAACTAAAATACTTTCACATCACATGAGCCAATATTTTATTCACAATAGAATACATAAATGTTTAAACTGAGAAATTTTACAATTTTATGCACAAAATGAGCTCATTTCAAATTTGATGCCTGTGATAGGTCTCAAAAAGTTGGGACGGGGACACGTTTACCATGGTGTAGCATCTCTTCTTTTCAAAACAGTTTGAAGGCATCAAGGTTATGAGTTTCTGGAGTTTTGGTGTTGGAATTTGGTCCCATTGTTGCCTGATATAGGTTTCCAGCAGCTGAAGAGTTTGTGGTCGTCTTTGACATATTTTTCATTTAATGATGTGCCAAATGTTCTCTATAGGTGAAAGATCTGGACTGCAGGCAGGCCAATTCTGCACCCGGACTCTTCTACTACGAAGCCATGCTGTTGTAATAGCTGCAGTATATGCAGTAGTATTTTTGCATTGTCCTGCTGAAATACACGTCACCTGGAGGGGAGCATATGTTGCTCTAAAACCTTTATATACCTTTCAGCATTCATGGTGCCTTCCAAACATGCAAGCTACCCATACCGTAAGCACTTGTGCACCCCATAGCCATCAGAGATGCTGGCTTTTGAACTGAATGCTGATGACACATTGGAACGTCTCCCTCCTCTTTAGCACGGAGGACACGGCATCCGTGATTTCCAACAGGAATGTCAAATTTGGACTCGTCTAACCATAGAACACATAGAACACTTTGAAACAGTCCATTTTAAATGAGCCCTGGCCCACAGGACACGACGGCGCTTCTGGACCATGTTCACATATGGCTTCCTTTTTGCATGATAGAGCTTTAGTTGGCATCTGCAGATGGCACGGAGGATTGTGTTTACCAACAGTGGTTTCTGGAAGTATTCCTGGGCCCATTTAGTAATGTCAATGACAGAATCATGCCAATGAGTGATGCAGTGTCGTCTGAGGGCCCGAAGACCACGGGCATCCAACAAAGGTCTTCAGCCTTGTTCCTTACGCACAGAGATTTCTCCAGTTTCTCTGAATCTTTTGATGATGTTATGCACTGTAGATGATGAGGTTTGCAAAGCCTTTGCAATCTGACGTTGAGGAATGTTATTTTTAAAGTATTCCACAATCTTTTTATGCACTCTTTCACAGATTGAGAGCCTCTGCCCATCTTTGCTTCTGAGACACTCTGCCTCTCTAAGACATCCCTTTAAAAGCTAATCATATTACAGACCTGATGTCAATTCACTTAATTAGTTGCTAGATGTTCTCCCAGCTGAATCTTTTAAAAATGTCTTGCTTTTTCAGCTCTTTGTTGCCCCCGTGCCAACTTTTTTAAAACCTGTAGCAGGCATCAAATTTGAAATGAGTTCATTTAGTGGATAAAAGTGTTAAATTTCTCCGTTTAAACATTTTTTGTTCTCTATGTTCTATTGTGAATAAAATATTGGCTCATGTGATTCGAAAGTCTTTCAGTTTTCATTTTATTCAAATTTAAAAAACATCCCAACATTTCCGGAATTCGGGTTGTATGTTGATAGACAAAACCATTATGACTTAACACATCAATGAGTTTGTCTCTCTCATGACTAAGGCATCTGAGACTGTGGAAAAAAAACAAACCCTGAAACAAATGTTTGACAGCTACATTCTTTTGTTGAACTAAAGAAAAATTCTAGAAAAACAAAAACAAACTCTTAGTAACAGAAAGATACTATTATAATATATGACCCTGTACCACAAAACCAGTCATAAGGGTCAATTTTCTGAAATTGAGATTTATACATCATCTGAAAACTGAATAAATATGCTTTCCATTGATGTATAAACCATAAGGATAAGACAATATTTGGTATCCGAGATACAACTATTTGAAAATCTGGAATCTGAGGGTGCAAAAAAAATCAAAATATTGAGAAAATCACCTATAAAGTTGTCCAAATGAAGTTCTTAGCAATGCATATTACTAATCAAAAATTAAGTTACGTTTTAATATATTTACAGTAGGAATATCTTCATGGAACATGATCTTTACTTAATATCCTAATGATTTTTTTGACAAAAGAAAAATCAATAAATTTGACCCACACAATGTATTGTTGGCTATTGCTACAAATATACCTGTGCTACTTATGACTGGTTTTGTGCTCCAGGGTCACAAATAAGACTATGCTGTAGCATATCAATATGTAAAGATACAGTGGTCTTCACAGGTCTGCATTCATGGCTTAAAGCAAAAAAAAAAAAAATCCTGAGCCTGAACTTTTTTCCGGGGGTGGGCCGGGCCGGGGAGTTGGCAGGCAGCACATGCAAAGCATGCAATGACTGTGGCAACTTAAACATTTGAAAGGATACTATGGCATAGTTATTGCTTTCCTTATTCAAACTGATTTTTTTTTGTGAATATATGGTTGACTTGAAGAATGAAAGCTATATCATACACTTGGAAAATTATAAGCTATAATCACCGCTTATCGACACTAGGGGTGTGACAAAACACTTGAGACAAAATACAGATACTTGGTTCACTAGAATGTGACAATATTTTAATACTATTTTTAAGAAATTTTCAATAAAATATTTGTCTTCTAATTACAAAAAGTCAAACAATGCAGTTGTAATTTGAAATATTTTAACTAATCTAGGGCTCTAACTAATGATTATTTTGGTAATCAAGTATTCTGATTATTTTGACAATTGAATTGAGTAATCTGATATTTTTAGTAACACAAACAGGCCTAAGTGAAAACCAGACTTTAGTATGACTATTTACTATTTATATATAAACTAACGATGAGGCAATAATAATTGGCTCAAATAAAATATCAAAACCAAGTAACTGCATGGTTTTATTGAACAACACTATTAAAACACATAATGCAATATGCCTATACATTATGAACATAACCAACTTAAGTAGCTTACATTATGTATTATAACAAATACCTGCAGAGGGCACCAACGGCCTGGTGACGATTCACTTTACAGCATGATTAAACGTTATTTAAATCCATAAAATTTTTATATTTGGCCACATGCAAACTAAGAAAGTTTTATTTTGAAATCGTGATGTACAATAAATGGCATATTTAGAAATGGGTCGATGTATTCTCCTGTATTGGCAAGGGTTTATAAACTATTTAAGTTACAAATCTAGTGAGAGAATGAACACTGTTTTCCCAGATGAACGTTAACTCAAATTCACAGCATATGCAGAGGAAGAGCCCCTTTCACACACACAGTCTGGTAAATTACTGGCAAGTTACCATTAGAGATCATGAGAGAACAGGACCTTTTCAAAAATCCCGGTAAATTTGTTCTGGCAATCATATCGTTCTTATGGAGATGACACAATTACTCTGAGCTATTGACAAACTCCGCTGCTTTCTAGTTTTTCCATGTTTTTTTTACAGTCTATGATAAATATGCGCTAGATGGACATCTTTGATCATTGCGCCTTGCAGCTTTTTCAACGTGTCGTGCTTCTCCATTCATCAGGGCTGCGGTGCTCTGCTCTGCTACTGGATACAATTATGCGTATCTCGTGTTTATAAGAGCAAACAATTCTGATTGGCTAGAAATGTTAGTTTGGTTGAGAGTGAAAGCTGTGCTCCTCTCATACCATTGGTAGGCGAACTCATGGACTCCAAAGTCATATCAACAAGTTTTTTTTTTAATGTAGGATTTATTTATTTTTTCTCGCAGCCAAACGCTGCACGCCGGAGATCCGGCACGGTGCTGGAGAACTTTAAGCCCTGTGCATTGCATTGCTGTGTTGTGCTATTGTGTATGTTAAGTAAGGAAGTGTTCATCACCTTGTTGTAGTATCCGTAAGTAATAGCATTGGGTTCAACACCAGCCTTTTTCATCTCCATTAAGACACGCACAGCCATGACAGGCATCTCCCACAAACCACACAACTGCATCACCACACGGTAACACACCTGTTAAACACAACGGTTGTGCTGTAGGGTCACACCAAGGTCTACAGACAGTCATTCTTTACATACACAAGTACATGAATACATGAATGAATACACAAGTCACGTGAGGCAATTTAAGTGTCATTTCCTGAAAGAAATGTGTAAGGAAGGAAAGAACTCAACTATAGTTTCAGATCCCTATGACCCCCATTTAAGCTCAGTATTAACATCTGTTTCAAGATCTGAACACAAATAGACTTTGCTAAATACATAACATGCTAAATACATAAATGCTAAATAGATAGTTTGAGATATATTGTAATCTGATCTCTCAAACCATCTTTAGTGGTGGTCAGGGATGCATATGTGTTTAATTAATGAAACATTATAATAAAATTCAGACCATCTAAGGTTTAGGGCACAGTTCACTTAAAACTTGCATAAAGAATGAAAAAGAATCCTATATCGTATTTAACTTACTTTACATTTGCTTAATTACAAATATTTTAGCTGCCTATATTTTATAGTGTAGCAGTAAAGTGAACTGCAACAATCAATAAGAGATCTAAATACACTTACAAGTTACTGTCAATAATAACTGAATAAATGCTGCAATAATAATAACAATAATAATAAAATATATAACAAAATTGATGTTATCTACACACCTCATCGAGCACCTCCACCTCAGAGCTCCTCATCTTGAGCAGAACACTGAAGGCCTGCTGCATGGTGCGGGATTTGGATTGGGCTGTACGCATGCTGGCAGGAAGACAGATGAACCACAGACTGTAGCAGTGACTAAACAGACACTTTGCCCACTGGGGTGGATTGGAATAGAAACGCTTTGCCAGCTTGTAGGCCATTTTGATTTCCTGTTTGGAATAAAACAGTAATGCTTCAGGTTCAGAGACCACAAAGGGGTATTGAAGGGCATTCCCTGTTAAACTGCTTTCAGGTTAAAAGGAACAATTTTGTCTATATTATTAGATCAAACCTTTGTACCCTGTTTGTGCACTTTTTTGTGCAGCATTTTTCTTAAATTTTATTTTTTATTTTTTGGAACTCGACAGCTGTAGTCACCATCCAGTTTCAACGTATTGAACAGAACAGCCTGTACATACTATAAAGAAATCCCTTTAGTGTTGCTGTCAGGACTCTGGTTTGATCTCTCCTTGTGTTTTCTTTCCTTTTGCTTTGTTTCTGTCTCTTCCATGTACTATCATCACTCACCTGTTTCTCCTTATCTCTTAATTTCTCCACTATATGTATCCTTCTGTGACTGTGAGATCAGTGGTGGCTGGTGGCAAATTTTCTAGGTGGGGCGCCGCATCCAAACATTTTAGCATACATCCCAACATGATTTATCCCAGTATAACAAAAAGAAAAGGATTAAGACATGAAACATTTTAAATAAAGAAAATTGTTTTCCCAAATTCAAGATTGAGGATGATTCTCACAAAACTATAATTTTCTGCAAGCTTTTTTTCAAGAAAAATGAAAACATTGTTTTTAATTTTAATAATAATAATTCAAAATTGATGTATACAGTGCAACATCAAAATATGTAAGAAAAATAAATAAATGTTACATTTATTTAAACCATTTTCTATGCATATATAAATAACTAAATGTCAAGCTGCAGTACCAAGCAGGACCAAGCGGATCTGTATTCAGAATTATTAAACAGAGCAAAACACAAATAATAAATAAATAAATAAAAACATGAATTTGTTGAGTGTGGTGATCTGAAGGCAGCTCAACATGACTGACCAGTGAACAGTTCCTGCGTCAGAGTGAATGTTGATGCAATACACCACTGAACATAGCAAACTCCTATAAAAACACGCTTCTTCAGCGAGTGTCCATTATAAAACACTTGCCAGACATGCGATCATACTGAAATGTGTTCATAAAGCTATCAGAGAGCGCGCATACACGGTTTGTTTATTTGCACTAATAAAAACAGACTCGTGCGCGTCTAATAATGTAAGTTATGATTCATTTATGTCATTGACTGTAATCGTCTTTACCTCCATTACAATCGCCATCCATCAAAACTTCAGTGGTAAGATAATAGTTTGCTTTATTCAGCCCATACAGACTAGACCTGACTTCGTATTTCTTCTTACCGGTATGTTGGTTTCGACCAATCGCTGCACAAGCATGTGCATTACGTTACGCATGATGACGAAAGCACGTTAGTGCTAGCCCTAGCTTTTACTCTGTGCTACACAGTATTATATAGTATTTTAGAGTTTTACACATTTAACAGGTGTGTAGTATTATTTATGTCATTGTTTACTTTGCATTAAAACATTAAAAGTGGTAGCCTGATCAAAACATGGATTTATATGCTAAATGTAATTATTGTCACAAATACAGAAATATACACTGAAAATTCCTCTAATAAAATTAATGTGGTCACAATAGTGACAAAGTAAATATGTGTTTAGAAAACAAGGCCCAGCCTATAACACTCATTTTTACATTCACAGTAATCCACCTTTTTGATCATTATTTATTTCATAGCATAATGCACACCTCTTTAAATGTATAAATCTAAAATACAGTCTAGTATTGTACAGTACAAAGTAAGCACACTTCAAGTACTGCTGTTTGTATTGATTAAATGTTATAATGCTATATTATTATCGTTAATAATGTTACCGGTTATCTTCATTCACAAGTGAAAATGTCACAATTCCAGCTTTATTGGGCAACAGTGCCAACGGTCCCCTTTGCGCCACCTGATGGTGATTTCGAGAACGAGTTTCACAAGTGACTGGGTGGTATTTACGAGCAGCTGTAATGGCCATTTTGGTTGACTACCTACTGTAATTAACATTACTGATAATTATTTGTTTGTTTATTTATTTTTTAGAAATGTAAGCTCTTTATTATAATTGCATAAATGTTCTTAAAATAAATAAAATTAAAGGCGAATTTGAAGTCCAACCATAAAGATTGGGAATGAATGCAAAAAAACCTGACATCCTAAAGCTTCTAATGAAATGTTCACAGAGGGCGAAGTTCAAAATGAATCTAGAGATCTAAAAACAGCAGCAAAAGTCGTCATAGTTGGGTTAACTTCAAGAGCAGTGAATGGGAGAGCACCACAAATATATTTTTTGCATTCCCATTTGCTCAAATAGCAAAAGAAAAACTCCACATTCGTGTTTTAATGACTTTCAAAAAAAAACTGGAAAAAATTGAGAGCGGCTGATAACGGCAGTCAGAAGAGAGAACGATGTCAAATTTACCATCCCTCCCATAGACGCTGCATTAGGAAAAAGCCTTGCATTAGCGTTAACTAGTTTTTTTTTTTTCTTTTTTGTAATTTGATGCAAAGGTGATATAATACAACGTATAGTGTTATAAATGTACATACTTAAAAAGAAAATTTATAAATAAAAAAACTTGAGGATTTATGATGCGGATGACCATTAAACATGTCATCACAGTCTTGTGAAAAGGGTCCATTACTGCACAGACTCAGGCTCCAACTGACGTCATCAGCACAAGATGACTGCAGCCACACCTGCAATATTTTGGCTTTACTTTTCTATAGTAAAAGGAAGTAGAGAAGCGTCATCCATCTTTTATACAGTCTATGCAGCATACAATGTCTTACACACTGAAATACCACTATGGTATCTCCAAAGAGCACTCGACCACAGAAATAGCAACAGTTGTGTTTGGGGAAGTTATTCTGTAGTTTGTTAAGATCAGCTGATCTTTGTTTACTTTTTAACTGCTACATGCAGAGCAGAGTCAGTAAGAGCAAAGCACTTCTCAACTCTCGAGTGCTTGAGTAACTGATATTATGACAAGCACACAGACAGCCTGAAATAAAAAAAAACTGTCATGGAGACATTAAACTGGTAGCCAATTCATTTACTATTGACCCTACACTACCAGTCAATAATTTGGGATCGGTTTAATCTTTCTGAATGTCTCTTTTGCAATTAATTAGTCATTTATTTCTGATTTATTTTTTTCTTAACCCAAACTTTTTAATGGTAGTGTATCACAGTTTCCACAAAAATATGAACATTTAACATAGTGAATACTTCCTGAAATGGTAAAACACTGGAGAAAAACAGATTTGCATATATGTTTACTTTAATTTTCTTTAGAGAGAAGTATTATTTTCTTTTTATTTCATTAAATTTATTTTATTTATTATTATTATTATTTTTAACCAAAACAGGGTGGGTGTGACCACTATGGAGCGCTATAAACATATTTATGTTTTATTCATATGAGAAGCCAGAGGGCGCCATCGTGCAAAAAACCGTGCAGAAAATCTAAATATGTCTCAGAGAAGTAAAATAACTTAAAAGCTTCCAGGAAATAGCTGAAATGCATCTAGCTACCACTATTAGATAATGCTTTGATTGATCAAACATGAAGACAATAAGAAGACAAAAACTAACAACTATGACAATGTATGTACACAATAAGTGCATTATATAAAATTTTAACTTAAAATTAAGGACATAGCAGTTAAGGCCACATAACATGAAGCGGGACTGAATTTTTAGTTGTTATATTTCTTAACAGCTGTACTTTTAAAGGTGCTAATTTAGAGTCATTATGTCACACCTTTGCCATGAGTGCTGAATTTTGACTCATGAGTGTCAAGTTAAAAACAACAGAACATTTTTTAAGACTCTTGTGTAAATGTAATGTGAATCGGTAATGCACAGTATATTCAGGAAAAGTCTGGGTACGATAGCATACCAGAATTTCTAGTATGGCATACGATCATTTCTGTAAGAAATTCTTCACCTGTTTGGTTCTCTTGGCTAACAGGGCAGGGCTGCTGGACACACTGGCCCCTGCGGCTCCTGTACTCAGTGCTGGTCTCAGCTCTTGTGGATGATCAAACAGCTCCAACCGTAAACTAGGGAAATTCTTATAACTGTGGAAAAACAGATGACTTATAATTAGAGGAGCACAGAATAAAATCAGAGTGCTAACATAAAACCTCAAAATTAGTCTGTGGTCAATCGGTCAAGTCTAGTCAATACAGTACAAACAGAAACACAATACAAAAGACATTAGACCTGGGTCATTCCCTCTAAATTTTATTTACTTGTGTCTTATTTTTACAGATGTTTTAAAACATAATTTTTTACACATGGCAGTGGTATGGTATGGCAGTACCATTCTGTTTATCAAGACATGGTGCTCAAATTCTAACATAAAAAATGGCCATTTATTAAGGTGCTGTTTTTAACATCGTTTACGTCTGTCTGGTGTTTTGAATATGCTTAAAAGACGTGTAAATTCGTCAGTCAATACCACTTCTGAGTGTTTTTTTTTCTTTTTCTTAAAACTGTGGTGTACCAAAGTCTCAAAAACATTGTTTGAAACTGCTTAATTCCTTTTTTTTTTTGTGTGGTGTTTTTGCCTTTATTATGACAGGACAGTGTCAAGATGACAGGAACCAAAGTGGGAAAGAAAGAAGGGGAAGGGATCGGGAAAGGTCCTCAAGCCGGAATTCGAACTCGGGATACCCGTAGTGGAACAGTGCGCTGCCCATGTGGCTATTGCCGCCGACACCGCCCCACGTTCCTACCATCTCAAACATGTAACCAATCCCGTCAACTTGCTGGGATGGACTTTTCTTATAATTATCTCAACTGGTCATAAGTTTACAATGTGCTTTTACAGTGTTGAGCAATGTAGCCAATCACAGACATTTCTGTTGTTTTGTTGTTGCTTTTTTGAATGCAATAGCCAATTAGAGGTGTTTAGACAAAATCCACTCACCACTCAAAATGGCAGATTTTTGTTCAGTGCGGAGTTATGCATGTATGTGAATCATCTCATTAAAACAAACGTGTAGATGCAATGTAAATGTGAGATTAATTGTGCAGTGTTGTAGAGCTTAGAGCTTCACTGATTACAGTAGAACATTGTAGCATTATGCTAAACTAAGATGAATGAGAGCTTTTTAGTGATTTCAAGGGGAGTGCTCTTTGTAGGCTACAATTTCATTCAGAATTTAAAAAAAACAAACAACAACAACAAAAAATGTATTACACTGGCACATTCACTCTTCGAAAACGATTTGTCCAATATTGCCACTTGCCACTGTGCAGTGTTTACTACTTCAATTAACTGAGTGAAAGTGGAGCAGGTCCTGGCTGGCGTGATTGAGGATAATCGGGAACTAGTTAGCATATTCATGGATCCGCATTTACAAAATCAAAATAAATGTATTATTATTATAAATGAGGTAAGTTTTTTTTCTTCACAGGAAAAGAGCATTTCAATATGTCATTTTGCTTTTCAAAGATGAGTTTAAAGGGAGAAAAATAGACTGCAGAATTATTCTATAGTTCATTATCTTTTCAAGCATTATAACATGACACATCTTTATTGACCTTTGCTCTCATACACAATAAATATATGAAAGCATTGTAAGAATATCAACGGTAAAACTAAATAAATAGGTGCATTGTTGTGTGCATATAAGAGTTAAAGACACTGAATGGGACTATTTAGTGCAATGTAGTCCATGTGCAAAGTTGAAAATAATTATTTTGATGACACCATTTTATATTAGATAGATAAGATGCGAGTAGTTTGGATGCTGTTGTATATATAGGTTTTGCTGCTTGATATGTTCAACGGGTAAAAGGAATTTGATATTTATAGGCATTTTTATTTACATTCTTGCCTTGCAACCTTCCCATTTTACATTTCAATTTTTATATTTACATTCTGTAGACATTTCAAACTCGAACCTGAAATACGAATGTCTTAGTGTTTTTCTCCTATAATAGCAACTTAACACAAAATACCACTTGAAAAACAGCCTTGGACTACAGAATGGTCTTCATTTCTGTAAGAAACTGAAAAAAAGAAAAGTTGTATATGGGGTATATTTGGGGGAGGGTAGGACTGGAAGAACAATAGATAGAGAAGCAGAGAATAGAGAGAGAGAGGACTATTATAGTGCAAAAAGTGCTAGTGGTGAGCAAAGTGCTTGGCCAGTCTCAAGGGCGGACTGTGAGAAACAGACAAGCACTCAAATGAGCCAACAGAAGCATGGCAATAGATTATTCTACCCTTGTGCTAATGGATAAAGATGCTTTAGATGTGATTAGGGCTGAGGGAGATGTAGGGGCAAGAGAATGGCAGCCAGATAAAGTGGGTGTGGACAATAAAGTTCAATAAACAAGGTTGCCTTGAAAAGGAATAATCATAGAGGTGCAAATTAAATTAAATTAATTATTTTTCTAAAGTTAATTATAGTATTTGTTTCCAGTAATTTATCTTCTACTCCCAATTTACTAGATTTACTAGTTCCCTAACAGGGTGTCAACTTCCCAGGTCTTAAGATCTTAGTTGATGCTAATTCAAATGGTTTGTTCAAGTCTCCATTTGGAGAATGTTTATCTTTGTCTGAGTACTTAAGAAATGGTTGCAAAAGCTCGGGGCGATTCTGTAGCCAGGTAAGCCCATCATTTGGAGTGCATTCCATACACTCAGCACTGTGTATGTTTTTGAGGTATTTTTATTCAAACTACTTTATTCAGCTTACTTAGGCTCAGAAATGAGAGAAGTAGTAGGCGCATCTTTTAAGACCACCAGTCACTCACCCATCTTAGCAAGCCATAAGTAAACATTATTAGTAAACCCTGCAACCGCTAACTATGAATGGATGTGTGACAGTATGGAAACATAAATCACTACCTGACTGAGCCTGTTTTTTCTCCACTACAATCATCTTTTGGTTCCTTGCCACTGTCACCTTTGGCTTGCTCAGTTGGGGTTTAAAAGACAATTAATACTCAATGTTACTGAAAAACTTTTCAACATTTACATTGTTATTGAACTAAATTTAATCAATATCCAACCAAACTGAGCTAAATAATATAATGACAGAGGAAGACATTGTCTTCGGTCAACTTATAAAAACGGTTTTACAGCTGAAATTGAATTTGTTTAATAATTGATGAATTTTAATTGTTATTTTCCTGTTTACTACTGTGAAGCTGCTTAGCAAAAAGCAAAAAACAAAACAAACAAACAAACAAAACCCTGCCTTTTTCCATCAAATTTCTTATTATGTGGAAATATTTGTACGTACATAAAAAGATTCAACAACTGAGACAAAAACGGAACAAATTTCACAGACATTTGATAAACAGAAATGGAATAATGTGTCCCTGAACAGAGCGGGGGTCAGCATCAAAAGTAGTAGACTTTAAGTAGCAGTCAGTATGTGGTATATCTACCAGCTGCTTTAAGTACTGCAGTGCATCTCATCTTTATGGACTGAAAAATATTTGCCAGCTCTTGCTGTGAGATGTTAAGCCCAATTTATACTTCTGAGTCGAACCTACGCCGTAGCCTACGCAGAGATGCACAGGCCTGCGTTGTAACCTATGCCGTACCTGACGTGCACCTCTCCAAAAACACAGCAAGCGCTGTGATTGGTCTGCTAAAACCCCTCCCTCCATATGCACTTGAGTTTTGTGTGCGTTTATGAGCGCTGTAATATAGTTTAAATGTCACACCTTCTTATTTAAAATAAAACAAAGCAAAGAACAAGTGTCTTATTTATTATACTATAGCATTATACATCAGTAGTTGTCCGCGACAAACAATGTTGATCTGCCGTGGTACACGTGCTTGTGGAGATTGAAAGAATACCATCTTCTCCTGTTCCGTTGTTGTCCCCCTTTTTGTTGTTTTAAATAATGATTTGATATTTATTTACCACCGTCACGGCTATGCTTGTCTGACGACGACGCAGAAGTATAAATGAAAACCGACGCACAACTTACGGCGTAGAGGCTACGGCGTAGGTCCGACGCAGAAGTATAAATTGGGCTTTACTTCACTGAGATGGCACATGTGGTCTAACAATCAGCTGTCCTTCCTCTCTCCTTGTAGCACTGTTACAGGCCTCTTACAATACAGATATTGCAGTTTATTGCTCTTCCTACCATCTGCAGTCCTCATGCCTCCCTGCAGCAGGACTATGGCATGTTCATGTAGATGAATAGAAACCCTGGGAATCTTTCTTCCTCTCTTTAATATCCCTAGTTATTGGAACTTGACTTTTTTTTTTCACCTGTAAACTTGTTAGTGTTTAAGGAATGTTCCACAGATACATGTGCAATAATTGAAAAACTCTTCCTAGTAAAGATCTACAGTTTATTTGGATTTTACTAATTATCTATAAAATAGTTTCCTAAAAATTAACATCTCTTTTTTATTTTTTTCTTTGCTGAAAATCTGAATATAAGTGTGAATTGTGAACATATAGTTAATCATTTAATTTTAAATACATAATTGTAAATCTGAATATATATTTTTAAATCCTTAATGTATAAATGCAAATCTGAATATTGTATTGTCTTCATCTCATTATAAATATATTTTTATCCTAGCTATACTAGCCATCTAATCTTTGATATTACAAATACACTCCACTAACTTGGCAAGTTGAGAGGTTTTGTCAGGTCTGGAGGAAATATAAAACAATTTATCACCTGCATAACAGTGGAAAATAATGCCGTGGTTTCTGATAATGTCCACGAATGGAAAAATATTCAAGGAGAAAAGTAAAGGACCTAAAACCTGCCAACTTGAAGGTTTTTGAGATGTGTCCAAAAGAAAGTAAAGCGGTAATGGGGTCCTATTATGCTTTTTCAGTTTTAATTAGTGTGTAATGTTGCTGTTCGAGATTTAAAAAGATCTGCAAGGTTACAAAGGTCAAAGACGACTCTAAAATCTTAATAGAAAACATTTTTTCAAGAAATAAAACAAATGGCTCATTCATTGTCACTAATTTAAATAATTCCCACCCAATGAATATGCAAAAAAAGAGGGCGAGGCCTGGTTAAACTGCGGTAGAAAAGTCAAAGAAAAGCTGCTTAAAGGGATAGTTCATCCAAAAATGAAAATTCTGTCATTAATTACTCACCCTCGTGTTGTTCCTTACATGATCAAGGTCCAGAAACATAGCAAGGACAACGGTAAAATAATCCATGTGACAGCAGGGGTTCAACCGTAATTTTACAAAGCTACAAGAATACTTTTTGTGCGCAAAAGAAAACAAAAATGACTAGACGCAAACAATGTATCATTTTGTGCTTCGAAGATGAACGGAGGTCTTACAGGTTTGGAACGACATGAGAGAGTAATTAATGACAGAATTTTCATTTTTGAGTATGCGTATACTTTAAGTAGCATGTTGTCACCATGGCAAAGAGAATGTACTTCATATGTACACAGTACTTATAAAACCTTTGCAAACTGTTAGTTTAAAGTTAATTCATAGTTTAAACTGTAGTTAATGCATTAATAGACTCTATACAAATAGTGAGTTCTTCAGTCATTGTCATTAACCAAATTTTTATTGTTTAAATAGGTCATATGTAAAGAGTCAGATAATGCTTTGTTACAACATATTAACCATAAATAGTTCTCACTTTAGATTAGGTCATGGAAAATAGGAAAATGTCATTAATTAAGCGCTTTAAACTAACCTTTACTTTTACTCTAATATACAGTATATATATGGTAAAGGTTTTTACACTGTACACAACTCTGTATATTCTGTCTCTTAATGGGATAGTTCATCCAAAAATGAAAATTTGATGTTTATCTGCTTACCCCCAGGGCATCCAAGATGTAGGTGACTTTGTTTCTTCAGTAGAACACAAACAAAGATTTTTAACTCAAACCGTTGCAGTCTGTTAGTCCTATAATGCCAGTCAATGGGCACACAATCTTTGGGAGAAAAAAAAAACATGCACACACAAATCCAAATTAAACCCTGAAGCTCGTGACGATACATTGATGTCCTAAGACATGAAATGATCGGTTTGTGCGAGAAACTGAACAGTATTTATATCATTTTTTACCTCTGATACACCGCAAAGTCCGACTGTCACAACATCCGGTGCGTGATGCGTCAACCTGCTCTAGCACATAGATGCCTCATTAACGACGGTTTCTATGAGCCGCGATACGTAAGTCTCTACATATATTCTATGTATATATATATATATATACACATCTATGTTCCAGACCCGTTGACGTGTCATGCGCCGGATGTTGTGGATGAGCTCAGGATGGTTGGACATTGCGGTGTATCAGAGGTAAAAAATTATATAAATACAGTTCAGTTTCTCGCATAAACCGATCGTTTCGTGTCTTAGGACATCAATGTATCGTCACGAGCCACAAGGTTCAATTTGGATTTGTGTGTGCATGTTTTTTTCTCTCAAAGATTGTGTGCCCATTGACTGGCATTATAGGACTAACATACTGCAACGGTTTGAGTTAAAAATCTTCGTTTGTGTTCTACTGAAGAAACAGTCACCAACATCTTGGATGCCCTGGGGGTAAGCAGATAAACATCAAATTTTCATTTTTGGGTGAACTATCCCTTTAACCCTACCCCTAGGTATACTTATTATAAAGTTTGTTATGAATTGAAGTGAATCATTCCAAATTTGCAACAAATATACTATTGAATTAAACAAAAAAACTATGAATCATGAACCTAATAAAGTCTAACCAACCAAAATAATGCTGCCTCATCAAGTTTTCAAAATGCTCCCCCAGTTATGCAATACTAGAAGTAGGCCTGGTTTTGTTCCTTGTCAATCTGGCCATTGTACTAAATAAATATTGCATACTAAATATTAGAACTGTTTTTTTTTTTCTTTCTTTCTTTGAATTCTCTGTAATTTTCCAATCTCGCAGCTGTTAACCTGTCTGTAGTTAGAAACATTATCCTTCCATGCTCCTTGAAATACCTCTGAATTTTTACTCTTTCACCTGTGCTCCATTTTCCAAGCTGCTTTCTTAAGAGCATGAGTGTACTCATTGTATCACTGTGAAGCTTTACTCTAACATCAAGTACTTCAGAGACAGAGACATCGAATATAAAGAGCATTTGTGATAGATCTGAAAAATTAATACTGAAATTGTCTTTCATGCTTGAAATTGCAGTCTACCAGTTAGGTAATACTGTGCATGCTGATTGACCCTGGATAAGTACAAAGAGACAAGGTTGTGGACACATCTGACACGTCATCACTATGCGGTAGATTTTATAAACATCAATCCCATATAACAAAACTAACTGAAATACATGATTATGGTGATAAGTGTATACATCGGACATGTCTTTTGTACTCCGCAGTACATTATCGACATCAACTCCATGACAAAACTAACTCAAACATATGATTATGGCCCCCTTCGTGCCCTTTCAAGTGTAGCTCATGTTTATAACAACATCATGGAAGAGCAGGCTAATTTAAAGTAATATATGTATCTTATTTAGGTTTTTGTCAAACAGAGTACACCCAGTTTATGATCATTAATGATTTAATTTTTAATTAGTGATTTTGATGAAAGTGAACTAATGTTTAGAAGCCCAAACTTTAGTAAATATCTTAATATCTTTTGTTTTTCATAAATTATTGTTTTTGTGGAACAGACGGTCTTTGTGTTAAAGTAGGTGATACAGTCATTATCTGCTGTAATTTCTATAAGCGGTTAGTTAAATACTAATACTACAAAGAATATGAGCCAAATTTCACAAGGAGAATGGCACCTACTTCAAACAAATCGGCCAACTATCTATGAATTCTGTGCAATTTCTTGCAAACATTCAGTGATGATAACCTACTATACTGTAGATCTTATCACTGTGATAAGCAGTGAGGGTGTCAGAGCAAATTACAGTGTTTGACATTGCTTTTTGTGAGTTCACACAAAAAATGACCTTTAGTCGGCATCAATAGCCTCGTGGGCAGCGTGCCAACAAATAGCTTCAACGGGCTCCCAGAGTTAGAGTAAAATACTGTTCTATCACAAAAAAAGAGACTTTTTTCAGATTGCTAAAATTATCATGAAATACAAATCACCAAGGAATAACATGGATCCATGAAGTACAAGTGACCATGAAGAAAGAAAAAAAACAAAAAACATTGATGCAACACTGTAGATCGGAAAAATGCAGAAAAGTGTAATAATATTAATAATAATAATAATAATAATAATGTGTTAAAAAGTATTTCAGTAGAGAAATTATATACTAATATTGTGAATCATGGGATTTCACTGGGATTGTTACTGAAATGATGGTATTGTAATATCGCTATGTGTGTATACCTATATTTGGGAGGGGGGTCAAGACCATCTTCTGGGGGTGGTTCCGGAGGCATGACAAAGACTGTGTGCTCACTCTTCTGTGACTCATCCAGTTCCATCAGCCTGGTGTCCTCAGATGACTCGCCTTCAACCTATGCAATGCAGTTATAATCTTAATGCATGAACCACCCGTAATGTTTTCAAGCACTAATGTGTTTGATAAAAAAAGCATGTGGCCATTTAAAGAGCTCATATACTGACCAATACGGTCAACGGAAAGGTTTTTTTTTTTTTTGCTTTCACTTTTAACAAACAAAGCACTCTGGCTTGTAATATCCATCAGCTTGCAGACAGTTCCTGGAACTTTCCATTACTCTCTCCACATTATTCCCATGCTAAGAGTGTTTAGATAAATGATGTGCCAATGCACCCAACAGCAGATGGCAGAGTAAATTATTTACTCCACTAAACCAACTGCTCTGCATATGAAGACCAATAACCATCTGTTCCTACATCTCCCGTAATTGCAGGTTTAAGACTAAATGTCCATTATCACAGTCTTTAAAGCTGCCACCACAAAACAGATCTGAGGTCAGTAAAATATGGGCCATGTTTAACATCAGCTCCATCCATCAGCGTTTATATTTTTTTTACAAACCTGGCCGGTTTGTGTTTTGCTTTACTTGCCTTACATTGGGTGTAACACTAATATGACATCAAGCATGACACAGAAACACCTAACTGATAGGAGTGGCTCACCTTTGTACCCTTTTCTGTTCCTTTGTCGGAAGGAAAAAGCTGAAAGAGAGACGTGGGAAACAAATTCAATAATAGGAAACTCTGCATCCTCTGTTCTTGCCATTGGGAGATACGCTTCCTATTAGTGGTTCAGAAACTAAAATACTGCAACAAATTTTTCATAGCTTGTTTTTTTTTATTGTGTGTTTTACATTTTGAAAAAAATGTGGTGTTTCACTCTGAAAAATTCGATGGTGGTGGATGTTCAGAGTGGTTGCCATGTTGTTAATTGGGTATTTTAAGAGTTTGTTAGCACTTTAATGTGCTGTTTCTAGTGTAGAAACTAGGGCATTGCTATATGGTTTCTAAAGTGTTTTGAGTTAGAACATTTCTATGCACTGATAGAGTTTCTAGGTGGTTGCTAGGTCAAACCAAGATATTCTGATCCCTCAAGAAGGCTCAGGTTCTTCCTTCAGTGTAAATCCATTTTATCATCCACCAGGCAAAAATTGCAGTCTAAGTAAGTATGAGCAATAGTAACAGTATATTAGCATTCACCATTAATAACACAAAATATTTTGGTTTATTGTATTACATTACAATAAGCTTCTGCATCACCTGTCATAAAACCTGTGCCAAACGACTGTGTGGATAATTCTGCTGTAACGATCCCTAATGGGAGTAGCTGAATGAAAAGAGAGAGAGAGAGAGAGAGAGAGAGAGAGAGAAACAGGCTTCTGCATTGCAATGCAGACACAATCTTACTTTTCCAATGCAGTCATCAAAGAAAGCCAAGCTGGTGTCTTTGTCGCTAACAAAAGTACATTCCTCAATGAAGCGGATGAAGATCTGAGTCTTGGTGAGCTGAGAGTAGAACTTCTGATGCGCACGATCTCTACTCTTTAAGAATCCTAAAGAAGAGACATTAGAATTATTCAGTGGCTATCAGTTGCAGTTGCTCAATACTTTACAATAATTACACTTTATACAGGCACATATAGAGGCACGCCTTGCTATAAATTTTCATCCATGTCTGTTTGCTTTGAGGCTAGCTGTATGCAAGTGTAGTCCTAAAAGCTCAACTCTTAAACAAATATAAACAGTTCTTTTATTGAGTGATGAAATGGTGCAAAGAGATTGGACAAAATGAGTGCAAAATGAGTCATGAAATAAACACTCTAGAATAAGAATATCCCTCCTTGATACCACCTTACTAGCAATAGCAAGTAGCAAATCTTGTTCATGGCTGTGATATTAACTAAAGGCTGCTAGCTATTACAAAAAGGGGAGGAGCTCTTCAATATGCCACAATAAGCAACGGGACATCCTACAGCGTTATGGACCTTGGACACAAAAAACAAGATCTCATATCACTACACAGGGCCACTATTCTCCTGGAAGAGTTACCTTGCAGGTCATAGAGTGAGTCTGCAGCAGTAGCTTTCTCAGAAGGTGCTTGTGTGATTGGTTTGAGGTAGGTTCGGTAGCCCTTCAGTATGGATGCCATAAAGCGCAGGAACGCCTCCTGAATCTCCATCTCCAGCTCTGTCTTTTTCTTATGCCAGGTAAAGTCTGCCTCGATAGGGGTCATCTCCACCGCCAAGCCTTCTAGTGCTGCACGCCGAACTGTATTGGAAAAAATCCTCAAATTCAATAGGTCTCACGTACCCATAGTCACACCTTTTTTACTGAAAAAAAAAAATTCAGAGATACAGCAGAGGGAGATAATTTGAATGCATAAAGAAGCTGTAAAGGTGAAAGGAGATCTTACCAGTGGCAAGCTGGTGGTGAAGATTTCCTAGAGAGTTGATGAGACCTTTGCAGGGCTTCTTTGGGAGGTTCTTCCAGTTACTATTTCTTTTTTCATCAGACCTAAAACAAAAAAGGCAAATATCAAAAATAAATAATATTCCATGCCTTGAAAAAATAACAAATAGCAATAAATTCCCAAATGTTTAATCTTAAAGTTCAAGGGTGCTCACAAGTATATAGTGTTGGTGTCCAAGTCCACACAGACCACATCAGGTGGGGGATCATAGAGGTCAAAGTATCTAGAGTCAACGCCCACAATGAAGGGACATGGTGCATTGAGGACCCCCGCCAGAGACAGAGGGCAAAGAGGGATATAAGGACACTGCCACTGGAATGGGAAGATCATCTAGAAGGAGATGATAATGACAATGATGTCCCATTTATTAATAGGGTACAATGGGGCTAAAGGCGCCTTTGATATTATTTTAATCTAAACCACTAGATGGCACAAAAACATGGCTTAGCACTTTGCAAAACATTCGCATTTCAACATGCAGGTGTTATTTGTCTGATCTTTGACACGATCGCCAGCAGCACTGCAAAGTTGATTCTGTGCTTACTTGATCTAATATTTTACGTTATTTAAAATGTTGTAGATTTAAGCAGCAAATGAGAATCGCTAAAATGAATGCATATATTTTGAGACAAAGGTCTTCTTAACAATTTTCAGTTTTGTTTAAGATAATTAAAGCAACAGTTTTTAAATAACGAAAGATTATGTAAAAGTATGGTATTTGGGGTAAAAAGCGCCTCTGCTGTTGGGGCTAAAGGCGCACAGTAATTAACATGATAATTAATAGATCATTGACTTCTCCATTTGTTGACATGACATGGTTAGATTCAGATGGTAAATATCATATATTATGTTGTTATAAATATTATATATATTATGTATGTGTCCATATTAGAGATAATCACCATGTTTATAATGAAACCATCATATTTAAAAACATATTAATCATATCATATATAATAAATTATATTTTGCTGTTACTACTGTAAATATATTTTCAATTATTATTGGATCTCCTTCAATACTTTCAGAATCTTTACTTATTAAAATGATTTTGTTTCTGTATTTTAAAATAGATTTTTTATATTAACATTTTAATGACAGTGTATTTATTGAACAAAATTATTATTATTATTATTTTTTTTTTTTTAATTAATCAGAAAACAGTACAAACTTTGCTAAAGTGATTGTTTTGAACAAGTATTAACTTAGACATTATTAAACAAAACATTATTTTAGCTGAAGTATTTGTATCAATACCGTGTGCCTTTTACCCCATGCTGGTGGGCCTTTTACTCCGTGTGTGGGGTAAAAGGCCCCTGTTGCCACCTCATATATTTATAAGATTTTTAAACAAAATAAACAACTTTAATGATTTTTTTTAAATCATTTTGCTTATCTAGTAAAAGGATCTTGATTTAACAATTTTTAGATATTCTGACTAGAAACAAGACTAAGTAAGATAAGCCATTTTTGGCAGTGTGTGAAACATCATACAAAGTGGCAAACCAATTTTTTTTTCTTTCAAACACTCACCGCCACCACGGCCTCAGCCACCCCAGTTAGTACAGCTGGTCTCAGGGAGTGCAACAGGATCTTGCTTTCCAGCAGGATAAAGTGTAGCAGTGTGGCACAATTTTCTGGGCCCAGATTCATCAGCAGTGTGCTGTAGTCTGCTCCACTGAACAGCAGAGAAGAGGAAGAGCGAAAAATAATCAAAATATCAGATGCTAATTTTACAGAAGTGCTTGTAATTCATGGTAGAAGGACATATTTCATATTGACATATTTGAAAACACGCTATAAGGTTTAGATTGTCATTGTTCTGAAAGGTGAAAATTCCTTAGTATTACTTAAAATCTATTATTATATTAATTTATCATTTACTTCTGAAAAGTAAGTTGACTGTTCATCAGCTAGAAAAAAATGATCTGTGTCAGTGGTGTGGAATTCTCTATTCGCAAGAAGTTAAAACAAACATTAAAACTTTATAGTTATTGTTATCGTCCTGGGAGTGAACAGACCTTAACAGTGGAACTACTTTTCTAGGATGAATTTGTGATTAAGTGTTACCAGTGTTATTTATGTGTTTGGAATTTGCTCCATTTAAACAGACATCGATCTCAATGTAATTCCTTGCCCAACAGACACTGTAACACTGAGTTACAAGTTATTTACTATATAGAGGCTAAAGGTGCCTATTACAGCACCTTCAGCTTAATACAAAAAATATTGTGTGACGTAATATTGGTTACACTCCCAAAATGATGTTTTAGAGACTCATGAACTTTTCAGTTTTATTGAACCTAGAACATTGGTCAGTAAAAGCAATAACTATAGAGAGGATCTTGTGATGCCGATACCACAAGTCATGTATTTTTTGTCCATACAATGGAAGTAGGAACCAAAACTGTTAGGTTATCAACATTCTTTTAAATATCTTCTATAATGTTACCTAGAAAAAAAAAAAAAAAAAAGTGATCTGTTTCTGATCTGAGCTCATAAAACTACCACCACTCCAACTGAAAGGAAAAGATGGAAGCATTTCCTATGGAAAAAATGAAATGGATGTTAAAAATGACCAGCCATTCTTGTCTGACTTCAAACTGCAGCTCTGCTGGCCAGAATTAGATAAAATGAGATTCTAAAAAAAGTAGTAAATAGGTATGACTCACTACATCTGGATTCATGAAATGATATACAGTGGATACAAAACATATTTAGACAACTAAGTCATTTCAAAGTATTTGAATGGTAATCAAAATAAGTCAATATTTTAGTTGCTTGTACAATATAACTAGCGAACTAAAACAATGCAATAGCCAAAAAATTTTAGAGCTTAATTTAATCAAATTTAGTCCACTTAAACATATAAAACTGAAATTTACTTTGTGTTTGGACTACATAGATAATTTGGCGTATTAGTTTAAACTGCATGGGGGAATTTAAATTAAGAAAAGTTAATTTTGTTTAAACAGTTACCTTAAGAAGTCTACGTAAAATCAAACAGTATGTACTTATGCAAAAATGCATATATATTAAGGAAAATGTCTTTTTTTCAGCCTGTCACAGTTTAATGTGTCCTGCCACAGTTTCATAATGAACCAAAAATTTTACACTTCTAAAAAAAAAATACTGTGGGAAACACTTAAGTTTCACTAAGATTTTACAACCAGAAACGGTCCAAACAAAAATGAATCTATTATATGCCACTTGTTTCATATTTCATCATCTAAAACAACAGTATCTTTACCTATGTCCAAACCTTAATCAAACAGAAATCATTTACCTTAGTGGTAAAGGTGTACAGACAGGTTGGGACAGGATTAAGGTGTCATGTGCCGACAGCTTACGGGGGGAAAAAAAATAGAAACTGGCATTACCTAAACAAAGTCTAAACAATCCGTTAAGACAAAAAGACACATATACATATATATAACTCATATAACGTTATATAACTCTATAAACAAATACACACAGATGAGCCAAAATATTATGACCACCTCCCTAATATGCTGTAGGTTCTCCATGTGCTGCCAAAACAGCGACACCCCACTGAGGCATGGACTCTACAAGACCCTTGCAGGTGTACTATGGTATCTGGCACCAAAACGTTAGCAGCAGATCTTTCAAGTCCTTTAGGTTTGCGAGGTAGAGGAAGAACTTGCTGGTCCTGCGAGGTAGTGGATCGAACTTGCTGGTCCAGGACATCCACGGATGCTTAGTTTGAATGAGATCAGGGGAATTTGAAGGCCAGGGCAACAGCTAGAACCAGGGCCGGATTTACCTCTTATCGTGACATAGGCAAAACAAATTTTCGGGCCCCCCCATTCCCTATTAATATATAATACTACCACCCTAGCAAACAAAAATATTTCGTAATCAGTGGAAACCGTTACAGTGTTTTCTATCGCAATAAGCGCTTATGTTCAGTCAATAAAGATCGAATTTAGTTCTTTCTTTGAGGACGGAGAACCGTTCCATTAATAGGCTCTGGCGTCGTGGCCACATTACCACTTTGGGAGTGCATTATTTCTTTAATAATTTTAACGGCCTGTAGTCACAACCACCTCAAGACATCGTACAGATGATTTATTTCAAGGCATCTGTCATGTTTCTGTCCTGAAATCTTGTGTGTGTTGAAGTAATTTCTTACATAGGCTACTTGATCCCAGCAAATTCCAAAACGTTATTTTAGAGCTTATAACAGAGACTTGCGCCATTGATATGAAGGCTAATGCAGTTATTAGAAAGAAGGAGAGAGAGAGATTAAGCGCGTGTGAATACCTGTCTGTGCGTCTCTCACCACAGCGTCTCTACTAATAGCGAATCTTTAATTTGAACTGTTTCAAGAACCTCGATACTAAGAAATGTAATGTGGCTTTTCAGCTGCGAAACTATTTTATTGATAAATTCGCGGGGCAGCGCTGACAACAATTTCTGTCCGCATCTCCGCTAGTGTGCGTCTGAGAATGAGAACAGGAGAAAGAAAGCGCAATTTCCGTACATAAAAAGGTGGAAAACATGGAAAGAGTTTGTCATCTTAAACCCTATTGTTTGTTATATTTATTTGCTCAATGTCTTCTGGGGTTTTGGTTCTTTACTGTGGTAGATAGCCCATAGTTTAAAAAAAAAAAAATTATATATCTCCCTTTATTGTGTTTGGGCCCCTCCTGGATGAGCGAGCATAGGCACGTGCCTAGAATGCCTATGCATAAATTCCGGCCCTGCATAGAACTCTTCATTATGTTTTTTAAACCATTCCTGAACACATTCCTGAATACATTCCTGAATGTGTACAGTGTGGCAGGGAACATTAGTCTGCTAAAAGAAGCCACTTCCACCAGGGAACACCATTGTCACGAAGGGGTGTACCTGGTCTGCAACAATGTTTAGGTAGGTAGGACGTACCACATGAATTTCCGGAAATAGTTTCCAAAAAGACCATTGTCCAGAGCATCACTCCACCGTCTTGTCATTATCCCACAGTGCACCCTGGCGCCATAATTTCCCTAAATAAACAGTACCAAAAGCAACCTTCTTCCACTTCTCCAATGTCCAGTTCCTACACTCGCATGCCTGTTGTAGGTGCTTTCAATGGTGGACAGGGGTCATTGTAGACACCAAGATTGGTCTGTGGCTAGACAGCCCCATACACAAATCTTTATTCCTGCCCATCTCTCCTGCATCCAACATGTTGATTACGAGAACTGATTGTCTGCTTACCATCTAATTTACCCAGACCTTAATATTTAATTGTTAGGAGATGATCAACGATATTTACCTCACCTGTGTCTGGTCATAATGTTTTGGCTCATCAGTATATTGTTACAGGTATTAAATGTATGACTTTAGAATCCAGAATAATCAAGAAAAAAACTGTCCTCCTTACCTGGACCAGTATTCTTGGCCTCTGAGGAGAAGGGAAGGAGACATTGTGCATGAAATGGGATATGTGTCTAAAAAAAATACAAAATAAATCATATTAACCTAACTCATAGACTGATATCACAATGAAACAATATAAAAATGACCTCTTTTGTTAAACATATGGCTAGGTGATTTACTGCTATTACAAAAATACTGATAGAAATCTATGTAGAATTTTCAAAATCAGTCACTTGTAAGGTTCCATGATGGTTACTATTCTGCCTTTGAAGACAGCTGCCTATGTAGATAGTTTATTAGGTTTTGGAACAGATTCATATTGTTCAAAATACTGTTATTGCCATCTTTAAAAAATAGTGACAACATTACTGCAAAAAAAAGCAGTGTTTAAAAAAGAAAATGTAGTGAACTGCAGTTGAAGTAAGAATCTGTACTTCTCAATGGGCAGAGGGTTGACTCCATTGGCTGACAGCTTGTAAAGGAACATTAGGAACTTCCTGAAGGACTCAAAGAAAGGCCAGCGGGACAGCAGGCAGATGCACTTGTTGGTGTTGACTGTGCGGTTGGGTATGACCTTCTTGTCCACAGTGGAGACCAGACCTAGCTGGATCTTTTGTTTCTCGTTGAGACCGTCCACAGGATACGGTTCGTAGAACTGTATTCCAGCTCCATACACCTGCAGAAGGGGAACAAAAATAGGACACAGTTTTATTATATATATATATATATATATATATATATATATTCTTTGCAATTTCAACTTATGCCATCCATTAAATCTGAACAGAGTCAGCTAGAATTATCTGTCTTTCACCTAAGGTGCTGTTAAAAAGTGTAATACATGTTTCCACAAATAAAAGAATAAAAATGGCACATTTCGCACCACACATATACAGTGGTGTGAAAAAGTTTTTGCCCCCTTCCTGTTTATTATTATTTATTTATTTATTTTTTTTACTTTTTTGCATGTGTGTCACACTTGAATGATTCAGATCAAACTAATTTTAATATTACACAAAGATAACCTGAGTAAATATAAAATGCAGTTTTGAAATAATGATTTAATTTATTATGGAAAAAAGCTGTCCAAACCTGCCTGGCCCTACATGAAAAAGTAACTGCCCCCTAAATCTAATAACTGGTTGTGCCACCCTTTGCAGGAACAACTGCAATCAAGCGTTTGCGATAACTGGCAATGAGTATTTCACATCACTGTGGAGGAATTTTGGCCCACTCTTCTTTGCAGAATTGTTTTAATTCAGCAAGCATTTTCAAGCATGAAAGGCCTGTTTAAGGTCAAGTCACAGCATCTCAATCGGATTTAAGTTCGGGCTTTGACTTGGCCACTCCAAAACCTTAATTTTGTTTTTCTTGAGCCATTCAGAGGTGGACTTGCTGGTATGTTTGGGATCATTGTCCTGCTGCATAACCCAATATAAGCTCTTGAGCTTTAGGACACAAACTGATGGCCGGACATTCTCCTTCAGGACTTTCTGATAAGAGTAGAGAATTCATGGTTCCATCAATTATGGCAAGTTGTCCAGCTCCTGAGGCTGCAAAGCAGTCCCAGACCATCACACTACCACCACTATGTTTGACTGTTGGTATGATGTTCTTTTTATGAAATGCTGTGGTGGTTTTACGTGAGATGTAACGGGACACACACCTTCCAAAAGGTTCAACTTTTGTCTCATCAGTCCACAGAATATTTGCTCAAAAGTCTTGGGGATAATCAAGATATTTTTTGGCAAATGTGAGACCAGCTTTTGTGTTCTTTTTGGTCAGCAGTGGCTTTTGCCTTGGAACTCTCCCATGGATGCCATTTTTGCCCAGTCTCTTTCTTATTGTTGAATCATGAACACTGACCTTAATTGAGGCAAGTGAGGCCTGCAGTTCTTCAGATGTTGTTCTGGGTTCTTTTATGACCTCCTGGATGAGTTGTCATTGCGCTCTTGGGAGTAATTTTGGTAGGCCAGCCACTCCGGGGAAGGTTCACCACTGTTACAAGTTTTCTCCATTTGTGGACAATGGCTCTGACCGTGGTTCGCTGGAGTCCCAAAGCCTTAGAAATGGCTTTATAACACTTTCCAGATTGATGCATGTCAACTATTTTGTTTCTCATCTGTTCTTAAATTTCTTTAGATCGCGGCATGATTTGTTGCTCTTTAAGCATGCTTTACTTTGTCAGACAGATTCTATTTAAGTGATTTCTTGATTGAACACTAGATTAGGTCTGGCAGTAAGCAATTAATCTGCATTGTTAATCCTTTTGATCTTTTATTTTTTTAAATTCACAAAAATCTAACCTTTCATTGGATAATAATAATTTAAAATGGGGGGGGGGGATCATTATGAAATAAATGTTTTTCTCAAATACACGTTGGACACAATTATTGGCACCCCTAGAAATTCTTATGAGTAAAATATCTCTGAAGTGTATTCCCATTAATATTTACAATTTTGAGCACACCAGGGTGATTATGAACATGACATTATCCAGCCATGGCTTCCTGTTTCACAGAAATATAAATAGGAGGGAAAACAAAGCCCAAATTCCCTTAATCATCCATCACAATGAGAAAAACCAAAGAATATATTTCTGATGTGCAGCAAAAGATAATTGAGCTTCACAAATTAGTGAAGTGGCTTTAAGAAAAGAGCTAGAGCAGTGCAAATTCCCATTTCCACCATCAGGGCAATAATTAAGAATTTACAATCAAAATAAAATGTTACAAAACTGCCTGGAAGAGGATGTGTGTCTATATTGTCAAGTCAAGTCATCTTTATTTATATAGCGCTTTTAACAATACAGATTGTGTCAAAGCACTTAACAGTATCAAATTGGAGAATAGAGTGTCAGTAATGTATAATAAGATTAAACACTCAATTTTCTAAATTTTCAGTTAAAGGCATTTCATTATTGAATTCAGAGATGTCATTGTCTAGCTCAGTTTAGTTTAAATAGTATCTGTGCAACCAAATCAACGATAATCGCTAGAAATTAAGTGACCCCAACTGAGCAAGCCAGAGGCGACAGCGGCAAGGAACCAAAACTCTCTCTGTGACAGAATGGAGAAAAAAACCTTGAGAGAAACCAAGCTCAGTCGGGGGGCCAGTTCTCCTCTGGCCAGACGAAACCCGCAGTTCAATTCCAACCGCAGCCATGTCAAATTGTGTAAAGGGATTATCTGATTCCCGTGGTCTTGTCCCGATGGAGCATTTTAATTTAAAATTGTATGTATTTGTTATATTAGTGTTTTATTCATTATTTGAAGTTTTTCATTTATATGATTTATTAATTTGCTATAATTGTAATGTATAGTTTAATGCATTTATTGTTTCTCGGTGTATTTTTATAATATATGTGTGTTTGTTTATTATAATTTAAATATAATTTATATCGTCCTAATGCATAGTGAGAAGGAGAGTTTGAGTGGCTAAAGACTCTCCAAGGACCACAGCTGGAGAATTGCAGAAAATAGTTGAGTCTCGGGGTCAGAAAACCTTAAAAAAAAAAAAAAAAAAAAAAACAATTTTCAAACAGCACCTACATCACCACATGTTGTTTGGGAGGGTTTCAAGAAAAATTCTCCTAGCTCATCCAAAAACAAACTCCAGCATATTCAGTTATCAGACACGACTGGAACTTCAAATGGGACTGGCTTCTATGGTCAGAAAGAGCTTTTTAGCAGCAAACACTCAAGATGGGTTTGGTGAACACAGGGATAAAAAGTACCCCATGTGTACAATGAAATATACTGCTGTATTTTTGATGTTGTGGGCCTATATTTCTGCTGGAGGTCCTGGACATCTTGTTTAGACACATGGCATCATGGATTCTATCAAATACCAACAGATAAAAAAAAAAAAATCAATAATTGAATGACTCTGTCCCGAATCCTGTCCATGCACTTCCGTTCATTCACCATCAGAGGTCACTCGCTCACCACATTGACTCTTGCACTACACAAACTGTTGCACGTCGCCTCAAACTACAATTCCCATCATCAATTGCGCTGATGATACACACAACTGATTGCACTGATTACACGCCTTACGTAAGCCATGGACTTCCTCTCTGTCATTGTCGAGTATTGTATGCACTTATCTCTCTCTTAGCAATAGCTACTCTACGGAGAGCCCACTTAGTTGCCATAGTCTTGCCTTGCCTGTTTTTCCCGTGTTTTGATTCTAGCCCGTGTTTCCTGGATTAACCCTTGCCTTGCTGTTCGGACTCTGTTTGCACCTCTCTTGGACTATAGCTCGTGTACCTGGATTATCTCTCTGCCTTGTCCCGTTGGATATTGTTCGCCGATCGTAGACCCACGCTTGCCCTAGGATTACTCTTTGTCTTGTCTGTATTGTACCTGTTTGCCATTACCAGTACCTTGCTTGTCTTGTGACCATGTCTTTGAATAAAGCCCTGCAAATGGATCCGCATGCCTCTCGTCGTGCCCGTAACAGACTCTGTTATAAATCTTATAATGGGCCAGGTTTGGATCTTCCAACCATACAATAATCCAATCATAAATCTCAAAAACAACACAAAAATGGTTCACTGAGCACAAAACCAAGCTTCTGCTATGGCCATTCCAGTCCTCTGACCTGAACCCTATAGAAAATGAGTGGGGTGAACTGAAGAGAAGTAGCACCAACATGGAGCTGGGAACCTAAAGGGTCTGGAGTGATTCTGGATGAAAGAATGGTCTCTGATCTCTTGCTATAACCTCATCAGGCATTACAGGAGAAATTTAGAGCTGTTAAAACTGGCAAATGGAGGTTTCAAAAAATATTGAATAATTATTTATTTTAAGTATTTACCCCCATTTTAAATTCTTATTATCCAATGAAAGGTTAAATTTTCGTGAATTTTTTAAATAAAATATCAAAAGGATTAAAGCAGATTAATTTTCACAGCCTTCTTTGTTCATAAGGGTGCTGATATTTTTGGCCATGACTGTACTTGCATTATCTTTGTGTAATATTAAAATTAGTTTGATGATCTGAATCTTTTATTAATTTAATTAATAATTAAATTAATTAATTAAATTTATTTAATTAATAAATATTAAATTGAAATTGAAATTAATAAACTGAAGCCCTGAAGTTCTGAAGCCCCCCCCTGCAGTGATCTGAATGACCCACCCCTCTACCCCCGGAATGTGATTTTAAACTCGGAAAGCAATCTAAAACGAATGCGAATTCAACCGAGGAGTATCCCTCGGATCTGATTCGTTCCACCTCAGATTCAATTTGACCCCCTCCAACCGCGCTGATTTTAACCATTCGATGCGGACGGTCACTGGTGAATTTAGAACATTCACTGCTAAATTGAAACACATTTTCGCGCTTTGTCTGGCGCTGAGCCAGAGACACGCTCAGTGCTTTTCATAGCCTATATCACAATATTTTAGTGTTTTAAACCACATAAAATGTATTTAAAATGTAGGTTTCAGACATTTAAATTAATTACTAACAAAAAACACATTTGTTAAATATAGACGATGTTTGTGAGTTTTTTAAAGCTAGAGTGCGTTTTACAGAGAAAAAACAACAAACAATAATAGGTACATCTGGAAAAAGGGGGGTTGTCTTATAATCAGGGTAGTCTTATATTCGGGTCAATACGGTAACAAGTCTGTTTTGTTCTGACCAACTGAGAAAAAAAGCATTACAATAAATTGCGCTACCAATGGTGATTAAATCCAACATTCACTTAGCTCATATCACATCAAACCGTGCAAATTATTATTGTTATACTTTTTTTCTCAAATTGTTAATGTTAACAACATCAGCATTGTGTGACTACTTGTGTATTAGCGTGTAGATTTCAGTTTCTGTACAGTCTAATCTCTAATTGTCATACCATTAGAATTCCATATAAAGAAATTATTTTACCCTACAAGGCAAATTCTTCCTTAGAACTGGTTCTCTTTAAAATACAAATCTTTTGTAATCCAAAGTAGGCTATCTGTAATCAGATGCACATTTAAAACTGGAATATAATCTAATTTCAGTCACATGCGTTTCATAAACACATAATCCTTTCTGGATTACAATCCGCCATCAGATTGTTCCAAAACTATTCCAGCTGCTGTAAGAAAAGGCTATAAATGAGCCTCCACCGGCAGGATCCTCACATGCGATATAGCCTACTAGCCTGGACAACTTCTTTATGTTTACAGACATGACGTAATGACGCTGCGGCATGCTCGAATTTCCTGCAAATTCCTACTAGAACCACTCAAATTAGAAAAAATTATTATAAACTAACAGTTGTGATTCGGGCTAAAGTAAGGTGATAGTTTTGAATTCTGGCTGGTCATGTACTTGCTCAAATATTGATTTCGGTTAATTTTTAACCAAAAACAATTACGGACTACAGCTTTACATACACTGGTGTCTAAGGAACGCGGCAATTACAATCCTTTCAATTAAAATATGACGATGCGTTTCATTCACATAAACATTGTGTAGGTAACTATAAAGTTCACTCTATTCTTCTCCTAGTTCAATGGTGACTCACTGTTATGATTTTCAGGAGATATAGGTGAATTTATGTGATGTTAATCCAAAGATCTGATTCTCTGAATAAGCATTATAAAGTTTTTAAACGACAAACACATTTACTTTCACTTACACACATATAACAATCGAAATATACACCCCCCAACACCCTAGACCCCCAGAGAATTATGCAAGCCGCCCCTCCAGTTCGTGTGTCCTAGCGCCGGGACTGGTAGGATCATACTGACATCAAGAGATTTTACTTTACCTTTTCTCCATTGGAGTTGGTGAGGACAAATGTGGAGAAGACAGGTAAAGGGTAGCGTGTGTTAGGAGCCCAACACTCAATCCTGGCCCCCATAGGAAGGCAAAAGAGGGGTACAGACTCAGAGAGGGGAAATGATTCATAGTCCTCCTCAGGATAGCGAAAGATCAGACCTGCAAATGGAATGATTTGTTAGAACCATAGTGTTTGAATGTGTGCCTTGTTTCTATGATTATCATTGGTATCCTGTCTTATGGCATCAGTATTTGAATTATGTTATTTAAAAAAAAAAAAACATCCTCCTAACACACAATGGGACAGAAAGTGATGCAACATGGAGATAAAGAAACAGACTGTTTGCTGACAAAAAGTGAACTATCTAAAGGTCATGACCACCATACTAAAGCACAAAAGCATTCAGCCTTTAAACTAACACATCAAACAGACATTATTTATGTGCACAGCGAGATGGAGACTTACCAGCCTTATAAGCAATGGAGTTGGACGCAGACACTGACTTCTTGTAACACAAAAATACACTCGATCCCCACTGAGCATGAAAAAGAAAAATAAGAAGAAACAAATGAACTGAATTACTGAATTATATCTTGTTCATAAAAGAGCTCAACAGCTAGTAACACACTAAACTGAAGAAACCTCTATGAACCATGTATTGAGGGATCCTGAATCATTACTGTTAACTGCTCAAAGATTTGCAATAATCTTGGCTTGAGAAAGCCACCATACTGATATTAATGTTGCCGGAGTAGAAAAACATCACTATTCTTATGACATACTTATTATTAGTAGTAGTAGTGCTGCCAAGTGCTTTTAATTTTCAATGTAATTAATTACATGATGTACTGATTAATTAATAAAATTAAATCGCACATCAATTCTGGTTGAGAAATTACCCCACAAACAGAGTCATTATTTTGTTAGATAAGAAAAGCAATAATTTGATTTAACACAGAATTTATACACAAACTCTTAGAGAAACAATGTGGCAATAACTTTTTTTTCAGAAGCTGCATCTAAACTGGAATTTAGATATGTTTACACAGACTCTTTAATGCTGTTCAATTAGAATTGCACAATTCTAATTGAATTCATAATTTCATCTATAAAGCAGCTATGAAACCCTAACCCAACAGTAAGTAGAAGTTGTTAATTTATAGGTAACACTTTATTTTATGGTGTCCTTGTTACACGTTACATGTACTTACTATTATAATAACAATAAATTATGCATAATTGCATGCAAGTAACCCTAAGCCAAACCCTAATCCTAAGCATATAGTAAGTATATGTAGTTAATTAATTATTACTCAGTACTTAAATGTATATAATTACACTGTAACAAGGACACCTTAAAATAAAACGGGTTACACTATTTTAAGGTGTCCTTGTTATAGTGTAATTATACATTTAAGTACTGAGTAATATTAATTAACTACATATACTTACTATATGGTTAGGAGTTACTTGCATGTAATTATGCATAATTTATTGTTATTATAATATTGAGTGCATGTAATGTGTAACAAGCACACCTTAAAATAAAGTGTTACCATAAAATGTAACCAATTTATATTACTTGGCACTTATTTGTGTAATTACACTGCAACAAGGATGCCTTGAAGTACAGTCTAACTGGTTGTTGTTTTAAATTAAACATTAAGCCATGCTGAGTGCTTTTAATGTTAAGCTGTTTAGAATGTTCCAGTGTTTTTTCCCTCTCCACTCCAGTCACGTGACTGACAACTATGAATTGTATAACAGCACAGTTTATTTTTTACATTTCTTTGACTTCCATGCTGAACTAACCAAGCCACAGTTGAGGTTCTTGTCCACTTTACAGAAAGTGTGAGGAGGAGTCTCGGCCTTGTTTGTGATGATGACGCAGATGTCAGTCACAGCCAGTGAGTTCTGGGGCTGGACGGGGGGTGCGCGGCGGTACGTAATGAATATGCGCTGGGATGTGGCAGAGCTGTTGTTGACATTTGCACAGCGGCCAAATGGTGTGGCCTCAATGACCTCACAACCTTGAATCAGGCGCTCTTTACCCTCATATAGCACCCTACAACAAAGAACAAACACTGATCAGCAACTTAATCCACAGAAAAAGACAGAAAATGGAAGAGAACCCATTAACAAGTACCCTTAGGCTCTTCTTGTGATGGCATTACATTACATTAGTATTATCAAGGTAAACGTGTCCAATCATGGTACAACAGGGTTTGTATGCAAGGCAGTGAAAAGAGAAGAGGAAATGTGGGAGACAGATTATCTCTATGTAAGTGCAATGAACAATGCATATATGCCAATGAAAATCTAAATGAAATCAGTTCACCACCTAAAGTGATTATGACTCTTCAACCTTCAAGCATCCTTCCGGACAAATTTGGGCAAAAACCTTTTCTTTTCCTTAATCTGAGCGGTACAAAACTTGGATACTTTTCCTGTTTGCCACCTGAACACACAAAAGAAATGGACTCGATTCAACAAAGTTCAGTGGTGAAAAAAAACAAAAAAAAAACTCCTTAATTTGTCCTTTGTGGGCAAAAGTGGGCAGCCACAGGAAATGAATGGGAAATACTAAAATTCAGAGCATGTTTTTATTTTTATTATTTGTATCACACGTGAGACCACGAAGGACAAATTAAGGGCTGCTATACGAAGGATGCTTGAGGGTTAAAATACTTAATGTTTTTAGAAAGAAGTACTTTATGCCAGCCGAGGCTGCATTTATTTGACAAAAAAAAATAGAACAACAAAACATCAATAATGTGAACAGTAATACTGTGAAGTACAATCAAAATAGCTGATTTCTATTTTAATATATTTAAAAATATAAATGTATTCCTGTTATGGCAAAACAGAATTTTTAGTAGCCATTACTCCAGTTTTCAGTCATATGAAAGGACATGTATTAATTCATTGATATAAATCTCACAATCGTAGCCATGTTAACAGTTTAATAGATGAGCCCAAGCCTGCGTTACTAATTCGAAAATGCCAAACTACACAACAACAGTAGTATTTCTAAAATTATAGCCGGCTTGGGCATCCGCCATCACACTCACTGTGAGAAATGCTGCAAGCAGAGTGATTCAAACGGTGAAAAGGTTCCCGTGGCGATACTGGGGAATATGTCATGGTTGGAAAGACCTCTCAGCCAATCAGATTCAAGGACTAGAACAAACTGTTGTATACACATATGCTATAATTAATTTTACCCATTATATAATGCCTTGAAAGCTTATTGCTATGTCATTACTATTCCATGTTTTTGCTGAAAACCCTGCCGGTAATAAAAGGTATAGCTATAAAATATATTTATGTTTTCGTTGAAATACTGAAAATGACAAAAAAAAGTCCTTTTTATATTCAGAAGCTTTTAAACCATGTTAATGTGATTGTATTCTTCAAAAACATATGGTAATCTGTTGTAGCACCATAGTCCTAAATAATAGGTGGTGTGCTGTTCAGGCACCAAATTATGCAGAGTCTCTCTCTCTGAACTCCAGAGAGCCCAAATGGGCTTTACACACAATGAGTGCCATCAAATGCCTTACCAGCAAGTACATTGCATCATCTTGATATTTAATATTGTGGCATAGTAAATGAAGACAAGTACAGTGGATGTTGTGTCAGGCCTTGGAGAGGGTTTATTTTGAATCACAATATAGGCTACATATATTAAAAAGGGGGATTATAGTGAAAACTAATGAAATAAGGGTGTGGTGTCCTTGCTGTGATTTTGTCAATGATGAGGGTTGGGCATAGAAGAGTTTGTACAAGGCAGGGATCCAGACAGTGGTGACAGTGGAGTATGTCCTTAAAAGAGTGAAGGCCTTGAGCTGAACTATAAAACTCATAGTCAGCTGATGCTGAATGGAGACCACAAATAGAATGACATGCATATATGCAAGGTGCAATTTGTTACAACCAGAGGGGCGGATATTTGAATGAGAATGCCATCATTAAAATATCAATGTAGAAATATAGGCAATTTGAATACAGCAAAAATACTGAACAAAAATGTTTAAACTGAATTAACTAAATTATTTACTTTTTTAACATTTAACTATACATATTAATTATACAATTCACAAGCCCCATGAGGTATTAAGATAAGCTGTCAAATATTTTGAACACATTTCTATGGAAATGTGGCTAAAGCCAACTGAATGAATGAATGATAGGTAAAATAAATGACTTGATAAACAATTTTATTTTATTTTTTTAATTAAAATTAGCCCTAAACTATTTTTTGTATTATTTTCATTTATTATTTTCTGTCTTTACTTTTATTCTTTTTAACTTTTTTTTTCCATTTTTTATTTATTTGTATATTTATTATTTATGCCTTCATATATTCGTATATTCATTTATTCTGTCTTGTACTTATTTACATATTTATTTATGCATTTTTTTTTACTTTTACTTTTTCTGTATGCAACAAGGAAATGAGGGAATCCTCCCTCATACCAGTAGTATTGGGATATTTGCTTAAAAAAAAAATGCCATAAGAATATTGTGAAAACTTTATTATGGCTGTTCCCTCGATATCATCTCACTGAGCATCAATGAAGTTTACACATATATATCAAGGTGACTGAAAATGAAGAGAAGAAATAGTTCATGTGCACATCCTTACAAATTAGTTAACACGATCCTTAGAACACCGGCATAAAGCTCTCCTAAAACATCAATAATCACCTCCAGCTATAAGCAAAAATGCTCACCTCTAGCTATTTGAGAAGCATCAATCATAATTTACACGTAATATGGCTATGACCTGAAGTCACTCCAAAACAAATCAAAAGAAATCGAGCTAGCAAGCAAGCCCACCTAATTATCATAAAAAAGACAGAATAAATTAAAAAAAACAAATTCATGTGGGAATAAATATAAAAATAAATGAACATATACATAAATTAATATAAAATAAATAAATTAAATGAATTAATAAAAACTAAAGCATTAAAATAAATAATGAAAATATTAAATAAAGCTATGCAAAAATAAATTCAATACTAAATACAATTTTTAAAAAAAGAAAAAAGTAATACATTATTTTATAAAACTAATTATCAAGTCATTTATTCTTTAATATTATTAAATAATAAAAGAAACATTTATCCAGAACAACTTCTATTATTTTCATTTCATCATAGTCCAGGATAAGTCACAGTGCCAAACATATTTTACTAGGCTACTTGCAATGCTACGGGGATGAAAACTTAACAGAAGGGGAGATTTAAAAAGCAGAGGCTTGGAAATAGCCCCATCCCAGCACATCGCATGCATGTGAGACATGCTTAAGTGCATGATGTGATATAAGCATTTACTTCTTTACAAAAACTACATTTATCATGTTGGTAGTTATAAGTTAGTTTTTTTTTTAATAACCACCTTTGTGCTTTTTGTCATTAAGGCGTAATGTAGAGCTGTATGATTATAACAAGAGTTTCCAACCAGCCTGAAAAAGCTTGATTCAGACAGATCATGCAGATATTCCCAATGCAAACAAAGTTGTAAAAACCTGTGATTCTTTTTGACTTCTGTTTGAAATATCTGTTCAAGGGTACTGCTACACAGAGGAACAACCATTCACCCTACAAACTCACCCGATGTCAATGAGTGGGGGCTTCCCACGACCCCTCTTGTAACACAGGAAGAGTTCTGGGCTCTTGAGGCTGCCATGGTTGAGATTGGCAGGCTGGCCACTGTAGGTACTCTCAATGCATGTGAAACCTTCAGGCACAGTTTCTCCTGCAGACTTGTTGATGATGGCAAGGTCTGTGATGGGTGCCTTGGGCCCACTGGACTTGGCTTCAGATAGATCCTGCTCTAGTGGTGTGGACTTGTCTGTCAGGCCAGCCACAACAAAGTAGTCTGTCACACGGTGACCCTTATCCTCAAGCATGGCTGGACGGACCTGTTTGGAGAGAAGGAACTGTTTTATAGGTTTCAAACCATATTTGTATGCTTTTTAAAATAGTTTTACTTTTCTTTATCTTGGACACTCTTATTTGTCATTCACCCAATTACAAACATTCACTAAATGTATAATTTATATTTTAATAGCATGCACTGTCATACCAAAGTGCATCAACTATCAACTATCAAGAAATCTGAAAATACACAACACATTCTAAGCTGAGGAGATGCCAACAAATAATAACCAAAACTGTCGCTGATCACAGCATCCTGGCCGAGGTCATAATGACCGAATAGTGCAGGATGGGGACCACTGACAGCTGAACATATAGTTTTTGTAATACTGCCACCAAAGACATTCAAACACTGAAAACACAGACTGAGGTGAGAAACACATGCAATGTGGATTCTGTGTGAATATCACCTAGAGATATGTTCTGCTTACAGTCCTTCATCGAGTGCGTCACACGTGAGCGGTTCATCACAGACGTCTTTGTGCATTCAGATCAATCTTTTCTCTTAACTGTTATCATTAACATATGGTCAATGTGTCTAAATTTGGTAGTATTTATATTCAAAATTGTGATTCCTTGATTTATGAAAAAAATAGGCCTAAATTTTGGCAAAATACTAAATTCACCCAGAATTAATAAAATTGCCCAGCCCTACTTGCCATAAACAGAAGCACAATGCAGAAGTCAAGGCCTTTTGATTAAGTAAATGGCACAGGGTAGTGTTTTCACAATAATGATATATATCACAATTAGTGTTGTCATGGTACCAAAATTTCAGTATTCGGTACCGATACCAATCAAAATCCACGGTTCTCGGTACCAATTTCGGTACCACATGCTAATTAAAAAAAACACAATTTTTAATAATAAAGTCAAACAAAAATAAAAATGTACAAAAATCAACGCCATTCTTTATACTTTATTTAAATTGTGTTTCAAGTTTTTCCGCAAGTAATAAAAGTATGAAAAACAGTAAACAAGTTTCACCCAAATTTAATTTGTCTTTTAATTAATTAAATTTAAACACATTGTATTGTTTTGGTAAATAAAGGGATTTACTATTAAAATTAAAATATGGAGAAATAGTGTGATTTCTTAAAAAATAAATAAATAAATAAATAAATAAATATATATATATATATATATATATATATATATATATATGTGTATGTATATATGTATGTGTATATACATACATACACACATATACATACACAATTATATTTCTGGCACAATGTCTTTAAGATAAACTTTTATTTTGACGGGTTGCCGTGAATATCTTTACATTTCTGTGTGTAGCTATATGATATGACGCTGGTTTTACTCAATGAAACGGTAAAATGCTCGCGAGAGCAGTTCTGTAGATGTTGTTTATGTATTCACGTCCTCGTTGAGATGGCAGATGATGAATCACCGCGAGCGTCAGGCGCGCTTCAGTGTATGTAGTAAAAAAAAGAAAAAACCGTGCTTCTCTGCCATTCATTCACTCACTCACACACACACACACACACACACACACAGAGACTCGCAGAACATGCGGGATTCATATTTGAATCGACTTTTGCGGCTTAATATTTACAGATACTAGTCCATGTCGTGATTTGATTTAAGTGCAATGACCTACTTTTGATTAATTCATCCAAACTTTGACAAATTCCATGACATTCCGTGTTAAACTGTAAATTCCGTTTTTATAACTGGATTCCGAGATTCCGTCCGCGTTTTCTGCATCGCGGAAATCATAGAGCCCTACGCGTCAAGAACCGGGTTGACCGGGTACTCGGTACCACCGGTACTTAAAAAAACCTGGTACCGTTACGTTTCCACTTTGTTAGTACCGACTTGGTACCTAAGTACCGGGTCTTTTGACAACACTAATCACAATACATATATTATTGCTGTAAATACGGTTGGAATGACCCCAAATTTTATATGACATGGAATTTCACAATTCTGGATACCAATCTCTATATACTATTGTAAAAACAAATACTAGCCTAATTAATGTAAGCAAAAAGTTAAAGATTACAGAAAAAGATCTTTCAGAATAGTATACAAGTCCCAAATATTCTTATTTTGTGTGCTATTAAGCTTGAATTGTTTAAAGTATCTTGAAAGTTTAAAAGAGCAAGGCTTAAAAATGCATTAAAATTTACCAACTTTCATGGTAACTCAGCACTGCAAGATCATGTGAGCATAATTGCAAGAGATGGTTGGCAAAATTTCCATTGATTTGATGTGTCTACCGGTATATTACCCAACCCTAGTATATATACTGTGCATTTCAGAACTCTATACTTCCTAGTTCGTTCAAAAACAGCTTTTATTGAAACCAAGCTGCCAAAATGACTCGTTTTCTACTTCCTCTTCGATGAATATATCACCATAAGACTGTCTGCACAGACACTGATCAACCTCTTTGTCTCTTTGGCCTGGCAATAGGTGCATGTTAGGGAATGGCAAGATACTACAACAGGATCAATTGGAATAAAAATTGATTTAGATGCCTGCTAAGGTTTCCAAAAGGTGTGTGCCTCTAAGAACATTGTCTCTGCATACCTTCTGAAGCATTCAAACATTTGTGAGGTGGTTATTTCCAACAAAGTGCCTGATCATGTCAGTTAGTGCATAATTATTTATTTCACAATTGGACACAAGCAAAATTCCCTTTTAATGAATAATGGACATAACCATAATGACGCAGCGTATAAGTGACCATTTTAATTCTAAAGCCTGAATTGGGATAAATGATTGTTTTGATATGAAAGGACTCATGTATACAAATATTAGCAGTGTAGAGTTATTAGACATACAAAGAGTGCATGTGTCTGCTTATTATAGACAACTATAAATCACAATCGGAAGTTATTACAAGCACTCGATGATGGTTTAAAGTGGATAAGCAAATACATTAATAATTGCATACATTTTCAAGTGTAGCTTGATGCTAACTGTAATTCTAATTATATTTTAGGATGTAGCCTATTCTTGTAAGCATTATAGCTTGTGTTTCTGGTGTAGAACCAAACTTTGTTTATCTCAATTTAGATGTTAAATCCATATACGTGATACATATCTGAGGAAAAAATGCATTGTTGGTCGGCGCCACCTAGCGTGCAGGTGTGAATTAGCAGAAGGCTTACATTCGTTTTGCGCTTGGTGTGAAAGCACCGTTCGTCAGCGATTCGCCTCGCTTTTTCCCATAGCGCTCAGTGTGGAAAGGCCTTAAGGCTGTCATTAAGTATTCCCCTTAATTATCTAAGTGTTCCCTTAAGTGTTGCTACAAAGTCCTTAGTAACTATTTCACCTTGATAAATTTAAGGGACCAAAACAGCTCCCTAAAGTCATCTTAAACGCAGTATTTTTAAGATCAAATGTAATTTAAGACCTGCACAAATAAAATATCATATGAGCGTAGTAGGGCAATGACTATGGTAACATATTAAACTGTAAAATGACAGTTTAGTTTATGACATAGTAATGTCTATGGTCATGCTCAAAATAGAGCAAGATTTCTTTTGAAAGTAAATGGCGCTTCAAATAACGTTTGTGTTGATTACATTGTTTCTCCACTAGGTGGCGACAAGTGACTGTTTAAAAATTTATTTGTCATTGAATCATTCATTGAAGAGATTTGTTCAAAAACACAGATTCATCCAGTAATGAAACAAGTGAAGCATTTATTAGTGAGTCATTGAATCATTCACTCGAACCACTTTTTCATAATTTTAATATTAAAAATTGGTGTATTCAGTATATTTTAAATGCATATATTAGGTTATATATGTTTAATAATTCATTCAAATTAATTAAACACTTTTAAATAGACTGCAGCAATTAATATTTAGTCACATTATTTTGTTTAGTTTAGAATCGTGGGAGAATAGTGATCTCTATTTGAGCCAAAAAAAATTGTGATTCCCAGTTTATCCAGAATCGTGCAGCTCTATAATGCAGCCAAATATATTTTATGAGAAATATGATTAGATTGGCTCACTAGTTTAATTGTCAGGTGACACACAAGGAACTAATAGTTCATTAGTGACCCATCAGTATTTTACCAAATCTATCATCTCCAGTCTAAGAGCAACTTAAAGTCACCTCACTAATAAGATGTTACTTGGCTACCTGCCATGTAGCAGTAGCTTAATGAGCACTAATTACAGGTTTTAGCCTACCCTGATCATGAGGTTAAATGCACTGCTTCAGGACAAAACTACAGAACTAAATGATAAAGTTCCTATATTGCTTCTATCCTGTACTGAAACTGTAAACTTTCTCGAAAATATAATTTTGTGACAAACACTGTGACTGGTTTAAACTTTCATATGGTATGCAACATTTATCCCATGAACTCTGGAACAGCAGCTGGTTGGATATCAAACTACAAAACTACAAGCTGGAATGCAGTATTGTGTCTCTAAATTAAAATCACAGTTTGCCTACGCTCTAATGCCAATAGAAAGTTACCCCTTATAGATGTTCATAATGGTAATGTTCAGACCTCTTTCAACTGACTCAAGATTCAACTAAATGAATACACTTTTCTTTGTTTCTCAATGTATTCTGACATTCAGTTGTAAGTTTAGCGCGTTAACGTACGCAATATAATTTTCAGTTTAACACGTTAAAAAATATTTTTTAGATATATTTTTCAGACACGCACTCAAACTTCGCCTCAGCACCAGGCGCTAGTCAAATGAGCATAGAAAAGGTACAGGTGATGAGGGAGCTTCAGTGGAACAACAGTGAACTGCGGACAGATGAGTTGTTTTCAGGCCATATATCAATATATAATATATAATTTTCCTGTCCTGTCAGCCATTATACTGTGCTCATAGCATGTGCTCTTTAAGTGCATGCACAAATGCAGTGTCGCGCGCTGTATATAATTTCATATTAAAGGGCAAATGAAACTACAAGTATGCAATGTCGTAGTTATGTCGTCAGTTAAGTCATAAAGTTACCAAAAAGGCAATTAAATCTGCCTTAAAACTGTGCATGTATTTGTTATGAGTCATTTAAGAAAATTTTTCTGAAATTTTCAAAACTGTGGTTTTCAAAACTGTCCTGGAGCACCCCAGCACTGTCTCTCTCATCTAACACACCTGATTCAACTCATCAGTTCATTAGTAGATACTTTAAGACCTGAAGTGGGTCAGAAAAGTTAGAGTTGTGAGAAAATACGATGCATATCATATCTGTGTCATGTTCCGCAGCAGCAGCTCTTAAAGAAGCCAAAGTATTCTCATAATCCAGCTGCTGTGATATCTGTTATACAGGTCGACCGATAGTGGATTTTACCGATACCGATAGCTAGGTTGGACCACACTGGCCGATACAGTTTAATCAACCGATAGTTTTTAAAATGGATACTGAACGAAAACTAAAATAGAGCTTTACTATTTTTAAAAAGCAGTAACAGTACTGAACCATACTTTGTAAATGAATAAACATTTTGTATTAATATTATTATATTGATCATTAGTTATTTCAGTTTACTAATGTTAAAAGAAGAAACTTTAAAATTTTAAAATTAAGCCTATTAGTAATAGTAAATGTTGAAATGAAATGAACACACTCTAACAAGGAACAATACTTCTACAGCTTTCATTAAATGTTACAAATGGACTCTTATTGTCAAGTATTACCATTTAATTTCAACAGTCATGCTTAAAGATAGCCATCTTGAAATACCCACACAAGGCCATATTAAAATTACATGCACAAGTTATTGATATTGTATGTATACTCTCACATTTTATTTGCTGCTATTTTAGAACACTGTATGATTATCTAATCAAAATATAAAAAATAAAAAATAAATTATATATATATATATATACACACACACACACACACACACACACACACACACACATATACAGTGAGGAAAATAAGTATTTGAACACCCTGCTATTTTGCAAGTTCTCCCACTTAGAAATCATGGAGGGGTCTGAAATTGTCATCGTAGGTGCAGAAATCACAATGTATGGTTTTTTAACTATTTATTTGTATGATACAGCTGCAAATAAGTATTTGAACACCTGTCTATCAGCTAGAATTCTGACCCTCAAAGACCTGTTAGTCTGCCTTTAAAATGTCCACCTTCACTCCATTTATTATCCTAAATTAGATGCACTTGTTTGAGGTCGTTAGCTGCATAAAGACACCTGTCCACCCCATACAATCAGTAAGAATCCAACTACTAACATGGCCAAGACCAAAGAGCTGTCCAAAGACACTAGAGACAAAATTGTACACCTCCACAAGGCTGGAAAGGGCTACGGGAAATTGCCAAGCAGCTTGGTGAAAAAGGTCCACTGTTGGAGCAATCATTAGAAAATGGAAGAAGCTAAACATGACTGTCAATCTCCCTCGGACTGGGGCTCCATGCAAGATCTCACCTCGTGGGGTCTCAATGATCCTAAGAAAGGTGAGAAATCAGCCCAGAACTACATGGGAGGAGCTGGTCAATGACCTGAAAAGAGCTGGGACCACCATTTCCAAGGTTACTGTTGGTAATACACTAAGGCGTCATGGTTTGAAATCATGCATGGCACGGAAGGTTCCCCTGCTTAAACCAGCACATGTCCAGGCCCGACTTAAGTTTGCCAATGACCATTTGGATGATCCAGAGGAGTCATGGGAGAAAGTCATGTGGTCAGATGAGACCAAAATATAACTTTTGGTCATAATTCCACTAAACGTGTTTGGAGGAAGAAGAATGATGAGTACCATCCCAAGAACACCATCCCTACTGTGAAGCATGGGGTGGTAGCATCATCTTTGGGGTGTTTTTCTGCACATGGGACAGGGCGACTGCACTGTATTAAGGAGAGGATGTATTGCGAGATTTTGGGGAACAACCTCCTTCCCTCAGTTAGAGCATTGAAGATGGGTCGAGGCTGGGTCTTCCAACATGACAATGACCCAAAGCACACAGCCAGGATAACCAAGGAGTGGCTCTGTAAGAAGCATATCAAGGTTCTGGCGTGGCCTAGCCAGTCTCCAGACCTAAACCCAATAGAGAATCTTTGGAGGAGCTCAAATTCCGTGTTTCTCAGCGACAGGCCAGAAACCTGACTGATCTAGAGAAGATCTGTGTGGAGGTGGGCCAAAATCCCTCCTGCAGTGTGTGCAAACCTGGTGAAAACTACAGGAAAGCGTTTGACCTCTGTAATTGCAAACAAAGGCTACTGTACCAAATATTAACATTGATTTTCTCAGGTGTTCAAATATTTATTTGCAGCTGTATCATACAAATAAATAGTTAAAAATCATACATTGTGATTTCTGGATTTTTTTTTAGATTATGTCTCTCACAGTGGACATGCACCTCGATGACAATTTCAGACCCTCCATGATTTCTAAGTGGGAGAACTTGCAAAATAGCAGGGTGTTCAAATACTTATTTTCCTCACTGTATATATATATATATATATATATATATATATATATATATATATATATATATATATATATATATATATATATATATATATATATATATATATATGCGCATATATATGCAAGTGACACTGTGCAAAAGCGCAGCGTCTTGGAAAAGTCCCAGGTGTCACACATAACAGATGAATCACGTTCAATTCAAGCGGCGGGCTAAAACGGTTTATTTAATCACCAAACGGACATAAGTTTGCTTCAAGAATGAACTGTGTGGCATAAATGAGTTTGAAGTTCCGTGTTTAAAAAAACAGGGCAAACGGAAAGAGAATGCGCGATCTATATTACAGCTCTCTATATGAAGCATACAAGACTGTATTAGAGCCACAGAAAGAAACGATTTGCTGAAAAATGCACAATACATAATTTATAGCCTAGGGTGAAGTCATTGATTTGGTTCCGCAAATCAACTATCGGTGCCGATTAATCAGCAAAACCGATGAATCAGTCGACCTCTAATCTGTTAATCAAAAAACAAAAGGAAATATAGGAAATCAATGTTAGGTGGGATTGATCGAGATTCATTTTAGAAAAAAAAAAAAGAAGAAAAAAAAAAAAAGTGCGATTCATTAGTTATTATTTTAATAGACTGGCAGCACTAGTTTAGAGCCCTGCATGGGCCTCACATTTAGGCCCTAACCCGGCCCGTGTCCGACAGCTTATCAGAATTACCGGCCCGAGTCTGACCCGAGCCTGTCTTTTTCTCCCCTTCTCCCAAAACAGCTTATACTAGGCTACTGTTTCGGCTATTGAAATAGTTCAGTTTTGTATGTAATGGCAAAATTATTGTATTTCGTTTCGTTTTTTTATTAAGTTAATTTTGAAACACATTTGGAGCATTTTTGTTTGTTAAATATAACTTTTTATACTTTTTTATAGTAACGACCAAGCAGCCAGCGGCAGACAGTGAGCTGATCATAGCCTATGTTTGATCAATTTAGCCTTCTCAAATCATCACGACTTGCCTAAAATAAAATCTATAGATATGTGCGCTACGACTAATTTGACTGCCGTTTAAACGGAAGTTTTGTATCCGAATAGTCGACTAGTCTAAAAGCTAGAAACCCCCAAAAAATGGCAAAAGAAAAAAAAAACTGTGCGTGTATAACAGCCTACACTTGAAATAGTTAATCTTTGCATCACACTGTCAAATCCCTCAATGAAATCTGGTAAAAATAGGTCACGATTATGCCGTATGCTTGCCTCACGTTATCATTTAATTTTAGGCGGTCGTTAAACAGAAAAAAAGGAAGAGCATACACTCAACATAAACCAGTGCATAACTTATTTATTCAGATCAGCTGGAGCAATGCAGAAATGGAAAATAGACTGACAGAATTCTTCATTTTCAGATAACGTTAGCCAACATTAAAACACAAGTAAAAAACAATAGGAAAGTTTATCAAGGAATAGCATTAAAACGGCTTTTAAAAATGTACTTCATGTTGGCTATATTGTCTAAAAACAAAACAATGGTCGTTTTACTTACTCAGACCATGCACATTTGTTCAGTGAATTTAACGTTAACGTGGTCTGGCAAAAGACGGGACTAGAGGCGATTCTGCGCTTGAAAAAAAACGCGCTCAGCAGCAACTGAAGTTACAGGCACGCAGAGAGATAACTAAGCAAGCAGACAGTTTCGAAACGAGCCTGGAAATCCCGCACCGCCACCGAAGTGGGTTTTAGAGGAATAGACAGCGCGGATGGGATAGCGGACCGCAGCGACAGGTTAGTGTATGACATGATTGACATTTGCTGGCTTTGGCTAGTCTTTAAGCTAACGCATACATGGCTGTATTGAATATGATTACGTATCGCTCCAGTAGAGTTATTGTAAGCCAATTTGACATTACAGAGTTTACACAAAACTTTTCCGTTTCCTTCTAATTGAAAATAATCCCACACCTTGCTGGTTCTTCGCGTGGTCATTTCGAGCTCGCCGCAACTGACATGAAGAAAATGCATGCGAGGTCTGAGGTAAAAATGTAGTTTCCTCCCAGATACACTTTTAAAGATATTTATATATTTACATGTTGTTAAAATGTTTTAAATGTAATGTTAAAATTATGGTAATTTTTTTCTCTCGTGTAATCGACTATTGATTTCAGTGTCGATTAGCAGGAGCTGTACCGTTTAGTCGACTAGACCTGCACATCCCTAATAGATACACTAAATCAGTTCAAGCATATAACAATGTTTAAATGTTAAACCTGCTCTATAATAATAATGTGCGCTAGCCTATATCCAAGTTTGTGCGGAGAGTGGAAGCTAAAGCGCGCTCTGCAGGACATGGAGGCACCAGGGCAATCACTTTCATTTTTTTTTTTCAGTGGAAACAACTTAAAATAGCCTACTCCGTCATTTTTTCTGATAAAGGTAAGAGTAATACATCATTCGTAACTGTAAAGGGTCTACTTTTATTTGTGTGCACTCACAATATCAACAAAACGTTATGCTTTTATAAAACAAAGAAAACAAACAGACGCTTTCTGCCGTCTCATCTTGAACAGGAGCGCTTCACAAAAATGAACCGAAGCTGAGCGAATACATGCCTCACAAACATGATAAATTTATCTATAGAAAGCTTTAAATTACCACTTAACGAGATCAAAAAAAAAAAAAAATTCGAAAACAAAAACTATTATAATCGTAATCATAATCAATAAAGATGCATTTCTCTCTAAAGCCTCTAATGAGGAGACGGCGAGTCAGGATCAACAACTTCATCCTTGCGAAACGGACTCAGAAAACAATATTTATTAGCAAATAATTCAAATATCTCCTTACCATTTCCCCCGGACACATTCATGGTAATTACGTTTGCTGGGGCTTTGCGGCAAGCTATAGCCTATTGCGTGCACTTGAACTCAGAACTCTTCAGCTGCGCTGACGGCGCGCTCTCTGCTGCTGCAGGACTTTAAACACCGTCGAGCCGCTCTTGACAGTTGCGGTAGCACGGTCTCGTGTTGTTTCCACCAGCACGGCAATTTTTTTTTCATCACTAATTGATGGATGTCTAAAATATAAAAATAAGGAAAAACCTAAAACAGGCCCGAGACCTGGCCCGCGTCTGAACTATGATGTGAAAATTGGCCCGAAGCCTGGCCCTAGGGATATAAAAAAAGTCGGGGCCCGTTGGGCCCGGGCTGAAATGCAGGGCTCTACACTAGTTACAATCCATGTTAAATTTGCCCTTTTTTGTTTTCATATTATTGATGTACATTCATAATTGTCTTTGTTGTGAATGTACACAAATGTCAAACACTGTCTTGTTTAGTTTCTACTCTAATGCTGGATTTAGACTGCACTGTTTTAGTAATGCCGGATTTAGACTGCACTGTTTTAGCCCTGATTTTCACTCACTGACAGTTTTATGGAAATTGCTGGATTGTTTGCGCCGACCATTGGTGCTTGTTCATGCAAGTGACAATCACACAACGTTGCTATCAACGACGTGATCTGAAAGATGCAACAGAACCTGCAACCCTCTGGCTCCTCTTTCCCTCTGGTTTTTATATATATATATATATACAGTGAGGAAAATAAGTATTTGAACACCCTGCTATTTTGCAAGTTCTCCCACTTAGAAATCATGGAGGGGTCTGAAATTGTCATCGAGGTGCATGTCCACTGTGAGAGACATAATCTAAAAAAAAATCCAGAAATCACAATGTATGATTTTTAACTATTTATTTGTATGATACAGCTGCAAATAAGTATTTGAACACCTGAGAAAATCAATGTTAATATTTGGTACAGTAGCCTTTGTTTGCAATTACAGAGGTCAAACGCTTCCTGTAGTTTTTCACCAGGTTTGCACACACTGCAGGAGGGATTTTGGCCCACTCCTCCACACAGATCTTCTCTAGATCAGTCAGGTTTCTGGCCTGTCGCTGAGAAACACGGAGTTTGAGCTCCTCCAAAGATTCTCTATTGGGTTTAGGTCTGAGACTGGCTAGGCCACGCCAGAACCTTGATATGCTTCTTACAGAGCCACTCCTTGGTTATCCTGGCTGTGTGCTTCGGTCATTGTCATGTTGGAAGACCCAGCCTCGACCCATCTTCAATGCTCTAACTGAGGGAAGGAGGTTGTTCCCCAAAATCTCGCAATACATGGCCCCGGTCATCCTCTCCTTAATACAGTGCAGTCGCCCTGTCCCATGTGCAGAAAAACACCCCAAAGATGATGCTACCACCCCATGCTTCACAGTAGGGATGGTGTTCTTGGATGGTACTCATCATTCTTCTTCCTCCAAACACGCTTAGTGGAATTATGACCAAAAGTTCTATTTTGGTCTCATCTGACCACATGACTTTCTCCCATGACTCCTCTGGATCATCCAAATGGTCATTGGCAAACTTAAGTCGGGCCTGGACATGTGCTGGTTTAAGCAGGGGAACCTTCCGTGCCATGCATGATTTCAAACCATGACGCCTTAGTGTATTACCAACAGTAACCTTGGAAACGGTGGTCCCAGCTCTTTTCAGGTCATTGACCAGCTCCTCCCGTAGTTCTGGGCTGATTTCTCACCTTTCTTAGGATCATTGAGACCCCACGAGGTGAGATCTTGCATGGAGCCCCAGTCCGAGGGAGATTGACAGTCATGTTTAGCTTCTTCCATTTTCTAATGATTGCTCCAACAGTGGACCTTTTTCACCAAGCTGCTTGGCAATTTCCCGTAGCCCTTTCCAGCCTTGTGGAGGTGTACAATTTTGTCTCTAGTGTCTTTGGACAGCTCTTGGTCTTGGCCATGTTAGTAGTTGGATTCTTACTGATTGTATGGGGTGGACAGGTGTCTTTATGCAGCTAACGACCTCAAACAGGTGCATCTAATTTAGGATAATAAATGGAGTGGAGGTGGACATTTTAAAGGCAGACTAACAGGTCTTTGAGGGTCAGAATTCTAGCTGATAGACAGGTGTTCAAATACTTATTTGCAGCTGTATCATACAAATAAATAGTTAAAAATCATACATTGTGATTTCTGGATTTTTTTTTAGATTATGTCTCTCACAGTGGACATGCACCTCACGATGACAATTTCAGACCCTCCATGATTTCTAAATGGGAGAACTTGCAAAATAGCAGGGTGTTCAAATACTTATTTTCCTCACTGTATATATATATATATATATATATTTATTTTATATAAAATAAATTAATTGGAGATGCTTTTGATTATTAAAAGAAAGAGTATAGAAAATGAAAATGGAAAAAACTTAATTTGGAAATAAAACGGATTTCATAGGGCCCTATAATTATAATATATACAGGTGCATCTCAATAAATTAGAATGTTGTGAAAAAGTTCATTTTTTCTTGTAACTTATTTCAAAAAGTGAAACTTTCATATATTTTAGATTCATTGCATGTAAAGTAAAACATTTCAAAAGTTTTTTTTGTTTTAATTTTGATGATTAGAGCTTACAGCTCATGAAAGTCAAAAATCTGTATTTCAAAATATTAGAATATTTACATTTGAGTTTCAATAAATGACCATCCCTACAGTATAAATTCCGGGTATCTCTTGTTCTTTGAAACCACAATAATGGAGAAGACTGCTGACTTGGCAATGATCCAGAAGACGAACATTGATGCCCTCCACAAAGAGGGTAAGTCACAGAGGGTCAATACTGAAAGGTGTGGCTGTTTACAGAGTGCTGTATCAAAGCATATTAAATGCAAAGTTGACTGGAAGGAAGAATTTGGGTAGGAAAAGGTGCACAAGCTTGAGAATACAGTCAAACAAAGCTGATTCAAACACTTGGGAAAGCTTTGCAAGGAGTGGACTGAAGTTGGAGTCAGTGCATCAAGAGTCACCACGCTCAGAAGTCTTCAGGAAAAGGGCTAACAAGCCACTTCTGAACCAGAGACAACTTCAGAAGCATCTTACCTGGGCTGTAGAGAAAAAGAACTGGACTGTTGCTCAGTGGTCCAAAGTCCTCTTTTCAGATGAAAGTAAATTTTGCATTTCATTTGGAAATCAAGGTCCCAGAGTCTGGAGGAAGAGTGGAGAGGCACAGAATCCACGTTGCTTGAAGTCCAGTGTGAAGTTTCCACAGTCAGTGATGATTTGGCCTGCCATGTCATCTGCTGGTGTTGGTCCACTGTGTTTTCTGATGTCCACAGTCAACGCAGCCATCTACCAGGAAATTTTAGCGCACTTCATGCTTCTTTCTGCTGACAAGCTTTATAGAGATGCTGATTTCATTTTCCAGCAGGATTTGGCACCTGCCCACACTGCCAAAGGTACCAAAAGCTGGTTCAATGACCATGGTGTTACTGTGCTTGATTGGCCGGCAAACTCACCAGACCTGAACCCCATAGAGAATCTATGGGGTATTGTCAAGAGGAAGATGAGAGACACCAGACCCAACAATGCAGATGACCTGAAGGCCACCGTCAAAGAAACCTGGGCTTCCATACCACCTCAGCAGTGCCACAAACTGATCACCTCCATGCCACGCAGAATTGAGGCAGTAATTAAAGCAAAAGGAGCCCCTACCAAGTATTGAGTACATATACAGTAAATGAACATACTTTCCAGAAGGCCAACAATTCACTAAAAATGTTTTTTTTTTTTTTATTGGTCTTATGAAGTATTCTAATTTGTTGAGATAGTGAATTGGTGGGTTTTTGTTAAATGTGAGCCAAAATCATCACAATTAAAAGAACCAAAGACTTAAACTACTTCAGTCTGTGTGCATTGAATTTATTTAATACACAAGTTTCACAATTTGAGTTGAATTACTGAAATAAATGAACTTTTCCACGACATTCTAATTTATTGAGATGCACCTGTATGTATATGTATACATATATAATAGCAATGATGCAATAATAATTAGTTCAAATAAAGTATGCAAAGCAAAAAATCATATGGTTTTATTGATACTGTTAAGTGCTTTGACACAATCTGTATTGTAAAAGCGCTATATAAATAAAGGTGACTTGACTTGACTATTGAACAAAACGTTTAAAATACATAAAGTATTATAAACAATAGAGAGTAGCATCTGCCTGCAAAACCGGAGGCTGCATTTTCAGGAACGCAGTCCTAGGACAGCATTTCTAGGACCCTAGGTTTTTAGTGACAACGCCACCTACCAAGTTAGAGGACCAGCGAAGATGGATGACAGTCAGAGTGTGAGTATCAAATGTGAATACATTTTTATTTGTTTAACATTAAAAACAGTTGTGATGCATTTCATTGGAAAGTTAAAGTAGCCGAAGTGATCGTGATTTACTAAATAGTCTTGAATGCATAGCCATCATATATTAGCCTCTAATGCTGTAAAATGAATTGTTAGCATGATAAGCCTGTGTTGAATTACTGGCAGCACAATAAACTGTAGCACGTTCGTTGTGAAAGCTTATTAATTACTCATTGTTTTTCCATTTTAATTGTTAAAATAATCTTAATGTTTTAACTGTCACATGCTCACAGTCAGCCTGTTTAACGTTACACCACAATACATGTTATGAGTACGTCTCTTCATTTTGACATGGTTTTATAATGTTGGTTGAGACATATGACGTTTTAATAGTCAGACATAACAGAGAGGCCATCATAATAATTGACTGTTAAAATACTACGTGTTAGATTGTGTCATTTTCTGTGTACTGTACTCTATATGAAGAGCTTTCAAGTATAAATAAATTGGTCAAGTATTGGAATTGTTTCTACACAATGTCCAATGTATCCTTTTTTTAAGCGTTAACAGTATTTCTGGTAACCTAGCAGTGATTATGTTCTCCATTTACTATTTCAGTGAAGTGGAAGAACTGAATAGGGTGATAGAGAAACAACTGAGAAAAGAGGGAGAGCATCCAGGTGGTAGGTAGTGCTGCATACATCACAACGTGTGCTTTAAATATTTAAAATCATGTCAATAATATGTTATTTCTATTCAGATTTCTTGCATCTCTCTCTATTATTTTTTTTTTTCTCAGTTCAGATGGGCTTTTTTGACATGAATGTTTCAAAAACCTTTGTTCCCACAACATCAAAATAACATTTTTCAAAATCTTTGAACAGTATGCAATAATAGTATTATGAACATTAATTGGTATGAAGATTGATATAATTATTTTTGGATTGTATATGTGTGTGCGCTCTGTGGTAACTAAGATCTTTTAAATATGAAATTTAAAATTAGATAGTAGAACATGTTCAACTAAATGTTCCTTATTTCATTCACTTCTCTCTCTTTCTCTCTCTTAAGAGTCACTGAAGACGTCGTCCATGAAGTTCTTTCTATGTGGTTCACATCATGAACAAATTTGTTTTTGTGTGTGATCAAGTTCAACTGTTGTAATATATTATTTGATCAAATATACACAATCTTAAATCTACCCCCAGAGTCATCCTTGTGTCTTCCCTCTGTACTTAAAAATGTGGTCGATCTAGTGACTGAAAAGACTATACCATAATTCCTTGTTTATTTTACATGAGTAATTATATTATGCTACTTAGACCCAATGATTACTCAACATTCCTAGGAACCAGGTTTAATTGCAATAAAGAAAATAGTATTTGGGTGTAATAAAACTTAAAAAAAAACTCTAAAATTCTAATGTAGTTAAAACTGGGTGGAAATACTGCCTTAGTGGCACTTTTTTTCAGTCCTCCAAAACTAGGGTCCTGGGACTGCGGTTCTCTGGCTCGGTAGGTGGCGCTGTCACAAAAAAACTAGGGTCCTAGAAGTGCGGTCCTACAACTGCGGTCCTGAAAGTGCGGCCTCCGGTATTGCAGACGGATAATATTGACAATAGAGTTAATGTACATTACGCATAACAAAGGCCTGCAGAGGGCGCCGGTGGCCTATGATGATTATTTTTTACACATTACTGCGATCTAATCCTTGTTTAATATTGACCAAGAACCATTTAATTTAAATGTCCACTTAATCTTTAATATTTGGCCATTTCTTTAGGACAGAAATGCTATAGCCACTGTAATTAAATGAATATGTGGACATCAAAACCTGTAAACTCAGAGTAAGGGTTTGAGCTTTTATTTTGAAATCACGATGTATTCTCCTGTGTTTGTGTAGATTTATAAATGATTTACCTTACAAATCTGATGAAATGGCGCACATTGCGTTCCCAGATGAACATTATAATGAACCGAAACTCACAACAACATGCAGAGATGGAGTTTGAGACGCTCCACACATGTAAATGACGCACGTACTTAACCTACAGGCATATAAATAATTAAAGCGCATATACTGTAGTAGAACTGCATGGCATATAATTATTTTATTAAATCATAGCGTTTGTGAATTCACAATTATGGTTTATCATTTTTAAATGGGTTTACTATATCATGCAGCCTTGGAAAATAGTCTAAAAATGTGTTTTATGGATTCTCGTCTGTGAAATTCCGGTATTTTGCTGGTTAGTTGACGAGAGCAAAATGAAGTCGATGATTTTTAAAAATCGACTAATTGACTAAAACCGACGAATCGCGACAGCTCTAGTCAAATACTTATTTGACTCGTTAAAATGCAAATCAAATTTATAACTTTTTGGAAATGCTTTTTTTTTTGTTATTCTGTCTCTCACTGTTAAAATAAATCTACCATTAAAATTATAGGCTGATCATTTCTTTGTCAGTGGCCAAACCTACAAAATCAGCAGGGGATCAAATAATCTGTAAAAAGAGAGCTCCGTAATAGATTGTAAAAGTCAGAATATTGGGAACAACACAGGTTACAGACTGTGTATAGAGATAAAGAAGATCCAAACCATTCAGGGCATTCGGCGCATGTAGAAATATTACTTGAACCACCTTACTCACGTACTATTCCGAGTCAAACATGGTCCAGAAATAATCTGCTAATTATTTGTATCTGCAGCAGATATCCCGCTGGGATGACTGGGTTTAACCACCGTGGTAAGGAATGTAGAGGTGGCTTCAGGGCTGTCAAAACTCTGCAATTCGCTGTTAAATGAAAGCAGAAGTCTGCAGGGATAGAGCATCCTGGATTTGACACCAGCGCGGTGTAGGTCGGCCCTGACTGACTTAAACTGGTCTCGCCGTTTCTTAAGATCCGCCGAGAAATCTGGAAATATCAAAATCCTGGATTCCTTGTAGTGCATCACTCCGTGCTCGCTTGACAGACGTAGGATTTCCTCGCTGGTTCGGAAGCGAAGGAAGCGAACGATCATGGGTGCGCCAGGTCACGGTTTGGGTGCTAGGGACCGATGTACACGCTCAATCTCCGGTGTCTGAGTTAATTTATCTCCGAAAATTTCCACGAAGAACAAAGCCATGAAGTTAGAGGGCTTGGACGTTTCAACATTCTCTGGGATACCCAGTATACAGAGATTATTTAGCCTGGAACGGTTTTCCAAATCAACCGCCTTGTTCTTTAACTCCTCATTATCCCTTTCCAGGGACTGACATAAGCGCTCTAAAATGTAGAGCCCTTCATCCACACTGTTCATCGAGGTTTCAATGTCTTTCATTTTGGCTTGAAGTGCAGCTGTAGAGGCCCGTATTTCTATGAGAAACTCAAATCTTAGTGAAGCAATTTCCTCAAGAATCGTTGTGGTAAGCATCTTTTTTTACAAGACCTGGAGTCAGACTTGAGGCCTCGGCAGACATGATTGCAGAGTCGTCGACTTCGTCAGGAGCTGGGGAAATGTGTTTAGATTTCGGCATAGTAGTGACAAGGACAAGCTTAAGCTAACATTTGAAGTTCGTTAGTATTTCAGGCGCTGTCATAAGATATATTAAGAATACCTAATGTTCCCATTAACTATTGAAACTAGATTAAATTTACGGAGCTGCTCCCAGGCGCGCCTCACTCCTTCAGTTGCAAACCGGAAGCCCCCCATTTCTAATTTTTTAGCACACCAGGGTGACTAGGAGCATTAAATTGTCCAGCCATGACTTCCTGTTCCACAGGATTATAAATATGAGGAAACAAAGGCCACATTCCCTTAAATCAACAATCACAAAGAGTAAAACCAAAGAATACAGTTCGGATGTGCAGAACATGATTGTTGAGCTTCAGAAAATAGAAAGTGGCTGTAAGAAAAGAGCTAAAGCACTGAAAATCCCCATTTCCACCACCAGGGCAATAATTAAGAGGTTCCAATCAACTAAAGATGTTACAAATCTGCCTGGAAAAGGATGTGTGTCTATATTGTTCTAATGCACACTGAGGAGGAGAGTTTGAGTGGCCAAAGACTCTCCAAGGATCACAGCTGGAGAACTGCAGAGATTAGTTGAGTCTTGGTGTCAGAAAGCCAAAAAAAATAAAAATTCAAACAGCCTCTACGTCACCACATGTTGTTCGGGAGGGTTTCAAGAAAAATTCTCCTTGTTCATTCAAAAAAAATCCAGCATATTCAGTCAGACACGACTGAAACTTCAAATGGCACTGGCTTCTATGGTCTGATGAAACTAGGGATGTTCATTTTAACCGTTTAACCGTTAACCGACCGATAAGAATTTTGACAGATTAATACAATCAGTTAAACGGTTTAAAGTCACTTATTTATTTTTTATTTTTTCAGTAATTTATCAAGATATTTTAAAAGGTTTAATGCATGGTTAAAATAAGCTACGTGTATAAAAAAACAACAACAACTAAAAAACGTTTTTTAGAGAGAGAGAGAGAAAAAAAAGCATAAGTCGCCTATAAGTCGCATTTTATTATTTCATTCAGAAATAGGCCGACGCGAATTACAAATATTATAATAAACACTGTAAACATAGCTATTCTATTTTAGTTCCCCTCAATCCACAACAAATCCTTTCAATTAACAGTAGGCTATTTAGAAAAGAACAAGAATTAAAAATGTAAGAAGCTATAGCGACAAACCAAAACGAATTAAGGCTAAAACGAAACTGAAACCAATGTTGGGTCTCTCCTTCAACATAAAATCAAATGTTTCCGTATTCGCGATGTATTTGAATGCCAAAATATTATTTACCTTTTATGTAGCCTAGGCCTACTTCACTCGCGTTCCAATATCCACGTAAAACAAAATGTTTTGCATAACTTCACGGCGGTACGGTGATAACGCTTAACGGCACAGATTTTACTACATATTTAAACTGAGCAGTGTTTTTTGTTTTCCCATATGTTTGACTGATTGTTTTTTACAATGATAATGAACAGGCTGCATTGTCAATTAGAATGCTAAACTGTGTGCGGCGCTGGAAAATCACTTGATTTTAATTTGCGCATATGGATGCTTAGATAGGTGTCGTATCCCTATAGGTAGATGGGGATCAGCTGAGAGTCACTAACGTGACCTGCAAAATAATTAATTAACCTTTCAGCAACAGAGAAAGACAACAAAGCACGAAAGGCTCAAACGACAAGCTGGGATCAAAAATAATGCCCAGATTTGTAAATTTACTTTGTAACTCCAGAGTAACACAGTCAACAGACAAAGCTAAAGATTAGCATTACGCAATTTATGGGGAGAAGCGAGAAGCATAACTTCAGTTTTGGAACTATTCAAACAGTATTCAGAAAGACAGTCTGAGAGATGGGAAATATTCACATCTTGGCCTGGATTTGAGTGGATGTAAATCTGAGTATCGTCAGTGTAAAAATGGTATTTCTCGAAAAAGTTCGAGAAATCTTAACAATTGACCAAGAGGAAAAATATAGATGCTGAAAATCAAGGGACCAAGTAATGAGCCCTGAGGGACACCAGTACTAACAGGACCGACCTCTGATCTGTGACCGTCCATAAAAACAAAGCGACTACAATCAGTTAAATAGGATCTGAACCAATCCAGAGCAGTCTCTGTAACCCCAAAGACCGTTTCAAAATCATACTCACTTGTTTAAAAACTTGTTTTATACTGAAATTTGGCTGGAGAAGTCAGAGTTCTGCTCATCATTTATGACCTGTGCTGGTAAAATGAGTCAGAATGCGCACAGGGCTAATTTTGAGCTACACACAAAAAGTGAAAAATGTTGATTTTCGTCAAATTTGAGTTTTTCACAAAAATTTGTTAATTAAGCTCTCATCTGATCCCATGCTCTAAATAGTAATTAAACATCTAAAATTATCTTTATCTGTGCGTGATCCTGACAAATATACACAGAATTACAGTATTTACGTATTCAAGCAAACATAATCTTATGTCTTAACTGAACATTTGGGGAACTGTTGGGGAAAACTTAATTGAAGATTAAAACTTGGGGACACTTAATTTCTAGCAATTACTGTCGATTTGATTGCAGACACTATTTAAACTAAACTGAGCTAGACAATGACATCTCTGAATTCAATAATGAAATGCCTTTAACTGAAAATTGAGTGTTTAATCTTATTATACATTACTGACACTCTACCCTCCAATTTGATACTGTTAAGTGCTTTGACACAATCTGTACTGTTAAAAGCGCTATATAATTAAAGATGTGTATCTGATGTGTAACATTATATAAGATTTGTGCATTACAGTAGGTCTTAATATATAGTCCGTCTTTCTCAATGTTAATATACCATTAAAGAGGGAATCACTTGCTGCTCTTGATTTAACTGCTTTTGTATCACACGTAAAATAAAAAGGTGATGCATTATTTGCTTTTTGTTACATTTGTTCTACTGTGTTTTTTCCCCCATCTGTTCTTATTTGTAATAAGAAAGATAAAATAAAAAAGCTATTTTGGGATTATTAATTTAGTAATTATTATTAAGAAAAGAACTGGAGTAAAAGATGTAACGTTGTAAAAGATGTAAAGGTGATTTTGCTTTGGAATCTTCAGAAAACTTAACTCAATTTGAACTCGAAATTTGCTCATTGTGACTCCTTTTTCCAGCACAGGTCACATTTGAACTATAACAGCCAACTACCAATGTACACTGAGGTAAAGGCAAGCAAAAAAATTTTTAATTAGTCATTTTTACACATTTGAAGTCAGGATTTTTCTGTAATTAATTAATTAACTTTTAGTTTGAGTTATATGTAAATATAAACATAAACAAACAAACGTGTGCACTTACTCTGTGTTCTTTTTCAAGTTCTATTAACTAAATGCCATGGAAAACATTACCGGAAAATATTTGAGTAGACTTCAACTGTAATCAAATAGAACATGTAGTATGTAATCCAAATATTTAAGCTCTGAAAACTTTTGATTTTTAAGTTCATCAACTTAAAAAATAAATAAGACAATCAGTTACCTTACTGCGGTTTACAGTGCAAGCAAAAAAATTATATTGTAAACCTATTTACATGGCTTTTTTCTGGCTGGGTTGTTTGCATTGGCAGGTGGAAAATCTGAAGCGTTTTCAGCCTTATTTGTTCCACATTGCCTAATCTTTTCTTCCTTTTCACATGCAGTGCACAGCCAAGCCCCCTTTGTCTCTGAGAAAAACAAAGGTCATATTTCCTAGTAATGACACCAGCCACAACTTGATCCAAGAAATTTTGTACAAATCCAACAGCCTCCAAACAAATGACAGAGGTAAAAAGTAAACTTAATTTCACTATCCAGTACTACCCTCACCATTTCAGGCAGTCATTCTTTTGTTTGTCTAGCTCCACCTCTAAATCTAGCTCCCTCTCAGAAGTCTCACATTTAAATAAGATTTATCAAGTAATGTCAGCAACACCAGTGTTAAAAAGGCATGTACAGAATCTTTTCATTAAAGACAAAACAAATAAAACTTCTATCAACACTGACTCACATGTATGAATGCAAGCAAGAATAAGAGCTGCAGTGAATGGGAAGATTTTTGTGAATAACATCTTAAAATTGAGTTACATTATTTGATAAACTATTCCTCTAATCAAAATATTACATACTATGTACCCTGTTGCAGATCCTTGTAATCATGCCCACAGTAACTCCTCCCAGAACAAAAGGAGTGAGTGCTTTGTGCTTGAGAGATGCTGCTCTGGCTGCAGGACAGAGGCAGAGGGGTGGACAGAAGCCTGGTAGCTTTGTATCATGCACAGCCTTTCACTTGCCTGAGCCAAGAATAGGCCCCAGAATGAAACAGCTCGATTCAGAATGGCTAGGCCTGAGGGGAATGGCACAAAAAAACAAAAACAACGCACAATGAAGCAGCACTACAACCATTAGCAGCAGTAATGAGGATTTGTCATAGACGGAATGTACAAACTTGTCGGAGTAGAAAAAAAAAAAAAAAGACAAGACAACGAGACATTTAGAAAAGTCCTGCAATAAATTAAGTGTCCTATGAGAATTATAAATACAAAGTGAATCAAATATAAAAATCTAAACAACAAAAATATATACATTTACAATATTTGTAACTGCTCATGGTTCAAATGTACGACACCATTTTAGTGCCACGTTGAAAAATGAAATGAAGCATGCTCTGCTGGACAAACTAAGTAATTACACCATTTACAAGCTTGTATCTGCCTTAAATGATAAAAAAAATAAATAAATAATAATAAATAAAAAAAAGTTTATATTGGTGGCATATCAGCAGCAAATACGCATATGCAGATATATCAGCAACAGGCTGATAGCGGCCAATAAAATTTGGCAAAACGATATATCGGTCAGGCTCTACTTCCAGCCGACTGTAGCTTTATCATTGTCGTCAACATCAGACAGAATCTACTAAGATTAATCACATGAAAACATGAAAATCATAATCAAGTTATAAACAGCATTTATATTATATTTTTTGACCACAAGGTTATGATCCAAAACGTAAATTGCCTTATTATAGTGCCACCTAGTGTTAGGTGGATGTGTCTCTGTGCACCTAACAAACCCTCAATTGTCTGTTGACTAGTATAAGTGTAATGATCTCACCCCACTTCAAATGACACAAGGAAAGGCTCATGACCAGCAGGATATGTCTGTCACCTGTCAATGTGCCACTGTTCACACCATTTCTGCTGGCAGAGTAAAAAATCAAAACCCCCAGACACTGACGAGTACAGTAAACAGCAGTAAAGGTTATGGCCTGCAGGGGGAAAAAAATTGCTCCGGAAAAACAACTGTTAACTTAAATTGAGAAAGTGATTAAAAACACTCCCTTTAGAATCACTGGAGATGTCAATCACTGCAGTTCAGTGCCAGTTCTGCTCTCCAAAACTTCCGTTATAATCACTGAAACAGTCTACACGGCATACATATAATACTTAGGACCATGTGATATTTCAGTTTTTCTTTTTTTTTAAATCTGCAAAAATGTCAACAATTCTGTGTTTTTCAGTCAATATGGGGTGCTGTGTGTACATTAATGAGGAAAAAAAATGAATAAATGATTTTAACAAATGGCTGCAATATAACAAAGAGTGAAATATTTAAGGGGGTCTGAATACTTTCCGTACCCACTGTATATACAGGTGCTGGTCATATAATTAGAATATCATCAAAAGTTGATTTATTTCACTAATTCTATTCAAAAAGTGAAACTTGTATATTATATTCATTAATTACACACAGACTGATATATTTCAAATGTTCATTTTTTTTAATTTTGATGATTATAACTGACAATTAAGGAAAATCCCAAATACAGTATCTCAGAAAATTAGAATATTACTTAAGACCAATACAAAGAAAGGATTTTTAGAAATCTTGGCCAACTGAAAAGTATGATCATGAAAAGTATGAGCATGTACAGCACTCAATACTTAGTTGGGGCTCCTTTTGCCTGAATTACTGCAGCAATGCGGCGTGGCATGGAGTCGATCAGTCTGTGGCACTGCTCAGGTGTTATGAGAGCCCAGGTTGCTCTGATAGTGGCCTTCAGCTCTTCTGCATTGTTGGGTCTGGCATATCGCATCTTCCTCTTCACAATACCACATAGATTTTCTATGGGGTTAAGGTCAGGCGAGTTTGCTGGCCAATTAAGAACAGGGATACCATGGTCCTTAAACCAGATACTGGTTGCTTTGGCACTGTGTGCAGGTGCCAAGTCCTGTTGGAAAATGAAATCTGCATCTCCATAAAGTTGGTCAGCAGCAGGAAGCATGAAGTGCTCTAAAACTTCCTGGTATACGGCTGCGTTGACCTTGGACTTCAGAAAACACAGTGAACCAACACCAGCAGATGACATGGCAGCCCAAATCATCACAGACTGTGGAAACTTCACATTGGACTTCAAGCAACATGGATACTGTGCCTCTCCACTCTTCCTCCAGACTCTGGGACCTTGATTTCCAAATGAAATGCAAAATTTACTTTCATCTGAAAAAAGGACTTTGGACCACTGAGCAACAGTCCAGTTCTTTTTCTCCACAACCCAGGTAAGACGCTTCTGACGCTGTCTCTGGTTCAGAAGTGGCTTGGTAGCCCTTTTCCTGAAGACGTCTGAGCGTGGTCACTCTTGATGCACTGACTCCAGCTTCAGTCCACTCCTTGTGAAGCTCTCACAAGTGTTTGAATCAGCTTTGCTTGACTGTATTCTCAAGCTTGCAGTCATCCCTGTTGCTTGTGCACCTTTTCCTACCCAAATTCTTCCTTCCAGTCAACTTTGCATTTAATATGCTTTGATACAGCACTCTGTAAACAGCCACACCTTTCAGTAATGACCCTCTGTGACTTACCCTCTTTGTGGAGGGCGTCAATGTTCGTCTTCTGGATCATTGCCAAGTCAGCAGTCTTCTCCATTAATGTGGTTTCAAAGAACAAGAGATACCCGGAATTTATACTGTAAGGATGGTCATTAATTGAAACTCAAATGTAAATATTCTAAATTTCTGAGATACTGATATATATATATATATATATATATATATATATATATATATATATATATTCATATTCTGGTGAAAGAAATAGGAAATACATAAATCTAAAGCCAAAATATTAAATGTCATGGTTTTATATTTATGGAGTAATCCACTATTTTGAAGCAAGGGGTCAAAATTACAATTTTCACCCCAGATTTGGAGCAAAAGAAAGATGGCAGCATAGTGTTATTTTCACACATAAATTAGTAGCTCTATTGGTAAAATCGGTTGGCTTTAGCCATATTTGTTGTATTACATGCCAATGGTGAAAAAAAATGGGAAAAAAGTTTGCATGCCTGTTTCTATGATGTAACAAAATATCACAGATATCTTAATATCCTTTTATATTTTAGTTCATAATTCTTTCTTTTGGTTTTCTTAAATAAGGCCCTGTATTGTTCAATTCCAGAGATATAGGTATTTCAATGTGGCTCCTGGAAAGCTGTAACATAAACTGTTACATTGTACACATTTTCAGTACTCATAAAAATAAATAAAAATAAAAAATACACTGCATACAGCTGATGCTTTTTTTTCTTTTAAAGAGGAATGTCTGAAGAACAAGCAATGTTGAAACTAGAAATGTATCTTGTTTCTCTCTATCAAAACAACTGCATAGAACATACCTGTCTTTTTCCAAAGTTTGCAGACCTATACCTCCAGAATTTAGACAAAGTAATGACACAACTCTGCAACCACTGCATTCATGCATTCAACATTGGCTACAATGCTCAATGCTCCAAAAACACACACTGTTAAAAAGAACCTTTGATGGAGTAGATGTAAACATAATACTGTAATCCATGCTCAGTTAATTGCAGTAACTTCAATCATAGTTCAAAGTATCTTAATTTGTGTGCGAGTAATTAATGACAGAATTTTTTGGGTGAACTATCCCTTTAAAAAATGTATGAATCCAATGTTTTACTAAAGAGACACTAGTGGTCGACCGATACTGTTTTTTTTGACAGGCGATGCCAATATCTTGGAAAGCAGGGTGGCCGATGGCTGATATAATTTTATTTATTTTAATTAATATTTAAGAAATTTGAAATCATTTGAAAATGGATTAAAAAATAAATGTGTAAAATAAACATACTTACATTTCAGATGACAAAGTATTTTTCACAAATACATAAATATTTCATAAAAATATAATTAAAAAGGAAGTATACACTGTAACCAACAGGGCACCCAGTATTCTGGGAAGATTGTGTGCATTGGGAATCATATTTTTTCTAATAAAGCCAAGGTAACACTCATTTATAGGGCTGTCGTGATATTCGATTTTTAAAAATCCTCGACTTCATTTTGCTCGCGTCGACTAACCAGCAATATACCGTAAGTGGGGCATTTACCGCACGAGAATCCATAAAACACATTACACTGTTTTCCAAGGCTGCATGATATATTAAACCCATTTAAAAATCATAATTAAGCATAATTGTGAATTCACAAACGCTATGATTGAATTAAATAATTATATGCGATGCAGTTCTAATACAGTATATGCGCTTTAATTATTTACATGCGTGTAGGTTAGTACGTACGTCACACAGCGGCTCCGTTCACAGTAGTTCCACAGAAACTGTTATCATTTACATGTGTGGAGCTCCATCTCTGTATGTTGTTGTGAGTTTGAGTTTATTATAAAGTTCATCTGGGAATGCAACATGTGCCATTTCGTCAGATTTGTAAGGTAAATCTTTTATAAACCTACGCAAACACAGGAGAATACATTGCGGTTTCAAAATAAAAGCTCAAACCCTCACTCTGAGTTTACACGTTTTGATGTCCACATATTCATTTAATTACAGTGGCTATAGCATTTCTGTCCTAAAGAAAAATGGCCAAATATTAAAGATTTAGTGGACATTTGAATTAAATGGTGCTCAGTCAATATTAAACAACGAAGGATTAGATCGCACAGTAATGAGTAAAAACAATCGTCAGGCCGTTTGGCGCCCCACCCTGCGGGCCTTTGTTGTAATGCGTAATGTGCATTAACTCTATTGTTTATAATACATTATGTATTTTAAAAGTTTTGTTCAATAAAACCATATGATTTCTTGCTTTTGATACTTTATTTGAACTAATTATTATTACATCATTACTATTATATATGTAGGCCTATTTTAAGTAATTTTAAAGACTATTGTTCACTTACATCTATTTTTATTACCACAAAAAAAATTTATTATAATTATAGGGCCCTATGAAATCCGTTTTATTTCCAAATTCAGTCCAGACCTAAAGCCTATTGAGCATCTGTGGGGCGTCCTCAAATGGAAGGTGGAGGAGCACAAGGTCTCTAACATCCACCAGCTCCGTGATATCATCATGGAGGAGTGGAAGAGGACTCCAGTGGCAACCTGTGAAGCTCTGGTGAACTCCATGCCCAAGAGGGTTAAGGCAGTGCTGGAAAATATTGACACTTTGGGCCCAATTTGGACATTTTCACTTAGGGGTGTACTCACTTTTTTGGCCAGAGGTATGTGTATGTATATATATATATATATATTAGGGGTGGCATGGTACACAGATGTCACGGTTCGGTACGTACCTCGGTTCGGGGGTCACGGTTAGATACGATTTCGGTACAACAGGGCAAAAAAAAAAAAAGTCTACTATGCTCAGTTTCTTTTCATTTATTTTTAACAGACAGTAGTGCAAATTACAATTTTTTCCTTCTAGATGTGAAAATACTAAATATTATTACATGTTGTATATATAAAATCTGTTTTGTTTTCATTGTGAGTGTACACAAATAAAAGCAGACCTTTATACAGTGATTATTAATTAGGCAATAAGTGTTTAAAGTTGATTCTGCTGGTATAAGGAAACAGTTGAAGTGATCGCGCCGGGGAACACCTCAGTTCCAGCATTGCTAACTTGACAGCGCAGTTAGTACCTTATCAGAATAAAATACAGTGAGCCAAACATCAGCGCACCCGCCTCTGTGTCACCGTTGGAACGCGACTGAAGTACAAAGCCTATCATTTACATAAAAAAATAATAGTTCAGCATTCAGATATGTTACATCGCAAATATGGAAATATTACGGAATATTTGGATTTGTGCTGAATGAGAAAGGTAGGATACACGAGCACAAAGCTCCATTTCGCAAACAGTTGAGTGCGCAAGCCTTTAAAGTATACTCCCTCGTCAGTCTATGTGAGAGACGCATGCAGAATCAGCACATGGTCACTGTCTAGGGGGCTTCGTGTTTAAGTGCGCAACTCATGGCATTCGCTGTTCTTCTGCTGGCGGTTATCAAACAGCGTTGCATTACTGCAGGCGCCCCCTTCTGGATTGGGGGTGAATTGCCTGTATTCGCCGAGACGGTTCGGTACGAATACATGTACTGTACCACCCCTAATATATAATTTATTTATTTTCAGAAATAATGCACATTTACATTTTTCTCCTAAAATTCTGGTAAATAATATTTCTGGTAAATACTGCTTTAAAAAGTGTTTTTTGATTATAATTGTATTATTAGTAGACTAGAACACGTGGATATGTTGTCATTCATTATGAAATAAATGTTTTTCTCAAATACACGTTGGACACAATTATTGGCACCCCTAGAAATTCTTATGAGTAAAATATCTCTGAAGTATATTCCCATTCATATTCACAATTTTGAGCACTCCAGGGTGATTATGAACATGAAATTATCCAGCCATGGCTTCCTGTTTTACAGAAATATAAATAGGAGGGAAAACAAAGCCCAAATTCCATTAGTCATCCATCACAATGAGAAAAACCAAAGAATATATTTCTGATCTGATGTGAAGCAAAAGATATTTGAGCTTCACAAATTAGTGAAGTGACTTTAAGAAAAGAGCTAGAGCAGTGAAAAATCCCATTTCCACCATCAGGGCAATAATTAAGAATTTCCAATCCACATAAAATGTTACGAAACTGCCTGGAAGAGGACGTGTGTCTATATCGTCCTAATGCACGGTGAGAAGGAGAGTTTGAGTGGCTAAAGACTCTCCAAGGACCATAGCTGGAGAATTGCAGAAAAAAGTTGAGTCTCGGGTCAGAAAACCTTAAAATAAAATTGTCAGCACCTACATCACCATATGTTGTTTGGGAGGTTTTTCAAGAAAAATTCTCCTAGCTCATCCAAAAACAAACTCCAGCATATTCAGTTATCAGACACGACTGGAACTTCAAATGGGACTGGCTGGTCAGATGAAACTAAAAAATTAGCTTTTTAGCAGCAAACACTCAAGATGGGTTTGGTGAACACAGGGATAAAAAGTACCCCATGTGTACAATGAAATATACTGCTGTATTTTTGATGTTGTGGGCCTGGACATCTTGTTTAGACAAATGGCATCATGGATTCTATCAAATACCAACAGATCATAGATTTAAAAAATCAATAAATGACTGACTCTGTTAGAAATCTTATAATGGGACATGTTTGGATCTTCCAACCGTACAATGAGTGGGGTGAACTGAAGAGAAGCAGCACCAACATGGAGCTGGGAATCTAAAGGGTCTGGAGTGATTCTGGATGAAGGAATGGTTTCTGATCTCTTGTCAGGTGTTTTCTAACCTCTAACCTGTTCGCCAGCTATTAAAGAAGAAATAAGAGGTATCATTAATAATAATAATAATAGAAAAAGAAAACAGTATGTTGGCTTTCTTAATCCAACATAAATGTAAAAAGAAAAAAAAGAAAAAAAGAGAGAGAAAGCCAGCATAATAAGCTTAAATAGTAGATCAGTATGTTGGGCTGTCAAACCAACCTAATTACTAGACCTAATACATTTCATATGCTTTGCCTTTATGCTTCTTATACATTACTACTGTATCTGAAGATTTAACATTATGTGTGATATATTTCACATACAGTAATATTTAACTTGTAAAGTGCTTCCATGAATTTCATTTGTTTAAAAAAATAAATAAATAAATAAATTATATATATATATATATATATATATATATATAACTATATAACTCTATATATATATAACTATATAAATATATATATATATATATATATATATAACTATATAACTCTATATATATATAACTATATAAATATATATATAACTATATATATAACACTATATATAACTATATATATAACACTATATATAACTATATATAACACTATATATAACTATATATAACACTATATAACTATATATATATATAACTATATATAACACTATATATAACTATATATAACTATATATATAACTATATATATATATATATATATATAACTATATATATATATATATAACTATATATATATATATATATAACTATATATAAATAACTATATATATATATATATATATATATATATATATATATATATATAACTATATATAAATAACTATATATATATATATATATATATATATATATATATATATATATATATATATATATAACACTATATAACTAATATATATATATATATATATATATAGTTATATTTAAAATAATAAGGTAAAAATATGGATCCAAGTAAAATCATGTTAGATCTTTTTCTATATTTAATGTAATATTGAAAGCAAAATAATTTATATAACAAATAAAAAAAAAAAAGTAAATAAAAAAAAAAAATGAAGAAAATAGATTTGTGTTTGATCTTATTATAGTGCTGAAAGATGAGGCCTGCAACTTTTTTGCCAAAATATTCTGATATTTAGCATTATCCTTCTATCTTGACTACCGCCCCAGTTTGATCTGAAGAGCCCTACAGCATGATTCTTGCACAACCTAGCTTCTTCATGGATATGGTGTTTTTTGGGCGATGAGCAGTCTTGTTTTTGTGCCAAAAGTTCAGTTTGGTTTTATAAGACCATAAAACATTTTGCCACCTAGTTTTAGCAAAATTTAGGCATGCTTAGACATTTTTTTCCATGAATAATGGTTTCCATCTGGCCACCCTATCCCATAGCCCAGACATATGAAGAATACAGGATATAGTTGTCACACACAACAAGTGGCTAGACATTCTTTAAAATGTCATGAAATTTGAAAGATTTGAAAAGAAGATTGGGGGACATCAAGAAATGGGTGTGGAAATCTGTGGAAAATGTGGGAGTGTAGAGGGTGCAAAGTGGAAGACAACCAATAAAACACAGACCTACAACACACTCGCACAGAGTAATGATTTTTAACATGAAACTACAGAAACTACAGAGAAACTACAGTTCCTTTTGCTATATTTTAAAAAAATATAACTACAACCCCTCTCATACCTGCTTCATGTTGTTACCTAAAGCTGTAATACTACATCATTCATAATACAGTGCTGTGATTGGAAGTAGAGAGTGAATAATGCAGAGACGCATATACTCTCCAGCCACAGCAGCCAATTATCACTCCGAATGGATGCGTTTACCTCAAATTTTGTGACGTTTCTTCAACTTTGCTTTTCAAACCAGGAGGAGGAAATGGCTCAGAAAACGTAAAAAAAATAAAATAAACAAAAAAATAAATAAATCCCTGTAATATTAAACATAAGGAGTACTAACACTGTTTTCAGTGATGTGTAACCTGTATATCTCTAACATCTAAAAAAATGTGTTTTAGGATTTCATGACATTTTAATGCTATGGTAAGTCTCTTGCCAGCCTCCCTGATAAGATTTACTTTACTAGTATATTTTTGACAGATTTCCTGTATTCTTTTGGAATATCATTGTGGTGCATTTTTTTCTACTTGTGGCATGGAATACCATGATACAATTTTAATGTTTTGGAAATGCTTTTGTACCTTTCTTCTGACTGGTAGATCTGAATAGACATAATACATAAAGCATCAACATCACTTAAACTTTTCAATGCGAAGGCCTGCACACTGTGACTATGTTGCTTCAAGCCACATCATTTTGTGCATGAATGCGCATAAACAAAGTGTCCTTTGGAGCCGTTCATATTATAATACATTTTGCATAATGAAAGATTATTCATAATCTATCTTGTTCTGTCCTATCACATGTTGTTGCCTCATTTACAACCTGCACTATAAATTAGGGACGCAAAAATACCGTTGCTCCAGAAACGTATCTGCCCGATACCGATCCAATCCGATACAGCGCAGGTTTTTTTTTTTTTTTTAAATCTATGTAGAATTTCTATTCTTCTGTGTGTTGACCTGATCGTCACTCTTTTGTGTGTTTTAAACAATCTACTACATACATAGGCGTAAATCCCGGTGGGGACGGGGGGGACAGGACCCCCCCAGCCGAGGCTTGTCCCCCCTAAAAATATTATTACAAGCGACTCTGTGTATTGAAAATAATATAATGGACATATACTTAAAATAATTGTGTGAGTAGTAAAACAAAATAAACGCAAAAAAAAACGTTTTAAATTCAGAAATGTTTTGATTCCCCCCTCCCTTTCCTCACAGTGGTTTGGTCCACTGCCTGCTTTCCTTCTTTACCGATACACACACACGAGTCCGGTGAGAGAGAGCAAGTTCCTCAAATAACAGTTATGTGTAAGTAATTTAGGCTGTCAAGGCTATTTTATTCTCTTTAAACATCGGGTGAAATGATTCTTTCTCTTTAATACAGATGATGCTGGATCATTAATAAATTAGTCATGATAAAATAATTATGACATCCGATGTAGTTTCTATGAGTGATTATAAGGTTAACAAGCTTAATACGTAGCTTGTCACCCACTACAACTAACACGGCGATAAGCCTGTGTGTGAACTGATATTAGGCTAATATTGTAGACCTACATGTTGGGTTTCGTTCAATATGATGTTAAGTGGCAGATCAGTGGGTTTAATGCGGTTGAATTAATGCGAAAGAGATGTACTCGGTTTCAGACGAAACCTAAAATACTATGGATGACGCAAAATAATAATTATAATATGACCATGTAGTGAACCATGAACTCATATTTAAACACGGTTTCCATGCTATGTGCACACGCTGTGCACACATATCTATCCTTACAAGTACAAATTTGGCTATATTATTTGTGTCCCCTTCAAAAATTGCTCTTGAGAAATTTTACGTTTATTGTCCCCCCCTACTGTCAGATGAAATTTACGCCCGACTACATATAGATAACGTAATTTTAATGAAAAATAAAAAAAATATATAATCATAATCTATGACAAAAATACTATTATAAACTAGGTTAGTGGATAATTTAGAAGCAAAAAGATACTCCAGAAAAATCATGGGTGCACAGTAATTTTATAAAACCTAGTGAAACATTTTTATTTTATTTAATTTTATTTATTTTATATAAGTGTAGGACTAAATCTGGTAAAATGGTACACATTGATCTTTGTATCACAGTATTGAAGGCAGCAACATATGATAGATAGGACAGAACAAGAAAGACTATTAATAATCTTTCATTGCGCAAAAATACGAAAGGCTCCAATAAAGATCGGCACAAAGCGCTTATGCACATCCTGAGCGCAGAATGATGCGCTTGAAGCAGCACAGAGTCGCAGCGCAGAGTCACAGCGCGCAGGCTGCGCGACCTCCTAGTCTGCACAGAAAAGTTCAAAGTACAAAGGGAAGAGATATTGATGCGTAGTGTATTAAATCTGTGTGTTAGTTTAAGCCTTTTATTTTAACAGTTTTAAACCTCAGTTACTGTGCGCTCTTGAAGAGAGTTTGACTGTAACCGAACGTGACACGCAGTTTGAATGCTGAATGGAGGATGACAGACAGATGCAGCGGAGAAGAGTTTACCTGAATTTGAATTTATCGATTTAAATATTCATCTGTACCTCAGATTAAACTATGGAACAGCTTCAGACCACTTGAAATATAGTGCACGAAAACTTTATGGTGCTTTATAATGTTTTTGTGCCTTCGTGGAGCTCAACGATAACACAGAATAGTATACGCACAATGGTTTGGTCCACTGCCTGCTTTCCTTCTTTACCGATACACACACACGAGTCCGGTGAGAGAGAGCAAGTTCCTCAAATAACAGTTATGTGTAAGTAATTTAGGCTGTCAAGGCTATTTTATTCTCTTTAAACATCGGGTGAAATGATTCTTTCTCTTTAATACAGATGATGCTGGATCATTAATAAATTAGTCATGATAAAATAATTATGACATCCGATGTAGTTTCTATGAGCGATTATAAGGTTAACAAGCTTAATACCGTAGCTTGTCACCCACTACAACTAACACGGCGATAAGCCTGTGTGTGAACTGATATTAGGCTAATATTGTAGACCTACATGTTGGGTTTCGTTCAATATGATGTTAAGTGGCAGATCAGTGGGTTTAATGCGGTTGAATTAATGCGAAAGAGATGTACTCGGTTTCAGACGAAACCTAAAATACTATGGATGACGCAAAATAATAATTATAATATGACCATGTAGTGAACCATGAACTCATATTTAAACACGGTTTCCATGCTATGTGCACACGCTGTGCACACATATCTATCCTTACAAGTACAAATTTGGCTATATTATTTGTGTCCCCTTCAAAAATTGCTCTTGAGAAATTTTACGTTTATTGTCCCCCCCTACTGTCAGATGAAATTTACGCCCGACTACATATAGATAACGTAATTTTAATGAAAAATAAAAAAAATATATAATCATAATCTATGACAAAAATACTATTATAAACTAGGTTAGTGGATAATTTAGAAGCAAAAAGATACTCCAGAAAAATCATGGGTGCACAGTAATTTTATAAAACCTAGTGAAACATTTTTATTTTATTTAATTTTATTTATTTTATATAAGTGTAGGACTAAATCTGGTAAAATGGTACACATTGATCTTTGTATCACAGTATTGAAGGCAGCAACATATGATAGATAGGACAGAACAAGAAAGACTATTAATAATCTTTCATTGCGCAAAAATACGAAAGGCTCCAATAAAGATCGGCACAAAGCGCTTATGCACATCCTGAGCGCAGAATGATGCGCTTGAAGCAGCACAGAGTCGCAGCGCAGAGTCACAGCGCGCAGGCTGCGCGACCTCCTAGTCTGCACAGAAAAGTTCAAAGTACAAAGGGAAGAGATATTGATGCGTAGTGTATTAAATCTGTGTGTTAGTTTAAGCCTTTTATTTTAACAGTTTTAAACCTCAGTTACTGTGCGCTCTTGAAGAGAGTTTGACTGTAACCGAACGTGACACGCAGTTTGAATGCTGAATGGAGGATGACAGACAGATGCAGCGGAGAGAAGAGTTTACCTGAATTTGAATTTATCGATTTAAATATTCATCTGTACCTCAGATTAAACTATGGAACAGCTTCAGACCACTTGAAATATAGTGCACGAAAACTTTATGGTGCTTTATAATGTTTTTGTGCCTTTCGTGGAGCTCAACGATAACACAGAATAGTATACGCACAATATCGGATTTGGATCGGTCTCGTCTGACCGATACCCGATCCGCAGAAAATGATCGTATCGGAGCAGAGTATCGGATCGATGCATCCCTACTATAAATTTAAAATAAATGTATTTTAATTGTAAATGTTTAGATTTTCGAAAAATTATTGTACACATGATTTTCTAGAATAACTTTTGCTGCTGAATGATCCACATATACATACATATATATATATATATATATATATATATATATATATATATATATGTATGCATGTATGAAAATAAAGTCATCTGAATTTAGTAGATTTTGTTGGAAATGGAAAGGTATGGAAATTCTACACTGATACGGGGACAAAAGAAAAAGTGTTGGTTTGGGATCAGTATTAGCTGGCACAGAATTTTTGGTATCAGGATTGAACTGGTTCTGGGATAAAAAAAAAACATAGGTACATCCCTAAAGTGCACCAAAACAATCAACTGAAATGGCACTATGCAGTCGGCACACCCACTTAAAGTGATGTAGAGTAGTGGTTTTTAAACCTGGTCCTGGGAGCCCACCACTCCGCATATTTTGTATGTCTCCCTTATTTAAAGGGATGGTTCACCCAAAAATTCTGTCATTAATTACTCATCCTCATGTTGTTCCAAACCCGTAAAACCTTTGTTCATCTTCGGAACACAAATTAAGATATTTTTGACAGCTTTCTGACGTTAAAATAGTCCATAGTGACATCAGTGGTTCAACCGTAATGTTATGACGCTACTAGAATACTTTTTTGTGTGCAAAGAAAACAAAAATAAGCATATTCAACAATTTCTTCTCTTACATTTCAGTCTTCGCTACACATTCACGAGAGTACCACAACGTCGTCAGATATCTTAATTTGTGTTCTGAAGTTGGTTTGGAACTACATGAAGGGGAGTAATTTATTACAGAATGTTCATTTTTGGGTGAACTATCCCTTTTACGCCACCTGATTCAGATCACCAGCTCAATAAGCGAGGGCTCCATGAACTCAGCTGAGTGTGTCAGACAAGAGACATACAAAATGTGCAGAGCAGTAGGTCCCCAGGACCAGGATTGAAAACCTAAAATAAAATAAAGGGAAAGGGTCTAGATGCAAATTGAACTCCATGTAGTCACAGCAGAATAATTTAAAACACACATTAAACCAGGTGTAAATGGTAATGCGTCTCGGGCTGACCACTTGTGATTAATATTATACACAAGTATTAATATTATAACTCAAGATATGGCACGTTTTGTTTGTTTTAAGTTTAGAAAAATAAAAATAAATAAAAAAATCAGCCACGTGACTCTTGATTCCACTTCTCAAACACAACATAGGCTAAACATTTTCAAGCTAGAGGGAGAGTGAGCACACCAAAAGTATTATGTGGTTTTGGGTTTCCCTTTCACTTGAGCAGCCCTGCCCTCTTGCCACATGGCCTGCCTTTTGTCATACCCACAATGCCTCACGGTTACCTTTAAGCCACTCCTGAGGACGGCTCCTTTTATGATCACATAGTCACCTGACGCAACCTTGAAGTGCAGCAGAGTAAATGTAATGAGGCACAAGGTCAGCACACATGCACACAAACAGAGGCGCACACAAAACCTTCAACCTAGTGATCATAATTCAGTATAATGCACAGACACAAGGTAAATCTAGACAACAAAGTCACTACAAATATTGATCAGTCACCTAAATGTGAACCATCTGGCCTTCACAAGCTTCTTATAAGCATGTCTTTCTCTCCAACCACAATAAAATATCATAAAAAACAAACTTATATATTTGAATTAGCACATGGTCTGTTAGCAAATAACATGTAGGCCTACTTTTCTTTCATTTAAAAAAAAAAAAAAAGTTTCAAATACACGTATATATGCATATAGAAGACAAATGTACATTTTAGATTTATGTAACTGGTCACCATTTCTGCACAGCATGTATTATTCATAATCAAATTGTTTTATGTTATGCATAGTATTTTTGTCACCCTGATACCACTGCTTGACATGTGAAGCACGCACCCCCATGACATAAATATGAAACATGTTCTGACACTAGAATTTTCTATAAATATACCTAATAAACAAATTTCTACCCGTTTTGAAATGTCACATTAGCTTTAACAATATCGGTTTTTAACAATTATTGATAGACATTTTGCTACATACATGCTACATTAACACTGCTACAGAGGACTGAATGGCAAACCATATGAGCGCAACCATAAACCAATACCAACAAACAATCAAAAATCACGTCAGAACACCTTGACCAAGGCAAATCTAACACTGAAAGCGTTAAAATGCCCCAGATAATTGATCCTACATTATAAATGTTTGAACATTTTATGTTCCGTTTTAGTCACCGAATGACCCGAGTTGGCACTTTTTACCCCTCTCTCTATACACACACACAGGGATGAACAGTGACTTCTCTTAGTCATCTGTAACTTCAAACAGGCGGATCCCATATTAGTGAGGTTTACCTGCATGCAGACACACCCAACATCACCTAGCTTTATTTTTTTTAAATCATATCTATTCCAAAACTAGCGAACAAACTATTAAACATCATATGCGCGTACTTTTAGCCCAAAATGTTGTCTAGGTATATAGTACTTTAGATTTGACACACAGCCAGTATCCCTCCTAATGTGGCCTGTGAACGAGCTTCGTTGCATCTGTTGCATCTTTGCGAGATCGAGTAACTTCACACACAACTCGACCACAGTACACTTACTTTTCGTGGCAACAGAAAGCAAACGACAATTCATGTTTTATCAGCAAATGTCGACTGGCTCGTGGAAATATATACGCATTGAAGAGAACCACAGCGAAAATATCACATTACGAGACGACAAGCCCGAGATAATGCAACAGCTCGAAGCGTTTGTCTACATTAAGCAACTTCAAACGCAGCAATACATACCAGCTGTTCAAAGCACTCTAAGAAAACGCGTTGACATGTAGGCCAGTTGCAACTTCCAACCCGTCCACTCCGTCTCGAGCGAGAATAAACGTCCACTCAGCGCGAGCTCGTTGGGTTTATTCCTGGAAACTTTGTTTCTGTCCAGCGCTAATCTGTACGGCAGTAAGTAGGCGCCATGTTTGTGTTTTGTTACTTTGGTGCGCTCTCGGGTTTCTCGGACTGACTGCTGGAGGCGGATGGACCCGCCCATGAATGACTCGCTGCTCCACATTTCCTCTCTGCACATCATGACGCCCCATATCTACAGATTAGTGCGCACCATGCTTAACAGGTGGCTGGTATATGTTTCCCAACCCACAACACAATTATACTTTTCTCAGCATATCAATGTTTGTGGATCTTGATTGCTTTTCTGACATATGCAAACGTACAAAGTCAAAAGAAAACCAAATATAAAAGAGGGTTTGCAAATAAAATACTCTTTATTACAAAACATGAACACAGACAATATTTCCTCTTAACAATTAGTTTGTACATACTAAAGTTTAGTATAGATAAGAATTTACATGGTTCAGACAAAATGAGTGGCATTAAAATGTTTTAACGTTCTTGTTAATTAGGCTGATCAAAAGCACATCAAGCTGCAAGTGAAATTCATGGCAGACACATTTTGCATCATACTAGCATGTAAAAAAAAAAAAACATCATTTAAGATATGTTAGTATTCATCAAGAGTCAAATTCACTAAACTGGGCAGGGTGAATTTCTCTGCAGGAGGAGGAGGGGAAAAACTCTCAAGCTTGTCCAAATCAAGAGAGAAAAGCCTCTCATCAGTAGTCCACTGGTTCAAACCTGGGCTCTTCCTTGAATGTACAGGGGACTTTTCAATGTTGGAGTCGTTGAAAGGACATTTACCTAAAGAGGCCTCAACGCACACCTGTGCTGTCAGTAAGGGAGTTTTTCCATCAAGAGAATCAGATTCAACAGGTGATAGGATAAATTCTTCCTCTCGCTCCTTGTTACAATGGATCTCTGCTGAACCATCACTGTTAAATGACAAGTCATCCTCAAAGAGGTCTGGGAGCTCCTCCTGAGCAATGCTGAATTTAATAACATCACTTGACCTTTGGCTGTTAAGAGCCTCCATTTGTGAGGAGTCCCATGACACAGTTGAGTGGAGGGATGACCCCTGCTGGACAGGAGAAGGAGTGCAATGGGCAAGAGTAGCTGAAAATAATAGAGAAGGTTCTGGACTTGGTCTGGTGCAAGGGCCATTCACCTCAGCCATATCATATCTGAGCCAAGAGAGGCTGTCTTGCTGATTCCAAGTAGCTTGTTTCTTCTCAGCCATGCCTTCCTCCACAGCTTTTCTCCATGAACTTCTCACATCTTTGACTAGGGAGAGTTACATTGATTTAAAGACACCTTTGAGATTCACAAACAACATTTCCAGTGAAAGTGACCTAAACATTTATAACTCAAATACTAATGTGTAGACGTCATCAAAAGACTTATACTTAGGCTCTCAGGGGTGCGGCACAGCTGTTTCCTTGCTGAAAAGGGATCAGATATGACATTTAATAACTGTCCCAGGTCCACATCACTCCTTCCATTGACTGGACTCATAATCACTGCCTCTGCAAACTGAAAACCAAAAAGCAAATTAACCTTTTAACATTGCACATGAATTTGTATAAACCACTAACAGCGAATTGTCTGCCCCGTATCTGTCCGTGGCGATTTCTCTCAATTCGCACCGGTCATCAGAGAGCAGGTTTGATATAGGGAAAACTTGTGATGGGTAGAGCACTGCTCAGGACTGCCCATGTATCAGTTTCCCGGAGCAAATTGTACAAAACACTAAAACTACAAATCACAACAAGTTTAATATATGTGGTAAAAATTCCACATACTTGACTTGCTAAGTTGTCACACTCCAAATCTAGAATTTCAGCCTTGTTCTTTAGGACAGAGGCCTTCATCTTAGAGTGCAGATTTCTCCTGTGGGAAGCCTGTAAAGAGAGAAAGGAGAAAAAATAAAAATGGAATCAAAATAGAATTAACTGCTCTCCAGAGGATAAACTGAAAATAATGTAGCATAGATGATAAGAGCATGTTTGTAAACTGGTCATGCGTATATTTCAGCCTCAGAGGTAAGGTATAATGCAAGGATACCTTCCATTATTTGCATGAACTTCAGGGGTTATTACAGAGAGCAGGGTTAAGTTAACATCACAAACCCCAAAACACAACAAGGAGTAACCTCATATAGCTCAGGGCATGTTCACAGTGAACACACATTTTCAATAGGGCACTGAATCTAGGAGTCACCATGGAAACAGAGGCTAAGAAGCACCTCGTACTACTTGTTAAGTAGTCATTTACATTCTTAGGGCATATCACCAACTATCCGTTAACTATGCTCAAAGCCTCTTCAATAGGGCATGTATGCACTGAATACCTCTGAAGTAAACTAACTCTAAAACATAACCTGCCATGAATAAGTTGCAAGCGCTCAGTTTTTGGAGTAAAAATTGAGGTTACTGGTTTACTTTTCCATACACTTAACTAGATGTAGCATAACCTGCTTTCTGGAATATCCAATGATGTTGTTACCAATTTACACACATTTCTCCTTCTGAGATTAACAACCTGAGATTAAGTGTTTTTGCCAGCATGGATGTGGCCAATATGAAGACGTACAAGCAGGAAAGTATAGAGCTTAGCAATACAAAACTACCTGTATTGGACTGGGTGTCTGAGTCACAGACTTAATTTTAACCGGGCAAGTCAAGGGAGTTTCACATGGTGGTGCGTCACAAGTCACTGGTTTTGGAGAAAAGCAGCAGTCAGAGGACAGCAAGACCCCCTTATATTCATCTTCCTCAGAAATGCTGTTGAAAAAAAAAAGTGGTGGTTACATCCTTTTATTTATTTACTTATTTCCATGAACATGAAACAAATGTTATCTTCCCAGACTTTCTCCATTTAGAAACACTCAAATTGTGCTGTACGTTTTGATTTCTGGCTCCAGGTGGGCTTCTGGTTCCAAATGGATGTCTGCCTCCATTCTCTCTGGTTTTCTTTGTGACAGCTGCTCTAGCAGTTCTCAAAAATAAGGGAGAAAAAAAATAAATAAAAAATTACACCGTATCTACAGAAGAAAAATTACATAATGCAACCATCTAAGCTGCTAACTTACCAGGTAGTTTATATGGATATTGTAAGATGATACTAGCCTCAAAGCTAGCCTTAGAAGCAGGCTCAAATGAGAAAGGAGCCATTGGGGAGACAAAGTCAAAAACCTGTTAAAGGTTAGAGAGCAGATCAATCATACAAACAAAATCAGAACAATAACAAAGATACACCAAACTAAATGTCTAAATTCTATATAGATACTGCTTTGCATAATCTGGACACTGCAATGTTTCAGAGAAGGCAAAGTGACCTGTATGGCCAAATAGGCCTGAATAACCTCAATAGCCAAATAACTCACTGCATAGATTCAAAATCATTTAAGAGATAGCTCACCCAAAAATGAAAATGCTGTCATCATTTACCCACCCTGAAATTGTTCCAAACCTGTATGAATTTCTTTCAACTGAAAGTAGCCACTGACTTCCATAGTACTTTTTTTTTTTTTTTTCCTCTCCATATTATGAAGGTCAGTGACTACCATCAAATGTCTGGCTACCCACATTCTTCAAAATATCTTCCATGTTCGCTTCAGAAAAAGAGAGAAATTCATACAGGTTTGGAACAACTTCAGGGAGAGTATATGACGACAGAATGTTAATTTTACGGCTGAGCTATCCTTTTAATACCAAACGAAAGCAGTTATGACTCCACTTACCGCTAAAAACACATATCTTCCATCTTTATTTGACCCAACCCTAACTCTAGACCTCTCTATTCTAATTATATTCTTTAAAAAAAACAAAAACAGAATTAAAAAAAGATTAGACCAGCTAGTTAGTTTTTGTTTATTTATTATACAATTAACAAAAGCAAAAAAGGCCTCTAACACTAGTTTGTTATTCTTTTTTCTTTTTCTATTCTCTATTCTTTTTCTATTGTTTTCTTTTTATTTATTATATAATAAAAAAAACAAAAAAACAAAAAAAAAAACCTTGCTACGTAGCTAACTGAGACGTGTTATACCACTTGCATATCATTGCTCTTTTGTTGATTTTGATTGAAGCATTGTCCTCATTTGTAAGTCTCTTTGGATAAAAGCATATGCTAAATGACTAAATTATTTTAAATTAATTATTACTTACAGGATCCTCTTTAAGATGAGAGATCAGAGGTGTTTTTTTCAAACACTCTGCCCACTTATTCTCCCAATCCTCCTCCAGCCTCCCAATAGAGACCTTCATCTTTGCTGCATTCTCTTTGATTAGTTTCCACCTGGAAAAATATCACAAATCGTATCTTCTGAACACCTGAGTTTAAGTGTTAAACTGAAACACTATAATATTGCATTCAACAGGTAAACAACCAATATAAGCCCCCATATTCATTGTGTCCATTCACTGCTTCGCATGCCTTTGTACTTCAGGTGACTGTGAACCAAGAGGGTGTGGTCACAGATTTAAATTGCCAACACATGAATTAAATCAGATGCTGATTAATCAGAGTCTAACTCATAAGCGACATTTTTTTTTAAATACCTAATTAGTTTTTATGATGAAATAACCAGGAGTTTTTCTGTTTGTTTGTTTTTCATTTTGTCTTTTATTGTAATATTTAACAAACAACTTTATTAAATGACACTTAAAAATTCTAAATGTAAAAGACAATTTAATGTTCACATTTATGGTACCTTATAAGCTTGAGGTTTTCTTTTGAGTGGCTGAAGAGCAATGCATTCTCTTGGAGGTCTTGGTGTTGAAGCTGTACACTGGGGCCTACAATTTTCTTTCTCTCCTCACTTAGGATGTGTAATCCCTCATTTAGAAGCTCCAGCAAACACACAAGGACAGGCTGCCCTCCCTTATACAAGCTACCAACACTGGACTATGGACACAGACAGAACTCATTGTCAGATGCGTCAACACCAAAATATCATGCTGACCTATCAAACTTTTAGAAAATACATGTTAATTAAAATGCATATCTTTTCTAACATGTTAAAAAAACAAATTCTTTACCCTTTCTGCCTATAGCTCTCACCTGGTGGGATAGTTTCTCCATCCTCTCTTGCAGAACCACAGGTATCTTCACGCTCAAGTCCTGCCCACCCAAGATGTACTGGTCTACCTGTCTATGGATCACACTCTCCACCACTTTTCGATCTACTTCAAGGGGGGATAAGACTCGGTCTGTCTCAGTCCAAAAGCCTCGCACCTGAGAATGTAAATTATCAGAAATGTAACAAGTAGGTATGATTAAAATGACAAGTTATAGAAAAACTGAAAAGTAAACTTGGTCCAAACCTTTCGGTTTTTTGCAAGAATGTCTTCCTTCAAATCTGTGTTACTGTCATGTTCTCTGCAAAAAAGAAACACTGTTTTAAGAGAAGTGAAAATGAAACCAATATTCTGTGCAATTTCCATTCACTTCAACAGAGCTGTCAAATAAAATATTTTAGAGATTTACTTAAGCAAGTGATCATATTTGTCATTTTCTGCATCAAGGTCCCTCAAAGATGTCTCCAAACCTCTGAAAGGTAAAAAAAAATAAATATATAAAATAAGAAAAGCATAGATATGTAACTCTTTCCTGAGTAGAGAATAAGACGCTGCTACAGTAGCTAACATTATAGGAACACCCCCAGGTGTGATAATTGTCTGACATATAGAAACAAGCAGAATCAAGTCTCTCGAGGTGTTGTGTCATTGGATGAGAAGCTCCCTCCCTTACCCAATGCAATATTCACTGTTTTGTGACCGCAAGCCCCTTGAGACAGCAACCAAAGCCACTGGCTTGTGCAGTTGGCGTAAATTGCTTGGATAAGACCAAATAAATCACCATATGAAAAAAAATATATATATAATAATAATAATAATAATTTTACACCACAAAAATTGCTTCCTGAAAAGTAAGAAATTTGAAGATGGCGATGACAATGCTTTGAGAGGTGGCATTAGTACCATCAGCCAATTAATTACGGTGTTTCTATACGAGCTTCAGACAAATCAACACACATGAGGGTGTTTCCATATCGTCAGCTACCTATGCAGTATTGAGTGAATCTATGAAAGTGAAGTAAATAAAGTAAATGCTGTAAATATAAGATGCAAATAATACTTTCTATGATGTAACAATGATTCAAAAGATCTACAGTGCCTCTGAAACAGTAGGGGCTTTCGCACCGCGTAGTTCTAGGAACTAACCAGCAGGGTGGTTCGTAGAGAACCAATTTCTCCCTCAGGCTGTTTTGCCGGTTGCATTTGCACCGGCACCAGGAGCTTGAAGCGGCCAACAGCAAAGCCTTTATGCGTGGCATTTACATACGTCAACAACTGGTGAATGGAGGACACCATGATCGGAGCTGTTTTCGTGATAATGGAGATGGAATGTAAATACAGAATTTACGTGACTGAAAGATCAAAAAGTTGGGCTAAGAGACTAAATCACCAATGACAACTTGCAGTGTTACATATCGAGGCTGAGAAAAGAACAACACTGCAGACAACAGGTTATCGCTGTTTTCCATGGTGTAAATATTTTTACATGGCTTTTTAAAAATGCTGGGTTGCCGGTGTTTCGTATGCATTTGCCCAATCAGTGTACACTTATGTCACTGGTAGTTCCTATTGAACCATTTTAGACATTACTCTGAAGTAGGAGATAATTTAGTTAATCCAAACGGAGTTCCTAGAACTAAAACCATTCCTAGTTCCTGCGGTGCGAACATGCCAAAAAGAGGGTACTTCCGCCAATAGTTCTAGGAACTATGAAAAGGTTCCTCCGGTGCAAAAATTCCTAGTAAAAAGGAAAGATTGCAGCCACTCACTTAGCTCTTTTCTGGTAGTCTTGAATGAGAAAGTCCTGCCCTACAGTCACTCTCTGGAATTGTCTCTTCACCAGGTGAAATCTTTTCAGGTCCAGCTCCTTGGAACTCACTGGCACTGCAGCAGCCTCAGGGACCCAAGTGTCATCTAATTGTTAATGTGACAAATATAAAACAATTATATCAATTAAAATACCCTCAACATGGCAATTTAATCCCCAAGGAATACAAAAAAAAGCTTGACAATATACAAGGCTACACATTTAATGTGAGAAAATATTCCTTTTGAAATTTTTGGCCCTCCCCGCATTTATAAGGAGACTGTGAGAGTGAGTAAGTAATCTGTAAAAGGGAGATGGTGGAGTGCAGTACAGAGCTTTCTGCTGAAGGCAAATTTTCAAAGAAAAGAAAAGAAAGAGGGAAAAAAAAAAATTTAAAAAAAAAACACTTGACAAAAAGAGATAAATAAGACCAGAATAAGTACTGGTCTGGCTTTCTGGAGACGGGGAGCCCTATAAATTGCTTAAGGGATCCAATTTGACAATATACTCCAATTTTAACAATATAATACACTTTCCAAAAAAAAAATAAAAACACATCTTGTCCATGTTTCTATATTAGCATAATCAGGGTGTCTACAGATATGAACAAGTTGGATTTAAGACTTTTTAAGACCTTTTTAATACCACCATATGTAAAATTTAAGACCAAACCTGTGAAGGAAATACACATTATATTACATACGTAAATGTAATATTTAATGTGTTTTTAAATTTAAAAAGAAAACAAAATATCATCGCTGTCAAAAATGCTATTTATTATTACGATATACAGAGAACTTTTCATATCTGAAGACAATATCCCATACAAAATATCCCTCAAAAGCTCCACATCAGCAATATTTTTGGTGTAAATGAAGCAATATTTTCATCAGTTTTCTATTCAGCATTTACATATTTAAATCTGCATGTTTTTAATATTTACCCCAGGTTGTTATTTACCTCCATAAAGTCCAATCTTTTTTAACCTTATTAAATGTATGCGTCATCTTTCATGTCAAATTCTTACAACTGATGAGGAACTTTAATATACACAACAGGGCTGTTAGCAATCAAATTAAATCATTTGCACTACAAATTTACAACCGCAATAAAAAATGTTATGAGATTAATGTTTTAAATAAAAATAATTTAATATACAAATAAGAAATGTTGGTGGAAAAATGCATACTTTTAAACTAACTAAACCACCAGTAGGTGGCGGTAATTCACTTATTTATTCAACATTCATTCAAAACACTGAATCATTCAGGAACAAAAATGCGAGTGCTGCTTGGAGAATGTGCAATACTTCTGATCTTTGTTTGGAACTATTTTCGTTGGTGAAATAGAACAAAACAGTCAATATTCTGTCTAAAATTTAAGTAACTACTTAACTAATACTTGTTTCTTGAGCCAAAATCAATGTAACATTTGCAATCATGAAAATATTTTGCAAAATAGTCCCATTGTCATGGTATGTTATCATCATCATCATCATGTTATAAATAAACTAAACTAGGGCTGCAACAACGAATCGATTAAATCGATAAAAATCGATTACTAAAAGCGTTGGCAACGAATTTCATAATCGTTTCGTTGTGTCGCGCGACGCGAGACGTTTGATTATTAAAAAAAAAAAAAAAACTTTAGTTGAGCGTGGAGCGGAGTGAACACACTCGGTCTCTCTCGCGCACGGATGGTAGCAGAGTTTGGCGCCTCATAAAAAAAAATAAAAAAAAAGTAAAAAAAAACAACAAAAAAAACGAGCGGAGGTAGAGGAAAGATACATGGCGGAGGCAGAGAAATCCGTGCGACCCAAGTCATCCAAGGTGTGGGAGCAGGGGCGGCGTTTGCGTATGGCAGAGTATGGCAGTTGCCATACCCTAGCCCAGTCAGGTGCTGTGAAAAATTATCCAAACTTGAGTCGCTTATAATTCGTTTTTATTATTTTAAATCAGAGAGTTTTAAAAATAGTAAACCAATGATAAGCATTAAAATAACTTGTCAGTAAAACTTCGTAACGCCATTGGATCATCGAGCTCTCAGCGAGACCTGGTAACTTCACCCCGCCTCCGTTCAGATTGACGCGCCGCGCACAGCCTGGAGAAGATGAGATCTCTGCTTTTTCGCAATGCAAGGGTGAATAAATAATTGGTGTTTGAATAGTACAGCGTTTTCTTTACTCAAACACTATGTCAGTAAAGGATAATGTTTTTGTGTGTTTGAAGAGTGGAGAAGAATTAGTTATTTGCTGTCTATATACGTTTTAAATATCCTGTGCATTATGTGCATAAGCGCTTAATTTGAGATTTTGGCCAAGTGTATTAAACAACAAGAAAAAACTAAGCGCCCATATAGCTACAATCAAAGTTATATAACCTGAAGTTATATACTAAAGTTATATAGTCCATTTTTATTTTATTTTATTATTATTATAACAGCTCAGGGATGTTCAAGGAGCAACATGATGGTGCACTTTCTAAAGATTTTAGTTCTGTTTTTGAATAAAGGGTTGGAAATGAATGCTTTTCTTTGTTCTTTTTTTTAAAAATCCGATTCATCGATTAATCGAAAAAATAATCGACAGATTAATCGATTATTAAAATAATCGTTAGTTGCAGCCCTAAACTAAACATTTAGAATTTTTACCTCAGTATGTTTGTTCTGTGAGTTTCTTTATGTTTGCCGTTAAGCTCATTTGATTTCATTTTTCAGTAAACTTGCATTAACCCATTTAAAGCAGCTAGGAGGCTTGTCAGCGAGCTGGTGGTATTCGACCTGCATTCTGCTACCGCAAAGATACAGGGGGAATCTTCCGTCTGTCCAATGATTGTAAAACTGAAGTCACTGGGTTCGTCAGACTGGTGAAACTTGCGGTAATGAGACCGAAGATATTTAAGACCCACTGAATCTGAATTTAAGACATTAAGACTTTTTAAGGCCTTTTTTAAGCAAAACTTTATTTAATACATTTTAAGACTTTTTAAGGACCCGCGGCCACCCTGATAATACTTATGTCATCACTTGACGCAAGGCTGCCAACTCATGCATTCAGTGTAAGACTCATGCAATTAACACTGTTCTTATGCCACACGTCTATTTAAAAAAAACAACAAAAAAAAAAACACTGCGGAGCAAAGATTACGAGTATTAAAGAGTATTATTCTCATGTATGCCGAGTAGCCAGCGTTTCTCCCTCTCATCTTGCACTGTACTCTGTGTGTTAGACTATTTGTTTTACATCATTCAGCAGTTATTTCATCTAATCTATGATGAAAACAGTACCCATAATTGTACTACTCATCATGACATTAACTACTACGCATGTCCAGATATCAAATATCTAGACATGCCTAATAGTTGATGTTAATTATTGTTTTCTAAAGAAACTGGTGACTGGTGATGTCCCTGACAGCTAGGGCTGCTCGATTATGACAAAAATCATAAATCACGATTATTTTGGGCAATATTGTAATCGCGATTATTTAAAACCATTATTAATGGGCCATATGACCAAAACTTTATATAAAAGATTTATTTAAAGATAGTGATATATATAAAATATATATAGTGATATATTTTCTGTAAATAAGGTTGCTATGACATCTACATTTTAGAAACCAGCGAAATGTCACAATTCTCAATACCACAGCAAAATACTAGAGTAACTAATATTAGTAAAAAAAAAAAAAAAAGTCTTCAATTATTGAAAATAATTAAACTGCCAGTAATAAAAAAAGCAGAAGGAATACAATAGAATGAAAAGAAAAAAAAAAAAAAAAAACAAACAAACAAACAACAACATACAACTGAAACAAACTGTGCTTTAAGTTTTTTTTTTTTTTTTTTAAATGCAAGTCTAAAGTATTCAGTTAACAGCCTACTAGAGAAATTGAATAACCTAATGTGAAATAAAACATCACTGTCTTCACTGTAAGAATTAAACTTCCTTTGTTTCTTATTAAAGCTACAAAAGTCCTTCAGTCAACAGCAGTGAGTGATTTTGAATTTGTCTTTTGTTGCTTGATTAATATGAAGCACACAGTCGGCAGCAGGAATATTAGCCCGCTGTCATTTTAAGAGCCGCACGGATCAATTTACCGTTACACAAGTATTTTCATTCTCAACTCTTTACGTTCATTTATTACATATCCAACGAGGGTTTACGTGAATAATCACTAATAATCTGTTCCGTCTCTGAGCGCATCCACAGAAATCCACCCGAGGAACAGCGCAAGTTATCTTTGTCTGTCTTTTTATCTATCTATCTATCTATATCAATATATCTCTCTCTCTATCTCTCTATCTCTATATCTCTATCTCTATCTCTATCTATTATAGATATAGTTTTTCTTAAATACACATTGGACACAATTGTCACCCCTAGAAATACATGAGTAAAATATCTCTTTAGTATATTCCCATTCATATTCACAATTTTGAGTATTCCAGGGTGATTATGAACATGAAATTATCCAGCCATGGCTTCCTGTTTCACAGAAATATAAAAAGCAGGGAAGCCCAAATTCCATTAATCATCCATCACAATGAGAAAAAACAAAGAATATATTTCTGATGTGCAGCAAAAGATAATGGAGCTAGTGAAGTGGCTTTAAGAAAAGAGCTAGAGCAGTGAAAATTCCCATTTCCACCATCAGGTCAATAATTAAGAATTTCCAATCAACATAAAATGTTACGAAACTGCCTGGAAGAGGACGTGTGTCTATATCATCCTAATGCACAGTGAGAAGGAGAGTTTGAGTGGCTAAAGACTCTCCAAGGACCACAGCTGGAGAATTGCAGAAAATAGTTGAGTCTCGGGGTCAGAAAACCTTTAAAAAAAAAAAAAGGTCAAACAGCACTTACATCACCACATGTTGTTTGGGAGGGTTTCAAGAAAAATTCTCCTAGCTCATCCAAAAACATACTCCAGCATATTCAGTTATCAGACACGACTGGAACTTCAAATGGGACTGGCTTCTATGGTCAGATGAAACTAAAAAATGAGCTTTTTAGCAGCAAACACTCAAGATGGGTTTGGTGAACACAGGGATAAAAAGTACCCCATGTGTACAATAAAATATACGGCTGTATTTTTGATGTTGTGGGCCTATATTTCTGCTGGAGGTCCTGGACATCTTGTTTAGACATATGGCATCATGGATTCTATCAAATACCAACAGATAAAAAAATCAATAAGTGACTGACTCTGTTAGAAATCTTATAATGGGCCATGTTTGGATCTTCCAACCGTACAATAATCCAAACACAAACCTCAAAAACAACACAAAATGGGTCACTGAGCACAAAACCAAGCTTCTGCTGTGGCCATTCCAGTCATCTGACCTGAACCCTATAGAAAATGAGTGGGGTGAACTGAAGAGAAGCACCACCAACATGGAGCTGGGAATCTAAAGGGTCTGGAGTGATTCTGGATGAAGGAATGGTCTCTGATCTCTTGTCAGGTGTTCTCTAACCTCATCAAGCATTATAGGAGAAAATTTAGAGCTGTTAAACTGGCAAATGGAGGTTTCAAAAAGTATTGAATAAAAGGGTGACGTTAATTGTGGCCAATGTGTATTAAAGAAAAACATTTATTTCATAATAATATTTCCCTCAATTTTAAATTCTTATCCAATGGTTAGATTTTTGTGAATTTTTTTAATAAAAGATCAAAAGGATCAACAATACAGATTAATTTTCACAGCCTTTGATCATATTTACCAAGGGTGCCGATATTTTTGGCAATGAGTATATATATATATATATATATATATATATATATATATATATATATATATATATATATATATATATATATATATATATATATATATATATATATATATATATCTTTAAATAAATCTCTCATATAAAGTTTTGGTCAAATGGCCCACTAATAATCGTGATTACAATATTGACCAAAATAATTGCGATTATGATTTTTGTCATAATCGAGCAGCCTCTGGTTGAGTTGACACGGAATGACCCAGTAGTCATCGTAATCATGCGTCTTGTGCCATCAACCCGGAACTAAAGTTCGATACAGTTCGATTTTATGAACCTGAGAACTTCCTGAGAACCGGCTCAAAAGATCGACATCAGTTAAAGGCTAGACATGTTCTAGTAAGAAAAGACAACAACACTGTGGTGTTCAACCTGTAGAAGGGATCCCCGGGTATTAAGACATGTATAGCTTAATATAACGTAAATGATGTCTCTTATTTAAATATGTAGTAGAAAACCCATGAAAATTTGTGTTATTTAAAAAAGCAAAAAAAAAAAAACACATCGTTTTTTGGACTATGAGGGGCCCCATTATTTTATGTGCACAGTACATTCTGCATCGATGACGTCAAATGGTTGCACTCGGTGAGCAACTGGTGCGGTTTACTACAACAACTCAATATACAACTCAGAAAATAAAATACTGATATGATACCACATTGTGTGGTTTTTGGTTGTAATTTTCAGTCGAAGGGCAACAAGAGAAGCAATGTAAGACTTCACTGCTTTCCTAGCGATAAGAAGAGGAGAAAAGAATGGGAAGATGCCTGTGGATGGATAAAACTTCCTAAAGACCCGCTTCTTTTTTTCTCTCCACTCTCCACCTGATGCCTTTGAGTCTTTTAGTAGACCACAGCTACTGAAAGAGCTAACAAACGGCTGAGACAAGAAACACTAGATGCCATCCTGTTAGGATGTATATAGAAAAATGTATTGTGCCATGGTACAACAGTTATACCCATTCTCTCAAGAAAGAAACTCGTAATCTTGAGCGCAAATGGAGAAAATCGAACTTGGAAGTTTTTAGAGTTGCGTGGAAAAACAGCATGTCCAGCTATAGACAGGCTTTTAACCCTCTGGGGTCTGAGGTAATTTTGGGGCCCCAGAGCTGTTTTCACATGCCCTGATATTTGTGCTCATTTCAGCTACTTAAAACATACTATTGACCAACATGTATTCAGCACAAACTGTGCTACAATAATGTGTGACCAAGATGGATGTACATGTTTGCATTTTTTAGATAAAAAAAAATTATGCATGGTTAGTAAGTTTTGGGGGAAAAAAATATGTAGCTGAAATAAGGCCATAAAACTCACACTAAAAAGTTCTGAGTAAGACCTTTGAGTAATCAGTCTTGTAGGCTAGAATATTTACTTCAAAATTGTGTGAAAATCATTCTGCTTACTCACAGAAAACAATATATTGATTTAAACTTTTAAAAGATTTGTTATCGAAAGCCTATTTGTGAGGGAGTGGCAATGGCCTTGAATATTAAGTGCTTCTCACCAAAGAGACAAAGGGCCCTCCCCTAATGGCCCATCAGTGTGACTGTACTTTGAGGCAGGTAAGAGAGAATGTGAGGAGATTGAAAAAAAAAGAAAAAAAAAAGTTTTTTTTTAAATGATTTGTATTTTATTTACAACACAGTATAATCAAAACATTCATAATGAAGGTCAAAGACACATTATTGTGCACACTGATCTAATCACAGAGATGTGAACAGACTGAGTCATTCCTGCAACAGATTCTGTTCAGCAAGTGAAACAAGTAAATCATACCTGATATTTATGTGTTATTTAAGTGTTTCTATTACTTTCCATGGATTCAAGAAGAAACTTAAGAACATAATCAGTAGTCAAGGAGCTTGTTTTACCACACAGAAACTGCACTTGTTAAAATTACAAATGACTTGCTTCTTGCGTCAGACCAAGGCTGCATCTCATTGCTAGTTTTACTTGATCTTAGTGCTGCGTTCGACACTATAGATCATGACATACTCATAGATCGATTACAAAACTATACGGGTATTCAAGGGCAGGCTTTAAAATGGTTTAGATCCTACCTGTCAGATCGCTACCATTTTGTTTATTTAAATTGGGAGTCGTCTCAATTATCACCAGTAAAGTATGGAGTACCACAAGGATCTGTCCTAGGTCCTATTTTCAATATACAGTGGGTACGGAAAGTATTCAGACCCCCTTAAATGTTTCACTCTTTGTTATATTGCAGCCATTTGCTAAAATCATTTAAGTTCATTTTTTTTCCTCAATGTACACACAACACCCCATATTGACAGAAAAACACAGAATTGTTGACATTTTTACAGATTTATTAAAAAAGAAAAACTGAAATATCACATGGTCCCAAGTATTCAGACCCTTTGCTGTGACACTCATATATTTAACTCAGGTGCTGTCCATTTCTTCTGATCATCCTTGAGATGGTTCTACACCTTCATTTGAGTCCAGCTGTGTTTGATTATACTGATTGGACTTGATTAGGAAAGCCACACACCTGTCTATATAAGACTTTACAGCTCACAGTGCATGTCAGAGCAAATGAGAATCATGAGGTCAAAGGAACTGCCTGAAGAGCTCAGAGACAGAATTGTGGCAAGGCACAGATCTGGCCAAGGTTACAAAACAATTTCTGCTGCACTTAAGGTTCCTAAGAGCACAGTGGCCTCCATAATCCTTAAAATGGAAGACATTTGGGACGACCAGAACCCTTCCTAGAGCTGGCCGTCCGGCCAAACTGAGCTATCGGGGGAGAAGAGCCTTGGTGAGAGAGGTAAAGAACAACCCAAAGATCACTGTGGCTGAGCTCCAGAGATGCAGTCGGGAGATGGGAGAAAGTTGTAGAAAGTCAACCATCACTGCAGCCCTCCACCAGTTTGAATCGTTATTTCTCCACTCAGTCATGTGAGAGATTTGCGGCCTCTTATGCAATAACTGATCCACCTGTGCCTGAACTGTCCTCTCCTGTGCAGGATGTGAACAGACTTTTTGATTTCTTCAATCAAAAATGTTTGTCTACTCTGAATCTTATTGCTCCGTTAAAACCCAAACGTATTGTTACTAAACCCCAGCCATGGCTTAATGATGTAACTCGTTTGCTCAGAAAGGCTTGCAGAAGAGCAGAGAGAAAATGGTGTAAGGATAAGTTACAGGTCTCATATGAAATGTGGAGAGACTACCTATACGTGTATCAGAGAGCTGTCAAGGCCGCCAAGTCCAAATATCTATCTGAGTTTATTGGTGACAATTTACACAGACCTAAAACCCTTTTCTCTGTTATTGATTCTGTGTTCAGTCCCCCTGTCAACATTTTTCCTGATGCTTCCGTATTACTGTGTGAAAAATTCTGTACATTTTTTAATGAGAAAACCGTTCAATTAAGATCTAACCTGCCCTTGTGGAACTCTGTTCAACCTGAGAGATCAAGTGGTCCAATGCTGTGGAACGATTTTCAGCCTGTTTCCTTTGAATCCTGTAAAGGCATTGTTGAACGTCTAAGATCGACTTCATCTTCTCAAGATATCATTCCATCTAGATTTCTAAAACAGATTTTCAATACCGTTGGACATGATCTTTTAACTGTTTTTAACACTAGTCTAATTACTTGGATTGTTCCTGACTGCCTAAAAACAGCTATAGTAACTCCATTATTAAAAAGGCCCAATCTTGATTCTTCAAATTTCATTAATTTTAGGCCTATATCAAACTTGCCATTTCTTTCTAAGATTCTTGAGAAAATTGTGTTGACCCAGCTGCAGTCCCATTTGATGTCAAATAATATTCTTGAAAAATTCCAATCAGGTTTTAAGTCTCAACACAGCACTGAAACTGCACTTTTAAAAGTTGTAAATGATATTTTACTAGAAACAGATAAAGGGAATGCCGTGGCTTTGGTGCTTCTAGACTTTCCAGGCTGGAGAGCTGTGTTGGGTTGCAGGGAAAGGTATTGAAATGGTTTCAATCTTTAACTAACAGAAGCTTTAGTGTTTCTATTGGCCAACATAGTTCGTCCTCACACCCACTTGCTTGTGGGGGTGCCACAGGGCTCAATTCTTGCTCCAGTTTTATTCTCTATATTCATGCTGCCAATGGGTGCTATCTTTGAGAAATATGGAGTGTCCTTCCGTCTTTATGCGGATGATACTCAGCTGTACTTTCCCTTGCAGCATAAAAGTAAAGAATGCTTAGGACCTCTGTTAAATTGTCTAAACTAATTACAAATATGGTTAAAGCAGAATCTTTTAGTGTTAAACGAGAGCAAAACCAAAATCATTTTGTTTGGTTCAAAGTCATATGAAGACTATGCACTTCAATTTGGTCATCTCTCTTCCTACTTTACACCCTGTGCTAAAAATCTTGGTGTTCTTTTTGATTGCAACCTGGGTTTTGAGAAACAAATTAGTGCAGTGATCAAATCAAGTCTTTCACTTACGGCGTTTATCAAAAATCAAATCTTTACTTTCTGTAAAACAGTTTGAACAGATTATCCACTTGTTTGTTCTATCTCGTTTAGATTACTGTAACTCACTATACTATGGTATGGTATAAGTCAGTCTTCTATAATGCATTTGCAGATGGTCCAAAATGCTGCTGCAAGATTGATTACAGGCAGACGAAGGTTCGACCACATCTCACCCACTCTTATTTCCCTAAACTGGTTACCAGTCAAATCTAGAATTACTTTTAAAATTTTAACTTTTGTTTTTAAATCTCTGCAAAACCAAGCTCCATCATATCTCTCAGAGGCAATCTCTAATTATAAACCAAATAGGTCCCTAAGATAAAGTAATCTTGGCCTCCTCTCTGTTCCTAGATCTAGGTTCCATTGCAGAGGTGATCGAGCTTTCGCTGTTGCTGGTCCTAGTCTATGGAACAAATTACCAGCTTCTATCAGAGCTGCGCCCTCTTTGCCTGCATTTAAATGCTGGCTGAAAAAACATCTTCTGTCAATAGCTTTAGTCTAGCCATGTCAATTGTATTGTTATGCTGTGTTTTGATGTTCTGTTGTCTCTTATCTGTTTTATTTTATCTGTATTGTACAGCACTTTGGATCAACTGGTAGTTGTGTGAAAGTGCTTTATTTAGAAAGAAAGAAAGAAAGAAAGAAAGACTTGACTATAGGGCTGCGACTAACGATTATTTTAATAATCGATTAATCTGTCGATTATTTTTTCGATTAATCGATGAATCGGATTAAAAAAAGAAAAAAAAGAAAAGCATTCACTTCCAACCCTTTATTCAAAAACAGAACTAAAATCTTTAGAAAGTGCACAAACATGTTGCTCCTTGAACATCCCTGAGCTGTTATAATAATAATAAAATAAAATAAAAATGGACTAACACAAAAAACATACACATGTATGCTTTACATCTGCCAAATATATAGACTTTTTGGGGGGGGGGGAGTGCAAAAAATTAAATAATTTAACAACACTGCGTCGTTAGCGTTGGTATTGTATCAGACACTTGCACTTAACATTATATGAAAATCAAGCTCAATGGAGTTAATAATGTTTTTGACCAGAGAATGACGGAGATGGAGTGTTTTGTTTGTCATTAGAACGGCTGTAACTGTTATCTGAAGCAGCAAGTGTTTTTTCTTGTCGTTTAATACACTTGGCCAAAATCTCAAATTAAGCGCTTATGCACATAACGCACAGGATATTTAAAACGTATATAGACAGCAAATAACTAATTCTTCTCCACTCTTCAAACACACAAAAACATTATCCTTTACTGACATAGTGTTTGAGTAAAGAAAACGCTGTACTATTCAAACACCAATTATTTATTCACCCTTGCATTGCGAAAAAGCAGAGATCTCATCTTCTCCAGGCTGTGCGCGCGTCAATCTGAGCGGAGGCGGGTGAAGTTACGAGGTCTCGCTGAGAGCTCGATGATCCAATGGCGTTACGAAGTTTTACTGACGAGTTATTTTAATGCTTATCATTGGTTTACTATTTTTAAAACTCTCTGATTTAAAATAATAAAACGAATTATAAGCGACTCAAGTTTGGATAATTTTTCACAGCACCTGACTGGGCTAGGGTATGGCAACTGCCATACTCTGCCATCATAACGCCGCCCTGCTCCCACACCTTGGATGACTTGGGTCGCACGGATTTCTCTGCCTCCGCCATGTATTTTTCCTCTACCTCCGCTCGTTTTTTTTTTGTTTTTTTTTTACTTTTTTTTTTTTTATTTATGAGGCGCCAAACTCTGCTACCATCCGTGCGCGAGAGAGACCGAGTGTGTTCACTCCGCTCCGCTCAACTAAAGTTTTTATTTTTAATAATCAAGCGTCTCCGGCGTCGCGACACAACGAATCGATTATGAAATTAGTTGCCAACGCTTTTAGTAATCGATTTTATCGATTTAATCGATTCGTTGTTGCAGCCCTACTTGACTACCAGCAGTGCAGCTCTAAATCAGTTCAAACCCATATCTTAGTTATAAAAAAAAAAAATAAAAAGTAGTAGATAAATTACAGCCAGCTGGCTCTTCATTTGATGCCATTTCATTTTCAATGCAGAGGGAAAAAAGAAAAACCCATAACTATAATCAGATTTTCTTCCAAGGATTTATTTGTGAAAAAAAAAAAATGTAATGCTTCAATTTTTAACGATATAGCTGATGGAAATGCCATTTATCGAAAAAATTTCTCATGTGTCGACACAATGTCTTTCTGTTTAACTTTAGCGCACAAATTCTATATAGATACTTCAAATGTCACAAAACTTTAATTTTTTATATGAATTAAAAAAAACAAAACAAGTAAATGGTAAATAATAAAGAACAAATAAATTAATTACAATCAATAGCACAAACAAAAACAAGATACAAATTAAATTTATCAGTACTTAATTTTTTTCTATAATCTTACTATAATCTATTCAACTGTAAAATAACATTGGATAGTTTTCACTGTATAATGAAAGATAGCAGCAGGTTTATTTAGGCTGCTGTCTCTTTAAGACCTCATGCATGGATCTAATATGTTACACATGGCTCTGTGCTTACTTTTCTTTTTAGTAGCGCTTGTCCTCCTAATTAAAAAAAATTAGGAGCACCTTCTGATCAATAATCAAATTCTGATCAAAAATTTGCATTCCTAATACGAGACATCTGACTCCTTAAAGTGACTTGCAGGGGTATTTTCTTTTTACCTTTGCAATGGCATCATTTTCATCTGTGTCAAATTCAAAAATGTATGGTTATAAGCTTTTTAACATTTCTATTTAAAACAATATAATAAGAAGTAGAATAAGACAAATAAGTTACCTATCATATGAGGCTCAGAGGTGGCATGAGTGCAATTAAATTCATAGATTCATGTGGACATTAATGTTTTAAATAAAAAATTTTGAATACAGAAATATTAAATGATTTAAATAACTGAAATTATACACTAAAAATGAAACTGAAACCGCCAGCAGGTGGCGGTATGTCACTGATTTTAGCACTGAATCATTTATTCAATTGATTCGTTCAAACGGCTGATTCATTCAGGGATGAAGAAAGTGACTGTCTTTATGAATGGGTAATCATGAATCACTGACTCATTAGATTCGTTCAAAAACGCACTTTCATTCATGAATGAAACACAGCTGTGTTTGCTTTTCGAGATGCGCAGCGGCTCAGCTGTTACTTTATTTGGAACTATTTTCGTTGATATAGAGCAAAATCATGCAGTACTTGTTGACTGATCTGTTGTATTAAATCAATATCACATTTGCAAACTCCCTTAATAATTATTAAAAGCTGTCACTCTCCTTATCGCGATCTGTGGGCGCACAGAAAATGAGAGCGCTTGAGCGAGTTCTCAAGACTCAAAAGCACGTGCAGATGTGATACATACCTGCGGGAATGAGTAGAATTATTAATAATAGCCGATATCAAGTTCTGCTCTGTGTTCTCTGCTAATAAGCCGACTGTGAATGATGCAAGCAGCGTTACTATGTTGTCAGTGAGAAGCTGCAAATGCGGCGGGGATGATTTTTGGTGTGCCGGCAGAACAACAACAATAATAATAATAATAATAATGCTACATGTTTCTTTTCCCCTCATTTTTTCCAATTAACGGAAATCCGTCATGGCGACGGAGAACTTTAATCCCTGTGGGTTGCGGTTTTTTGGGCTACTTTTATCATGTACCGCGGCTGCCCAAAGTGTATATAGACAAATAAAAATTAAAATAGATCCTTTTACTAATGTGTATTATACTTGGAATGTATACCTGGCAACTTAAGAACAGAGAGGCGGTAACATCACAAACAACTTGAGTTTCAGCCAGAGCATACATGTCTTTTACACAGCAGAAATAAACATGACAACAGACACTATAGATTATATAAGATAATAAACGCAAGATTACGATATGATATTTGTATGTGATTTTCTTGAGTGAATGTGTACATCTATGCTAATTTGTGCATCGATATAAAAGGCTATTAATAGCATATTTTAACAACAGTAAACGACCAAATTCCACATGTGATCGCAAAAGGAAGTTATTACAAACACTCAATGGTGGTTTGAAGTGAGTTCGGAGTAAAAGTGTACTATTAATCTCATAAATTGTCTTATGAAGCATGATGCTAATGTTAACTCTAATGCAGCTGCAGAACAGGTCCAAATCTTCTTCATAATGCATTTTGTCATAATACTTCACGTAAGGTCGCAAGAAAATGTTTTGTTGTATTTATTTAGAAATACTTTTGATAATAGTTGGGTAAATGTATACTGGGATTGAAGCGATGTGGCTTGGTAAACGTTTTATTGCCAGTATAAAGGCTGATAATGGCTGAATAAAAACAAAAGAATAATGATAAAAGAATAATAAGGATTGTGTCTCATACCTGGCGGAGGTGTGAAAGGTTCGGTTTCCTTAAACTAGTTTGTCATGCATGTCTTTATTTCAAGACATTTACAGGTAAATCCTAGTATTTTAAATTTGTGATTAATCATGATTAATCACAGTACATGACTGTGATTAAATGTTTTAGTCGATTGGCAGCACTAATATATATTATATATATATATATATACACACATATACACACATATACACACATATACACACACATAGTGGGGCAAAAAAGTATTTAGTCAGCCATCAATTGTGCAAGTTCTCCCACTTAAAAAGATGAGAGAGGCCTGTAATTTTCATCATAGGTATACCTCAACTATGAGAGACAAAATGAGAAAAAAAAAAAAATCCAGAAAATCACATTGTAGGATTTTTAAAGAATTAATTGGTAAATTCCTCTGTAAAATAAGTATTTGGTCACCTACAAACAAGCAAGATTTCTGGCTCTCACAGACCTGTAACAACTTCTTTAAGAGGCTCCTCTGTCCTCCACTCGTTACCTGTATTAATGGCATCTGTTTGAACTCGTTATCAGTATAAAAGACACCTGTCCACAACCTCAAACAGTCCAACTCCAAACTCCACTATGGCCAAGACCAAAGAGCTGTCAAAGGACACCAGAAACAAAATTGAAGACCTGCACCAGGCTGGGAAGACTGAATCTGCAATAAGTAAGCAGTTTGGTGTGAAGAAATCAACTGTGGGAGCAATTATTAGAAAATGGAAGACATACAAGACCACTGATAATCTCCCTCGATCTGGGGCTCCACGCAAGATCTCACCCCGTGGGGTCAAAATGATCACAAGAACTGTGAGCAAAAATCCCAGAACCACACGGGGGGACCTAGTGAATGACCTGCAGAGAGCTGGGACCAAAGTAACAAAGGCTACCATCAGTAACACACTGCGCCGCCAGGGACTCAAATCCTGCAGTGCCAGACGTGTCCCCCTCAGGGCTCGCAAAATTTCAAAATCCCTGGTAGCCCTTCGGGCAGGTACTCTTCAGATTTTGGTAGCCTGAAAATTTATTTAACTAGCCCAAATGAAATTTATTTTATTTATTTATTTTTTAAATATAGAAAATCAGATAGGAGTTTAAATGTCAAATCAAAAATATCTTCAATACACAAATATCAACAAATATGAAGGAAGGAATCTTATTTCACTATTTACAGGGTATCTGCAGAATGTTTAAAAATAAACTGAAGGCAATTTATGACCCATTTTAAGAGCTGCACGAGTAAAATGAACACAGAATGAGCAGGGCTGGACAATGGTAACACAGTATTGAGCCATAAAATTACATGATTTACAGCTCAGATACAGGTTTTCACAAAAACAAAGATCTTATACAACAGCATTTCAGGTTATATACCATTTTTATGAAAAGGGATAAATCAAGCATATAAATTATGTTAATTTAAAGTGTATAAATATTACGGTCTTAATTGTTAAAATTTTTTGAAGGCATATTAACTTCTTTCTCATTTACAACTCTGTGTTTGCTGCGTAAAAAGTTGATATTTGCATTGATCTGACCATAAACAGCAAGAAAGGCTTATTGGAAATGCAATGCTTTAGGAGCGCTGAAATGTTGCGGTTTCCCTGGAAACGCTGTACACAAAGCAGCTCCGCGCTCAGAAACGCTGCTTTATCAGGCATTATATTTTAGATGAAATTAAAATGCCAACGACACATTTCTGAGGACACTCGGTTACCTTCAGATACATTCACATAAAGACATCCGCGCCGCGTTTTGACTTGAAACTTGCAGCGCTCATATTTATTCAATGACATCATTGCCTTTTGAAGTTTAATCCTGCCGTATCGCGACTCTTGTCTTTCCGTCCCCAACTGTAAGACCTCTAGAAATTATAATTAAGACATTTCTTAAGGCCATAAGTTTTAAATACGTTAAATGGTATAAGTTTGATACAACTCACTTTCAGAGTTTTTAAGGACCCGCGGGAGATCTGTATTTAAGGAGCCCGTCGGGCAGGCGGTGATGTGTTTTGGTAGCCCGACTGGAAAACATAATAGCCCCGGGACGTCGGGCTAGCGATTTTGCGAGCCCTGCCCCTGCTTAAGCCAGTACATGTCCGGGCCCGTCTGAAGTTTGCTAGAGAGCATTTGGATGATCCAGAAGAGGATTGGGAGAATGTCATATGGTCAGATGAAACCGAAATATAACTTTTTGGTAAAAACTCAACTTGTCGTGTTTGGAGGACAAAGAATGCTGAGTTGCATCCAAAGAACACCATACCTACTGTGAAGCATGGGGGTGGAAACATCATGCTTTGGGGCTGTTTTTCTGCAAAGGGACCAGGACGACTGATCCGTGTAAACGCAAGAATGAATGGGGCCATGTATCGTGAGATTTTGAGTGAAAACCTCCTTCCATCAGCAAGGGCATTGAAGATGAAACGTGGCTGGGTCTTTCAGCATGACAATGATCCCAAACACACCGCCCGGGCAACGAAGGAGTTGCTTCGTAAGAAGCATTTCAAGGTCCTGGAGCGGCCTAGCCAGTCTCCAGATCTCAACCCCATTGAAAATCTTTGGAGGGAGTTGAAAGTCCGTGTACTAATAGGCTACATTTTTAAATTTTAGAGTTTCTTCTTTTAACATTAAACTATAAAATAACTTTAATGATCAATATAGTAAATAATATTAATGTTTTTATTCATTTACAAAGTATGGTTCAGTACTGTTTTTAGTGCTTTAAAAAAAAAATAAATAAATAAAAAATAGTAAAGCACTAGCTTTCTTTCAGTATCCATTTGGAAAACTATCAGTTGATTAATCGGTATCGGCCAGTGGGGTCCAACCTAGCTATCGGTAAAATCCACTATCGGTCGACCTCTAGTGTCTATATCATCCTAATGCACGGTGAGAAGGAGAGTGGTCTCCAAGGACCACAGCTGGAGAATTGCAGAAAATAGTTGAGTCTCAGGGTCAGAAAACCTTAAAAAAATTTGAATCTTAATCTGAAATTTGGTGATGTATGAATTGATATGAATGACATTATTTAACAACTACAATCACAGTAGTATATTGACTGATTTGTTGAACTTCCAGCCTTGTAAGCATGTAATAATTATGACAACAAAGCATTGACAAATAAGCCTGGTGTAAACATTATGAAAGTCAGTAACAAATCACACAAACTAAAGTAGATTGCAGAAATATAAAAACATATCTGTTGCTTTACCACACTCAGTATTTAGGTAATTAATTCAAAAAGTCACTGTAATAAAAATATATAAACATGTGGATTGCACTTTGTAAACACTGTTAACTTTAGACAGACTTTAAATAAATAAGAATATATATATCATCATGTTTTCAACACATGAGCTCAGTGAAATGTTCTATGATTGGTTGTTAATATTCTGTTCAGTAATTGGTTAAAGCCGACGTGGCTGCCGCGTATATATAAAAATATTTTTATCTTTGGCAGCGCCTGCCACGAAGCGCTGTGCTCGTGGAAGCGGCATGATTTTGGGTGCACGAGCACCGCTTGCGCTCCTCCACCGTGCCGACAGCGAAACCGCATGTCTCCCATTGAAAATTAACTAGACATTCACGACTGCCGCATCCCATGTGAAAGAATCTTAATATATTATGCTTTCTCTCGCCGTACTTTGATGTCATTCACCGATCGATCTTCAAGTCGAACACACCTCTTTACTCTCGCGTCATTGCGGCCTCTGCGGTTGAAAAAAAAAAAAAAAAATCGCGTTTTTTTCAATATCGCGATATTATCGCAAATGCAATTAATCGTTCAGCCCTAATAAAAAGTACCCCATGTGTACAATGAAATATAAGGCTGTATTTTTGTTGTTGTGGGCCTATATTTCTGCTGGAGGTCCTGGACATCTTGTTTAGACACATGATCATATTTACCAAGGGTGTCGATATTTTTGGCCATTAATAGGCTATTATGTTTTTCTCCGTTTGCAGAAGGGCTGCAGGTGGATGATGTGACCATGTGAATCCTCACGTTCTATTGTTTGTGCTGCTTTTTGCATGTATAAAATTAATGTATTAAATTAATACCTGGAAAATAAATGTAGGCATTTTTAATGGGTCACAGCCACTTAATTTAATTGTAATTTAACAATCTTGTCGGTTAACAGTTAACAATGGTTTAACAACCATCGCTTGTCGGTAAGGAGAAATAAAATAACCAAAATTAACATTCCCATTTCCAATACGGTCTAATAAAAGTTAATCAGAAAAATAATAATAATAATAATAATAATAATACAACTGCACGTTTATAAGACTTGAACAAATATCTAAAAAGTCTATAACAAAATATAATTTTTTTTCACACCATTTTATTGAAAGGCCAGTTGGATGGAAACAGGCTGGAGACAGCATATTCGCAATGTTTTTTTTTTTTTTCTCCATATGCTCATTGTCGATAACAAAACCGCGCAAAAACTGTATGAAGTCTAGGCAAATGATTGTCTGTAAACTTTCGGGTACTTTAAGGACTCTTAGATACTGAAAGTACTTTTTGTTTATCACTTGTAATTGTCTTTTTCACCCCTTTTTATGCTTGTATGTGAAGCTATATTTATTTGGTTAAGTTCTTAACAATTGTTTTGATTTATACATCGGTAAAAGTGTCCATGTGACATCAGTGGCTTAACTTCAGTTTTGTGACGCTACGAGAATACATTTTTTTTTGCGCAAAGAAAACAAAAATAATTTACTCAAGCATTCTTCTCCCTCGAGTTACGTCTTCCGCCATTTTTCCAATGTATTTACTACGTTTCTGGACCTGGGAACATTTCAGTTGCGTTGCTGTCTATGGAGGGTCAGATAGTTCCCCGATTTCATCAAAAATATCTTAATTTGTGTTCCGAAGATGAAGATGAAATTAATGACAATTGTCATTTTTGGGTGAACTATCCCTTTAAGCTCACTACACTGGCTCCCAGTTCAATATAGAATTGATATTAAAGTCATTTTACTGGTATTTAAATGTGTGAATGGCCTGGCTCCCTCTTACTATCTTGTTGATCTTTTTGTCTGAACATCAGCTCAGGATATCAATAAATTCTACTGATCAGATGCTATTAACAGTCCCTAAAACTCATCTGAAATCTAGGAGGTGACCGTGCCTTTGCAGTGGCTGCACTACAAAGATTTAGCTTTTAATCATTAGTAGCTTCTATGTTGTTTTATGTTTTGTTATGCTGAATGTTATTTTACAGTTATCGTTTTGAACAGCACTTTGGTTAGCACTTTAAGTTTTAAAATTGTGTTTTATAAAATACATTTGTCATTGTCGTTGTTTTTCGACAAGCAACACTTTTGCACAGAATACACGTGTATCCTCACTTACAGATAGTCTGGAAGCTTCCACACTACTCTTTCCTCACTTCCTTATGGTGCAATTACTAGAGATTTGATATGTCCTTCAAGATAGCTAACTTTGATTGACACATGGGTCAATGGCTGGAGGACGGAGGTGCAAGGAAACAAGGAAGCATCAGTTTGAGTATTGAAAAGCACTCTAGATGTACAGCATTTTGTACATACACATCCAAGTGTGTATGATATATGGAACAATTTTTTGACTGCGTTCAGGGGGTGCTGCAGAAACCTAATTGCAGACAACTGTGTGCAAAGTTTCAAAATCCTGATGAGTTTTTTTTGTTAGTTTGTTTTTGTTTAGGAAAACAACAACATACCTGTGGTAAATGTCTTCAGTGTTTTCAGCATGACATGTTTAGATAAGTGGAGCATCAAGTTGATAAATCTTGGTCCAAAAGCAGAGAGTAAATGTGATGCAGCCACCTTAGGAAAAGCATTACCTTCTTCGTTCTAAATATATTGATAAAAAGACAAAAAAATAAAAAATAAAAAAAGACCAATAAAACATAAAAATAATTAAAAAGGCAAATAAATACATTATTATTATTATTTTTAATATATACCTATATGCAACAGGCACAGTAGTAACAAAAAATGTGATATTAAACAAATGAACATACCGCTATCTCTTGGAGCCATGAAAAAGCCACCTTTCGAAACTCAACATCACCTTTACGATCCCAAATTGGCCAGCAATGCCTATGAAAACAATAAGATTTTCAAATCCACAATTCAAATCACAACAAATGAGGATGACAAAATTGAAATTTTTTTTTTTAAAAAGTCCTGTATTGTACTACCTGAAGACATCTTGGGCACGTGTGGGATTCAGTTTATTAAATAAAAAGTGGATGACAATGTAGAATGCCTCTTTGTTTGGCTTGTCAAACATGTTCCTGTCAAACAAACGAACAAATAAGTAACTACAATTACTATTATTATGTACTTTTAAAAGTTATATATACACACATACATACACACACATATATACACATACACAGTATATACATACATATTTAGGGCTGCACGATATATTGCATGCGATTGTCATGAGCATCTCGTCAGTAAAGCCGGTTCTGTGATTATTAATAAATCTCCATCACCTGTTTTCAAATGGAGCGGCATTTAATACACAGAGCCATAGTTCACCGATAAGCTACGCAATTCGCGCTCAGAATCGCAGTCCACCCACTTTAATCTACTAATCAACTAAATGGTCATTTTTATATAATAATGTTTAAATAATTCATTTATAATTTTATTTAATTATTTTATTTGTTTGTTAATATATATTGCCTTTAAAAATAAATAATAATAATAGTCATTTTAGTTGTTTGTTTATCACACACGTGTATACATACATACATACATACATACACACACACACGTACACTTGAGTGAAAGTACAATAAGTATTAAAAAAAAGTGGAAGCAACCTAACAAAAATAAAAATAAGGGAGAGGATATTCTTGTTTCGTGTTAAATTATCTTAATTACTTTCTTTCTTCAGATGAGCAAAGATTTTTTAGGGGGACCCATCTGTCTGCATATAATGCAAGTGTACAGGATGTCTAAAGATGGCGCTTCAAAAACTACACAAAGTGAAAGGACAGTTGATGAATCAATAAGCCTGTTTAAAAAAATAAATAAATAAAAAAAAAATACTCTCATGCTTGCTTTGTTTGTGGTTTTGAAGTGGTCCTTTAGGTGCATTATATGGACTAAAAACTTTTATGTTCATCTTAAGAAGTCATATACATCTGGAACATCATGAGGGCGATGATTGAGACAAATGTTATTTTTAACGCAGACCAGAAACATACTCCAGACAGAATACAAGTACGTGTTAAATTAATGATGAGTGACTTTATAGAATTAACACACACAAATAAACATAGCACAAATTTAGACTTTTAAAGATTAAAGGCCCGTACACACCAAGCACGATAACTATAAAAATAACGATAACGATAAAGATATAGTTCTAAAATTCGTTCTCGGAATTAAAGAATAGCGGAGTCCACACCACAACTGTAACGATAAAGGCACAGAGAAGCGATATCGTTGGAATGACTTTCAGAACGATTTTTTCCAGCTGATGAACAATAAAAACTTTGACACCCAACCAAAATCCATCCTGCTGTAATGAGCTCGAAAATTTAAAGCGGCAGACTAGTGTGCATTTAGAATAAACAGACAATATCATTCACTAACGTGTTACCGTGTTCAGCAGACTGAATGCGTCCAGACATTCTCCCTCTGACCATTCTGGGGGTTTTTTTTGCACACTAATTAAATGCATACAACTATACATTTTAAAATAGCTGTTCTTTAATAAAATAGCCCTGGGTGTAACATAACACATTTTTAAGGTAAAATTGTATTTAATTATTAATAAAATTTTATTAATAATTAAATACAATTTTAACTTAAAAATTGTGTTATGTTAGGGCAAACTGTTCAAGTGTTACCAAATAGAGTATTCTGGTGGAAATGTCTGACTTCTAATGAGAATACCTCATTTAATTAACTAATAATAATAATAATTATTATTATTATTATCATCATCTGATGATATTAAACATAGTATCCTTATCCTTACAAATGAGTTGTCACCGTTGTAAAGGCTGATCAGGATACAGCACACTGAGAAAAGTTGAGACTTGTTGAAAGCAAAAATATTTTTTTTTAAATGCAGCTGGATCAGTGTAATTAAGAAACGAATTATAACGTCAACTGTTATACGTATCTGACATGCTTATAAGCTATCGTTACATATAAACAACCCCAAAGGCCTGACGATTGCAGGCTAATGAAGAACAAGCTATTCAGTTGAGAGGGAAAAAAGATGAATTATACTTACATTCCTAGATTCAGATGTTTAATGTTTTTGCTAACTGTATCCGCTCTGAATTCGAGGCACAGGAGACACCACCATAAGTATTTACCGTTTGTTCTCTGTAATTTGGACATCTCGCATAATAGAGCAGCAGACGCTTGAGGATCATACAACAAACACGACTCAACGATTTACTGGACAAACAGTTTGCAAACTATCAATAATAACCCAATCACACCATACTAATCATTTTTATGCTTGGTCTAGCTGCGACAGGCTCACAAAACACTGAAAAATGTTTACATGTATTTACGAGCACAAACAACTTCCTTCTAACCGCCAAATTGTTTGAGCGAGTTCTGCTAAACGTCGCAAAACTTTGTCAGGACACGCTTTGTGTAATGCTGATTTATATCTATAATGGATAGGCTAAAGCAAAATGGCGAAGGCGTCATTCAGATTGGCGAAGGTCTATTCAGTGTGTTTATACATCTGCACGAAAATACGAGGGCTCGAGAGTGTTGTATGTATTGGCACACGACCATTAAGATTGGGCGGGACCTCGCTCGATTACGTTTTTATCCCTACTACGGCAAGCCGAAAAGATCAAATACGTCAACAACAAAATAGGACGCGTTCTTTGTTTCAGAAGCAGATTGTCTGAAGGAAATCCAAATCTACGCCAATCTTCTCTGCAGTCTTTGGATTCCGATGAGCCTACTGTTGATCGATTTAGACCGAGGGAGCGAGTCTGCTTTATATGCACACTTCAGGCCGCTCCATAGACCACAATGCAATACGACTATGACGTCATCGCAGATCGCGTTTATTTTATCCCCACCCCAAACATCTCTATAATATATAAATTATTTTTATTTATTTATTTGTTTATTTATTTATTTCACATTTATAACAGCCCGAGCATACCTATATACATATAGAATGCTGCACCAAACAAATTCGTAAGGAGAAAAATGTAAGCAATAAACCAACTCCATAGCGGATTCTGTGATCAAGGGCTCTTGGTACAGGGCTCCGCCAGTAGTGGGCACTCATGCAATATAATCAATGACGTACATCCGAGTAAACGAGACGGAGGGAAGTTTGCGAGTGAAGGGCATAAAAAAACCGAACTGGAACACAGCCCTAATCGGAACTCTCTCCAGCCTCTTCCTGTACACGTCGCTCTATGGCTAATGTGACGTATGCATTAGCCGGACAGCCACAGGAGTATAGGACTCAATTAAACCATGGAGACTCTCTTCAGCCTACCGTTTACTGTACTGGAATGTCCGAACATCAAACTTAAAAAACCGTCATGGCTACATATGCCTTCTGCAATGACTGTATATGCCGTCGTGATTGTTTCATATTTTCTCATTACCGGTGGTAAGAATTTTAAAGCCGTCTCAGGCTAAACTAGCATTCAGCTAACCCTTATCCTGTTGTGTGTGTGTGCGCGCGCGCGCACTTCTGCATAATCTTTTATCTACTAGTGAAAATTTACCGTAGATTCTTTGTGTATTAAAGTTTAATTTAATATGAATACGCATGCTTTCGTGTTTTGGCATATAATCTTGCGAGTTAGCCTGCTTTCTGTGACAGTGCTGTTATCAGTAATAAATCTCAAATTATACTGCACACCGTAGACATAATAACTTACTCTTCTGCTCCTGTCTACATATTACATGATTAAGAATGAAACGGAAGCTTATTATTATTTTATTATGTAAATAGCTAGATAAATGCTTTTAAGTGTGACATAACTCTGTCTCTGAATGATTGAACCGTACTGCGATCAATAGCACTGTCGTAATCTTTTAATTCCTTCAGGCATCATATATGATGTGATCGTTGAACCTCCAAGTGTCGGATCAATGACAGATGAACACGGGCATCAGAGGCCAGTGGCTTTTCTGGCGTACAGGTAAATGTTTTGATACGACTGGTCATCATAAAATCAGCCAGCTGGTGGCGCTTTAGATGTACTTGAGGCATATTGCCGTTTCACTTGTAAAATAAACAATAATTGAAACAATGATATATCTTATAAAATCCCAGTTATTGAGTCAACGTCTCCAAACTGTATCGTGAAATAGTAGTGCTGAATTATTGTATTCTCTTTTAAAGAGTGAATGGGCAGTACATTATGGAGGGGTTGGCCTCCAGCTTTCTCTTCACCATGGGAGGCCTTGGCTTCATAATTCTGGATCGCTCTAATGCGCCCAACATTCCCAAGCTCAACCGTTTCCTTCTGCTCTTCATTGGCTTTGTCAGTGTCCTGCTGAGCTTTTTTATGGCCAGAGTCTTCATGAGAATGAAACTACCGTAAGTCATTAAACTTTACATCAAACATTATTTATTTGTTTATATTGTATTACACTACCAGACCGAGGTTTGGACACACTACTCATTATTATTATTATTATTATTGGGTAGTTGACAAATAACTTCATCAATTCTTTCACTGCGTTTTTTTAACATTTTTACTGAACTGTACCATAAATTTTTCCTATGGTGTGACATAGCAAAAATTAAGAAAAAGAAAAAAAACCTCTTAATAATACATAAATAGCATGAGAGAGATTTATCTGCATTGTTAGATGCTTATTTTCATATAGCGCTATTTATTTAATATGAAATGATAATTAACATTTTTTCCCCCATGACTTGTTGGAAAATTTCAAAACTGCTGAAAATTATACCATTTTAAGTTGAGTGATATTTGTATCTTCCCTATTGCAATACTTAACTGTTTTTTTAAAGATATTTTGAGATTAAAACAAATGTGTTTATTTTGTGTGCGTCACACCATAGGCCATTACGTCACACTAAAGGACAGAAATGGTAGTTATTAAATTATTTCTATTTAATTTTGAACATGTCAAAGGAGAAGGAAAGTTTAATTTTGATACAAACATGTATTTTAAACAAAACAAAAAATTATTTTCATCAACAAAGATTCAGTCTGTTAGTCAACCAGTATGTTACTAAAACTCTTCTAATTTTCTGTCTATATTTTTGTGTCCTCTTTCTTCCACTAATTTCTCTCCCTCAATTATTTCTGTCTCAAAAGTATCATATTTTATCCTTATTTTCATGACACTTTATAACAGTACAAGTTTTCTGTAAAAGCATCAGAAAATAGTTTAATTAATGCAATTATTGCATTTAAGAACACTGAAAATGATCTTGCTATTCCAATCTAACCTGTCGTTAGTGGTTAGCAAGATACAGTTTTTAATTAAAAATATAATTTAGGGGTGTCACACCAAAGGACAACAAAACATAACACTTTTGTATTGGTTCTAAAAAAAAATTAATATTTGAACAATTCTGAGGCAAAAATGTTCCATGTGCACATGTCATGGGGTAACACGACCATGAATGGGGTCCTTCAACTAATTAAATTTTCTCTGGAATTGGTAGATTTAAAATCAGGATATGGTGTCACACCAGAGGACATGGTTTTCAGAGACAAAATGCATCAAGTTCCTACATTTTCAGAAATGTATGAATGAAAAAAATAATAGCCATTTACTAAAATAGACACTTGTACAATTATGACGGAGGTATTTATTAACATTGTTATTAGGGCTGGGCAAAAAAAAATTGATTTTTCGATTAATCGTTTTTTTTTTTAATGACGTCGATTCGATATCGATTCTCAAAAGCCGCGAATCGATCTTTTCTCGAATTTATTTCAGCACACATTTAAAACAAGATCTGATTAATGTGATTCTTATCATTAGTCTTCTCCACTAGATGTCACCCTTATTTACCGATGCGCGATGTTACAATAGAAAGCCTGTCATTCATTCAGTGTTTATCATGGCGGAGATACTGTTGACAAGAACCAAGAACAAAGCCATATGCGTGACTTGTAATGCTCAGGTGAAATGCTATAGTAATACTATAAATCTGTGGAAGCATCTGATATCACGCATAAGGCGCCATGATTTCCGCAATGAATGAATGGTGGATGGCGCGACGCACTGTTTTGTTTACTACACACTTAATAAGCGCGGACGACGCTCGCGGTGTTTTCATCTTCTGCCGTCTCACTATATGATGATATTAACACACTGCTGCTCTGAGAGTCTTTTCATTAGCATTTTAAGGTTTAATTTGAGAAAACTACCGTCATATCACATGATACACAGCAGCTGCAAGTTTCTCACGGCAACCTGTCAAAATAAAAGTTTAGTTTAACATTAAGAGCAGTCTTAAGACTCAATACTACTAATAAATATTAATATCTTTATTTTTAAAGGAATAATCCCATTTGTTTTCTTTTTAATTTTAACAGTAAACCTCTGTTGTGCAGCACTTCGTTTGCCAAAAAATAAAAGGGTTTAATTTTCATTTGATTAAGATAAATTAAATTAATGTTTTATGCCTTCATCTGATTACCAGAAAAATTAAGAACATTTTATAGGGCTCTATTATTGTTTAAGAAAGGACCCTATACAAAAAAAGAATAGGTTTAAAATACAGGCCTGTGGGTCTTAATTTCTTTTTATTAATTCACCATTTGTAAACTGCGTTTACTGTTCATTTTTTAGAAATAGTAATAGCTTTTGTCTTAAAACTATATTCACTGAATGTAATCAAAAAAATGGAGAATCGAATCGAGAGCTTGCGAATCGAAATCGAATCGAATCGGGACATCTGAATCGATACCCAGCCCTAATTGTTATGCTTCTTTTTTTTTTCTTTCATTAATAAAAGTTATGTAAATAAAAAGCTAATTTATTGAATCATGCTTGAGACAGTTACACCATAGGACAATTTTGAGATTTGGCTCAAAAATAAAAACAATCGAACAACACTGTCCTACATGGACCTGTTGTTATAAAAGCTGCAAAGAAATATTTAACCATTTACTGCATTTTAAATAACGACTATACTAATTATATTCATTTTTATCTTGTGGGACAATGAAAATGCCATGTCACATCAAAAACCCTATTATTATCATTATCATTATTATTATTATTATTCTCAGTATATTCCAGAGAGATAACAGCAGTGTTTTTGCACCGTTTCTTTAAAGCTGTATACATGTCGTCATATTATAGTTTTAGACCACAGTCTCTCTTGTCTTTTACCTTTGATGAACTCTCTATTTCTAATGATGATCTGAATGTGTTTGTCTTGCAGTGGTTATCTAATGGGTTAAAGCTGCGATATTGCAAATGCTACAGGCAGAGATGAAAGAGAACATACAGAAAACCATGTTTCAGTGCCAAGGACTACAGTCTCATTCAAAGCCTGATCAATTATTTCCACTGGAAGAATTTCCCTCACCTTTTTTTTTTTTTTTTTTCGCATACATACAATTTTGTCTAGTAGGACTCTTAACTTAATGGTTCATGAAAATGTGCTAAATTTACTTTTCAACATTGTTGATTAAAAACATTTCCTTGTAAAAAGTCCACAGGATGGTCAATATTATATTGATATAATCCATTTTGCATATCTCCTTATAACTGTTATTTTGTGGACAGCCTGTTCATAAATGTGGCTGCTTGATGTGCAGTTTTTTTTCTATAATAAATAAATACTTAAATTCAAATGTTTTGTGCTTTCAATGATTTTAAACTTAATACTTTATTATTTTATAACAAAAATGAATTGCTTATTTACAATAAAATCCTCTTAAATGTTGTATAATACTGTAGATTTAAAGTCTCGAATGTTATGTTTGCAGTGAAATGCATTTTACAAGGTATTGAAAACAAATTGTATCTTGCCATCATAATATGAGGGTTATATTTTTACCTTTTCCAAATACCCACACTTGTGGTCTTGGCCACTTGAGAGCGCATGCGCACAACAGGAAGTAAGTGCCCAAGACTGTCCCATTTCAGATGAATCACGCAGCACATTTTACTAACGTTTGCGCTCATCAAATTACTGGCATTTTCGCCATTATTTAACCCCCAAAAAAGCATGCATTAAACTATTTTGCGCTTGAAATGGCTGCAATTATTGTTGCTAGGAGGAGGCACAGAGCAGGTGGTAGAAAGGAGAGGATTTTTTCCACGCGTATTAATTTATTTTGAATGCCAGAAGAACACATTATCCAAACATATCGTTTGCCAAGCCATGTTATTTTTATTGTGCTTAGGGAAATAAAAGAGACTTGGAACCCTCAACTAGAAGTCATGCAATACCAGGTCTATCAAAACTTCTAGCAAACCTTTTTTTTTTTGACCTCCGATTCTTTTCAACGTACTGTGGCTTCTTTATTTCTTTATTGTTTATTTGCGACTACCCTAAAATTTACATTGTGCTCACTGGATTAATATGATTAACAAAATGTGTAAGAATCATCAAAGTTTGTTGGTCACAGAGATTATATTCTGCAATAATCCAAAAGCCAATAGAAACATCCTATTGGGTTTTGTAGCGGGAACAAGCGTGATACTAACCTCTGGATTGGCCTAAAAAATGTTATCACTGCAGCAGAATAAAAGTCTGAATAAAAACAGAACTGTACTGGGTCTTTGTTTTTTAGTTTAATAATATAAACTGATGATTATTTTTCTAAATGCCATTTTAAAAATTGTAAGAAAAGATCTTTCATTCTACACGATTTTCTTTCCCCCCTCCCCTAACGTGTTGCCTTTTATTTTATCTAGAGAGTGTTTTCCATTACCATCAGACAGGAATAATTCTCCAGCTGTTTTACTGTGGAAGACATCAGCAGAACCTGCTGAGTGAGCATTTGCTCAGGTATGCATACAGTTGAGCAGGCTGTTGCAAAACAAGCAGTGTTGAAGGTGCACTTAAAGTGCCTAATTTGGCGTAGATGCATGCAAACCATTACCTCAAAACCGCCCAGCACTAAAAATATGTCTCTCAATTCAATGGCCACAACACAGATAATGCCATGTAAACATGGCGATTTGTTTTTCTGAGGTCTTCTTGTGTTTTTTTCTTTTTTAGTGCTTTATAGGTCTCTAAAAAGCATGTGTGAAAGTTAAAACTGTTCTTAATGATCATATTGGATAGTTTTATTTTAATGAGAGGTATTTTTTCAAAACTCATAAACCAAAAACACTGTTACAGTTCTGACTGGCACCACTAAAATACAGTATATGGCAAAACAACCCTTATACAGTGTAGTTTTAGATCCATTAAAACATGGAAAAAGATAACGGATATAATTAAATAGTTTGTTGTTAAAAACAGTTAGTCTGTCCCCTGATGTTTCATTAGGTTTTTAGTCTCTTCTTGTTTTTTTTGTCATGAGGTAGTGTGCCAGTGTGATTGTGGCTGCTGCCATTTGAAGGATGAATGAGGCCATTTTCATCACTGGGTTCCTTGGGACCAAAATGTAAAGAACAAAATATCTTAGTTGTTTGATTTCCTTTGATTCTTGTAGCTTTTACATAACCTGCAAGATTACCTTTCTCTTAGTGTGTCCATTCTCTGAGATTACTGCTTCAGACATTTGGAGGCCCAAAGTATTTTCTAAGTCTAAGAAAAAAGAAGAAATCACAAATTTCCATGAGGTGTGTGAACGCATTAAACTAAGTTTCGAGTTACCAGAAGTACCTGTCAGAATTTGGTCAATCTTCTCCACGACGAGTTCAGCATCCTCTCTGGAGAAGCACATGGGAGGCTTGAACTTCAGAATGTTGCGGTGTGGGCCATCAGCACTGAGCAGTATCCGCTGCTCTTTTAGTCTTAAAAATATATATATAATATTTTACCCCTCTCCGTGCAGGTCTTTATATTATATAGTTCTTTTTTTAATGTGCTTTATTTTGTGGCTATAAGGAAAAAATATGTAACAAACCGTTTGCAAAGATGAAAGTGACTAAATATGTTGTATGGTATGCTAATAAACCTGTTAACCTTTGCTAAAAAAAAAAAAAAAAACTTTCAGAAATTCCTCTTTTATAGCATGACTTGCTCTGACCTGTAAATAACATCCTGAGCTTCAGCTGTGGCAGGTGTCCTCTTATCCCGGTTTCTTACCAGGTCCAACCCAATAAACAGGCCACGGCCCCTAGAAAAAAAAAAATATGACCTTCAGCTATGAACCTCCTGGCAATGTGCATTCTAGGCATACTTTCATCAGCACTATTACACACATATTATTGTTGCAAACAACCCCAGGGAAATTATTTACACAACTTGCAACATAAAGAGGCCAGGTAACTTCAACTTATGCAAACACAGGTTCAAGGTTCCACCGTGGCACATTATCACTCACATGGCCTCAATTCACACTGCAAATTTTGTTGGTGTATGCACAAAGAAACAATAGCTTTTAGGATCTAACCTTGTATAATCATCCAACTGATTTTATTATTTTAGAAGTTAAGACCGGGTAACCAACCTCACGTCACCCACTAAAGGGTGTCTTTTCTTCAGATCATCCAAAAGCTGAGTCAGGTAACCTCCGACGTGCAGGGCATTGCCTTGGAGATTTTCCTTCTCAATTACATCCAGCACTGCCAGTCCAATAGCACATGATACTGGGTTACCGCCAAACTAGAGGACACAAAGACATTCTTCAGCATCGTAAAAATTTCTAATCTAGGGTCCGCATCTGTTGCTCACACCTCTGTTAAAAATGCAGATAGTTTTCTTTTTTAAATAGGGTGTTGTTGTTTCAGTCTTAATCTGTATTTAACACAATATGTTTTATTTTTATTTTTTCTCCTCACTGTGTTGAAGTACTCCATTCCACATGACATGAAGCTTTCGGCAACCTCTCTGGTGGTGATCACACATGACATTGGATGGCCATTTCCAATAGGTTTTCCCATTGTAACAATATCTGGTACAAAATCGTCTCCCTGTAGCTGGAAGCCCCAGAAGTGGGTGCCCACCCTGCCAAAGCCCACCTGGACCTCATCAGCAATGAAAATGCCTCCAGCATTTCTCACATGCCTGTGGTACAGCCAAAGTTGTGGTATACACAAATTTGAATGTATGCTTATTTCAGAAAATTATTTCACATGATACATGCATTTTAAGACATTTCAATAGTTTGACAAATGCACACTTGGATCCAAGGTGTTTATAAATGGGCATACAATTATAGATAAAATAATATATTCATATTAGGCAAGCGATTTAAGACTAATATTTTTGGTGCATTTAAATATTTTTTTGTTTGTTGCATCTGTCAAATTAAAATTAGATTTAGGTAATAAAATTAGATTTAGGTGGCAGAAACTTTAAGAAAGTTTTAAAAAATTGAATGAAGGAGAGGAGAAGCAATCATGTAACTACAATGCTTTAACCAAGCACTTAGTAGTACATACTGTGCCACTTTCTGGAAGTAGCCCACTGGAGGAATGACCTGCCCTCCGCAACTCTGCAGTGACTCAGCGATAAAAGCGGCAATCTACACAAAAAAAGATCCCATGAGTTCCTTGTAGCCTAGTGGTTATACATGCAAGGATGAAGCATCCTTTTAAAAAGATGCTTTAGATGATTATGACACCACTGCCATGAGCAGAAAACAAGAGCTGAAGAAAGCAAACAGAAAGTTCACAGAGAACCTCAAGAGGAAAACGAAATATGAATACATCATATCATTTTGACACAGCAGCCATGGTGTTTGGGCAGTTTATTCATCAATCCTCACAGATTCATGTTAATTCTCATGTGTAAAGACCAATTATTTTTCCTGCAACAGAGGGTTAAGGGGCTCCTTTGGGCCTTGAGGAGGCAAGAGTAATTCCCGTCTTAGCTCAACCTGGAGAGAAGAGAAAAAGCAACAGGTGGAGAGCAGAGGAAATGCGGGGAGGGAAAAGGAAAGGATACAGTTTAAATGAATTGATGGAGAATTTAAAAGATCACACAAGAAACCAGAGAACTGAAAGATCCTGTCAATGAATTTAAGGCAAGACACTACATGCACTGGTCACTTTTGAGATTGTGGGTTGTTTGACTTTTTATAACAACATGATTGAAAACATTTATGAAAGCATTCCTACAAACATTAAACAATTGACAGTATTTTTCTGATCAGATGTATGGATTGATAAAAAAAAAAAAAAAAAGATCCAGTATTCCCTGTGTAAAAAACAAAGTGAAACAAAAATTTTGAACCTGGCTTTATCCAGTGTTCAGATTTAGTGCACTTAATTATATACTGCCTTATTTCTGTATTTAAACATTTCAGAAAACTTGTAATACAAAAAAAAAAGTTTGCAGTTGTTAATGTAATCAATCAGCTGGGGAACTACAGTGATGTCTGGTGTCTTGCCTTAAGACTGAATGATGTCAATTATGTCATATTATCACTGCAAATTATGAATTGTAATTTTAAGAAGAAAGGCTTTAAATAATGGACCAAAGTTTAAAAGTACAGTCAGTGAAGAATGCTGATTACTGTGGATGTTAAATAACTTCACTTACCTTACGTCCCTTTTTATGGGCCTGCTCGATTATATCTTTGACATTTTCAGCATAGGCAGTGGCAGGGTCAGGGTGGTCCTCACAGTATTTGCCTCTATAAATGTCTGGACTGAGAGCCTAAGGAATTATCACATTTATGAATAGTTCATCAAAATTTACAGTGCAGAAATAAATATTTTCACTATGTTGGCAAATTTAAATACAAAGAAATGTTGAAACAATGCTTTATAAAGGATGAAGTGACTATTTACTAATTCTTAACTATAATGATTCATAGTGTGCAGTTATTATAAAGTGTTATCAATTAATGCTATAATTTAAAAATAATTGTAAATGAACAATTTATGAATAGGTATATAGTTTATAAATATAAATGCTGCCTGTTAACAAAAAACTGTTATGGGTAGTCTTATCACTATTTGTGGAACGGTATTTCAGTGCCGTAGCAAGGATTACATTCAAGTCACAAGGCCCCTGGATTGTACTCTATTCCACTTTAAGCATGTAGCATAATGTCAACATTAGAGAAAAGAAAGACCAAGTGTCTTTAAAGACACTTTTCATAAAAAATACATGCTAAGTGGTTACGTATGCTGATGTGGCTCACTAACTCGTAACACAATACTGACTGATCACCACAGTCAGAGTAGAATGGGGTGATGACTGAGAGGCTAGTTTACACACACACACACACACACACACACACACCCCAACACATTCATCCATACATCCAGGTTTCAGTCTAAGGATTCCAAACTAATGGTTAACATGCATTCAAGTTATAAAAACATTTTTTCAAAGTAATTTGTTTTAACAAATATCATGAAACTATACAACCTCAAATTAAAGGAATAGTTTAATGAAAATTATGTCATCATTTACTCGCCCTCATATCATTCCAAACCTGTATAAGTTTCTTTCTTATGTTGAACACAAAAGAAAATATTTTTAAGAATTTTGAAGAACTAAACAGTTGTTGGTCCCTATTGATTCCCATAGTAGGAAAATAAATACTATGGAAGTCAATGGTGACCATCAACTTTTGATTACCAGCATTCTTCAAAATATATATATTTTTTATGTTCAATATAAGAAAAAAACTCATACAGGTTTGGAATGATATGAGGGTGAGTAAATAATGACAGAATTTAAATTTTTGAGGTGAATTACTCCTTTACTTGCCATGTCATTAAAAGGTCAAAGTTTTTTTTTTTAAGAATTGTATTTTTCTTCATTGTGATATAAAGACAAATTATCAAAACTAATTTTAATTCAGAAATGAAATACATGCCCATGGAAGAAGCGTATTCAAGTCATTGCATATCTATGATAGCAGCACAGAAGTTACTTGACCATCAAATGAGCATATTGTATTTATTTCTAAAGTTTCTGAAAGATCATGTGACACTGGACTAATGACTGCTGAAAATTGCTATCACAGCAATAAATTACATTTCACGAAGAAAACAGCTGTCTTTACATTGTAATAATATTTCACAATATTACTGTTTTGCTGTATTTTTGATCAAATAAATACTGAAAAACAGAAAGAGACATTAGAAGCTGGGCTGCACAATATTACTTGGCCACCTCTGAACAGTTTTTGACTTCAAGAATAGTGTCTGAACACTTTGTGCATGTGACCTTATGCCAAATCCAATATGTCAAACGTCTCATGTTGCAACACTCACCACGTGCACATGTTGGCTTGGCTCTGCACCAGCCATCTGATGAAACTTATATGGACTGATATCAATGAGTGATGACACATGACCATGGTAGGCACTGCAGGGGAAGCACACTGATTGAAAAATTTGCAAGAATCAACAGAACAAAGTTCCACTATGTTTGAGAGGGCTTAAGTTATCTAATCTTCTAATGATTCTTTCGCTTATCAGTGTAAACTGTGGCGCAGGGGGAAAAAAAGCAAAAAAACAAAAACAGCAGCAATAGATCACATGCAATATTTTTGAAGGAATATGACGTTCATTTAAATGAAACCCAAAGACCAGGTGATGCATTCTTTTGCACAGCAAGATTTTGCATACCAAGGCAGATGCTGACTATGCATATCCATAAGCAAAACAAGGTGAGTTTTCTCCACAGTATGTCTAGATACAAGACGTAAGATTGTTAATATTTAAGCTGTGAGCTTCACGCTTCTAAGAAATTGGTTACTGTTTAGATCCCAGTGCAGAGAAAGAAGAGGCACAGACAGTGTGCTGTTGACTTACTTCTCTAGTGTGATGATGTCTTTGTGGCCAGTGTACTGCCAGGCCAATCTCAGGGCCAGATCATTTGCCTCAGACCTAGATGTCAAAACAGAATAGTCGATCCTGGGTTTGAATCACCATGTGCCATACTGACTTGGTTATCAAGTGGCTGCCTTCAACAATGAAAACAAATAGTGCTACCCTAGTGAAAATAAATATACTTAAATGTATTTTAAATACATTTATTTCATGTTACAAATACATTTTCATATTTATGTACTTACCCTGCAATTGTACTTTTGGTATAATAAACTGGTATACTTAAAGTCTGCTAAACAAATCTTGAACTTAATGCACTTCAATTGTGTGGAAGTAGTGCTGAAGTCCAATTAAAGATAAACTTAGTATATTTGATTGTGCTAAAGTGGAACTATTGCAACTTCAGGTACACTTTAAATATTTTGAATTTAAAGACCAATATTATTCAAAGATCATGCAATCCTCAACAAAAATGACATTAAAACACATTTTAGACTTAAAATTAAGAAATGTGCATTGTGCACAAGTACGTCAAATAAAGTTTAATTATCATTTTTATATCAGTATATATTTTTATATTAAGTCTCGAGTTATCTGTCAGTAAATACATTAATAGATTTGAACTATACTTGGTGTGAAATAAATGTATTTTAAATATATTACTTTTTTTTACTAGGGTACCTAGCCAGCAATAAGCATTAAGCTGTCCAGCCAACAATCAGTAATTACAACATCTGGGCTGCATGCTAGTCTACATGACCAGAGAAGTACACAAAATATGTGGCTCTTCTGTTTACAAAAATGCAGTAACTACCTATCTGCTCAATGGGGTGATTGAGCATTCTTTTAGGTCAAACAGGTGGTATATGGTCTGTATGGACTGCCTGAGAATGAGTTGACCCTGACGCCTACCCTGAGTTGACAAAGTAGCACACAGAGAGCTTTTCAGGAAGAGTGGCTTGGAGACGTTGAGCATATAGGACCAGATTGTCATGTAGGAAGCGAGAGTTGGTGTTGAGAAGCTCCATTTGCTTTGCTCCTGCTTCAACCACATCTGGATGGCAATGACCCACTGGAAGACAACACAGAAAAAAAAAAAAAAAAAAAAGGTTAAATGAATAATTAAGAAAAATATTTTTCCTTTATCTTCAGAGTCCTTATTCGGAATTAATGTATCATGGGAATCTTTAATCCCATTAAAGCAGCAATGGCAACAAAAAAAGTGTGAATTAATGTACTTAATTTAGGCTACTTAAGTATTTTATTGGGAAACCTTGCTCAAATTATTGTAACAGAATACTTGAACTTTTACTCATTTACATTTTACAAGGAAAACATTGTACTCTTTACTCACAATTTCACTTACAATTTCACTCAGGCATTTAAAATACAAAGTAAATATTTTGCAGGTCATGATGAATATATATTGTTCTAACATTAACATCTGTGACTTGCTGTTGATTGCCAGATGATAGAATGTTCAACATTCTCTGTAAAAACAAATGCTGAACATGCAGTGGAATGTGTAAAATTGTCTTTTTGAGGTAGGGCTACTTTACTAAGTAGAGGAATTCTAGTAATTACTGTGGGACAAGTTTGTCAACAGTACTTCATGAATAGTCTGTGTTTTTGTTATTCAGTAGTTTTTGCGTTTTCCCGTAACCGGTTATGCAATAGATTTTGTGGTGGTTCTGTTTCAAATTTTATAATAATACACAATAGCGTGCTTAAAAATATGACAAATGCAATTCAAAAGGTCTATGACATCAATAGATATCATCAACAGTTAATTGAGATAGCCTACATCCCAAAACTGGTGTACATTGCGTTTTACATGAGTGATTTCGCTCACAGATCTTATATACCTTTTTTATGTATTTTTTTATTTTTGACAACTGCAATTTCCCCTTAAAATGGCATACCATGTGCAACGTTATTTATACAATCCAGGTATTTCTCATCTTTTTCGTTGTACATGTACTGTCCTCTTGCCTTCGCAATCTTGATAGGGTCATGACTGAAGAACACTTTGCAGGACGGACTATATATGGAGGGAAATGCAAAGAGAAGAAAACATAATTAAAAAAAAAAATCCATAAATCTAAACGAAAAACTAAGAATAAAGAAACTTTTCAGATCCTTTTTTCATCATGACAGGTACCAGTGTGAACTTTCTCTAGCCAACATTCAATTAGCCTAAGTAACCAAGTTCCGTTAGCTGCAATACAGACTACTCATCTCAAATATCCTGTTATTAAGTCAGTGAATATGGTGTTCTGATGTTTTTAACATCAAAATCGCCACTTAACAGTAGACATTAGTCCGTACGTAATAACTGTAATGTCTCCTTACCCAACATGTTTCTTTCGGAGATCGATAGTTTTCTGCTTATCTAAATTTTCCGTTGCCATTTCTGTGCCTGTAGGTGCTCACAAACGCTTGTGACTGTTACTGGAGATAGAAAGAGAAGAGAAGATGTGTGCGCAAGAGAGAGAGAGAGAGAGAGAGAGAGCGAGCGAGCTATCCATTCAATTAATGTATGTGCACGTGTGTGTGTGTGTGTGTGAGAGAGAGAGAGAGAGAGAGAGAGAGAGAGAGAGAGAGAGAAGGGGCCGAAGGGAGGAGGTGGCTGTTGTGGGTGGGACAGACCCTGAAGATAACGTCAATGTCATTTCAGTTACTATTGCAAAAGTGGACTGTTCGCTGCACCGTGAATGTAGATTAATAAAGACACATGGAGAAACAGAATTTATTTGGCTCCAACAGAATATCATACAGCATGGGTTTAAAACGAAGTGTCTAGAGCCATTACAACAATGAACAAATTGAAATTCCTAGTCGTTAACATGGCAAAACAACAACAATTAAACGAAAATGAAAGAAATGAAGAAAGTGAAGAATTGAGTAACAAAAATTTTGGCTAAAATGACATTAGTAATAATTTGATAATTGTGGGCTACCAAATTATGTACAAGGTAAATCAAATAAACAGTTGAAACACTGTTTAAACACATTTATAGACACCAAAATTGTAGATTGACATAAATTACAAGGATTAAGAAAAAATCTTTTTTTTTTTTTTCTTGCAATAAACACATTTTGGCTAAGAAAATGAAAACAAAACAAGGAAATGTTTCATTCAAAACTGCACTAAAAATAAACAAATTTTAAAAAGCTGAAAGACAAATGTATCTCCCTCCCTGCCTTCTATACAAACACTCTTGTAAAGAAAGGTTTTGTGACATTGTCGTAGTACTAGTAATAATAGCCTAAATGGACACATATTAAATATTTATGAAAACGCCTACAAATGGCTTAAAAAGGAAGGAAAGGAAATTATGTGACTGGTATGCATGCACATTAACAGTGACACTTATCAGTTTAAAAACAAATATTAAAAAAATCCAGCTTAGCCATTACTGTTTTCAGTCTTGTTTGTAACGTTATTCTGTACGGTTAAAACAAGTGTATCCCCAGTGCCAACATAAATGTAATTCTTACAAATTACAAAATGGTAACAGATATTAATATTAATTTGTGTAATCGGTGCACATTACATCAATACATAAAAAGAAATAGAAATCGCACTTTAAACAAATAAATAAAAAAAACAAAAAAAACTGCACACCCATATTCCTCTATACACATATTAATCTACATTTAATGAAAAAAAGAGATGTAGAGAAAGGACTCCTTCAAATTTCCAGTCAATATTTCACTAAATTCGTGTCATTTGAATTGATGTTTAGTGATATATTTAATGAACTGTTTTTTTTTTAAATAAATTTTTTAAAATACAAGATACAGTTTCAATACAGTTGGGAAACTTATGTTTTAAAAAAAATAAAAAATAAAAAACCTACTATAATCATCACATAATCATATGTCTGAGCATGACTTACAACCTTATGGAGAAAGGTCTTTCCACTTTCATATTATGAGGAATGCTCGTTAATAAACCAACTTGCTATTTTAAGAATAAAACATGTTGCTATATATAAAGTTGGGGTAAAAAGAAAAGAAACCACTAAGAAAAAAATCACTTACCCTTCCTTATGAATAACTATTGAATTCAGTACATACAAAACTACTTTCAGTATAACTATGTCTGCATTGTTCTTATGATCTTAAATGCCCATTAGAGGTTGAGAAAATCAGGACCATAATCCTGCCACCTCCAGCCAGAAAACACATTATAACACCAGCAATGCTGTGATCATACTGTATATGTTTTAATGTATCTACTGTGTCTGAAGCCCGTTAAGAAAGTTCAAAGTATAATGGTCAAAATGGTTTTAAATCTGTAAAAAATAAATTAACAAAATTATGCAATTTTGCACTCTGGAATGTAGCAGTGCTGGCTGATGATAAACACTGCTGATTTAGGATTAAGGCTCTCGATGACTGCTGTATGTTTGCATCTTGTACTGTACATCAACAATGTATTTGATGCTTATTAATACTGATTGCTTTAGAATGCTGTTGTTATGGTTACTCAGAATAACAATACCACAAAACCACAGTATGTCCCATTTGTCAAATTTTCCTTTGACACCCAACGAAAGTCTTTAAGAATGTAAAACTTTCAGCTCCAACAATACATAAACAGCATTTTTAACCTTAATATAGCTGCAAAAGAATGCACTAAAATGTCATATTTACAACTCATAGCATAGAGAAGTAGTAACTATTTCCAACAAAGGAATGAATAACAAATGACTTTAGGCACAAAGGCTATAATACACAAAATGAGCAAATAAAAAAAATAAAAATAAGCAAAAAGTCATAATGAAAGAGATGGCATCCTACTGTTTTCAGTTGATCAGACTGTGTAGCTCACTGCTACAAAAAGAGCCCCACTGAAGAGTGAACAAAAAAAGGTTTGCAGATGGAGTGATGAATGTAGAAACTTTCCATGCATCACGTACACCATCCAATAATAAAGATTTCTGAGTTTCAGTTGCCTGCTTACTCTTGAGAGTAACCAGATGGTGCATCTTGTGTCCTGCTATTTCCATAATTTGAGTATTTAAGTTGTCACTCTCACTACAAGGTGAGAGTTAAAAAACAGCAACACCGAGGCACATGAGGGCCAGTTGCCACACTGACCTCTGCAATAAAGAAATCCAGCAATCAATCACAATTCTTACTTTCTCAAGCCACCAGCCAAGGCGTGACACCCTTCAAAAAGTGAAAAAAAAGAGAAAAATTAACCCCCTTTAGAGTAACACATATTTTTTTGAATCAACAAAGACTGACAGGTAGTTAGTGATTTACAGAAGCCATATACTTTGACCACACTACAAAGTGATATGTACATGCTTGTTTCGGGGTGTGTGGATGGAGTCTTTAGTCTTTTAAGCTGATAGTATGGATTGGTGTTAACACACTAAACACACAAAGATCTTGTTCAAGACTCAAAGCCGATCCCTCCGTTGCCTCCTCTTTCTTCTTTTCAGTTAATCCTGTTAGTCTGTTTTGGTATCCACTCTCATTCTGGGTCATGCAAATCAGGGTAAACACGCCCTTGTGAATAGTCTCTTACAGGTCAAGACTTTAAATTCCACAGTGCTGATGTGAATGTAACACACGTTGCCATGAGCACACTGAAATGACAAGAACAGCTACGTGAAAGCTTCATGACGTTCTCTTCCCGGAATTAAAAAAATAAAAATAAAATATATACAAAAAAGTGAAGCCTTATTTACAAACTCCATGCGTTTTGTGTTAGACCGATCACTGCAAAGAAAACACAAAGACACGTACGTTTTAATATAAAAAGGGAAAGAGTTTCAAAGGCCAAAGGATGTGAGCTACCACTCAATTGCTTACAGTGGTGGCCCAAATTAATAGAACACTTGGCATATTTAAAAGGTTTCAGTTGTTTTTGATGAATTGGCAATTATAATACCCATAAAACAAATAAAATAACTACAAGGTCATCATTATGCTCTATAAACCATAGAGTAGAGCCATTATAAAGAGATTTAGCTCATTTTCCTTCCAAAAACAAGCTAGATCTATTTCACTGTCAGTACCTATGTTCCTGCATAATTGCCTCCCAGAACGGTCTGCCACGACTGCGTTCGAAGTGCAAGTAATTTATTATATTTGAGAACTATTATAATCAGTGGCTATAATCGTGAGATGCAGTCTAAAAGTACTCTTTAAATCATGATGCCAGTTCACACCAGAACTGGAAGGGGAGAGGTAGGAAAAAGACATTTTCACACAGCCAAGTGAAGCATCTAAAAATTCTCAGTCTTAAGGACCAAAGAAAGACCTCATGAGAACTGCATGACAAGATCAACACCACAATGACTAATGGTGCAACAGTGTTTTCAAGAACTGTGCATTGAAAACAGAGAAGAAGGGCTTGTTGGCAGAATAGCAGCAAAGAAACCATCACTGAAAGAGAAAAATAGAGTGAAACGCCTACAATTTGCAAAAGAACACAAGAAATGAACAAAGGAAGTTTAGCATAAAGTGTTATGGACTGATGAGTCAAGTTTGAACAGTTTGGCAACAAGCGAAGGGTGTATGTTCGACGGGCGGAGGGGGAGAGATATAAAAATGAGTTTCTCTTGCCAACAGTTAAACACAGAGGGGGTAGTATTATGGTGTGGGGTGCCATTTCAGCCTCAGGAACAGGTGACTTATTGAAAATTAAGAAAGTATACCACAACATTCTGGTGAGGCACGGAGTACCATCTGGGAGTCATCTTATTGGGCCTGGATTTATTTTCCATGAGGACAATGACCCTAAACATTCTTCTACTATTGCCGGAAAAATCTGTGATGGAAGGAATCTGTTATGGACTGATGGACTGGCCCCCTCAAAATCTGAACCTCAACCCCATCGAGCAAATTTGTGGCAAGTTGGAAAATAAACTGGACATATCTGTCGTACATTCAAAGGAAAGCCTTTGGCTTGAGTTGCAGAAGGCATGGAATAACATTAGTGTTGAAGTTCTCAGGAAATATATTGACACTACTATTCCAGAGAGATGTTCTGCTGTAATTTCTGCAAAAGGTGGACATACCAAATATTAAAGTTAAAAGTGGATAAAAACAGTACGACTCGCATCACCCAATATTTGTTGTGCTTAGAGCAAACATCTGCATGTTTCGTGAACATTATGAAATGAAATCATGTTTTGGAGGCAAAAAAGGTCAATATTTTCAGATCTGTCAGGTGTTCTAATAATTTTGGCCACCACTGTATATATGAATAAAAAATGTCATGTTGTCGACAAAGCTGTGGAATTGATACCTAACATGTAATCACACTTTAAAGAATATCTATAGGATTTTTGAGGATCTTCTTAAACTTACCTTCTGCCAACATCCAGGCATTGGGAGTCCATCTGGACCCTATAGTGGAGAAAAGAAATATTATATATTACTAATATATTAATAGTATATAAATATTAAATTTATATATCAATATTTGAAAGTTAACAAGGCTTTCAAATATTGATATATAAATTTAATATTTATATATCAATATTTATACAGTGAGGAAAATAAGTATTTGAACACCCTGCTATTTTGCAAGTTCTCCCACTTAGAAATCATGGAGGGTCTGAAATTGTCATCGTAGGTGCATGTCCACTGTGAGAGACATAATCTAAAAAAAAATCCAGAAATCACAATGTATGATTTTTAACTATTTATTTGTATGATACAGCTGCAAATAAGTATTTGAACACCTGAGAAAATCAATGTTAATATTTGGTACAGTAGCCTTTGTTTGCAATTACAGAGGTCAAACGCTTTCCTGTAGTTTTTCACCAGGTTTGCACACTGCAGGAGGGATTTTGGCCCACCTCCACACAGATCTTCTCTAGATCAGTCAGGTTTCTGGCCTGTCGCTGAGAAACACGGAGTTTGAGCTCCTCCAAAGATTCTCTATTGGGTTTAGGTCTGAGACTGGCTAGGCCACGCCAGAACCTTGATATGCTTCTTACAGAGCCACTCCTTGGTTATCCTGGCTGTGTGCTTCGGTCATTGTCATGTTGGAAGACCCATCTTCAATGCTCTAACTGAGGGAAGGAGGTTGTTCCCCAAAATCTCGCAATACATGGCCCCGGTCATCCTCTCCTTAATACAGTGCAGTCGCCTGTCCCATGTGCAGAAAAACACCCCAAAGATGATGCTACCACCCCATGCTTCACAGTAGGGATGGTGTTCTTGGATGGTACTCATCATTCTTCTTCCTCCAAACACGTTTAGTGGAATTATGACCAAAAGTTCTATTTTGGTCTCATCTGACCACATGACTTTCTCCCATGACTCCTCTGGATCATCCAAATGGTCATTGGCAAACTTAAGTCGGGCCTGGACATGTGCTGGTTTAAGCAGGGGAACCTTCCGTGCCATGCATGATTTCAAACCATGACGCCTTAGTGTATTACCAACAGTAACCTTGGAAACGGTGGTCCCAGCTCTTTTCAGGTCATTGACCAGCTCCTCCCGTGTAGTTCTGGGCTGATTTCTCACCTTTCTTAGGATCATTGAGACCCCACGAGGTGAGATCTTGCATGGAGCCCCAGTCCGAGGGAGATTGACAGTCATGTTTAGCTTCTTCCATTTTCTAATGATTGCTCCAACAGTGGACCTTTTTCACCAAGCTGCTTGGCAATTTCCGTAGCCCTTTCCAGCCTTGTGGAGGTGTACAATTTTGTCTCTAGTGTCTTTGGACAGCTCTTTGGTCTTGGCCATGTTAGTAGTTGGATTCTTACTGATTGTATGGGGTGGACAGGTGTCTTTATGCAGCTAACGACCTCAAACAGGTGCATCTAATTTAGGATAATAAATGGAGTGGAGGTGGACATTTTAAAGGCAGACTAACAGGTCTTTGAGGGTCAGAATTCTAGCTGATAGACAGGTGTTCAAATACTTATTTGCAGCTGTATCATACAAATAAATAGTTAAAAAATCATACATTGTGATTTCTGGATTTTTTTTTTTAGATTATGTCTCTCACAGTGGACATGCACCTACAATGACAATTTCAGACCCCTCCATGATTTCTAAGTGGGAGAACTCGCAAAATAGCAGGGTGTTCAAATACTTATTTTCCTCACTGTATATCAATATTTGAAAGTTAACAAGGCTTTCGGGGTATTGCTTAACCATGCTGAAACACCAAAGTGGCTAACCATAATAATGTGCTGTAAATAACTAATGTAATTGTGAGACTGTGATGGTGCAAGTCAGAGGTGCACGCAGAGACAATACTATACAATAATAAAAAATAAAAAAACAAAGAAACAAAAAGGTTTAATAGATTAATTTATGTTGAAACCAGACATGGTAATGAGAAGCATGTTAGCTGATTCAAAAATAATTGGACACACTACAAACACTTGATCAAACCTTGTAAAAAGCACAAGAAAAACTCAAGCTTTAAGATTCATGAAAATTATCATTCACAATTTTACTCAAATGAAGTTGGACTTTTATATTGCGTATATACTTTAAAACATACATGCTCTAGATCAGGGATACTCAAATCTGGCTCGCGAGATCCACTTTCCTGCAGAGTTTAGCTCTAACCCTATCAAACACACCTGAGCGTGCTAATCAGTGTCTTCAGGATCATTAGAAAATCACAGGTAGGAGAGTTTGATTAGGGTTGGAGCTAAACTCTGCAGGAAAGTGGATCTCGCGAGCCAGATTTGAGGATCACTGCTCTAGATTAATAACAAATGTTAATTCATATATGCAAAATGACACAGTCAAATGTATAGTTAACAGAAGTCTTTAAACATGGTGATTCAGGATATGGATTGAAGACTTAATTTCTTCTCTTTCATAGGATTGAGTGCCCAATTGGAACAGATATATGAGAGGGAACAAGAGAGGGTTAAAGGCTGGGGAAGAGCGACACTGCACTAAATAACGTCTCAGGAGTGGTTTGACACAAGATGGATTATTTAAGGGATCCAAGGTTAATTAGTACTGGTTATTTCATCTTAGGAAATACTATTCAATAAGCAGAAAGTATTTAATTTTTTCACTTAGGAAAACTAGAATAACATTAAATGCTATTCCAGAAGGTGGGAAAATCATTAAAATTCTTATATAGGTGCTAGTGAGCAGTTAATGAAGTTTTAAGTGGCCACAGGATGCACAATTAAGTGGATAGTATATATTACATACAAAAGGGTGTATTAAACTATAAGGGGATAAATGACTGCTATTGATGCTAAGATACAGTTGGAAAACTTATGTTAAAATGTCTTGTGACTTTACCAATAGAAAGCAGACAGTACATGCAGTACATGTGTTAAATGTGAAAAGGCAATGGGATTTTGGGACATTAAGCTCTGCTCCACTATTTATAAGTCATGCATGGAGGTTTAAATTAAAGCTTTTTCACCATGAGCATGCATGAGAGGTGTTCAGCGATGTGGGCGTAAAGCTGGCAGCATGCACAGGAGAGGTAGGAAAAGAGGATACTGTACCAATTGGCACGGGGCATCCAGCCCATCCAGGCCAGGCTGACCTGGCTCGCCCTTTTCACCCTTAAAGCCCCGGAAACCCTGTGTCATAGAAATGGAACTGGGAGTGTTACTAGGATAGAGGCTGCAGGCGCCCTTCCGGCCTCCAGACGAGAGAGCACGGCACAGGGCAGAGAGGAGTGGTCCAGTGGTTTCTTAGCAAACCACCGTTTCTTGATATGACCAGTGTTTTAACTTATGTACTTGTAGACCAATTTGTCCTGGCTTTTGTCATAGAAAGCATCAGGCTTGATTTGCTAGATTTAGGAATCCAGTATTTTTTTCCAGTAGGCTCCAGGTTTTATTAATGTTTTTTTAGACACACAATGCAGATATTTCAGATATCAAGGATAAGATGGGTTGCCATTTTGACCACGGGACTACTCTTCTCTTAAGGCTCCACTTTCTTCAGTTTTCCAGCTCTCAGCTGGGACATACCAGTGGGCAGGGTGCATCTAATCCAGGGGCACCCTGTTCTCCTTTCTCCCCCTTAGGCCCCTTTTTGCCCTTCTTTCCCTTCTCCCCCTGTGGACACAATAGCTTGGTCAGTGGAAAAATATGCCTGATCAGAGAAGTTTTGTATAGTGTTTTGAGACCAGTATGTCTATATGTATTTTTTTTTAAACTGTATTTAAACATGCACATAGTAGCCTAATTTGTTTATATTATATTGGTTGATATGGTAGTCTTGGAGTTATATTGAAAAGTAGTGTGTACTGCATCATGCAATAGCTGATTGCATTGTAAATATGCTCTATTCACTTATTTAATTAATTTACTAGAAGTCTTGATTTATTTAACAAATGGTGTCAATTATGTCAAAGTGCCAAATATGTCATGTATCTCAATAGTAGACCAGCTCAAGCTAGTATATATATATATATATATATACAGTGTATATATATATATATATATATATATATATATACTGTATATACTGTATATCAAGGTCAAGCGGCGAGGCATCTATTCATCAAGGTAGTGAAAGGTCTCCCCTGGTGTGCATGGTACCAAAATTTCAGGTGAATTTGGAGGCCAAGGCATTCACAGCAATTCAGCATCATGTTCCTCAAATCACTTCTTGACGATTCTGGTAGTGCAGCATGGCACATTATCCTGTTGTTAATGGCCATTACCGGCAAGGAACACAGTTGCCATGAATGGGTGCATTGGTCTGCAATAATGTTCAGATACCTGACAGGTGTCAGTGATTGTGCCCACAGGCGTGTGTCTGCCCAACAGTGCATCCAGGTGCCATATCTGCTGTTGGTTATCGAAATATCCACACTCAGCCATCGACGTGATGCACCAGGAATCTTGTTTCGTCAGACCAGGCCACTTTCTTTCAATCATCCATGGTCCAATCTTGATGCTCGATGATCTTGAGCCCATTTCATGCGTTGTTGGTGATGGCATGCAGTTAACATGGGGACCCGGCTGGGTCATTGGCTACGCAGGCCCATACGCAGAAGGCTGCAATGAACTGTGCGCTTTGATACATTTGATATTTCTTCGCGCCCCGGTGAAACACATCAAATTGAGAAACTAACGGAATGCATAGTTGATATAAAAAACTGGATGATGAGTAATTTCTTACTTCTAAATTCTGAAAAAACAGAGGTGTTAATTATCGGACCTAAAACCCCCACATGTAATAACTTAGAACACTGTCTAACACCTGATGGCTGCTCTGTAAATTCTTTGTCATCAGTTAGGAACCTAGGTGTGCTATTTGAAAGCAATCTTTCCTTTGACAGCCATGTTTCTGTAAAACTGCATTTTTTCATCTTAACAATATATATAAATATATCTAAATTGAGACCTATGCTCTCAAAGTCAAATGCAGAAATGTTAATTAATACATTTATGACCTCAAGGTTAGATTATTCAAATAATATTCAAATCCGTTAAAGGATTGTTAGGCTGCATCAATTAGGTCAACCAGAACCGGGAACACTTCCCATAACACCCGAATGTACTTGATATCGTAAGAAAAATGGCATCTACGCTAATATTAGTCTGTTTCTTTCTTATTCCGAGATCACAGTTGCCACCTGATCCAGTCCGTATCCAGATCAGATGGTCACTGCAGTCACCCGGATCCAGTCCGTATCCAGATCAGATGGTCACTGCAGTCACCCGGATCCAGTCCGTATCCAGATCAGATTGTGGATCAGCACCTAGAGACGACCTCTACAGCCCTGAATGGCAGCGGAGATCAGGACACCTAGCTGAACCCCAGAGACAGATCCCCAGTGAGTACCTCGTCACTTAGACAGCCATCGGGACAAGAAAAACGGGAACCAAATGAGTCCTTTACAAAATCTGACTTTGCTGCAGTTGGAACTGAACTGCTGTTTCGTCTGGCCAGAATGAGCCTGGTTTCTCCCAAGGTTTTTTTCTCCATTCTGTCACCGATGGAGTTTTGGTTCCTTGCTACTGTCGCCTCGGGCTTGCTTAGTTGGGGACACTTATTTTCCAGTGATATTGTCTACATGATTGCACAGATACTATTTAAACTGAACTGAGCTGGACGATGACATCACTGAATTCAATAATGAAATGCCTTTAACTGAAAATTGAGTGTTTAATCTTGTCATTTTACATTATTGACACTGTTTTCCTATTTTCTGATATTGGACAGTTGCTTTGACACAATCTGTATTGTTAAAAGCACTATATAAATAAAGGTGACTTGACTTGACTTGACACTGTAGTAACTCCTGGTGATTTGTCCCACTGTGGCCTTGTCACTGTGAACAATACGCGACAGCTTCCAATCCTCAGTTGTGGATGACACACGGCTGGACATTCGTTCGTCATTTGGCCATCCGTGCACTACGTTTAATACATAATCACACTTTGTGGTACCCGCAAAGTGAGCTGAATTCGAGATCGAAATTCCGAGGCGCTGTGCCATCACAATCTGTCCTTTATTAAAATCCGATAAATCAGCAGTTTTTTCATTCTAAAACCAAACACTTTAATGGCTGAAAGCTGGTCCTTGGATGGTATATATACTGCTTTGTGAACTGCACCTGCAGCACCATTCAGTTGCCAGCCATGCTTATTGCTCTAGGCTGGGGGTGATCATAACTTAATGGCTCATCACTTAGCAGTTATGGAACTGAATTGTACTAAATAATGACACCATTGTGTTACTAAGTTTAGTTTTTAAAAAATCTGTATTATATAAAATGCTGAAAATAAGGTGACTTGACTTAGGCATGACTGGAGTCTTGAACATTAATTTAAACATTTTTCAAAGGTACTATTCATTTATTTTGAGGTGTTTAATGAGGAAAATAATACTCTGTGCACAATTACCTACAGCAACAAAATATATTGGCAAAAATCTTATTTCCTAAACTGAGTTGTCACAATATAAGGAATTAAATGCATAACTGAATGAAATAGTAAATGATTTAATGTGAGGAAACATTTAATATTATATATATATATATATATATATATATATATATATATATAATTAAAATCATGATAGTTTTACTTTAAAGTGTTGCTAGAAGGGAAAGGGAGGTTTTGAAAACAGGAAAAGTTAGATGGGAATATCAGATAGGAGGATATGGGATGAGTGACTGTCAATTACAGATGAAGGGAACAAGACTGACAGCAGTCTTACAGGGCACAAGGGAAGAGAAAGAGAAGCAGGGAAACACCCCACAAAATCCCACCTCCAACAAACCACACAGGCAGAAAAACTGTATCTCCATGTTGTGACAAAAACAGAAAAGCCAGTTCTCTCCATTTTCTGCTTCTTGGTTATAACAGTGAATTAAACATTATGCAAGAATTAAACATTATACACAAACAGTTCAACTTTGACATTCCAAGAGATTAGATTGATTTTGAATTTTAAATGATGACAATTAAAGGAAAATGAATCCATGGTAGATTGATTTAAACACCAAAACAAATGTGATGAAATGGTCATGCTGCATGCACACATATTTTTAGGAAAGCGATAGAGTTTTCTGGAGAAATGACAAACTAGAAATAAAGCATCTTGGTTTAGATTAGGCAAGTAATCCTGGTTCCCACAATAAAGAGCAAAAAACTGTGTCAGGAGCAGGGGCGTAAATTTCATCTAACATAAAATTTCTGAAGAGCAATTTTTGAAGGGGACACAAATAATACAGCCAAAATTGTACTTGTAAGGATAGATATGCGTACACAGCATGGACCATGTTTAAATATGAGTTCGGTTCACCACGCGGTCATATTATAATTATTATTTTGCGTCATCTATAGTATTTTAGGTTTTGTCTGAAACCTAGTAACTTACTTCTCTTTCGCATTAATTCAACCGCATTAAACCCACTGATCTGCCACTTAACATCATATTGAACGAAACCCAACACATAGGACTACAATATTATTACTACTACTATTAATATCAGTTCACACACAGGCTTGTCGCCATGTTAGTTGTAGTGGGTGACAAGCTACGGTATTAAGCTTGTTAACCTTATAATTGCTCATAGAAAAAACATCAAGGATATCATAAAATTGTCATGACTAATTTATTAATGATCCAGCATCATCTGTATTAAAGAGAAAGAACCATTTCACCCGATGTTTAAAGAGAATAAATAGCCTTGACAGCCTACTTACACATAACTAACTTGCTCTCTCTCACCGGACTCGTGTGCGTGTATCGGTAAAGAAGGAAAGCAGGCAGTGGACCAAACCACTATGAGGCAAGGGAGGGGGGAATCAAAACATTTCTGAACTTAAAACGTTTTTTTTCGTTTATTTTGTTTTACTAATCACACAATTATTTTAAGTATATGTCCATTATATTATTTTCAATACACATAGTCGCTTGTAATGATATTTTTAGGGGGGACAAGCCTCAGATAGGGGGGGTCCTGTCCCCCCTGTCCCCCCCGGGATTTACGCCTATGGTCAGGAGCTGACCCCCAGGGTTGACGAATGTCTGAAGCACCCCTCTGTCACCAAAGCTTCATAAGGAAGTGCCCAAAGAATTACTCCTTAGACTTTGATGTATTAAGTAAACAGAAGTGAATAAATATGGTACAGGCTATGAAGAGTCTTGTTCTCTATTCAAGGAACCAGGGTTACATACATAACTGATACATACAGGTTTACATATTCTTTTCATATGTTCACTCGACCTATGAAAGCTGTCAGTAGCTGATGCAATGGAAACCCTATACAGTATTTAAATGATACAATTTAATAAAAGTGAAGGCAAACTCATCCTGTCTATGGATTTATGCAGGAAACTGGAAGAAAATTGCTAAAAGCAAGAAAAAAAAAAACACCAACATCTTCAGGCATTGAATGTGCAATGAGAGTTGCAGCCTTTCAGACTCTGCAAGCTGGCCTTTGTAGACTGCACCCCAGCCTACTAGTGAGGCATCTTTCATAATCATCTTATGAAATGATTCTCATTGCTGACATGCTAAGTCTTTTGACTGCTCTAGAATCAGCTTCAATATTCAGCACATGGATGCCCTGAAGTTGCAACTGAGCCAGGGCAGCATCTGTGCACTTTGTAAATGCATGAGGTGCAAAGACTAGGCCAAAAGCAATCACTAAAAATTGGCAAACTTTGCCCCCAGCATGATCCAAGTAAATTAGAATAAAATCTATTGTGATATACCAACTGTCACGGCGCAATGAGGGAGCACCGTGGAAAAAACAGGGTCTGAGTCCAAATGCAGGTGAAACTTCTAGATTTAATTAACAGAAAAGCCAACAAGGCAAAAACAAAACAGGTTACGGAACGGGACACAACAGACGGCAACACAGTGCTTGTGTCCACAGAGCATAGACAGACAGGATACTACAATTACATCCGTGTGCTGGAGGGGGACCTGGGGACTGAGGCAGAGCCAGCGGGATGGGGACCCAGGGCAGAACCAGCGGCCACCACAGCGGTGTGTGTGGAGCTGCCACCTTGGAACAGGCAATGGCGGGCGCCTGAAATGAGCCCCCTCGGAGGAAAACTCCGGGAACCTTGTGAGTGGGCACCGCCACCTTGGGAGGATCGTGAGCGGGCACCGCCACCTCCAGAGGATCGTGAGCGGGAACCACCACCTCAGGAGCGAGAACCACCGCCTTGGGAGCTTTGCGAGAGGCCACTGCCGCCTCCTCGGGAGCCTTGTGAGCGGGCACCGCCGCCTTGGGAGCTTTGTGAGCGGACGTCCCCGCCTTGGGAGGACCGCGAGCAGACCACGCCGCTCGCAACGACATCAGCGGGGGTTCCTGCATGCTGCGTATCAGCCGGGACACTCCGGGAATGGGCGCAAGGTACTGGGTGCGACAGATGAGGCCTCTGATGCCCCTTCGATCGCCGCTTCGGGAGCGGGCTCCGCAGCTTACTCCAGCCCGAAAGCTGAGCCGCTCAAATGCAGAGCCAGGTTAATGTAGTCCTCCAGCGACTCCTCAGGAGCCCAGTATGGCATCAGGGACTTGTAGGGCTCGGCCAAGCCTCCCCAGAAGATGACCATGAGGCAGGTCTTCTCTGTCGCCGACCGACAAGCCACTCCAAAGAAGTCCCTGGTGTACTCCTCATTGCTCTGGTCTCCCTGACGGATGTTGAAAAGGTTCCCTGCTGGACCCATGTTTGCTGGCTTGTTTCTGTCACAGTGCAATAAGGGAGCACCGAGGAAAAAACAGGATCTGGGTCCAAATGCAAGTGAAACTTCTTGATTTAATTAACAGAAAAGCCAACAAGGCAAAAACAAAACAGGTTACGGAACGGGACACAACAGACGGCAACACAGTGCTTGTGTCCACAGAGCATAGACAGACAGGATACTACAATTACAAATAACAATTAAACAAGCCAGGCAGAGTGGTGAGTAAGAAGAGAATATATAGTCTGTGATAATGAAGAACAGCTGAGGGTGTAATGAGTGACAGGTGTGTGGAGTTTGGGGGAATGGAGTCCAGGAGGTAGTGACCTCTGGTGGTGAGAGAGAGAAACGCAGGGCCCAGAATCTCTAATTACAAGATCTTGATCACTCATTACGGAAATCTGGAAAGAACAGAAGCAGTCTTCACAATGAACACAAAATATAACCATCCAGAAAGCGCTTACTCAGTTTGGACAGCTTTTCTGCTGGGCTGGATCTGGCCAGTCCAGCTTTACCCTGTCGACAACATGTGAAACCACCTTAGTTAACTCTTTAAATCTAGAGAGGGCAACGCCTCCTGATTGCTAGGGGTCTTCAAACCTGAAAGAAACTGCACCATGTGCACACAGCTCATCATGAGTGAATTCAACTGGAGGAATACAGTTGACATGATCAGGTGAGAGAGAGAGAAAGATCGCCTCCATTGCCTCAGGTTTGATCCCCAGGGCTCCATCTCATGAGGTGCCACGGCAACCTCACAGACAGAGTGGCAGGGGGTTGTCCAGAGTGACCAATCTTCTGTCCTCAAAAAGAAGGTGAGCCAGGAGCAAATCACTTAAACTTTTATTTATTTATTTAAGTTTTCACAGTGCACACAATCAGATGTACCACTGAGCGCTGCTCAAGCATGAGAAATTAGGTATACACTTCCTAATTAATGAGCCACAAAGAGATGAGATCCAAACAAGCTGGTTGCTGAAGCAAACGATTTCAATGCAAAGAAAACACAAAAACGTTTATCACACACTAGATAAATCGCTTCCTGCATGAAGAATCAAAAATCGGAGGAGTTTTGGTATGGATGCTTTATGAAGCACACGGTGCCTTGAGTGTTTCTATTTGGGCTTCAGACAATTTGTATGGGCTTCTGACGCAGAATCGAGTGAACCTATGAAAGGGAACCATATTTAATATATTATGAAGGTTTTATTTATGATAGTCTCAGCCTCAGATGTCACGCCTAAGCTGGCTGAACGTCTGATGCATGTGGCACACTTAGGGAACACTTTCAGGAGTTTCAAAGTCGTCACTGGATTGGTTAAATTATACAGGATTTATGGGAGGCGTATGTGTCATGTTCTTTAATGTTCCGCCTGGAAACAAAGATGCCGCGATGTCAAACTCTCTCATGTTAGAAGAAAGCCGTCGTGTTTACAGCTGTGATGATGAGTGCTTATCGGGATCAACTAAATGCTGGATTTTCAAAAGTATGTGAAATATTTATAGTTCGCGGCATAGAATCTTTAAAATATGTCCAAGAGTTTTACGCACCAGTCTGTTATTGTGCTGACATTTCCACGCCCATAAACATGATGCGGCACAAAACGAAATGTGATTGGTTGCTTTACCTGTCAGTCATATGGGTGGGCCTTAGCCATTCAAAGCGGCCTAGGTTCCCATACCTTCTGTCGTCAGTCTTGAAGGTCTGGCTACGCGAGACTATGTCTATGATGATTTATACATAAACTTAGCATTAAGGCAATCTGATTTACAGAACCTTACTTGAGTGGAGAAAAAAACAAAAAAAAAAACATCCAAAGCAAAAAAAAATACGTCCCTTTATCAGGATACTGCATTTTAAAGATAATTTTGTAATATCCAAATAAGCCTCACAGATGTTTATTTGAAAGTGTTTAAACATTTTGTTTCATTGTTTAGTCATTATTTCATCAAATGTCTGTGAAATCTGCTCCATGTAATCTTTTAATGTTCATAAAAAATATTTACGTATTAATAAATTTGATGGGGAAAAAAATACTGTTGAAAGTGGGAGGACGTTCCTTTTTTGCGCTGAGTTTATTACATAATTTATAACATTTCAAAACAAAAATGTGTCAAGGTTAAATAATTTCAAGTGCCATGCTAAAACATCTACAGTATAAAACTAGATGATTTTGTGTGATTAAATGAAACTACTTTTATGACCACTGTCTGAAATTATATATTTAATTAAACAACTGTATTTAGATATGTTAAGACTTAGTTCCGTGACATTAAAAACTTAACATAGTGGCACAGTGTAAGTCTATGAAACAGGCAGGTGAAATGAAAAGAATCATGCAAGAAGAAGAAGCCAATACAGGGCCATTACAAAAGCAAGAGCCTGTTGTCAATGGACTTACTCTGTATTTCTTGCTGGAGCAAGAATCATTGTAATAAATATTTTCACTTGACAATAAACTAAACAAAGAATCATTTTTTTCCCCCCCTTCTTTTTCTGGCTTTTATGATTATGGGATGGTAAAATGCTATGTTAGTAATGAAACTCTGAATGATGACAAACAAATATTTATACAAATACAGTTGGAGTAAAAAATATTTGAACCCTTTGACTATACCAGATTTTTTTTTTTTTTTTTTGTATAAATTGGCTATACAATTAATGTGAACTTAACCACAACAATAGACAAACACAGTTTACTAAAACAAACAAAAGTGCCAAAAACACTGCATAAACATTCATAGTGTAGAAAGGGAAAAATGTGTGCACTCTTAGATCACCCTTAATGATTTTACATGTATAAGGAAACCATGTTTGCCTGTTGTTTCAACTTCAGTGAAGATCAGATTAAACTGTGTGAATAATTTATGCAGAACATCAAAGAGTTCATAAACTTTTTCCTGCAACTATAAATACTGCTATTTGCTATTGCTATTGTAGAAGAGAATCCATTAAATGTAAGATCTTCACACTGATCTTCAACTCCATGGTCCACATTCTGTCTATATGAAGGCTTTGTGCCTAAACTGCTTTGTAAATGTCCATTGACATCAGATCTAATCAATAAAGAGTGAAAGTTTCATTCCCTGTTTCACAACATCTATGTCACAATCACCTTTTCTCCTCTTTCCCCCATGTTGCCCTTGTCTCCCTTTAAGCCTGGTAACCCCTGCAAAAATACAACTTCAAGTAATTACAAAAGCCTGGATACTCAGCGGTTCAGGGGTAAAGAGCTTCCTTCATAGATATTGCCGGTAGCTACTAAAGGGCAGAACAGTTGCAGGAAGCAACGCAGGAAGCAACCCAGGAGACAACAAATGATAAGAGTCAACACACAAGCAATAAATGAGTGACAACTCACATCCATTCCAGGTGTTCCAGCAGCTCCCTTCAAAAAAGAAGAAAAAAAGCAAAATATTTTCTGGAACTACAATACTGAATAATGTGACCATTATTAAATGGCCAAATAATTAACAAATCTTTGAATACTTACAGGTAACCCATATGGCCCTCTGGGTCCAGGATCACCAACATCACCCTTCTCACCCTGTGACAGGTACATTGAACAGCACCTTTTATATAAACAAATCTAGTATATAGTATTACCATAAAATCTTAAATATGTTAAGACTGCTGTGAGGATCAGCAGGTGTCCCTGTGTTGGTCATTTGAAATCTCGAGCTTAAAACAGTAAAACACTGTGAGAATTCAGGTAAATCAAAGATTAAAAACATAAACCAGCATGCAATATTCATATTATTACAGTGTAATTGTCTACATTACAGTTCTATGCTAAAATTAGGGGAAAAAATCAGAAAACAAACATAGCATTCTAGATAAAAATAAAATTATATAAAATATAATAAAACTTACTCTATCTCCCTTCGGACCTGCTGGACCAGGAGTCCCAATTGGTCCATCCATACCCTATCAATAAAGGAGTGTATAAAGTTTTGTGCTTTCATTAAAACGTACATGTCAACACAGTTTATCAGGAAAATCAGGCTGCCATAAGTTTTTTTTTTTTTTTTTTAAAGATTCTTCTCTCTATATTAATCTTTAGACTCTATCTTGCAAATATAATTGGTCATGCAAATCTCAAATAAATACACGGAGGAGCATATAATAAATGGCATGTTAATGGATGAGCAAGTGTTAAATCTGTGTTAATATCAAACTCAGCAGTAGAGAGTATCTCCAGTTTAATCTCTCACTGTCACAGAGAGCTTAACATTAATGAAACATTACCAACGAGTCTAACCCCCCCGCCCCCCCTCACCATAAATGTGTCACATGACCCATTTTGGTATTTTTTTAAGATGCAGGATGGCACTTGGGGGGCGAAACATGGCTGCTTAAGACTCACCCTGGGTCCTGGCTTGCCGTCCAAGCCAGATGCTCCCTGTGCATTTATGGAAGTATGAGTGGAGGTTTGAAAAGTGAGATTAGTACATGATGAACAGTCACTCGGACAAAAAAAAAAAAAAAAAAACCTTGTCAACATCTGTGTAACAAACATGGATGTTTATCCAGCACACAAAGTTTAAGGGGCAGCAAAGCAGGCTTGGCTGACTGCATGAGTCACAACAATGAAAACAAACAAATGGACAATTGTGAATGTGGTAATGGTTATATAATGTTGAGTCAAAATAAGTGGGGATGAAGTATGAAGATCCCAGGCTGCACGGCAGTAGTGTACTTACGGGGAGACCAAGGGGTCCTCTGTCACCCTTATGCCCAGGTTCCCCTCGCAGTCCCTTGAGACCATGCAACCCAGGTTCCCCCTAAGTGGAGAGGAGTGGCAGAGGACAGTTCAGGGATTGCTGGGTAACATTTACTCAGGAGTAAACAATCTTGTCTTTTGATTTTTTGGACAAATAGCACAGGTTTAAATCCTCCTGAATAAATTGCACTTGATAGTCTACAATGAGTTGGATGACTAAGAACCTTTTGGTATAGGAGTACACAGTGGGGGTTTAAGTGGTGAAAAAGACCTGCTGCAAGTCTTACAGCATTCTGTATGTACAAAACAACACTGCTCAACTAATAACTTTTATCTTTGAAAAAGGTGATTTGCTCTCTGAACAATTGATGGCAAGTTTGCAGCATGCCTTAAACACCAAATGTCAGTATTCCATTAGAGAGTTGGGATTAATTTGTGTAACAGCATTAACTGAATTAAATTCATTAACTACTGATTCCAATAGTAACAAAGTTAAGACGCAGGCATGGCTGTGTCATTGATATCAACAATAGCACATATATTCTTCATCCCGTAATGATGTACCTTTGGCCCAGGGAATCCATGAGGACCCTGCAACACAACACAGCATTAATAATATATTTACTTTACTTTAAACTTCATTGTCTGTTCAGATTTTCACCAAACAGTCATCTTTGTCACTGGCATAACAAATCTTATTGACAACTACACACCACTTAAATACATACACAATCAAACACAAATTCAAAACATAAAAAACATGCCATTGGAACAAAAGATCTTTTCGATATGTTCTTTTCAGCCAATAGTATGCACACCCTATGTCCTGAAGGGAGGACATCAAAGCAGTAATGGAGGGGATAGGTTTGGTCTAAATATATGGAGAGCGGGGTGATTTGAGGCTTTTCTTGAATCCTTTTATTGAAGTTCTCTTCCTTCTTCCTTCTGAAGTTCACCTTCCATGAGGTGAAAATATTTTACTTCAGCATTATCAATAGCACAGTTTAACTCCATGTGGCTCAACTTACCCTCTCCCTAGGCTCAATTTACCCCTCACTGGAGGCAAGCCCAGATCCCACTTTTTTTTTTGGAAAGCCATATTTTGAAAGCAGTTTATTTTGTATCCAAAGGGATTATTTCCGAGGATACATCCTGGAATTTATGTACATATTTAAGTTGGACCCATTTACATTAGTGTCATGTGCTCACTAAACACATTGTAAGTAAAAACTAGCTTAAATTACCCCACTCTCCCCTGCTGCAATTGCCCTTTTTTCCCCATAAAATGTGAAAACAAGTCTTGCAAAGTATTCTGTTTCTGACCAGTGATCTTATTTGCTTCCTTAATTATTTTGTTTTTCTATTTTATTGTTAAATTACTGTACCACAAAACAGTATCGTATGTTAGAATGCTTTTAATCATTGATCTATAGACCATGTCAGTTTCTTCCTAAGTCTTCCTATCAATATTAAAATTCCTTAATTTCCGGAGTATACCTAGACATTGTCTTGCCTTCTTATGCATGTGTTCCACATTACCCTGAAATGTGAAATTATCATCAATAATTATTTCCAAATATTTAAAATTTGAAACTGGCTCTACATTTGTACCCTTAAAAGTAACTTTTTTTAAGTCTTTAAGCATACTAGCATAAGATGTTTTAGGCACTGGAATAACTGTAGTATTCCATGCGACCAGTACAAAGCCATCATCTAAAAAGACTTCAAAAAGCCTGGCACATACATGCCCCATTTGTGCGGCACACTCACAGTGTTTTTAAGACCATCTGGACTGGCTGCCTTATTTGTTTTTATTCTCTGGAGCATGCTGATAACCTCTCTTTCATGTATTCTCATAGGTTCAGATTATAGGTCATTATCTCATTATTCAAATCAACTACACTATTGCCAAATCGGGAATAAAAAGCATTTAGGTTATTTGCAAAACTAAGGGGGTCATCATACAGAACTGGTTTCTTTTTTCTACCCATCACTGTGTTTAATCCCCTCCATGCATCTCTTATATTACCAGTTTTAAATTTTCTCTTTATGCTGTATTTGTCCCTTCTTTATCTTACAATTAACTTCTTTATTTAGCTCTTTTACTTTATCTGCCTCATTACGTAAAAATAATAAATAAAAATTGCTTTAGATTCTTTGTAATCTAGGGTTTGTTGTCTGTAAAACATCTAACCTTTTTAGTTTGAACAACCATCTCCACACAGAAATTAATATAAAACGTAATTGTATCACTCAATGGTTCATAATTACTGCAACAATTAAAATCATTAAAAAATATGCTCCGGTCTCTTAGGTACTCAGTTGAGTCCTTTGTCCATAACTGAACCTGCTGAACAACAGGTTTAGTCATTTTTAGCATTGCCTACTCTACTCTAACATAATCTGTCTTTCCCCTTCTAGGGAACTCCTGCTGTGTCCTCTAGCGGATACTTTGGGGAATGCTGCCAGCATGACTGGTGTATGAAACGTGTGGGAAAAAAACCAAAAAACAATTCTATTGGTCCACATAAGCCTGTGATGTCTTAGGCAGATGCTTGGAAGTATAAAAGGGCACTTGTATAAAATTTGGTGCTTGAGGGCTCAGAATGCATGCAGAAGCTCTGATCACGTTTGTCTCTTTATTCAAGGGAACAGGGGTAAGCGTCTGCACCTCTTGGGGACGGGTCCCGCTGCTGCTGAGGCACGGTGGAAACTCAGCTTGTGGGGATCACAGGTTGAGTTTGTTGTGAAGCATTGCACACCATGGCAGTGCTACAAGTTACAGGCTGACATGCTGAGTAATTTGGATAAGGACGGAGGTTTGTCTCCTGAGGCGGCTGAAAAGCTGCCCCACACTACAGATGTAGCTCTCCGTACCACCAAGCAAACTACTGCTGCCATTGGGCATTCAATGGCAGTGATGGTGGCTATGGAGAGGCATCTGTGGATCAACCTAGTGGCCATCGGGAAGGAGAAGGACTTTCTTCTTAATGCTCCACTTTCACCTACCGGGCTTTTTGGCACCTCCGTCAAAGCAGTTGTGGCACAATCAGGTGCTTTCAGGAAGTTAATTTCCCTGTCTGTCTATAGCTGAGGCTCCTAGACAAGATCAGAAGTCTAGCGTTGCTAACCATGCCCCTCCTCTCTCTAGTTGGCAAAGG